>NC_133132.1:53905216-54632716 GCF_048418815.1 Hemitrygon akajei | reverse complement strand
ATGGCTGATCTGTCCATAAACTCAGCTCCATCTACCTGTCTTTTCCCCATAACCCTTAATTCCCCCACTATGTAAAAATCTATGTAACTGTATCTTAAATATATTTACTGAAGAAGCCTCAACTGCTTCCCTGGGCAGAGAATTCCACAGATTCACCACTCTGGGAAAAACAGTTTCTCCTCATCTCCATCCTAAATCTTCTCCCCTGAATCTTGAGGCAATGTCCCCTAGTTCTAGTCTCACCTACAATGGAAACAGCTTTCCTACTTCTATCTGATCTATCCTTTTCAAAATTTTGTATGTTTCTATAAGATCCCCTCTCATTCTCCTGAATTCCAGAGAGTATAGTCCCAGGCAACTCAATCTCTCTTCATAGGTTAATCCCTTCATCTCTGGAATCAACCCGGTAAACCTTTGATATAACAAAAATAGAAGCCGAAGCAAGCCATTTGCCCTTACAGTAGTGGTCGCCAACCCGTCAATCGCGATCAACTGGTCAATCTTTGAGACTTTCCCAGTAGATCCTGAAAAAAAAAGAAAACTAAATACACAAATACTGTTGAGAGATTGTTTCTGGGTTGCGGGGTTTTAGTTACAATCTTTCTGCCCACTGTGCATGTCATGTAGCTCCCTCGCACTACACAGTATAATTCAGTGGTCCCCAACCACCGGGCCGCAAGGAAACAATATGAGTCAGCTGCACCTTTCCTCATTCCCTGTCACGCCGACTGTTGAACGCACGTGAGGTCATCAGTCGCCTAAACGCAGTGACACCCTCGCGCCAGGAGTCACTGGTTGGCCTCACGCGACCAGCGGGATGTGCCATTGGTACTGGCCTGGAGCGCGGACAGATGTGCGCCGCCTCTGAACCTGTTCACACCGAATGTTCGTGGGGAACCTGGTGCTAAATATTCACAGATGACCTACGGTAATTCGGGCTCAGGGTTTCATAAGCAGCAGAGCAGCTACCTCGCTGCGATCTACTGAAACAAACTTTTGTCGGCCGATAGATCGTACAAGAGGGGCGGGCGGGCGCCCTGTCCGCCAAGGTGTCTGGCGGCAGGCTGTCTAATGAGGCAATGAAGCCCTCAAAACTGCTTTGGTACCCTGAGTCCAGGCACACTGCACTTAAAAACAAACCCGTTTGAGTTCTTCTCCAGCAGAAAAAACGTGAGCAAGTAGGATAGCAGCTAAGTGCTGAGAGCCACGAAAACTAAATTGCAGAATAGACTGGATATAAGGTATCTGCTTCAAGTATCGCTGTATTCCAGTCATGTTTAACACCCGGGGGGGGGGGGGGGGACCAGTTGGCCGGTCTGCAAGAATATTGTCAATATTAAACCGGTCTGTTGTGCAAAAAAGGGTGGTGACCCCTGGTGTTTATGCATTATTTCTACTTCCGGGTTGCCGGGTTTTACTTCTGGTCTTCCTGCGCATGCGTGTAACTAATCGATTTGGGGTCAATCTCGCCTTTCACTAAGGCCGAGGTAGGGGATCTTGAGCTTAAAAATGTTGGTGACCACTGCCTTACAGCTACTCCATCATTCAATAAGATCATGGTTGATCTTTTCTTTCAGTGCCACAGAACCTCCACAACCTTCGAGAGATTTCCAAAGATTTGGTACTGTTTCCTCAACCCGGTCCTGAAAGTTTGATCCTTATTTTGAGACTGTGATCTTTGGTTTTAAACACTAAGCAGGGGAAATACCATCTCTGCACTTGTCTTTCGAGCCCTGTCAGAATTGTGTGTGTGTTAAAACAAAATTGCCTTTTATTCTTCTGAAATCTAGAAAGTGTAGGCCCAGTCCATAAAACCTCTTGCCAGAAAATACACCCACATATCAGAAAATAATTTGATGCAATTTTGCTGCGTTCCCTCTATGCTCTTACTTGGACAGGGAGATGTGAGCTGTACACAGTATTCCTGGTGTGGTCTCTCTTCATCATTTGCATAATTTCAATAGAATGGCTTTAATAGTACTTTCACCATGATTAAGATGAGGAACAGAGCACATGGTTGAAGTAATATAACAGCTGTTGTATGCGAGTTATTGCTTGGATTCCTTTAACTGGCTGACTGCATAGTATAGTAATCTATCAAGTGTGACAAATCTACATTCATACATCAGTAAACAGTGGATTAAAAGGTTAATGATCCATATAAAGTACTATGTAGATCAGTAGTGATTTATCATTCATTCACCTGTGCATCTCTGATAAAAACACATATATAAACTAAAGATTGATTTCTAAAGATCAGCTTTATTTGTTTCATGTCGAAGCAAACATGAGGTGAAATTTGTTGTTTGTGTCAACAACCAACACAGTCTGAGGATTTGGGGACAGCCTGCAAGTGTCGTCATGCTTCCAGTGCCAACATAGCGTGCTCAAACTTAGGAACACTAACCTGGAGGAAACTGGAACACCCAGAGGAAACCCATACAGTCAAGGGGAGGATGTACGAACACCTTTTAGACAGCAGCAGGAATTAAAACTCGATCGCTGGCACTGTAATAGTGTTATAGATTACAGCTGCACAATCATGCCACCCACTAAAAATTATTACTTCTCCTGACCTGGGACTACTTAAGAGCAGTTCTGCTTTAGGGTGGCATCAACAAAATAGCAGTTTAGATGTTGTAGTTGAAGCAAAGGAGAAAAAGATTATTCAAAATCGAAGCAACAGTATGATCATGTTCTGTCATTTGTTAAGCTCGTGTCTGATCTTCTACCTGAATCTCATTCACTGCACTATCTCTTTATCTCATGATTCCCATAATATCCAGACATCTATTGACTCATTTTGAAATGAACTTGATGACTGAACCTCCTCAGCTTACCCAATCAGAGAATTCCAAAGTTTTGCCAACTTTTGCGAAAAGACATTCCTGTTCTTCTCAGTACTAAATGGCAAACCTCCTATTCTGAAATGTTGACCTTTGGTTTTACGCTCCTGAATGAGAAGCAGTAAATTTTTACAGAGAATCAAGTATTTCATATGCATAGCAAATTTTACAACTGATGTTCATCATACTGTAGAAACTTCTTTATTCTGAATTTAAAACACCTAGCTTGAATTTTTAGCTATATTCTAATTCTGTGTTTACTGTTATAGATGGGATGCAAACAGAATTAATTATTAAAAACCCAAGTAATGCAAGCATTAAGAAATATTTAAAGAATAAACTGCTTCAGGGCATTGCACTTTAGGGAGAAGGAATATTGTAAAATAATAATTGTCTTTAGGTTTTAAGTAGCTAAAAAATAGGTCTGTAGCATACTTTGGCATTTTATGGTATAATGTACCATATTGTATATTATACAATATCCAACATTGTACTTGTTATATCATAATTATATTGTACATTATCCTTGTGCTTTGGGAATGTCTCCATCAATAGTCTATCTGTTTAGCATATAGTGTTTATAAAGGATTTGTCCAATACCACAGGAGACGGCCTCAGAATAGAGGGAGATGAGTGGGAATTTCTTTAGCCAGAGAGTGGTGAATCTTTGGAATTTGTAACCACATAGAAGGTAGGAATCTTGATTGATCAGGGCATGAAGGGATACAGGGAGAAGGCAGGAGATTGGGGCTGCGAGGGCAGATATATATCAGGCATGATGAAGTGGTGGAGCAGACTCAATGGGCCAAATGGCCTAATTCTGCTTCAATGTCTTATGGTCATATTACTCATTCTGTTGAAATGTTGTAAATTGTTAAAGTCCAATTTAGAAAAGTCATAAGAATTGTAGTTGGATATAACAAGTACATTGCATACATGTAAAATTGTTGCATTTGCCCCATCTTTTCCACAATTCTAATCTTCAGTGTTGCCATTCATACTACTTCAAAACAAGTCAAAGCTAGCTTTATCCCTCTTTGCCACCATCCTTCTCAACACCTACTACTGTCCTCCATTTTTATCAGTGTGATTATAGCTCTAGCTTATACTTAGTTACAGATCTTCCCTCATGCCCTTATCACCATGTAGACTTTTCCTCATTTTGCTTGTCACGAATTTTGCATAATCACGAGTAGATATTGGCTAAGCTATTGCATGCTGTTAGTACAAAACTTTTCTGCTCTCTTATATCCTTGTATTGTTGATATGTTATTTTGACATTCATTCTTATGAAGCTACAGTTTCCTCCAGTTAGACCAACTGCAGACATCTAACAGTTGCTGTCTCACTTGCATCAGATTGTTCACACTTTGTCCAATTTGACTTACAAATTAAAAATACAATCTTAAATTCTCTGTCACAAACACAAGCTGCTTCCTTAGGAGATATTATGTATTTTATTCCTGATCTTTAGCTCTATGCTCCTCAAATCTTCAATTATGCTTTCCCTTGTATAGATATGCAGCAAACTTCCACAAATCCAACACCCATAGAATTTTTGTGATGCTGAAACACCAGATTTACTGGGTCATTTGATGTTACTCTTATTAAAGCCCTAATCACTTTATCCCATTTTGTTTTGAGGTAAGATAGTAATACAACATTCTCAGTGAATCTGGTGAACTTAAAGGAAAGCAGGAAAAGGGGCCCCAGTAATTTTAAAGGGAGCAAAGGAGAGTTCACCTGGTGAGCCAGATACTGAATCATTAGCAGTTAACAGTTGAATGGTGGATTATTAGGGTCACTACGTAGGTTCATGATGACCATCCTTTGCTCCACAGATGCTACCTAACCTATTGGGTTCATCCTGCAGCTTATTTTTATGCCCCAGATTTCAGCATCTGCAGACGATTAACTCTGCAATGGATTAAGAGTTTATTGTATTGCTTTCAATGATACGAGGGGTGATGTTAAGTTTGTGGCCTAAGGTAGAAAGAGTCAACTTAGAAAACCTAGCACAATTTTTTTCCAACATAGTCCCCTCCTACATTTACACACTTAGTTCAGTGGTCGTGGAGCATATGGATCTTAGACCTCCAGAAAGTGTCCACATCAGGGGTGATTGTTAAGCTTGTGGCCTAAGGTAGAAGAAGATGAGTTATTAACTTCAAACTTTCTGCATAATCACTCACAGAGTTGAACTGCATGTGCATGTAACAAGAGCTGTATAACTCATCCCCTTCTACCTTAGGCCACGAACTTATCAATCACCCCTCATATTTCCAATTCGTGTGCTTATCCACATTTTGAACTCTATTTTGTTGCCTTTCTCTTTACTACTGTCAATCCTACTACCCACCACCCTGATTTCTCCTTTCTACTGACTTTCTATGCATTTATATTCCACGTCTGTTATTTGAATAGTTTTTCATATTTCTGTTATGAATGTTAACCCCCTAAACAACAAGGACATGTTTTTCTTTTGTTTAAACAACTTTACTTTCAATATCTCTGTTCAATACCTGAGGGCCGCCACCTTTACATCCCATTATTCTCTCCTTTCTCCTTCCGCACGCACACGCATTACAAGGATTATGCACGTGTATACTAAATACTTACATAGTCCAAATGAACAAAACTGAACAGTGAAGTCCAGGATTCTTTTTCTCAACTCTTCCAATTCCTTCATTTTCTAAAAATGCTCCATTGCTGAAGCTTTTGCTCAATCTTGCTATTATCTGTTTTGATGTAATTAAAAGGATCATCAATTCATGGAGGTTCATATTTGTGAAGTGCCTGTGAATATTTATTATACATTAGAGTAATAAGAGTTATACAGCACAGACACACAGTTCAGCTGAACTTGTCAATGCTGACCTAGGTGCCGACATGAGTTAACGCCATTTACTTGTGTTTGGTGCTAAACCTGTCCTAATCATGTATCAGTCAAAATAGCTTTTGAAAATTGCAATTGCACCCACCTCTTCCACTTCCTCTGGCAGTTTCTTCCATACATCCTCCAGAATTTGTAGAAAAAAATGTTTCCCTTCTCACCTTAAAACTTTGGCCACTAGTTTTAGACTCCCCTATCTTGGGGGAAAATAGACTGTGACCATTCACTCTATCTCTGACCCTCACAATTTTATAAGTCTAAAAGGTCACCACTCAGCCTCCTTCACTCCAGGGTTAACAGTCTCAGCCTTTCCAAACTCTTTTCTTAAATTAAGCCATCCAGTACCAGTGACAGTCTTGAGAATCTTCTCTGCACCCTCTCCAGCTTTAGCACATCCTTCCTGTAGTTAGGTGGCCAGAACTGCAGACAGCATTTCTAAAGTGCAGTCTTGCCATTGTCTTGTATGGCTGTGACATGATGTTCCAATCAGCATGATATCATTGATGAAGCAGAGTGTGTCACGTGCTTTCTAACTGTGTAACCACTTTCAGAGAACTGTGTACTTTTATCCCTAGTTCTCTATGTCATATAGCACTCCACAGGATCATGTTATTCATTATGTATGACCTGCTTTGTTGAACTTGGCAAAATGAGAGTTAAATTCCATCTGCCTTTCTTTTAACGGCATTCCCATTTGATCTAGATCCTGTTATAACTTTAGACAACTTTCTTCACTGTCTACCGTACAGCTGATTTTGGTGTCATCTACAGACTTACTAATCATGCCATCGACATTCTCAATCAAATTGTTAATATATGTAATCAACAGCAGGGTTCCCAGCAGTGATCCCTGCGGCACACTACAGGTCACAGGTTTCAATCTGAAAATCACTTCTCCACTATCACCCTCTGCTTCCTCACACCAAACCACAGCTATATCTACTTGGCTCATTCACCCTGGGTGCCATGTACTGTAATCTTGTGGACCAGACTACCATGCAGGACCTTATCAAAGGCCTTTCTAAAGTCTATGTTTACAACATGTACCACCCTGTCCTTTTGGTTCATCACTTCAAAAAAAAACACAATCAAATTCAAGAGTCATGATTTCCTATGCACAAAGCCATGCTGATTATTCCTAATCCCACATACAGTGAGATTCTGTTTTTCACAATCCTCTCCAGTAGCTTTCCTGCTGCTGACTTTAGATTCACTGACTTACATGTTACTGGCTTAACTTTGCAGCCCTTAAAAGCACATCATTAACTAGTCTCCTAATACCACACCCATTAAAGATACCATTTGAATTTGACCTATTGAATATTATTCCTAAAATTCATGTATTTACCACTCGGAAAGAAAGTAGTACTTCTTCCAAGTCATGGTCTTTTTTTTCTTTGATTGTGACATTCAACAGACTATCAGGATGAGAGTATCAGTTTCCTTTGTGATATTGTCACTTTCATTTCGAATTGAAAGTATTGCAATAATTTCACTAAATTCGACAGGTATTCATTTCCTCTAAATTTGTGGCTACTTGAAATTGTAAGATTAATTTGGTTTATAATAAAGAAAGGATACAATAATGTTAGAGACAGTCTAGAAGAGACTGACTTGGCTAATTCATGGCATGAGAGTGTTATCTTACCACAAATGTCTCAAAATAAAGTTAGACCTGTTTTATTTGGATTTTTTTAAAAAAATGAAGTGTAATTGTGGAGAATGGAGTTCATTTGAGGAGGACAGGTGGGGTGATGGTGCAGAGGAGTTTTGACAGTGAAAGTATTCATTAAACTACTTTAAACTTTCTGGCTATGGCCTGATTTAGCAAAAAAACCCTCACATCATTCATTTTGGTGTAATGCTAGAGAAAACTTTGAAATACAGTGCAGAAAACTTTTTTTTGTATAGGTCATCAAGTGCTTGTAACTCAAGGCAATTCCAGGAAGACTTGCTCATAGTGAAGTGATTACATGAATATATATTCAGGTTGTTGAGGTGGTAATTAAGCTGGAATCTGTAACAGTGATTTATGTTGACAAATCAATTTAAAATGCAAAATGTTTTCAAATCAGCATGATATGTTAAAATATGAAGTAATGTTTATGAATGCAGAAGATGATATAGTGGCTAATCTATTTGCATTCCTGCATACTCCTGATAACTTCACTTAGCAGTCTATCTCTAACTCATCTCTTCCTTATTTTTAAACAGTGACCCCAGATTTCTCCATAAGCAGAAAAATTTACTACATATCTACCCCATCAAGACCCCTCAGAATTTTGTTTTCAGTCAAGCTTTCTCTAGCAGATGGAAGCCTATTCTATCCAATCAGTTCTTACAAAGCAACCCATCCATTCAACTATTGAACTTTAATATTGCTTGCAAAATGTTTCCGTCTTGCAGCAGATAAGAAGACCAATATTGTACAAAGTGCTTCACCAATTCTATACTTTCCCTCCTTTTGTTCAATTTCCCAATAATGAACAATGGCATTTGTTAGCCTTCCTACTTGCACACTAACCTTTTGTGAATTATACACTGGGGTACCCAGATCCTTCTGCACCTCTGACCTCTAGAATCTCTCACCATTTAAATAATATATTTCTCTATTTTTTTCCATCAAGTAGACAATTTCACTTTTTCCAACGTTATGACCTCATTTGCCTGATCTTTGATCACTCACTTAACCTATCTACATTTTCCTACAGTCTCCCCTTCTATTTTTTGCAATTTTGATTCCTTTTGGTCATTAGTAATTTAGTAAACATATCTTGCTAACTTTATTCCTAATCATTCATAAAAAGTTGAAACACTTGCACCTGTTCCTGTAATGCAACTCTCACTACATTTTGCCAATCTGAAAAAAGATCCATTTATGCCCGTTGTTTCCTATTAGCCAGTTAATCCTATATCCATACCAATATGTTGCCTCCTTAAATCATGGTCTTTTATTTTTTGTGATAGCCTTTGATACAACACCTGGTCAAATGCCTTCTAAAAATTGAAATTTATCACAAACATTGGTTCCCCTTTATAAACTTTGTGTTGAAGAATTAATGTCCTGTCTACGTTTAAGATATATGAATGAATACTTAATTATTACGTCAAATCAAACAAGAAAGGTCTGAATTTTTGAGTTGCAAATAAAGGGCATTGATTTGCAAAGTTGAGGAAAACTTTGTAAAGTAGCAGCAAATAGTCAATTAGGACAGATATCAGAATTTGTGCAGCACTCTTCTGTCCATGCCAAATGGGCATATTTTAAAAATATTCTGTGATCTCAACAGACAAAGTATGAATTTCATTGTATTTAGAATCAATGAGGCAAACTAAAGAAGAATAGAGTTATAGGAAATCTGCAACAGGTCTTTACCGTATAAAAGTGAGTAAGATCTGTCTATTTTAGTTGCAAATAATGCGAGGTGATCTCATTGAAATGTAGAAGGTTCTGAAACGGATTGACAGCATTGCTGCTTCTTGCTAACGAAGTTGAGTTTGGGGCAGTCCCAGATTAAATTATGGACTATTTCAGACTGATGTGTAAATGTGTTACCGAAAGCTGTGAACTTTTGTATTTCACTAATAGGAATTTCAGATACCCAACTATTAAGTTTATTCAGAGCTGGAATGAATAGCATTTTCCGACAGCATGGAATTGGGGAACGTGGACGATAGGTAGAAATTTAACCATATTCTCATTGAATGGCACAACAGACTCTTTTGAGTTGAGAACAGAGAATTGCTAATCATCTCACTCCTGACCACTGCCCTTTTCCTCCTGCACTGTAAGCATTGATTTGATTATTATCTCCAGATTGAATAATTTGCAGAATTATTAAGGCTCAATGGTGATTGAAGTTGACGTGGATAAACATAATGTTGTAGATGTGTGTCCCTGTAGGATGTCAACACCTTGACGGGAAGAGGTAGAGGAAAAGAATTAGATTTTATTAATTTAGCCAGTCTGACAGTTTAGATTAGAATCCTAAACAAGAGAAAATCTGCAACAGATTGGAAATACTGGAAATTCGAGCAACACATACAAAATGCTGGAGGAACTTAGCAGGCCAGGCAGCATCTGTGGAAAAAAGTACAGTAGCCATTTCAAGCTGAAACCCTTCGGCAGTACTGCCAGATTAGACTCCTGACCAGAGTGTCAAATTGCCTCTGTTTTGAGTCTTTTGCAAAGGCTAGCTTCATGATTAATTCATGGTAATAAAATAAATTTTGGCTTGTTGTTTTCAAGGGGACATTATTTTCAACTGTCATTATCCAGACCTTCCTCCAGATTTCATCTTTGGAGAAGATATTGATTTTCTGCCTGAACCCACGATGCTCCATGTGAGTTTTATTTTAGAATTTATGATTTTATTCTTACTTGTGCTACACAGATTGTCTCTGAATAATCTAGCATTGCTCAGATCCTGGGGCTCTGATGTGACCCTTAACTGAAGTTTTACCAGTGTTTATCAAGCTAACTAGTTAAATAGATGTTAATTTGAAGATGTGTGAAACCTGAATTTATGCAAAAGTAAACTGTTAGTGATTGAAAAGGCACTTTAAGAGAGCAATTAACTATATTCCTCAATGTTTTTTTACTATGATGCAGCAATGGGATTTGGGGAAGGGATGCAATTTGCCTCTTTCATTTGAGACAAAGCATTGACTTAAAATTTTTACTGAGAGGTTCTTAAATAATTGGTAACATTTTCAAAGTAATTTTTATGTTGTCATTGAGATGTATTCTGGAGTTTAAAATAATTCAAATAGTGTAGAGCTAATTACTACTTTCACCATGTGTAGGTGTTGTAAAGTCCCATATTTATTTCCTGTTTCTTGTGCGCCTTGAAATGAATAGCTTGCTGGACCATTTTGGAGGGAAGAGTCAACCATTATAATGGATTCATTGTCAAGCTTAATGATTTGGCTCATATTAGTATGTAGAGACTAGTTTGTTTCTCAGCAGATGGCAGAAATAGGACCTGATGATAGGGAGAGGTGTGCGCTTTTAGTTCATCAAAAAAGTTAAAATAGTGAAATCAAAAACACAACTAATGAGGAAACATTTCAAATGCTGAACCCATAATCCAATAGCCAGTAGAATTTCTGGCTCATGCTTGCCTCTGTGTCGTATTCTTGTTTCCTGTCAAATAAAAGAAAGTAGAGTATTTATCTGGGTGAATAGTGTATCCTGTGTCTACACCCTGTTTTCAATGGGCAGATTGGGTGTGTGAGTAATTCCATATTTCTCTGTATTCATAATTTATCACTAAAGATGGGTGGTACACTGTCCAGTGCATTAACAATAGCTCACTCAGGAACTCTTAAACTTCTAATTGAATTTTACTGTGTGTCCTAATAACTTTAAACCTTCCCCTCAGTAGGTCATATCTGATGATCAAAGCATTTCATTTGCAAATATTGATTATTAAAGGATTTATTTAGCTAATCAGTGTATAAACCAAGTTCTATGACAGCAAAGTACATGCTGAATTTGACAATACTTCTTTAATTCCATAAATCCCTCCTGTATTGTGTCATATTGTCAGGCACAGAGAAGATGGTGATGTAGTTTATAGTAGAGAATTTCTGCCAACAGTGGATACTGTAGTTTTTTTAATCTCGAAGGAATTTTCTACTAGTTTTGCTTAAATGCAGAAATTGTCTCGTGCTGATAGGTTTTACTGAGAAATCATGATGCAGGTCATGAATATGTTGTATTTGTTCAAAGCAGCCAATGGCTCAGACTTTAATTTCCCATTTGAAACTCAAACTTGCCTATTGAGTGCAGTGAGTCATTGTCTAAGGCAACCACTTTGCCCAACTGACATAAATGAATAACCAAATTAGGAAAGGAGTGGCTGCATCTATATAGCTCTATCCATCTAAAGATGTCATTCAAAGGACTGGTGCTAAAAATAACTCCAATTATATTATCAATATTAGTGTATGGAAATTCTAGGTGTTAACAGAAAGTTGATTTAAATAATTTTGGATCATTGGGCAAAAATGCTTTTCTTTTTGGCAAGATAATTAATACTGAATTTAAACTGCTAATACTGCAGATAATTTGCTGGATCCTAAGCAGATATTGTGAACCATAGTTAATTTTTAATGTAGTTTTTGGTCTTTGAATCTTTTTGTAGCTCATGGTGAAATATAAAATTCTGTAATCAGATATTCTATGTCCAACGAGCATAGCCTGGAACAAAAAATACATGCCTAAATTTGCTTATCATAAACATTCCACACCAGGACAGATTATGAGATAAGCTGAAAAAACAATTGGTAGGTGATAATTGACTAGAGATTGGTAGTACTTTCTATGTATTTCTATGTTGCATTGACTGTTCTATTTATTATAAATTACTATGATTACACACTTAGACAGAAATGTAACGTAAAGATTTTTACTCTTCATGTATGTGAACGATGTAAGAAATAAAGACAATTCAAGAGAAACATTGGATGATAACGTAATCTGATTGTTCATCTGTACTATGTTTGCACTGTAGATTTTTGGAACAACAAAAGGTAATAGTATAACAATGTCAACATCCCATCTAGGATCTTATGAGCATTGTGCCCAATTCATTAATTAACTAAGGAAATGAACACTGAGAATAACAGAAGGAAATGCACAAAAAGAGTTTTTTTTTAAAGGGAAAATTAAAAAGTCTGCTGGAAGAACTAGTAATATCAAGCAGCATCTGTCGAAGGAAAGGAGTTGTCAGTGTTTTGGGTCAACCCTGCATCCAGAGTGGAGAACCAAGATGGCCAGTGGATGGCTCCCAGTTCCAGTATCAGCAGTTCCTTGAGGAAAATTAGTGAGTTTTAAAAGGCCAAACAGCATATAATCAAGCTGCTTTGGATTTTTTCTGAGATTGCATTTTGTAATCTCAAATGCAACACTGAGCATCATAGGAAGTCATTCCTGCCTGTGGCCATCAAACTTTACAACTGCTCCCTCGGAGTGTCAGACACCCTAAGTCAATAGGCTGGTCCTGGACTTATTTCCATTTGGAATAATTTACTTATTTTATTATTTATGGTTTTATATTGCTATATTTCTACACTATTCTTGATTGGTGCGACTGTAATGAAACCCAATTTCCCTCGGGATCGATAAAGTATGTCTGTCTGTCTGTAAGTTATTGGCAAGATGCGTTTTAATAACGGACAAATGAAGTGCAAAGCCAGCAATATACAGGTGGCCCCTGCTTTTCGAACATTCGATTTACGATAACTCGCTGTTACATTAGTACCTGTTTTCGCTAACCAAAGAGGATTTTCGCTTTTACGAAGAAAAGACACCCGCTTTATACATGTGTTTACCCTGAGAAAGACTTCAATGACTGTGAAGACTTGTGCGGGCAGTTGTTTGCGCATACGTGTTCATGCCGATTTTTTTTCTCCAAATTGATTTTGTTTCGCTGCCTTCCTGTGTTTGATAAGTGAAACTACACCATACTTACAATATTTCTACTTTATATAGGGTGTAAATTTATTATATCATTCCTGCTTTTACTATATGTTAGTGTTATTTTAGGTTTTATGTGTTATTTGCTTTGATTTGGTAGGTTTTTTTGGGGTCTGGGAATGCTCAAAAAATTTTCCCATATAAATTAATGGTAATTGCTTCTTCGCGTTACGACATTTCGGATTACAAACAGTTTCATAGGAACGCTCTACCTTCGGATTGCGGGGGAAACCTGTATTAACAAATTGTGGAACCTATTTCTTAGAAACATTGGAAACAAGATAATGACCCATTGAGTTTCCATTCTACCACATTAGTAGTTGAACAGTTATTGTGGAGTAAATTCAGAAAATGCCAGAAACACTCAGCTAGTCAGGCAGCATTTGGAAAAGAAACAGAGTTTGTGTTTCAGTTCCTGGACCCTTCATGAGAACTGTTGAAGAAAAGTCCAGTCTGCCAAATAAGTCTATTAGTTTGGAAAGATTTGGTTAGGTTTCTATTTTGAGGATGAAACAAAGAGCACTCTTACACTCCAGCTGTGGGCTCAAGGTGTAATGGGATCATACAATGGAATGAAGATGAACTGGTTAGACTGAGGCAATTGAAAACTCAAAAATGATGGAGGGCATTATGAGCCGTCACGGACTGTCACAGGACAGATTCTGAGGTGAGCTGAGAAAACAAATAGGTGATAATTGACTGGAGATTGATAGTACATTTACTGTAAAAAAAAATCTGCTGGAAGAACATTGTATATTCTTACTGTACTTTCCCAATCCAAAAGCCGTGGATGAAGCAGGAGGTATATCATCTGCTAAAGGCTAGATCTGTGGCATTCAAGTCTGGTGGCCCAGGCCTGTACCAGAAAACCAGGTATGATTTGCGAAGGGCTACTTCAAGGGCAAAGAGACAATTTCAAGCAAAGTTGGAGGCAACATCGGAAGTACGACAACTCTGGCAGGGTTTGCAAGGCATTACTTCCTAAAAAGTGAAATCCAATAGCATGAATGGCAGCAATGTTTCACTACCAGATGAACTCAATGCCTTTTATGCCTACTTTGAAAGGGAGAATATAACTACAGCTGTGAAGATCCCTGCTGCAGTTGATGACCCTGATCTCTGTCTCAGAGGCTGATGTTCGGCTGTCTTTAAAGAGAGTGAACCCTTGCAAAGCGAAAGGTCCTGATGGAGTACCTGGTAAGGCTCTGAAAACCTGTGCCAACCAACTAGCGGGAGTATTCAAGGACATTTTCACCCTCTCACTGCTACGCGCGGAAGTTCCTACTTGCTTCAAAAAGGCAACAATTATACCAGTGCCTAAGAAGAATAATGTGGGCTGCCTTAATGACTATTGCCTGGTAGTACTCACATCTACAGTGATGAAATGCTTTGAGAGGTTGGTCATGACTAGACTGAAATCCTGCCTCAGCAAGGACCTGGACCCATTGCAATTTGCCTATCGCCACAATAGGTCAATGGCAGATGCAATCCCAATGGCTCTCCTCACAGGGTTAGACCACCTGGACAATACAGACACCTATGTTTGTTTGCTGTTTGTCGACTATAGCTCAGCATCTAATACCATCATTCCCACAATCCTGTTTGAGAAGTTACAGAGACCTAGGTTCTGTACCTTCCTCTGCAATTGGATCCTAGGCTTCCTAACTGGAAAACCACAAACTGTTTGGATTGGTGATAACATATCCTCCTCGCTGACAATCAACAATGGTACACCTCAGGGGCGTATGCTTAGCCCACTGCTCTACTCTATATACACATGACTGTGTGGCTATGCATAGCTCAAACACCATCTATAAATTTGCTGATGATACAACCATTGTTGGTAGAATTTCAGATGGTGACGAGAGGGCGTACAGGAGTGAGATATGCAAACTAGTGGAGTGGTGTCGCAGCAACAACCTTGCACTCAACATCAGTAAGATGAAAGAGCTGATTGTGAATTTCAGGAAGGGTAATACAAAGGAACACATTCCATTCCTCATAGAGGGATCAAAAGTGGAGAGAGTGAGCAGTTTCAAGTTCCTGGGTGTCAGGATCTCTGAGGATTTAACCTGGTCTGAGCATATCGATGCAGTTAAAAAGAAAGAAAGACAGTGACTGTACTTTATTAGGAGGTTGAAGAGTTAACAAATACACTCAAAAACTTCTATAGATGTACCATGGAGAGCATTTTGGCAGGCTGCATCACTGTCTGGTATGGGGGGTGGGGGGCTACTGCACAAGACTGAAAGAAGCTGCAGAGGGTTGTAAATTTAATGGGCTCCATCTTGGGTACTAGCCTACAAAGTACCCAGGACGTCTTAAAGGAGCATGTCTCAGAAAGGCAGCGTCCATTATTAAGGACCTCTAGCACCCAGGGCATTCCCTTTTCTCACTGTTACCATCAGGTAGGAGATACAGAAGCCTGAAGGCACACACTTAGCGATTCAGGAACAGCTTCTTCCCCTCTGCCATCCGATTCCTAAATGGACATTGAACCCTTGAACACTGCCTCACTTTTTTAATATATATTATTCCCATGAGGCGGCGAGGCACGGCAGCAGCGGCCTTTCAGACATGGTGTTACTTTAATTTTCTATTTTGATACACAATTTTCGATTAGGGCACATGGATAACAGAGCGGCTATCTACCATCGCCAGATACTACTACAATACAGAGATCGCCCAAAGACAAACCTTCACAAAGATCTGCTGGCTGAATTACGCGACGTCGGCTTGCTGAGGGGAATGGGCCTACAATCCTCGGACTTGCCTGATGCTGGGAGCCGGAGATGGAGACGTCAAAAGCGATGTGCGAGGAAGCAGAAGCGAGGTAAACAGGCAGGGGTCCATGCCAGGCTAAAAGCAGACCCTAGCCGGCCAGCTCTCCCATCCATTCTGCTCTCTAATGTCCGCTCCCTGGACAATAAAATGGACTACATCCGACTCCAACGTAATACTCGGCGGGAGTGCAGAGTTTGCTCCGCGTATGTCTTCACAGAGACATGGCTTGCTGAAGGGATTTTGGATGCTGCCATCCAGCTAGACGAGTTAGCTTTATTTCGTTCGGACAGAGATGCAGCTGTCTCCGGTAAGGCTCGCAGTGGCGGTGTCTGTGTTTACATCGACACGGAATGGTGTAAGAACTCTGTGCTGGTTTCCAGACACTGCTCATCGTTAGTGGAGTTCGTAGCAGTTCGATGCAGACCATTTTATTTGCCACGGGAATTCACCTCTGTCCTTATATTCGGTGTCTACATTCCCCCCAGCGCTAATGCTAAGGAGGCGCTCTGTGAACTGTACGGGGCTGTTAGCGAACTGCAGAACACACACCCTGATGGTCTGTTTATTGTCGCCGGTGATTTTAACCACACGAACCTTAAGTCAGTGCTCCCCAAATTCCATCAGTATGTGGACTTTGCAACGAGGGGGGAAGAACGCATTGGACCTGGTTTACACAAACATCCCCGACGCGTACCGGGCAGAGCCCCGCCCCCACCTCGGTTACTCAGACCACATCTCTGTTATGCTAATCCCAGCATACAGACCGCTCGTCAGGCACTCCAGACCAGTTCAGAAGCAGGTGAAAACCTGGCCAGCAGGAGCCATCTCTGCTCCTCAAGACTTTTTTGAGAACACTAACTGGCACATGTTCAGGGAGGCTGCAACCGATGGCGACTCTACCAACTTAGAGGAGTACACAGCATCAGTGTCCAGCTACATCAGCAAATGCATTGATGATGTTTACTCTGTCCAACACTATCACTATACGTGCCAACCAGAAGCCATGGATGACCGCAGAGGTGCATGCACTGCTGAGGTCCCGTGACTCTGCCTTCAGATCAGGCGACAAGGCAGCTTTAACAACAGCAAGGGCCAAACTGTCCCGAGCCATCAGAGGGGCAAAGTGTGCACATACCCAGCTAATCCACAGTTACTTCCAGGACAGCGGCGACATGCGGCGCATGTGGAAGGGCATCCAGGACATCACCAATTACAAGACAACATCACCTGACTGTGCAGGTACTGCCTCCCTCCCAAATGCGCTGAATAACTTCTACGCCTGGTTTGAGGCAGAAAATGACGTGGCGGCGAGTAAGTCCACCCCTCCTACGAATGACCAGGTGCTGTGTCTCTCCGTGGCCGATGTGAGAAGAACCCTGTGCAGGGTTAACCCACGGAAGGCTGCTGGATCAGACAACATCCCTGGTAGAGTGCTCAGAGGATGTGCAGACCAGCTAGCAGATGTTCTCACTGACATCTTCAACATCTCCCTGAGCAGCGCCACCGTTCCAACATGCTTCAAGGCCGCCACCATCGTCCCCGTGCTGAAGAAGTCTTCAGTGTCCTGCCTAAATGACTATCATCCCATTGCACTTACATCCATTATCATGAAGTGTTTCGAGAGGCTCGTCATGAGGCATATCAAGACCCTGCTGCCCCCCTCACTGGACCCCCTGCAGTTTGCGTACCATCCCAACCGCTCAACAGATGACGGCATTGCCACCACCCTCCACCTGGATAAAAAAGACACATACGTTCAGATGCTGTTCATAGACTTTAGTTCAGCATTCAACACAATCATCCCTCAGAAACTGATTGAAAAGCTGAGCCTGTCGGGCCTGAACACCTCCCTCTGCAACTGGATCCTAGACTTCCTGACTGGGAGACCTCAGTCAGTCTGGATCGGGAGCAGCATCTCCAACACCATCACATTGAGCACGGGGGCTCCCCAGGGTTGTGTGCTCAGTCCACTGCTGTTCGCTCTGCTGACCCACAATTGTGCTGCAACACACAGCTCGAACCATATCATCAAGTTCGCCGATGACACAGCCGTGGTGGGTCTCATCAGCAAGAACGACGAGTCAGCTTACAGAGAGGAGGTACAGCGGCTAATGGACTGGTGCAGAGCCAACAACCTGTCTCTTAATGTGAACAAAACAAAAGAGATGGTTGTTGACTTCAGAAGGGCACGGAGCGACCACTCCCCGCTGAACATCGACGGCTCCTCGGTAGAGATCGTAAAGAGCACCAAATTTCTTGGTGTTCACCTGACGGAGAATCTCACCTGGTCCCTCAACACCAGCTCCATAGCAAAGAAAGCCCAGCAGCGTCTCTACTTTTTGCGAAGGCTGAGGAAAGTCCATCTCCCACCCCCCATCCTCATCACATTCTACAGGGGTTGTACTGAGAGCATCCTGAGCAGCTGCATCACTGCCTGGTTTGGAAATTGCACCATCCCGGATCGCAAGACCCCGCAGCTAGGTCAGCTGAGAAGATCATCGGGGTCTCTCTTCCTGCCATCACGGACATTTACACTACACGCTGCATCCGCAAAGGAAGCAGCATTATGAAGAACCCCATGCACCCCTCATACAATCTCTTCTTCCTCCTGCCGTCTGGGAAAAGGCTCCAAAGCATTCGGGCTCTCACGACCAGACTATATAACAGTTTCTTGCCCCAAGCTATCAGACTCCTCAATACCCGAAGCCTAGACTGACACCTTGCTCTACTGTCCTGTTTATTATTTATTGTAATGCCTGCACTGTTTTTGTGCACTTTATGCAGTCCAGTGTAGGTCTATAGTCTAGTATAGCTTTCTCGGTGTTTTTTATTACATAGTTCAGTCTAGTTTTTTGTACTGTGTCATGTAAACCATGGTCCTGAAAAACGTTGTCTCATTTTTACAGTGTACTGTACCAGCAGTTATGGTCGAAACGACAGTAAAAGTTGACTTGACTTGACTTATTCATGTTTTTTGCATGATTTAAAATCTATTCAATATACATACACTGTAATTGATTGATTTATTTATTATTATAAGTTTTTTCTATATTGTGTATTGCATTGAACTAAGTTAACAAATTTCACAACACATGCTGGTGATAATAACCTGATTCTGATTCTGAAGGGGAAGGAACTGGGTGAAGTGAGAAGGGATGGAGTCAAGGTAGGAAAAAATAATTTTGCTGGGTTATGAGCACACTAAGTCAAGGTACCTGTTCAAATAGTCTTGTCTGTGGAGGTAGATGCATTTTGTGTGAAACTGGGCACTGAGGTTGAAAGCTATGGAGGGAAGGTCTTCTGAGGAAATAAGATCTATGATTCTGTGGGACACAATGCCCTGATATTTGCTGGTGAAGTCAAGGACCAGAGAGAGAGAGGTAAGAGGATGTGTCTGATATGTATGTTTTAAGTGAATAATGGTCGGCTTTCAGAGAGAAACTATTTGGATACAGGCTAGTTATGTTCTTTCAGAAGGAAAAAAAGAGAACTAGAAGCCAGAGCTCACTAAGTAATTAAAGAAATACGAGATAAAATTAAACAAAACAGAAGCCTATGATACGCATCATGTTCATAATTAATTGGAGAATCCAATGGATAGATTAATACAAGGAAGAAAAATACAGCAAAACCGGAGATGCGAAGATCATATTAGCAGGAAATAAATGTAACTACGTGTTAAAATGCACAAATTATATTAAAAAAATTCACACAATGTTGAGGAAATTGCAGACTAAAAAAGATGTCACTGGTACAAGTCGTCTTCCTTGGTTGTAGTGGATAACCATCACTTCTTCCTTGCCCTATCATGTTCTTTGCTCTGCATGAAATATTGCCAAACTGCCTTCTTGGCTGTAGGATCTCACTGTTGGTCCACCAGAGTTGACTTCACATGCTAGGACAGGCATCTCCCTTTTTCACTAGAGTATGAGGCCCCCTGGCTCCCCTCAGCTGGTTTGGCCTGCCTGTCAAAGGTATGTGGCTGCTATCGTACACAAGCAGCTACTTGGAGCCACAAGTGAGTTTCCAGTGGGGACCAAGGGTGAGTGAATGCCCCAGAATGGACACAACAAGTCCCTTCACCAGAGATGCTACCCCTCCTTTGACATCCCATACACGGCAGCATATGTTGAATGAATTTTTCCATCAATAACTATTAGAAACTAATACAGAGTTTTATGGTACCGTAGTATGTATTTCATTTAACCACATTTTAAAATGTGTTACTCAGTTAAATAATAGTTTGTCTTTTTATACCTTTTTAACTATTTCCATGAAACTTTGGCTAATTGGGGCAGCCGCATAATTGAGACAAAATATACTGGTCCCGATATGGTTAATTGGGACATATAACCATATAACAATTACAGCATGGAAACAGGCCACCTCGGCCCTTCTAGTCCGTGCCAAATGCTTACTCTCACCTAGTCCCACCGACCTGCACTCAGCCCATAACCCTCCATTCCTTTCCTGTCCATATACCTATCCAATTTTTTTTAAATGACAAAATCAAACCTGCCTCTACAACTTCTACTAGAAGTTCATTCCACACAGCTACCACATTAACCGGGATCCACTGCAGTTAAATTTTAGTGACTGTTCAAGAAGAGTAAAGCTTTTACATGTGGAAGTTCTCGATGGCGAGCAGAACAAACAGGAAACTACTAAAAGTCATATAGAAACCTTGAGGCCGAGTACAAAGTAAAGAATGTTAAATCTTTATAAATTGCCACGTTTTCAGCTGATACATTGTGGTTAATTAAAGGCACTGAAAGATGTCAAGGTCTTAGAGTTTGGAAAAGATGCACCAGAAAAGTACCAGAGACAAATGATTTTGGTTGTAACAAGATTGCTAGAAATCGACTCATTCTCTTTAGACCACAGAAGAGCAACTTGGTAAAGAGATTCAAATTTTTGCAGGCTTTTTGACAGAGTGAATAAGGAGAAACTGTTTCAAGTGGCAGAAGGGTCACTAACCGAAGGGAGCAGATTTAATATATTTGGCAGGAGAACCAGAAGTGATATACAAAGGGATTTTCACAGAACAATTAGGTGTTGCAATCTAAAATGCATTTCCTGAAAAGTAAAGCAGATATAATGTTACATTTCAAAATAAGTTGAATAAATAATTGTAGAATACAAATTATCTTACAATATGGAAAGTGCAAAGGCTGGAACAAATCAGGCAACTGTTTCAAGGAAAGGCACAGGCCTGATGACCCTAAAGCTTGCCTGCAATGAATCCGTGTCTTTTTCCTTCCTTAAGTGATGTTGCACTGTAATGTATGTGATGTATTATATCATACCTTAAGGTAAACATATCAATTTGTGGATTCTATTCAGAATCTCCTTTTTCATGCTGAAAATTTTTGGTAAGAAACAGTAGCTGTAACAAATTAGGATAAATTAAAAGCATTAAAGCTATTTGACTAAAATCCAGATCACTCATTTTCTCATCAGTTGTATCTATATTTAGATATTTTGTTGTGTTTGAAGTTGTTCTAGTTTGAATAATTTGAGACAAGGAAACTGTAAAAACAAGACCTGGTCATAGACTTCAGTTAATAGGACAGTGCACATGTCTTGTTTACATCAATAGTGCTGAGGTCAAAAGAGTTGAGAACTTCAAGTTCCTAGTAGTGAACATCACTCATAGTGTATTGTGGTCCAGCCATGTTGACACCATGGCCAAGAAAGCTCATCAATGCCTTTACTTCCTCAAGAGACTAAAGAAAATTGGCATTTCCTCCTTGGTTCTCAACATTTTTTCTATTGTCACACTGCAGAATCCTATCCAGGTGTATCATTGTTTGGTATTGCAAATGCTCTGTCGGTGACTTAAAGAAACAGTGGAGACTGGTGGACACAGCTCAGTACATCATGGAAAACAGCCTCCCCTATATGGACTCTGTTTGTACTTCTTCCAGCATAATCAAAGACTCTGCCTAGACTGGACTTCCTTTATTCTCCCACCTTCCATTAGAAAAGGGTAAATGCAAGCAAGTTTTTTCCATTGAGGTTGGGTGGGACTACAACCAAAGGTCATGGGTTGAGGGTGTAATGTGAAAAATTTAAGAGAAATATGAGGGTAAACGTCTTCTCTCAGAGGGTTGTAAGAGTGTGGAATGAACTGCCGTCACAAGTGTTGGTGCATGCTAGCTCGTTTTCAATGCTTAAGAGAAATTTGGATAGGTACGTGGATGGTAGGGTATGGGGTGCTATGGTCCTGGTGCAGGTTGATGGAAGCAGGCAATACAAATGGTTTCAGCATGGACTGGGTGGGCCAGAAGGTGCTGTTCGTCTCTATGACACATGTTCTTCAGAAGGGAAGAGACATTACAGTTTTTTTTAAAAAGCCAGAAAACACAAATGTGAGGTGCAATGCACCATTTAGACAATTTAAATGCCAGCCCAGATCAGAGGCAAGAGCAGATTTCACTCACTCTGTGTGATGTTCATTCCTCTCCAGGACGCCATAGCCTTTCATTGTTCCGTTGTTGGGTCAATTTAAATGTAGCTCAGATAGACTGAAAGACAGTGTGTTGGTTGGGACGAGAGCCAATTTCACTCATTCTCTGCAATTGTCGTCTCAATGGCCCTGTAGCTGTGAAGGCTGACCCAGCTGCTGTACACCATGCCTGTTGATATGATGAACTGATATGCAAGGCTTTGGGCCTGCTCCGGGCTGCACCAGGGTTTGGATCTGGGGACTCATTTTTGGTTCAGAGTATTGTTGTTTGCTTCAATTGTTTGCATAACTTGTACTTTTTTTTCTCTTGCACATTGAGAGTTGGTCTTTATTTTTAATCTTTTTTCTTTAAATTGGGTTCTTTTGGATTTCTTGCTTTGTGGCTACCTGTGAGTAAGCAAATCTCAAGGTTGTGTAATTCATACATTCTTTGACAATAAATGTAGTTAAATCTTGAATCTTGAAATTCATGGGTACATGAACAGTGAATAACGGGTGATAATAATCATAAATCTTTTAAAAATGTAGAAATGGCTGGCCGTATCGGAAAGATAGACGTGCTTGATTCCACAAGAGTTAACAAGTTATAGTATACTGAGCAAATTAAGCAGTATTTAAAAGCAAATGGAATAGCCACTGAGGAGCTAGTGCCTAATTTGCTAGTGTATTTGCTTTAAAGGTATACAGTTTACTTAGAAGCTTGACTGCTCCAATGAAACAGGCTGAAATGAGCTTTGCTGATATCATGAAAGTAATGCAGGAACATTTAATACCAAAACTTTTGTTGATTGCAGAATGCTTCAGGTTTCATAAGTGGAATCAAAAGGAAGGGGAGCCCATTTCTCTGTACGTGGCTGAATTGAAGAGATTGTCTGAGCATTGTCAGTTCAGTTATCAGCTTAATGGTGCACCGAGATTTTTTTTAGCTTGTAGAATGTTACAATAAAGTATTCAAAACAGCCCCTAGCTAAAGCACAACTTACATTTAAAAGACCAATTGAAATAGCTGTATTTATGGAAACTGCAGACGAAGATGCAATTGAGTTGCAGTCAGGAATGAAAATGAACATGAACAAGACTGCAATGTCTAAACAGAATGAAGCCTGGCAAAAAAACATATGTAACATTGTGGCAGGGTCTCATGTGCCCCAGAACAATGCAGATTTAAAGGTGAAATTGCAGAAAATTCAACTAAGTAGGACACACACAAAGAGCATGTCAGGCGGACAAAAATAAATGGACTGCACAGGGAAGAGAAAAAGATAACAAGTGAAGTTACAGTTTCAAAAAGAGCACTAATCTGTATGCTGTTGATGAAAAATCTGATAATGATGTGAGTGACATAGAAACACACATAAAATGCTGGTGGAACTCAGCAGGCCAGGCAGCATCTATAGGAAGAAGTACAGTCAACGTTTCGGGCCGAGACCCTTTGTCAGGACTAACTGAAAGAAGAGATAGTAAAAGATATGAAAGTGGGAGGGGGAGGGGGAGATCCAAAATGATAGGAGAAGACAAGAGGGGGAGGGATGAAGCTAAGAGCTGGAAAGTTGATTGGCAAAAGGGATATAGAGCTGGAGAAGGGAAAGGATCATGGGACGGGAGGCCTAGGGAGATAGAAAGGGGGAGGGGAGCACCAGCGGAAGATGGAGAGCAGGCAAGGAATGATTGTGAGAGGGACAGAGAGAGAAAAGAAAGGTGGGGTAATAAATAAAAAGGGATGGGGTAAGAAGGGGAGGGGTATTAACGGAAGTCAGAGAAATCAGTGTTCATGCCATCAGGTTGGAAGCTTCCCAGATGGAACATAAGGTGTTGTTCCTTCAACCTGAGTGTGACTTCATCTTGACAGTAGAGGAGGCCATGGATAGACATATCAGAATGGGAATGGGACGTGGAATTAAAATGTGTGGCCACTGGGAGATCCTGCTTTCTCTGGCTGACAGCGTAGGTGTTCAGTGAAACGGTTTCCCAGTCTGCGTAGGGTCTCACCAATATATAAAAAGCCACACCGGGAGCACCGGACGCAGTATATCCCACCAGCCAACTCACAGGTGAAGTGTCGCCTCACCTGGAAGAACTGTCTGGGGCCCTGAATGGTGGTGAGGGAAGAAGTGTAAGGGCAGATGTAGCACTTGTTCTGCTTACAAGGATAAGTGCCGGGAGGAAGATCAGTGGGAAGGGATGGGAGGAACGAATAGACAAGGGAGTCGCGTAGGGAGCGATCCCTGCGGAAAGCAGAAAGGGGGGAGGGGAGGGAAAGATGTGCTTGGTGGTGGGATCCGGTTGGAGGTGGCAAAAGTTATGGAGAATTATATCTTGGACCCGGAGGCTGGTGGGGTGGTAGGTGAGGACAAGGGGAACCCTATCTTAGTGGTGTGGCCAGGAGGATGGGGTGAGAGCAGATGTGCGTGAAATGGGAGAGATGCGTTTGAGAGCAGAGTGGATGGTGGAGGAAGAGAAGCCCCTTTGTTTAAAAAAGGATGACATCTCCTTCGTCCTGGAATGAAAAGCTTCATCCTGATAGCAGATGCGGCGGAGACAGAGGAATTGCGAGAAGGGGATGGCATTTTTGCAAGAGTCAGGGTGGGAAGAGGAATAGTCCAGGTAGCTGTGAGAGTCTGTAGGCTTATAGCAGATATCAGTAGATAAGCCGTCTCCAGAGATAGAGCCAGAAAGATCAAGAAAGGGGAGGGAGGTGTCAGAAATAGACCAGGTAAATTTGAGGGCAGGGTGAAAGTTGGGGGCAATGTTAATGAAGTCAATGAGTTCAGCATGCGTGCAGGAAGCAGCGCCAATCGTCGATGCAGCGAAGGAAAAATGGGGGACAAATACCAGTATAGGCTTGGAACATGGATTGTTCCACAAAGCCAACAAAAAGGCAGGCATAGCTGGGACCCATATGGGTGCCAGCTGCACCTTTGGTTTGGAGGAAGTGCGAGGAGCCAAAGGAGAAATTATTAAGAGTAAGGACTAGTTCTGCTAGATGGAGGAGAGTGATGGTAGAGGGGAACTGGTTAGGTCTGGAATCCAAAAAGAAGTGGAGAGCTTTGAGACCTTTCTGGTGGGGGGATGGAGGTGTATAGGGACTGGACATCCATGGTGAAAATAAGGCGGTAGGAGCCAGGGAACTTAAAATCATTGAAAAAATTCAAAGCGTGAGAAGTGTCACAAACATAGGTGGGAAGGGATTGAACAAGGGATAAAACAGTGTCGAGGTATGCAGAAATAAGTTCAGTGGGGCAGGAGCAAGCTGAGACAATGGGTCTACCTGGACAGGCAGGTTTGTGGATCTTGAGTAGGAGGTAGAAACGGGAAGGTTGGTGGCAGTGGATGGGAGATCCCCAGAGCTGATAAGGTTGGTGATGGTGTGGGAGATAATGGTCTGGTGCTCCTTAGTGGGATCATGATTGAGGGGTAAATAAGAAGAGGTATCAGCGAGTTGTCACTGTGCTTTGGCAAGGTAGAGGTCAGTACACCAGACTACAACAGTGCCCTCCTTATCAGCGGATTTTATAGTAAGGTTGGGATTGGTGCGGAGGGAGTGGAGAGCAGAGCATTTAGGAAGAGTGAGGTTGGAATTGGAACAAGGTGTGGTGAAGTCGAGTGGGTTGATGTCCCATCGGCAGTTAGTAATAAAGAGATCCAGAGCAGGCAGAAGACCAGAGCGGGGTGTCCATGAAGAGGAGGATGGTTGAAGATGGGAGAAGGGGTCATCGGTGGGGGTGGGAGAGTCCTTGCTGAAGAAGTAGGCTCGAAGAGGGAGCTGGAGGAAGAAGAGTTCAGCATCATGGTGCACGCGGAACTCGCTGAAGTATGGGCAAAGAGGGACAAAGGTAAGGCCCTTACTGAGGACAGAGCGCTCTGCCTCAGAGAGTTGAAGATCGGAGGGTTTGGTGAAGACCCGGCATGGATGAGAGCTGGGATCAGAGGGGGGAGGGAGGCTGGTAGTGTCAGTGGAGAGGGGAGGGTTGGGGTGAGAGGAAGATGGAGCCTCTGAGGGTCCAGGAGCTGACAGTGGGATCTGAGGGAGACAGGGTTGCAGAGTGGTGGTGGTGGAAGGGGAGAGACCTGGGTAGCCCTTAAACTTACAATGTGAAAACCAGGGACAAGCAATATGAATCAGACCAGAAGTGAACGATATATTAATTAAAATGAAATTGAACACTATCTCGGCTGTTTTAGTTATTCATAGAAACATAGAAAACCTACAGCACAATACAGGCCCTTTGGCCCACAAAGTTGTGCCGAACATGTCCCTACCTTAGAAATTACTAGGCTTACCTATAGCCCTCTATTTTACTAAGCTCCATATACCTATCCAAAAGTCTCTTAAAAGACCCTATTGTATCCGTCTCCACCACCGTTGCCGGCAGCCCATTTCACGCACTCACCACTCTCTGAGTAAAATACTTACCCCTGACATCTCCTCTGTACCTACTCCCCAGCCCTGGGTAAAAGCCTCTGACTATCCACATGATCAATGCCTCTCATCATCTTATACACCTTGAGTTAGAGCGGCATTTCAAACATTCTGAGCTGAAGTTTGCAGATATCCAGCTAAGAAATTATACTGGGGAAAAGATAACTCCTGTGGGAATGACATTTGTAACAGTGAAATACAAAAACCAACATGCCACATTGGGCTTGTACAATATGTGATAAAAACAGGAAGCCAGCATTGTGGGGTACTGAGTGTCTATAACAACTACAACTTGATTGGAAATCCATCCACCATTTGCATGACCCAGCTGCAAAAGAGTCAACTGAAAGCGAATTAAGCAAGGTACTGGATGATGCTACAAGAGTTGTTCAGGGATGATATTGGAGAACTCAAACATATCAAGGGTAAAAGTGTGTTAAATGAAAATGCCCTACCTAAGTTTTGCAAAACCTGTTGGTTCCTTATACCATCTGATAAAATAGCTGGTGAGCTGGTATTCATGGAGGCTGAGGGAATTCTTTCCAAGGTTTAGTGGAGCCCATAGTTCTAGTAGCCAAGTAGAATGGTTCTGTCGAGATCTGTGGTAACTTTAAGGTCACCATTACCCCAGTACTGAAAGTGGTTCAATGACCTCTGCCCAGGATGGAGGATATCTTTGCAAACTTCTCTGTGGGGAAAACACTTCAGCAAAGTGGACTTGGCTGAAGCCTACATTCAGATGGAACTGGAAATTTCTCACCATAAACACTCAAAAAGGCTTTATCACTACAATAAACTTATTTTTGGAATGGCATTTACATTTGCACTCTGGCAGAAAGCTATGGACCAGGTGTTGCAAAGCTGCCCAAGCACTCAATGTTAACTGAATGACATCATTCACAATGACAGGGAACATCTCCAAAATGTCAAGACAGTGTTAAAAAGATCAGAAGATTATGGGCTCTGAACATGATGCAGCAAGTGTGAATTCTTTAAACCAAGCACTTCTTACTGTAGTCACACCATCAACGCACAAGAATTACGCAAGTGTGCTCAGAAAATTCAAGGAGTGGTAGATGCCACAAAGCCAAATAACATGTTACAGTTGAGGTCCTTTTTAGGATTTCTCAATTACAATAATGGGTATCTTTACCCCTTGAACTCATTACTACAGATCAAGAAAAAATAGCAATGAACAAAGTGGTGTGAGATGGCTTTCACAAAGGTCAAGGAAATGGTGACATTAGACAACATACATTATGATCCACATCGTCCAGTGAAGCTTGCCTGTGACACCTCGGCCTATGGTATAGGTGCAGTCTTGTCCCACGTTATGAGTGATGGAAGTGAATACCACCTAGATTTTGCATCAAGTTCCCCAACTGCAGCAGAGAAAAATTACGCACATATTGGCAGAGATTTAGTGAATTTAGTTTTGGATGTAGAATGTTTCAACCAGTATTTGTATGGGACAGAGTTTACCCTCATTACTGATTATCAACCACTAGTGTGCATTTTCAATCCACAGAAGGGTGCTCCACTAACAGCAGCAGCGTAAATGCAGAGATGGGCCTTGTTTCTTGGAGGGCACAATTACAACATTGAATTTAAGAAAACAGCTAATCATGGAAATGTTGATGGAGCATCTTGGAGAAAGGAGGAGAAAGGTGTGCAGAGCTGTCAGAACTACTTCTTACAGTTCCAGAGTCAATTCCTACAGCCACCATGGTGGAGGCCCCAAAACCTGAGATTGTTTCACAGCCACAAGCTAGAAAGACATTATTCCACAACAGTAAGAAAGCCTCCACAGAAATTAAATCTTTAGGTTTGAATGGGACAATTTAGAATTTACAATGTTGTGGATGTCTGTATAGTAGTTGTATTATATAGTGTACTGTGTAGGTAGTTGAGATGCATTCTACATTGAGTTGGAGTTCATAGCTAAGCAAGGAGGAGTATTGTATATTTAGTATTTCAGTAATATTTGAGTAATAGTGTAAATGTATTGTTTGATTATGCATTCTTTGTTGTTTAACTAACTTATTATGGGTTATACTGTATATAGAAATATGTGAGTAGCATACGTTATCATGGTACCAAGTGGTAAGTGTACCCCTTGCTTAAAAGCAAAAACAAAAATATATGAGTTATTTCCTGGCTCAGTGTTTTTATTTCAATTAGTTTTATATTTTGGAGTTAGAAAACATAACATGAGCTATCCAATCCAATCTTATTTCACAGAATGCTTCCTAGCCACAGAAGTATTCACATCTATGTTGCAATCATAGGCTGAGCCTAATTTAGGAGGGAGGAAAATGGAATTGATTTAAGGATTGAACCATTCATTTTCCAGCATTTTAAAATCTTATGTGAAAATAGAAACCACGAGATTCTCAACAGGACAGGCAGCCACAGACACAAATTTAACATTTCAGGGTGAAGACATTTTTTAAAAAACTACAAAATTGAAAACCAGCAGGTTTCAAGTTATAGGGAAGTGGGAAAGGTGCAATGAACAAAAGGATGTTGGTAAGGTAGACTCCAAAAGAATTCAAATAATGCAGGTACTCTTGATGCCATCTAAGCTAGTGTGTTTCTGATCTTCCTGGAATAGATATAAAAAGAGATAAATGAAAATGGGAGAGAAGGACAAAACACTGCTAAAACTGAGAAGCTGAAAACTACATGCTGGAAGTAGACGAGTGTGGTAAAAATGCCCAAGTTGAATTGAATCTGAGAAGTCCTGAGCTGAGACAATTGTAAGACTGACTTTGCATCAAATTTGGCCAGTTCTGTCACAAATTGAACTGACCTCTTGTGCGATAAAGACGATCCCTTGACCTCACAATCTACCTCATCATAGCACCTTATTGTTTACCTGCAATGCATTTTCTTTGTAACTACAACACTGTAATTTTAACAAAGGTGAAGGTTTCGCTCTAAATAAGAACTGGGATTCAATTGTAAACAATGTGAGAGAAAGGAAACCTGATTGGATGAAGACTAGGCAATCAAGAGGGGCAGATTACGGGGTATAAATACCACCAGACTAGATATACCCAGGCATCAGCCCTGATGAAGATGGTGGAGTTTTTCATCGGAATGTTGGTCATAATCAGTACCTGTACCCAGCTAAAAGCCCAAGAAGAGTTTATACGTCATATGCGCCAGGAAATACTTGATCCTATTTTATATAGCACTATACTCTGTTTTATTATTATTATTCCCTTTGTACTATGTCAATGTACGTATGTTTTGAATTGACCTGGTGAGCATACAAAATTATCTTTCTCCACTGTATCTCAGTACATGTGACAATAATAACCAATTACTCTGATGAAGAATTATATATCTAAAATACCAGCTGTTTCTCTTCCCATAGATACTGTCTGACCTGTTGAATATTTCCAGCATTTTTTGTTTTAATTTTAGATTTCTAGTATCTGGAATTTTTTTCTTTTCGTTGTAAACTCAAAGTCGCTTTGACTGAATAGAGGTGTTCTACAATGTATTCACCCAGTCTGTATTTGGTTTCTCCTCTTTTGAAGAGGCAACTTCATCTGGACAAAACACTGGTTCCTCAATTGTGAAATTGTGAAAAGCGAAAAGATCAAAAGGATGGATGTTGCATGAGAAAGTGTAGTGAATAGAGGAGCAGTTGTTGGTGAAAATGAAACAAAGAACCAGGGAGTCATGAAAGGAAAAAGTAGGAGAAATGTGTGAGATTGTGGCATCCTTTTGAGTGTAGCAGACATTACAGAGGGTGATCAGTTAAATATGGAGGGTAGTTAGGAGGGAGAGGGAAGGTCCTTGTTCTGGTGCAACAAGAAAATTTGGGAGGGGAGTGTGGGAAATGGAGCATTTTGAGAGTTCTTTCAACTACAGTAAAGGGAAGGACATCTGAGAGGCACTCATAGGAAGGTCTAATCATCAAAAGGTACGGTGGAGCTGGAGAAATGGGGAATGGAACCAATTATTATAGAAAGCAAGGTCAAGAAGCAGCTGTGGACATCTGTGATCTTGTAGTGGATCTTAGCCACTAACTTGTCCTTTAAGTTTGAGAAATCATGGTCAAAAAAGAGAAGGGAAGAGTCACATGTGAGTAAAGCAAGGGCAAGATGGAAGATTGGAGCAAGTGTAATGATCATTTTCAGTCCTACACTAGTGCAGGAAACAGTTGAAAAACATAATTAATGGATCAGGAAAAAATGTTGTGGCCCTAAACAAGTACTCTTTCGCATTCCAGAGGAACCATTCAATCACTACTCCCTGTTTCTTCTATTCCTGGCAATAACAGCTCACCTGCTCATGATACATCTATTCTCAGATTGGCAAAGTTGTGACTAGCGTGGCACCATACCAATCAGACTCAATATCATGTTTCCTACCCACAAAGCCTGAAACGTTTTTGAATAGTGATAAAGAATATAAGAGCCTCAAATTAAGTGAGTGGCCAAGAATGTGATAGATGGAATATAACATAGGAGAAAGCAGAGTATTTTTTTAAAAGGTGAAAGTTTGGGTAAAGGGATCTAGCTGTCCTTGTACTTAAGTCACTGAACATAACAGGCTTACGTGGAACAAAAAATTTGGAGACGAGTGGCATTTTAGCTATTGTGTGATTACTTAAGTACAGGATTGGATAGATCTTGTAATTATATAGAGCCTTGGTGAGATTGCATCTGGGGTATTGTGTGTAGGTTTGGTCTCTTTTTCTTAAGAAAGAAGATATATTTGCCATAGGAGTGCAACAGAAGATTTCTGGATTGGTGGGCTTGTCATATGATGAGAGATTGATGTGACTAGACCTATATTTCATGGAATTTAGAAGAATCTCGTTGAAACTTGCAATATTCTTCCAGTGCTAAGAGGTAAAGCATTTTGGAAAGACTGAGGCTATGGTTATGGACTCAGAATATGAGGAAAGCCATTTGGGACTAAGATCAGGTGCAATACTTTCACTTAGAGGGTGATGAACCTTTGGAAATTTACACACAACCTAGCTGTTGGTTTCATTCATAGCAGAAGTCCAAAGGTTTCTGGATCTCAGAGGAATCATGGGGAATACTGCTAAGGTTGATAATCAGCCATGATCATGATAAATGGAAAAAAAATGTTGAATTTCCCCATGGGGATGAATAAAGTATCTATCTATCTATCTATCTATCTATCTATCTATCAAAGGAGTAGATGACCTTTTGCTCCTAATTCTTAACTGGCCAATTCTGATGTTTAGCTATTAACCTGTAGCATAAAATGTTTTCTTTCTCTACAGATGCATTCTCGCCTTTCATGTAACTTCAGCATCGTCTTTTGTTTCAGATTTCCAGCTTCTCCCTATTCTGCATCCCATAGTTCCCATCCCCTCTCAGTTGGTATTAACTTGGGATGGTGGTGCAGTGGTTAAAACTGCATCCACACAGCATCGGGGCTTCGAGGTTGATTCCGACCTTGAGTGTTTTGTATGTTCTCCTTGTGACCACATAGGTTTTCCTAGGTGCTTTGACTTCCTCGTTCATCCCAAATAGTGCTACTTGGTTACTTCTGTAAATTACCCATTGTGTAGATGGGTAGCAGGAGAATTTAAGAGGGAGAGATGAGCAATGAAAGAACAGACTACTGGGAGGTTATGGGGAATGACAGTGGACAGCTTGCTCTTCAGAGCCAGCAAAAATCAGATGGATTAAATGATCTTCTATATTGTGGGAAGTACAATATCTGGATTCACTTGATCACCACCCGGACACATTCCAACTTCATAATCAAACCCACAGATAAGGGAAGTGCTGTTGTAGTCTGGTTACTGACCTCTACTTTGCTGAGACCAGGTGGCAATTCTCAGAAGCCTCCTCTTACACATGCTTTGATATCGTTCCTCCCCACTGATCTCCCTTCAGGCACTTATCCGTGGAAATGGGACAAGTGTTATGCCTGCCCCTACACCTTCTCACTCACCACAGTCCTTCCAGGTGGGAAGACACTCAACCTACGAGTCTTTCAGGGTAGTCTACTGTATGCATTGCTTCGGGTGAAGCCTCCTCTACATCAGTGAGACCCGACATAGATTGGGGGACTGCTTTATTAAGTTCCTTTACTCCATCTGCATCAGAAGGTGGGATTTCCTGGTGGTCACCCATTTCAACTCAACTTCTCATTCTCATTCCAACACATTGGTCCGTGGCTCCTTTATGGTCACAATGAGTCTATTTTCAGGTTGGGGGAGCAACACCTCATATTCCAATTGAGTAGACTTCAACCTGATGGCATGATCATTGATTTCTCTAACTTCCTGCAATTTCTAACCCCCCCCCCCCCCCACCACCACCTTTTCTCTTGATCCCCTCTAATCCCTTCTCATCTTCTCACCTGCCCATCAACTCAGGTGTCCCTTCTCCTTCCCTATCTCCCATGGTTCACTGTCCTCCTATCAGATTCTTTCCTCTTCAGCTCTTTACCTTACAGCTAACACCTCCCAGCATCTCAGTTCATTCCCCTCCCCCACCCACATTCTGCCTCACCTGATTTCACCTATCACCTGCCAGATATTACTCCTTACCTTCCCCCCATTTTCTTATTCTGGCCTGAAGTTTCGACAATTTATTTCTCTCCACAGATGCTGCCTGACCTGCTGACTTCTTCCAGCATTGTGTGCATGTTGCTCTGGATTTCTAGAATCTGTGTTTACATTCCCTCTGTTCTCTCCAAGTCTTTCCCTGCAATTTTTAAATCTGCATATTTCCACATTAACTCTGTATCTTTCTCCACAGCTGCTGCCTGACTTGCTGAATATCCCCAACATTGTCTGTTTTTTCAGATCTCCTGCATGAGCAGCTTTTTTAAAAACTACAATCTGATTAAACTGAAATGAGACTAGGACAAATAAGCTTTGGCAAATTTGGGAACTAAATAGCTGCGTCTAATTATAATACTGACTGGTGTAATTATATGGTAAGCCGAAAACATTCTTTTAAGTTTATAAACATAAATATCCTACTGTATTTTTCCAAATAAAATTCTGTTATCATTTCTATAGAATCCTCATGAAGTGGTCTTGTTTTTGTATGGCGTAACTTTGAATTACATTATGAGGGAGTTGTTCATTTAAAAATGGCAACAATAAGATATGTATATCCCATTAGTTCCATTACTGTTCTAAGATTTGTGTATATGGTTTTTTTTGGTGAAAACACAATTACTCTTATTCTTTTATTCCTCTTCTTTCCTTCTCCTGTTTTTTTTTCTCAAATAAGGCTGTAATAAGACCTTGATCCAAGTGGCCCCAGTAGTAACCAAAATCTGTATGTGGGAGGTTTAGTGATTTTTGCCTGTGGATTGTTGTAACACTAAGTGGCTAGATTATACTTTTTTTTAAACTATGGAAAACATGGTAAGGAAATTTTCCATGTGGTCAGGTAGATTACAGTATTGCAGCTTATTAGGAAATTAAGTATATCGTGTGTTTTATCTGCTGGAAAGTTTAAGCATTGCTTTGTTCATTATGCGATACAGGGCGGAATAGGCCCTTCTGGCCCTTCGAGCCATGCCACCCAGCAATCCCCCGATTCAATCATGGGAGAATTTACAATAGCCAATTAACCTACCAACCAGTACATACTTGGATTGTGGGAGGGAACTGGAGCACCAACGGTCACAGGAGAACGTACAAACACCTTACAGGCAGCTGCAGGAATTGAACCCATGTCGCTGGTACTGTAAAGTGTTGTGCTAACCAAGACACTACTGTGCCGCACATTTATTCAGCCATGTCTTCATGTTTTGGAGCTAATTGAGTTAAATCAGTTAGGTCTTTGAAGGTGGAAAGCTCAAATGAAAGGTAGATGGGTTACTGAATCTGGCTAAAATTCATCATATAAGCTTCTGTTTTGTTTCTTTACACTGGGCTTGCACCATCATTGAGGATGGTACGTTTATGGAATAGCCACCCATGATTTGCAAGAACAATAAAGCAATTAATGACTACATATGGTGCAAATTGTAAAAATTTAGTCTGTTGTAGGATCACTTAGTGCAAACTAAAGGATGTTGCTTCCTGTATTTGTCATGTTTGTTGTCTCATTTTGTAGCTTTACATTGTTTAGGATTACTAAGTTCTGTCCTAGTATACTCTTCTGTTCTCATTGTAGTTTAGTATCAGAAACTTGAGGTACATTGAAACTGATATGAAGATTTACACTTTAATAGATGACTTTTGTAGCAATAAGTTGCTGTAGATTTGTCTGTGCTTCTATAACTTCAACAGAAAATTGTCTCTCAGAAACAAAGCAATCTTGCTGAAAGATGCAATAACCATAGTTCTTGATAGCAGTAGTACTTCAAGTTATCAGGATTAGTCAGTGAGTGCTGCAGCAAATGGTTGTTTCAGTCAGAGGACAATGAGATTCTTTCTGTTCTGTTGACTGGTATGATAATGGTGGTGTTTTGTTAGTTTTGGGAGGCAAGTTAAAAATTTAGAGTGATGTAATATTCCAGTAATAGATTTGCTTTTTTCCTGAAAGAGACAATATCTCTTTTGTTTCCATAGAGTTACAGATTAAATGAATTTAGCCCTTGGACGTTAATATATCCTCATGAAAACAGTAGTAGGTTACCACAAGTGGGCTGAGTGTTGCACTATGAAAGAGGAGCGACCTTTCACCTAATGGGATCTGCTTTTAAAGACATCAAAGAAGAATGGATTCAGTGTCTTTTGCCAGCCATTAAGCACCAGTTTCCAGTATGTAAAAATAACTAAATATATCCTTGAGTTGGAATAAAATGACACAGTTCATTACATATATGTATTCTAGGATTGAAGGATACGAATTTTAGACGATGTAAAAGAAGAAATGATGAGTAACAGCTGTTACATTGCTGCACTAGGAAACTCGTGGAATTTACATTTAGTTAATCATCTGGAATTAAGTGAAAACAGTTATTACTAATGATTGATGGTCATAAAATTAAGTAACCTGGTTCATATAGCTGTCTGGTCCTTAAGGAGAGGAAACCCAGCACTCTTATTCAGACTGATGTGCATATGGCACTAATTCCTTATTCTTCTGGCCACACCCTCTGAAATGGCCGAGCAATTACTCAGTTGTACCATAATTGCTGCATTGAAACAAAGACTAAAACTGGCCTGCTCAGACAACCTAGGCTCCAAATCTGGACATTGTAAAATTGTTATTGCCCAGTTCTACTCACAAACATTTGAAGTCTAATATCTAAAATGGAAGAGCTGTCACACAAACTAATTAAGCAAGGTGCTGTACAGGATTGATGTCAGAAGTGTGTCTCCATGATAACTCTTGATCTCTGTGCTTCATGAACTATGAGGTCCTCTTTATCTCTCTCCTCAATGACAACATAGACCAGTCAGACTGTGTGGTACAGAACTATGCAGCCATGCTAAAAAAAGAGACCTGAGATCCCATAAAGTCTCAGGTCAAAAATGAGCAAGGATATTTTGTGCTAGCTATATGCTTTCTTCCCTCGGCTAATGAATCACTGTCCTTGCAAGTTGAACCATACATTTGGAAGAAAGGTGCCAGATGGAGTTCAACCCAGGTAAGTGTGAGATAGTTCATTTTGGTAGGTCAAATATGATGGCAGAATATAGTATTAATGGTAAGACTCTTGACAGTCTGGAGGATCAGAGAGGTCTTGTGGTCAGAGTCCATAGGACACTTAAAGCTGCTACGCAGGTTGACTCTATTGTTAAGAAGGCATATGGTGCATTGGCCTTCATCAATCATGGGATTGAGTTTAAGAGCCAAGAGGTAATGTTGTAGTTATATAGGACCCTGGTCAGACCCCGCTTGGAGCACTGTGCTCAATTCTGGTCACCTCACTACAGGAAGGATGTGGAAACCATAGAAAGGGTGAGGAGGAGATTTACAAGGATGTTGCCTGGATTGGGGAGCATGTCTTATGAGAATAGGTTGAGTGAACTTGGCCTTTTTTCCTTGGAGCGGCAGAGGATGAGAGGTGAGCTGACAGAGGTGTATAAGATGATGAGAGGCATTGATGGTGTGGATAGTCAGAGGCTTTTTCCCAGGCTGGAATGGCTAGCATGAGAGGGCACAGTTTTAAGGTGCTTGGAAGTAAGTACAGAGGAGATATCAGGGATAAGGTTTTTGCACAGAAAATGGTGAGTGCGTGCACTAGGCTGTCGGTGACAGTGGTGGAGGCGGATACGATAGGGTCTTTTTAGAGACTCCTGGACAGGGACATGAAGTTCATAAAAATGGAGGTCTCTGGATAACCCTAGATAATTTCTAAGGTGAAAGACAGGTTCGGCACAGCTTTTCAGGTCAAAGGGCCTGTATTGTGCTGTAAGTTTTCTCTGTTTTTATGCTTTTGGGCTAGGGACATCTGTGTTCCTCTCTGATAGCAGATTGGTAGCACTTCCACTTAGTTGAGCTGGCTGAGTCCTCAAAGATGTAACTGCTGGACTAGGTAAATGAGAGGTAGTGAGTGAGGCATCAGAAAACTAATATATAACAACTGTCATCAAACTTAAATGCTAATGCTGCTCTGCTTTCCACAGATGCTCCCTGACTTGCCCAGTTATTCACAAATTGGTTGGCCTGCACTTGGTATTAATTCCCTGTGCAGTACTAAAAGTATATATACCTTCAGGAGAGAGAAGTCCCATAGTTTTCTGAAACAGAATTCACTCCAGACTTTTGTTTATGCATTTAGTCTGTCTCAATTGAATCCATACAAGAACAATAGACAATAAATGAGAACTGGGATTGTGCCAATCAGATCTACTTTCCTGTTTGTACTATTGTAACACTTAAAAGTATGCACCGAATGCACTAATCCAATGATTTTTATGTTTAATTCCAAACTTAACCAAAAATATTTTGAGACATGTTCATTATGAAATCTCATTTTCAAATAGAGGATGATTTTATGTAGATCATTATATAATCAAAGTCAAGAACAGGAGTTAACTTATAACTGGAAATATGCTGCAAAAATATTAGTCATCAGAAAGTATTTATCAACTATCATAAAAATGTTTCTGTTTGCCCTGATGAAGTACCAATGAGAGACCATAGTATCAGCTTTCCAAGTTGTAAGGTTTAATTTTTGTTCATTTTGTGGAACATTTGTTTGGACACCTGTATCCCTTTGTCAAATGTAATGTACTTCAGGAGGGTTGTTCATGCGACTGTACCAGCAGTTCAGTGACTGGACAGTTGTTGTTTGGTGTTATCATCGGAATCTCATAGTAAAAGTACTTAAGAAACAAAGTTAATATTATAATGTTGGGGAATGTAGTTATTTTTTAAAGCAAAAACTAAAAAATAGCTATGTGCTAAGTGACCAAGTGGTGTTTCTCGAACCAGAAATATTGGCCAGAGATTTTGAGTAGCTCCCTATGATCTTCTTTATGGAGTGTAATGTGATTTTTGGTGTTCACCTAGGAGGACTGACTGTGCTCTGTTTAACATCTAATCTGTAAAGTGTTTTCCCCATCACTACATTCATCCTTCAATCCATCAATTGCAATCCAATTGTGAGAAGCTTACTGCCACCTTGTAGACAACAAAGACCTTTGTAGGTTTGAAACAGGGCATAAGTTTATCCCATCAGTCTGGACAGTTCTTGGGTACTGGTCAAAGGGAAGAGTAATCATTGACTGAACATCTGTTCCCAAGACCTTTTAATGATTGACAATATATGGCAAGACCTTATTTATATTTTACAATGAAGCCTTCAGTTGGGACACGATCCCAGAAATTATGAACCTCAATGTACCAGTGCCCAGATGGTTAATGTACCACACAGAATGAAATCTGAACATTCGCAGCTGAACAAATAAGGGGATTACAGCTTCAGCCAAGATCATTCAAATATTTTTTAAGTTTGGGAAAGGAAGACTGAATGAAAACATAGAATGATAATTTATTGAAAATAAAAATGCTAAAAGCAGAGAACTTAAGTGCTCTAAATCCAGTTTGGATGCTGGTAGCTCAAAACACTGATAAAAGTCAAATGATTTGTAGGACCATGTAGTGAGGCCTCAACCAGTTGTGGCAATCCATACTGGATGGAGCTTCTGTGCATTTTGTGGAGTTAACTACTGATACAGTGGTCAATTGGCAAGCTTGAGAGAAGGATCTTGAAACACTCATTCACTGTGAAGGTCTTTTCACTTTCAAAATGATGAACAACTTGAATATGTGTGAATGAAGGATATAAATAAGCTTTTTTTTAAGGTCTCTAGTATTGATCCAAATTGAAGTTGCAGCAACAAACTGAACAGAGCCAGGAAATGTCTAGTTTTTATTTGCAATGCTCATAGTACTTTGAAAGAAATTGAAGTATTGCACTCAAAGAAGATTGTACATATAATGAGGAATGGTAATCTGGACTTCAAAGGTTCATTTATTATCAAAGTATACAATACTGAAATTCTTCTCCAGGTAGCCACGAAACCAAGAATGAAAAGATCAGAAATCCCCAAATCCCTCCTCTCCATACAAAACAAATGACAAAAACAGAACAGGCACATCAATTCCCAAATCCCCCTCCCCTGCACACAAAAGAACGAGAAAGATCAGGCAAAAAACACAGATACAAAAAATCCATAAAACTGAAAAAAAAAGTCTGCAGTACGGGTCCACGTCCAAAACATAAAACCTGGGCAATGTTCTCCCTCTCTGTAGCAGAGCGATCTCACCAGAAATAAAAAGGCAGTCTTCCCTCTCCATAACGGAGTGATCTCACCAGCGATAAAAAGGCAGGCAGCCGGCGAATCAATCTCCCTTGTCATTTGAATCGACAAACAATGGAAGCTATAATCGGTGAAATGGAGTCAAACGCAAGGTTTCAGCACGCTGCCTCTGCCTCCCAGAATCCCCTCAGAGACGGCAGAGAAACATCCAAACAATCTGCAAACTGTAAATCACAGGCACCAACAGTTCCAGAATCACATTCAAGATGAAAAACAAATGTACAAGACATAAAATAAGTGAAATGTATGGTATCATTGTCTATCCAGAAGATATGAATGAAGGACTGTTGTACGTAGGCGCCGTCTTGACCGGAAAACCAGAGTTTTAGAGCAACGTTGTTCCTAAAATTTGGCCACAGATGGTATTAAAAACCCCTGGCTTTTCATGTGTTTGATATGTGAAAAATAAGTGTGAATCAATACCAAGTAAAATCACAGAAACTTCACCAAGCGTTTTTAAACACTAACACTTGCACCACTCATACCCCTCTTTACCTTGGCAGCACCACAGTTTCAAACTCTTGGGAGTGCGCATCTTGCACAACCTCTCATGGTCCCAGAACACATCCTATATGGTCAAGATAGCTCACCAACAACTCTACTTTCAGAGGGGGCTGAAGGCAGCTGGATTATGCACATCTATACTCACATCCTTCTTTAGATGCGCAGCAGAGAGTATCCTAACACGCTGCATCATTGCATGGTATGGAAACTGCACTGTTGTGGATAGGAATGCTCTACAATGGGTAGTTAAAACTGCCCAATGCATCCCCAATGACAGCCTACCTGCCATTAAGGACATGTACATAATTGTGCAGGAAAAGGACCATCATGAAGGATCTCATCCACCCTGCTCGTAAACTGTTTCTCCCAATCCTATCAGGGAGGAGGCTAAGTAGCATCCACGCCAGTACCACCAAAGTTAAAAGTAAATCAAAGTTCAAAGTAAATTCATTATCAAAATACATGTGTGTCACCATATACAACCATGAGGTTAATTTTCTTGTGGGCATATTTAATAAATATAATAGCCATAATAGAATCAATGAAGGACCGTACCAACTGGACGTACAACCAGTGTGCAAAAGACAACAAACTGTGTAAGTACAAAAAGAAAGAAGAAATAATAATGAATAAGCAATAAATATCAAGAACATGAGATGAAGAGTGCCTAGGTTGTGGGAACATTTCAGCGATGGGCAAGTGAATGTAGCTGCAAATGAGTGTAGATGTGCTCACTGGTAAGGAGGGCGTTACCTGTGATGGACTGGGTCATATCCACTTCTTGTAGGATGTTCCGTTCAAGGGCATTGGTGTTTCCATACCAGGCTGTGATACAACCACTCAATATACTCTCCATTACACATCTTTTGACGTTTGTCAACGTTTTAGATGCCATGCTGAATCTTCATAGACTTCTAAGGAAGTAGGGGCACTGTCGTGCTTTTCTTTTAATTGCACTTCTGTGTTGAGCCCAGGGCAGCTCCTCTGAAATGTTAACACCAAGGAATTTAAAGTTGCTAATCCTCTCCACTTTTGATCCCCTGATATAAACTGGCTCATGGATCTCTGGTTTCCCCTGCTCCTGAAGTCAAAACTCAGCTTGTTGAGTTTGCTGATACTGAGTAACAAGATGTTGTTGTGACACTATTCAGCTAGATTGTTCAATCTCCCTCCTTTATGCTGATTTGTCACCGCCTTCGATTCGGCCAACAACTTCAAAACAGTTACTTTCTCCCAAGCAGTAAGACTGATCAACACTCCAGCCTCAAGCCCACGACTCCATAACCCCCACCACCACTAATTTATTATTTCCTGTCAGTCACCTTAAGTACAGCTGTTTTCTGTGCCTAACGTCAGTTTATTGGCACACAATCAATCTATGTATGAAAGCTATCTTAGTAGTATTTATTGTGTTTTTTATGATTGTATTATTTATTTTATTGTGCTTTGTTTTTTGTGCTACACCAGATACAGAGTAATAATTAGTCAGTACTTGTGTACTGGAAGTTACATTAAATAATCTTGAACTTAAAAAGATATTTGGATGAGTGCTTGAACATCTACAGCCTGCACACCTAAAGCTTGAAGGTGATATTAGGCTGGGTAGCTTTTCATTTGATTACTGTGATTATGATGCATAAATGATGTGAATTTACATGATTTTATTCTATTACTGAATTGTGTTTTATAATTTGTTAAATTTCTCTGAGGACATAATGAGTAGGACAGATAAAGAGGAACCAGTAGGTGTGATATTTTTGAATTTCCTGTATGCATTTGATAAGGTGTTAAATAAAAGGTAATAGCATTGGAGGTAATTTATTTTCCTAGATGACATGTAGTGCTATAGTCAGACTGCTTCAGTGACCAGAGTTTGATTCTGGGTGAACTGACACATTCTCCCTGTGACCACATCCAAAGGTGAATTTCCTCCCACATCCAAAGATATCTTACAGCTTATTGATCAGTATAAATTAGCTTGTGGGTGAGTTTTGGAAGAATTGAGAAATAGTTAATGTTCGTGTTGCAGCTGTATAAAACATGGTAAGGCCACATTTGGCATGTTGGCTAAAGTCCTGGTCCCCAGACTTTAGAAAGAATATAGAGGCTCTCAAAGAGAGTACAGAAGTGGTTCACTGGGATGTTGCCGAGATTGGATTGTATTAGCCACAAGGAGGGGTTGGACAAACTTACTTTCTATGGAAGCTGTGGGCAACCAAATAGAAGTTTTTAAAATTATTATAGATTTTGTATAGATATTGGAGGACATGGGGGAAAGCTTAAAGGAGATGTGCAGAGCAAAATGTTTACACTGAGTGATAGGTGCCTGGAATTGACTGCCACAAGGTGGTAGAAGCCGATATGTTAGCAACGTTGAGATATTTGGATAGACATCTGTACTGGCAGGGAATATAGGGATGTGGACTATGTGCAGGCAGATGAAATTAGTTTAAATTAGCATCATGGTTGGCACAGACACGGTGGGCAGAAGGGCCTATCCCCATGCTAGTCTGTTTGATGTTCATGTGAGAGAAACAGGTTACAAGGAAGTAAGTGCAGAAATGGGATTGATGAGATTATGACACTAGGGCAAATGGCCGCCTCTTGTGTTGAAACGAAATCTGAGAATTAGCATGAATAGAGGATTGGCTAGCTGCCAGAAACAGAGTTCAGATAAATACACCATTTTCAGTTTAGCAATTTGCAGCTAGCGGAATGCTATTGGGATTAATGCAGGTGCCACAACTATTTACATTTTTTATTAACCACAGATGAAGGAACCAAGTGTATCGTAGCCAGATTTGCTGAAGATACAAAGATGGCCAAGAAAATTGTGGATGCAAAGAGATATACATTAAAATTATTCTGCAAAAAATTGATGAGTGATGTGTGAAAATATGTGCAAATCTAAAACTAAGGGGCACCATTTCAAATATGGGGTCATCCATTAAGATGCTAATAAGAAATTTATTTTTCTCAGAGGATTGTCCAGGCAGAATTGTTGAATGTAATCAAGCCTGCGATTTTAGCTTTCTTTAGAACTCGAGAGTTATACAGTCGGCCCTCCTTATCCACGGGGGATTGGTTCCGGGAACCCCCACGGATGCTCACGTCTTAGTGCGGTGGTCTTTAGGACCCAGCGGAACCCCAGACTTTATTTAACCTGTTTCAGCGCGGTGGACATTAGGACCTGGCGCAGCTCTGAATCTGCAATGTTTCTGTTCATGAAAATAATCACGATCACGATTGAAAATAAAGTGGAAGTAATAAAGCGATCGGAAAGAGGTGAAACACCATCAGTCTTTGGAAAAGCATTAGTAGACTACAGTCGGTCAATGATCGGAACAATTTTAATGGAGCATGTGAAATGCCCTGCCCCAATGAAAGCTACAAATATTACTAAACAACACAGTGGTTTAATTATTGAAATACGTATGTTTCTTAAGTTTATATGCATGGAAAGGTAAAATATATACTAAGAAAAACGTTTTACTAACTGACGCTAAATGATACCAGATGTACCTGTTCCGACTTCAAATCCGATTTAAAGACGGACTCAGGAACGGAACTCGTTCATAACCCGGGGACTGCCTCTATTTTTAAGTAATCTCTAGATTACTTATAATACCTAATACAATGTAAATAGTTGTTATACTGTATTGTTTAGAGAATAATGACAAGAAAAAATAGTCTGTACATGCTCAAACAACAAGTGCTGGAGAGAACTTCCGGGTTTTCCCGATCCGCGGTTGGTTGAATCTGTGCATGCGGAATCCGTGGATAAGAAGGGCCGACTGTATTAAAAAGGCAGAATGCGAAGTTGAAGGTAGCAGGTTTAAGGAACCATATTGCCTTTTCCTACTCCTATTGTTAATTGCTCCAGTTTTTAGGACTGTCACATCATTCTTTGATGGAAATTTGCATTTGAAAGAAGGTGAAATTGCAAGTTAGACAGAGAAGGGAACTCAGTATGGAAGCGGACCCTTTGGCTCATCTCGCCCACATTTTCCCCACATCCTTTTAAACCCCTTCTATCTACACTCTTGTCCAAATGTCTTTTAAATATTGTTATTGTACTTCCCTCAACTAATTTGTCTGGCAGCTCTTTCCAAATCCTCTAGATTGTGGTTTCCTCCTTCCCTGGAAAAAAGAATGTGTTCACCCGATCTATGCCCTCAATGATTTTATACATCTTTACAATATATACTCTTGGTCTCTTACATCCAAGGAATAAATTCCTAACCTGCCCTATAGCTTAGATTAGTAACTCTTAAGGTAAATGTTTGTTGCAATAACTGATGCTAAAATCACAAAACAAATCACAAAAGGGCTGTAAGGGCCTGCTACATGCTTTATCACTAAATAAAATAAATAAATCATACAATGATTTGTTTCCGTGCAAATGTCCACAGTTCCTTTAGAACCAATTAAGCAATTAATGTTCTGTTTTCTGTTTATTCAAATGATTGCTCAGTTGGTTTTATTGAGTTGATCATGAGAGGTTTTAACTATGAGCAGAATCCCTGTTGATTTACTAATTATGAATGTGCATTAAATTTGCTGTAAACATGCTTGAAAACTGACCAGTAGAAAAAGCTGGATATTCCACATTTTGTCTATTTAGAAGAATGTAGTGAAGCACATTTTGTGGTAACTTTCACAAGGGAATTGGATATTAAGTTGGTAAGAAAACTAAGGGAGGGATTTGTGGGGGAATGAGAGACTGGGTGGCTGTTTCAAAGGATAGTGGCTGAATAGTTCCCTCCTATACTATATCATGATGCATTAAAGACATGCAGCTAATCTTGGATACAGGGTTTTCTGACTACATGGTGATACCCAAAATGTGGGTTGGTATATCACAAAAAAGTCACTGATCTGTATAATTCTTCGGTATTACACATTATAATCTGGAAACTGGATGAATATTTGACATTTGATGCCAGGTATATGAAAGGGATAGAACAACATAACTGCAGTGCCAGCAATGAAAATACTAAGTAAAATTAAAGAATCTGTAGATGAAAAGATTGGCTTTAAGTGAAGTGAATTTTTGTTAAGTTCTGGAGCACTAGAACACTAACCCAAATGTTTTTTTTTGTCTGTCTTTTCTACAATGTGCAGCATCTGAATGGCTGGAACTCCCAGAATCCAGACTGTCTTCTGCTTGTTATTAAAGAACTGGTACAGCAGTACCATAAATACCAGTGTGATCGACTCCATGAGAGCTCACGTCTTATGTTTGAATACACAGCACTGCAAGAGGGACCTGAATTCGGAGACAATATGGAAATCTATGCAGGGAGAAAGAATAATTGGGTAAATTTGTTTTGATAATAGTAATTGTAATAGAAATAATTCATTACATCTTTAATGATAGCTTCAGAAGAAGAGGAGACTTGCATGAATATTCCTGAGCATCTTCATGCCACTGCCTTTCCAATAATTTGTATAGTCCACGCTCAAGATTATACAGGTGGCCCCCGTTTTTCGAACGTTCACTTTATGACAGCTCGCTGTTGCGAAAGACCTACATTAGTACCTCTTTTCACTAACCAAAGAGGATTTTCACTTTTACAAAAAAAGACGCCCGCTTTATACATGTGTTTACCCCAAGAAAGACTACCATGACTGTGAAACTTTATGCAGGCAATTGTGTGCGTATGTGCCGATTTTTTTTCTCCAAATTGATTTTGGCTCGCTGACTTCCTGATTTTGATAAGTGAAACTACACCGTACATAAAATATTTCTACTTTATATAGCTGAGTCTTTATCATATCATTCCTGCTTTTACTATATGTTTGAGTTATTTTAGGTTTTATGTGCTATTTGGTATGATTTGGTAGGTTATTTTTTGGGTCTGGGAATGCTCAAAAGTTTTTTCCATATAAATTAATGGTAATTGCTTCTTCGCTTTATGACATTTCGGCTTACGAACGGTTTCATAGGAACGCTCTATCTTTGGATAGCGAGGGAAACCTGTACTTAATATTGCTGGAGTATAACATCATGCAACATACTCCATTTATTTTAACTTCTTCAGGTACCTGCTTGCTCAATATAAAGTAGAATGCAAGCTACATATAATGTGATTAAACTAGAATCATCTGGGACCTTAATAAATAACAGAGCCAAAGTTAATTTCTCCCTAACCGATGAGATTTAAAGATTCAAATAGAAATAAAAGTCTCAGAGGAAGTGGATAAGTGAGAGCTGCTGTAAAGTGTGGTAGGAAAAATGGGGCAAGAGAAAGAAAGAGAAGTTGCCTGACCTGCTAAGTTCCTCCAGCATTTTCTGTGTTGATAACATTACCAACATCTGTTTCTGAGCATTTCTTAATTTAAGGATGAGAATACTTAAAATTGACAATTTATATTCTATTATAATAATAGTATATTCTGTTTAATAACACCATTAAAAAGATGCTTGGATAGGTACATGGATAGGAAGGGTTTAGAGGAATATGGGCCAAATGCAAGCAAATGGTTAGCATAGATGAGTGAAGCCAAAGGGACAGTTTCCATGCTGTATTAGTCTATTACTACTCAATGATCCTAATTGATTTTTCAGGAGAAAGACTGAATACTAATTGTTCTCATTCTGAACTGGAGAAGCTGGCATAGCCTTACAACTGTCACATTTTTGAACAAGTTCTTGCTCTCCAATTACCAAACTTGATTTTTTTTTACTATGTTCAATTGGCAGTTAGTGTGTAAATCCAGCAAGTTATTTTAAAAAAGGCAAGGGAGGGCAATCAAAGTTTGGAATGACATAAATCATTTGGCAAGTTCTAGCACTTCAATACTTATAAGTTTTTCTTAATCATGTAAATTTGCTGAACAAATTGCACATTGACAATGGAATTCATTTGTACCAAAAAGTACAGGGTAAAAGACACCCTGTACTCTCTATTTGAACATTGTTTGACATGATCTTTCTTCCACCATAATAAGGCAGCTTAAAAGTCCCAATCTCGCTGCACCTTTGTGCATTTACTATGCCAGCCATGCCATGTTTATGTTAGATTTTACATTTTTAAGAGTATAGGCAAAAAACACTAGTAATCTTCAATAGGCTGGGTTAATGTCTAGTAAGGAACAGTGTTTACATTTCTAATTATCTTTTCATTGTAACTGTAAAATGTTACAGATGTAACAGATTTTAAACAAGTATAGAACCACAAAATAAACGAAACAAGATGTTTGCCTTGAGATGAATGGAAGATGGCGATAAAATGATATATCAGATAATAGTGTGTGGCTAAAGAAAGATGATGGTTGGACAGTTTTTTCTTAAAATAGGTAGTTTAATCCTCTGAGCATATTCCAAACTGAGTGAGACTGACTCAATCTCTAATTTTTAAAGCAGAATGTCCAAATCAATATACATTTAATATTGCATATTAAAGATGTATGTATGTTCTAAAAGTTGAAGATTTCCACTCTTTCCACATCTTTAAGAGTGATCAAAAGTGCTTCACAACAAATTAAATGCTTTTGATGCACCGGAATTGTTATGAGCATGGCAACATCCTATAAAGAGTTATAAAAGATATGATCTTATAGTCTGTTCTTGTCAAGTTAGCTTGAACTTTTGTAGAGCTGACCTGTAGATCCAAAGAATAATTACAAAAAATACATGATAATAGAAAATGGATGTAGAAACTAAACAATAAAAACACAAAAATTGAAATTAACTATTAAAAAAACATCCCTTTCATAATAACTTGCCGGATTTACACATTAACTGCAATTGAACCTAGCACAAAAAATCAAGTTTGGTTATTAGAAAGTGACGAATTGTTCTAAAGTGTTATAGTTAAGTTACTGTCAGTGAAGGGGTGAGTTTTCTAACATCATGAGCTTACTCTACAAGGCCCTATACTTGTGTTAAAATTTATAGTGAAATATTCCCTAATATTTAATGAGAGCATGGGTTATTTTAATGTACACAAATAAAATATACTGTAATAGTTTAATTTTTTTATTGTAATTAACTTATTAATATTTTAATTTATTTTTAACATTTTTCAGTCATTTGGTCCTTAGTTCTTTTGAGCTGGCAGCATTCATGGATTGCTATTTGTATTAATTCTGTTTGTACATAGAAAGATAAAGTGAAAATTATTCATTTTCCATACATAATCTTAATAAGCTTGCTTACAATGTGTGTGTGATGAGACAGAAAGCTCCATTAACATTCTAAGTCCTGCTTTGCCATACACTAAGTAACACAATATAAGTGCTCTATTTCACTTCAGGGAATGTGCAATGCCAGAGATGCTATCTTTCAGATCATGCTCTCATCCATTCCTTTCCTTTCATAAGGGTGAATAATAATCTCATTTTTTGAAGGACATTCAATAATTTTCTAGTACTATGCTTATTAACATTTCCTTTTCAGTCAAGACTAATTAATCACCAGATAATTTGTACTGTATCCTACAATATTTAATATATGCACTTTACTTTGTTTATGCATAATTCATTTGTAGATTTAATTCTTAGTTTTTTAAGTTATTGTGTGTTATGTGTACTAATGTGCTTTACCCCCTGGTCTGGAGAAACATTGTCTCGTTTAGTGATATACATGTATATAGTTAAATAACAGGAAAGTTGACCTGAGTTGTCTTAACAGATTTTCATCTCTTTATTGTTTATTTAGTATTCCTAACTCCAAATTGTTGTGCTACATTTTACAAGACAATATATAAATTCAAGTCTATAGGCTACTTTATAGGCTTTCTTGGGGCTTTTTTGATCATATTTATGTTGTTGGAGAAGTGTAACATTTCTAGAATAATGCAAAAAATGCCATTTCCTTCTGTTCAGCCAACAACATAATATTCTTTAAAAGTTGTCAAGTATATTTTAAATAACGTATTTCAAAGTGCATGTAAGGCTTTAACTTTATCACATTCTTTTGTATTTCTGTTGAGCTGCATGTTTACTTGTAAATTTTTCATCAAACTTACTATACCATTATTAACAAAAGGAAATGGATAATTTCAAAGGCAGCTGAGAGCAGTAACAGAACATATATTCCAGAATTATATGGTGTTTTTAATGATAACTATATTGATGTTGTCAGTGGAAAACTGTTAATTACCATTTACTAGGAACAATTTGTGCATGCATGAATCTCTCCATTTGTAGTCAGATGATCTGCAGTGACTTCTACTCTCAAGCTATTAACTGTAGAATTTACAGTTATTTGCCCATGACCTGAATCCTCAATTTCTTTTTCCCTATCTATTTGTTGCCCTTTGGTAACATAATCTTCAATCATCTAAGTCAGCTTATACATTATTGTTATTGACTCTTAACTTTTTCCTGCCTGTCTCAAAGCTACCAAACTCATTTATCAGGCTACTTCTCTTAAGTTCTAGTCTTTGTTCAAAAACATTGTTAAACTTTGATAAATTTAAAGCTTTTTGGAAGAGAAATTCCAACTTGAGTTCCCTTCAACTTGAGGTCCTTCGATGTTTTGTGCTACTGGCAAGCTGAAGTCTCACCACCATGATTTTCGGACTCTTATCACAAACTTGCAATTCTCCTTATTAAACCTGGTTCTTAAATTGATATCTGACAATGTTACCTGCCTTCTGTGTCTATCATCTTTGCAAAAATATTCATTTTTTAATTTTGATTCTTTAAGACTCAACAGTTCCAAATCCTTAAGTGCCCTGAGACAGCCAAAAAGGGTGGAACCTATTTTTGACATTTTTGGAAATGTTAAACCTCTCCTTTAGCTTTACAAAGTATTGACTTATAAGGTGGGGACATTGTGTAGAGATTGTACAGCTACATCATGGTTTAGATTCTAGTTTTATCTTTAATTGTGTTTTATTTCTGATTAGAGGTTGTGATATTCCTTTACATTATAGTACATTGTTACGAACCCCGTAACTGGGTATCTTACCAGCAAAGATAGGAGTATCCGTTGGAGTCTGGTGATACTATTTTTAACAGTATTTATTAGTAAAAATACACAAAAATAATATCAATGCAAATATACAGATAATATACGTCATCAATACTAAACCTAAAAGTGCGGGTATAATAATAATCAATAAGAAATAAGCTCTATCGTTGTCTAGAGGATAATGAATTGTCCGATGGAAATATAAAGTTCAGTTCAGCTCATGCAGGCTGCGGTAGTTGTTGATCGTGGTGTTGCAATTGTTGGAGAGAGAGAGAGAGAGAAAGCAGTAACAGCTATTGACTTGCCGACTTTCCTTTTACGATCTTGATCTGTCGATGCGTTGTTGTTGGGGCCATTCACGTATGACCCCTCCGTCCTTTAGCTAGACCGTTCTTCCGTGGCGGACTCGTCACCCAGGCAAGGGTGGACACACACACACACACAAGCCCCCACCGGTCTCGTAGTGTCTCTCCTGGTGCGTCTGAGGGGCATTCCCCGGACCTTACTTTTATCCCCACTCACGGGGTCTCAGGTGTCAGTCAGGTTGGGATGATGCAACACATCAACCAGACCACTCTGGTTGCCCCCTGAAGGGTTTCAATGAATAGAACAGTACTCAATACACAATTTCTTCTCCAAGAGACAATAGCAGTAATCAGTGGTTCCGTTACACTTTTGTTAGGAGGAGACATTCCACCTTTGTGTATCCCTGCATTGTCTCTCTCTCATTACTGACATGAGCTGTTTATCTCTCTCGTTTCCTTGGTATCAGACCCGAAATAATAGCGATTTTGCGATTCTCAGAAAAGGGGGGGGGGCGACTTTGCACCCTTCTGCCCATCAGAGTTGCTCTTCATTCGTAACAACATGCTCTTGAAGGACAATTAGAAATTGAAATTGAAAATAGGAACAAAAATATATCTATTTCTGCCCTTCAGATCCACTGCAGTATGATCATGGCTGACGATTCACTTCAGTGCCCTATTCCCATTCTTCGTAATTAATACTGTATATCTGCTTCCTTAAATATTGTTTTGTTACTGTGCTTCTGTGATGGAGAAATCCACATGCTCACCATCTGTTAAAAACGTGCTTTCCTGAACTCTGTTCAAAATGACATACTCCGTATAATAAGGTCATGATCTTCCAAAATTATTTTTTCTCCCCTCCAGTCTCTAGGAATTTTCCCAGATTCTAAAGAATTCTGGAAGATCGTGACCTTAGAATATGGTTCTGGACTCCCAACCATTAGGAACATCTTCTCTGCATCTACTCTGTCTCATTCTGTTAGAATTATAGAAGTTTCTATGGGATACCTCCTCATTCTTTTGAACTCCAGGAAATATAGGTTTAATCAACTCAAAGTCTCCTCGTACATCAGAGTTCCCATCAAAGGAATCAGTCTAGTTGTTTGTTATACTACTTGTATGACAAAACATTCTATCTACCTCAGATAAGAACACTAAAACTGCATACAAAACTCCAGGTGATGTCTCACCATTGCTGTGTAGCAGCAGGGCATCCTTGCTGGTGTACTCAAATTTTTCAGTATACTCATCTGACTGCTTGCTGCATCTGAAAACTTACTTTGAATGACTGGTGTACAAGGATGCCCGAGTGTTGCTGCCCCTCCCTGTTTCCAGTCAATCACCATTCAGAAATTAATCTACCCTCTTTTTAGAGTCACAGTGGATAAGCTCTCATTTATCCATCTTATACTTTCTTTGCCTTGCTTTTTACCATTGTCTTCATAGCACACGTTCCTACCTGCCTTTTCCACCAGTTTTGTGGCATCTGAAAATTTGGAATTGTTATATTTAGTGATCTCATTCAAATCGTTGATATGGAGTACATGACCCTCAGCTATTCATAATAATAAATAAATATTCTCTACAGTACTCAACTGGTTACTGACTGCCACTTGGGGGGGGGGGGTGTGGAATGGTACATTTAGTCCTACTCTCTGCTTCTTATATGCCAACTCGTTTTCAATATGTGCAGTATATTGACTCAAATCTCATTTGTCAATTTTGCACAGTAACCTATTATGTGAAAGTTTATCAGAAATTTTCAGAAAATCCAAAGACCTCACATCCACTGGTTCTCCTTAATTTGTTCTACTAGTTGTATCCACAAAAACTTTACTCGGTTCTTTAAACATTATTTCTCTTTCAAAAACACATTTCCAGTTAATATTTCACAAATGCTGGCTATCATGTTTAATGTAATTGATCCCAGCATTTCTTAGCATACTAGAAAGTAACTCCATGTTTTTGTTTTCTTGCATTTTGTAAATACTGGGATTATAATTTTCTCCCCTCCAGTCTCTAGGAATTCCTCTGGAATCTAAATAATTTTGGAAGACGACTGCTTCACAAAAACACAAGGAAATAGAACCAGGAGATGGCCACCAGGTCGTTCAAGCCTGCCATGCCATTCATTCTTGTTTGACACTTCCCCATAAACCTCAGTTCTTGATCTTTCAAATATTTATCTATTTCTACCTTAAATATATCTATGATCTGGGCTCTACCACCCTTGGGGACAGAAACTTACAGAGATTCTCTACCCTCTGAGAGAAGGCATTTCTGTGCATCTCAGTTTTAAATGACTGGTCTCTTGTGGCTATGTCCCCTTATTTGTGACTCTCCCACTGGATAAAATATCTCGACATTTACCTGATCAATCCCCTGAGGGATCTTATATGGCTGAATAAAGTTGCCCTGATTCTGCTAAGCAGGAGGAAAATACTATTTCCAGGGTTCTTTCTTTAGGACTCTAGGACATAGGTGTATTGAGTCCTGGGGATTTGTTAGCCTTTAACCCCTTTAACATCCCAAGTACTATTTGTATTCTAACAGTAATCTCTTTCAGTTATTCTCCTTCCTCTACACATTGATTCGCAAACATATCTGCAAAATTATTGGTGTTCTTCGTCAACGCAGACTAGAAGCATACATTTAATTGTTCTGCTGTTACTTTATTATCAATTATAATTTCCCCTTCTCCTGACTATAGAAGACCTACATGTGTCCATAAACCTTTTTATCTTCACATTCTTATAAAAGCTTAAATAGCTTTCATTATTACTGACAAGCTTTGGGCAGTACAATAATGTAGTGGTTAGTGTAATGCCTTATAGTATCGCAAACCAATTTAATTTCTTGCCACTGTCTGTAAGGAATTTATACATCTCCCTCTGTGGGTTTCCTCTGGCTGCTCCAATTTCCTCCCAAGTTCCAAAGACGTATCGCTAAATAAGTTGTGAGCAAGCTCTGTTGGTGCCAGAAGCATGACGGCACTGGCAGGCTGCACCCAGCACATCGTTGTGTTGGCTGCTGATGCAAATGATGTATTTTACTATGTTTCTATGTACATCTGACAAATAACGCTAACTTTTATCTTTATCTTTATTATTATTATTATTATTATTATTTTAGCAATACAGAGCAGAACAAGCTCTTCCAGCCCAATGAACAATGCCACCCATGAAACCACCTATTTAACCCTAGCCTAATCACAGGACAATTTACAATGACCAACTAACTTACTAACTGGTATGTCTTTGGACTGTGGGAACAAACTGCAGCACCCAGAGGAAACCACGCGGTCACGGGGAGAACATGCAAACTCCTTATGGTGCTGGAATTGAACTCTGAACTTTGAACTCCAACGCTATGTGCTGTAAAAGCATTGTACTAACCACTATGTAACCATAGTGTCCCACTTACTCGGTTTTTCTTTCTCTCAATCAATCTTTGCTGAATTCTAAACTCCTGACCATGGTCTCCCTTCACTAAGGGACCATGAACAACAAGACCGTTAATTATTCCTTCCTCTTGGCACAACATCCAGTCCAGGGTAGCTTGTCCTCCAATTGTTTACACATTGGTCTAAATTTTTTTTAAATGCTGAACACACTATATGATGTCTTCCTCTACATTATTATTACTAAATTGGTTTGACAAATATGTACTGTATGTAGGTTAAGTTTACCCATGATTACCTTGTACCTTGACTGCATAGTCTCTGATTTCTATTTTGAGTAACTGTTTATATATAGTCCAATGTACTTTTCTACTATCAAATTAATTGTAGTCTTCAACTTATTTGCAAATAACATCTTACCAAATGCAACTTTGAAAGAAACTTTATGATTCCAACTTATGAACCATTTTTATTGGAGTTTCATGAAGTTATAGCCACTCATTTTCCTAATGGCTAATTATGTAATTTCTTCAGTTTCTTTTGGTCAGATTTATATGGAATGAACTGCAGAAATTTTATCCTGTCCGTGTGCTTGTTTTATTGCTGTCCTGCCTCCTTCAGCTCGCCCTACAAAGCAAGAAAATAAAATCGATATTGTTTTGTGAAAAGAAAAGGTTTTCTCCTTCGTTCTTCACTGGCTTCTTTGATCTTGTTTTTCATGATAACTTGCATTCAAATATTGACAGTACATAAATCTGAAAATGTAGATGATAGTTTCTTTCATCGTGGTATCATTGGTTCAGTTTCAAATGAGAGAGATGGTTTGAAGGTCTCCCTCTGATAACTAGTAGTTATTTACGTATAAGGAGCTTAGGCAATAATCAAGCCCAGAGAACAACCTTGTTCTTAAATTCATTGCTATGGAGCACCAATTGAGTTTTCCACATTCAAAAATCATTGGCAAAGTTACCAGCTAATATAATTAATTAATCACGTTTTAAAATTTCTCTTGTTCCGTTTAATTATCCTGTGAGCAACTTTGTGCAGAACTGAGCATTGCCTTTATTGAAGTAAGACTGTTCCTTTTGCTATGCATCCTCCAAACCTTAGATGAAATATGAAACTAATTACAAAGATGAAAGGTTTTTATATGCATCTTTCAGCCCTAGCTGTCTACATTGTTAGAAATCAATTATTTCATAGATCTTCCTCACCTCAATTAACCTACTCCAAAATTTCTTTTATATAGGTGATTAAAAGTTTGAAGTGGTGAGCACCAGAATAATGTCACCTTGGTACAAAATTATCTTCTAATTTTGCATGTAATAATGGTTTATACTTCATGCTAAGAGTAAGGTTTTGGGATATTGTGAGGAAACTTGGAATAGGGAAGTCCCATCCACAAAGTAGATATTCAACTGTAGTCCCATTAGTGTTGTTTGCTGGCATTGTGGGATCAACTTCTTTGTATTTCCCGAAACTGGTTTCTGTGAAGTTTGTGGTCTATGAGACTACAACAAACAAAGCGAATATATACGATTTTGTGTGTTATCTGATCTTAAAAAATATGTTAGAACATACATCTGTTGAAAGTAAGTATGAACTTGTAACAATGAAGGGTAACCAACCTGAAATGTTAACTCTGTTTCTGCCTCTACAGATACTCTATGGACTGAAAGCCATTGAATCACTTTCTGTTTTTGTTAAACTTGTAATTATTTTATAATGAGAAAGACATTCCCAAGACAGACCATAATTTTTTAAATCATGCCCAATAAAAATTACAAATGAGAAAATCTGCAGATGCTGGAAATCTGAGCAACACACACAAAATGCTGGAGGAACTCAGCAGACAAGGCAGCATCTATGGAAAAAAGTACAATCAATGTTTCAGACCGAGACCCTTCGGCAGGACTGGAGAATAAAGATGGGTAGATTAGCCCACTGCCTTGGTACGGATGGATATAGTCTGTCTGATATTAAACTACACTGAAATTGCAATATTACAAAACAATGATCAGATTCTGCCTAGAGCTACAGCTGCTCAAAGTTGAATCTCATCAGCATTACATTGTAATGATAGACATTTTTGCTGAGAGTGATTCCACAGAATATTGAATCAAATTAATTAATAATGTGAACTCTCTTGAAGAAAACTTTAATCTCAACAAGGGAGAGGGTAACAATGGTTAATTTTAGGGAATAAATATCAGTAAGTGAATTAAGGTATCTATAGATCAGGTTTTTGGAGGTATTAACCATATTTGAATTAAAATTGGCTGCAATTAGGAAAAAGGTAAAAATAGACGAGGAGTGAAACTTCTAAATTAAAGTGCTAATTTTTCTACCTTGATAGATGATTTAGAAAAAATCTATTGGAAACAGCTGCCTCTGAGGAAATCTGTCACCATAGCAAGAGGCATTCATATAAATATATAGAAAAAGAGTAAACCAAATTAGTAGATGTTGGTTACAATAGGGAAAGGTTAGATTGCACTTCTAGATCCCTGCATATCAAGGAGAAAAAAGCATGGGTTAAGCAAAAATGGAAAGTTTGTGACAGTTACTAAGAACTCCAGAAAGCCTAATTAATATTAGAATACAGTATCAGAAAGTTTGCCTGCTTATGTAGAAGTTCGTCCCTCAAATACAGACCTTCTAAGTCTTTAACCTGAAGCACTAGTCTCCTTCTATAGATGCTGCCTGACCTGACAAGTTTTTCTAGCTTTTTCTGAATTTTATTGCAGATTTCTAACATCTCTAGGGTTTTATTTTCAATTCTGTATTAGAATATTCACTCCATTCTAGTACAATTTGAATCACTAAGTACAGCTGAGATGTGCAAGTTTTCCTAGTTAATTCATGTGAATGTGTTGAAATGACTAGTGGTTTTATTTTATGCCTTGTAACCACGGTTTGAATGCTATATATGCACTCCATTCTGTTATATTGTGAAACATAAGTGTAGTTGGTTAATTAGTGAAAACTGGAGAATAAGAAAAAAAATTGTTGCAGATGTCTGTGCAGGTATTGAGTACTTCCCATTCAGTTCTACTGTAACACCTTTAGTGTATAACTATCTTTGCTAGTATTGAATATGCAAAAAAAGTTGAAAACTTCTTCATGTTCCCAAAATGATTTTGTTCTGGAAGTATAATAGATTTCCTAACATACTAATAAGTTCAGTGAAAAGATGTGAAATACTTTTCATCCATTCAAATTTTCCCTATGTCAGGAATAGAAGTTGTCTCCAAATTTACATGAAATGCTATCCATTGAATGTGTAGAACACTAACATATATTCCGTAAGATTTCACAGTTCTTCATTTATAGTGTATAGATAGAGATTCAGTTCTATGTATAATAATAATAATAATAATTGTTTGTGTCAATTTTACAGACAGGTGAATTCTCTGCCCGCTTCCTTTTGAAACTGCCAGTGGATTTCAGCAATATCCCAACGTACCTTCTCAAGGTAAAAGTCTCCTCCATTCTCAGAGCAATGAATGGCTTTGTTTATAATTGCTATGAGGGCCATCTTCAGCTAAGTTTCCATAGCTTTGGTCTAATTTTTGATCAATCTCAGATGTTATTTGGTTGTTAGGTTAAGTTTATTTCTTGCAAGATAATTTTGGATAGATATCTTGTTGCAGGTCTGGTACCAATTTACTCATTAAGTAGGTAGTTTAAAGAAATAAAAACTAGAGTAACTGAGAACTAACATATTAATGGAGATATAATAAAAATGAGAAAGCAATAATGAAATTGGAGCCAGGTCTGTGTGGCATGTGCAGAATTTTTCAAATCAAAATTGCAAAGTTGGGAGCATTACACTGGGAGAACTTGAAACTGAGAAGTAGCTTTGTTAACAATACTGGAAGCTTAATGTGCTGATTTATTTATTGATGTTCCCATGTACTGAGGAAGAGGATAGTGGGAGAAAGGTGAAAAATGTGTTGGTGCTCCAATTTCAATAACATTTTCTGGGGCAACAGCAAAATATGGTAAGATTCCGGAGAGTAGTACTAAAGTGATATACAGGCTGACCCTAAGTCATATAATGGTTCTATTTCTAAGAACATTTTGTTAGTTTTTCAGTGAGTCAGAAATGTTTGTTTTCTATGGCTACCTGTATCAAATTGGTCTATGTAAGTTTGATGTAGTTCTTTCATTTTATTGAATAATCATCCCATCACTAACCATAATTAAATTAACAAAATATATATTGGATTCAGCCATTAATAAATAACATGAACCATTTTATAATAATAATAATAATTATTATTATTATTATTATTATTATTATTATTATTATTTTAAAAACTGCTTTAAAAATGTATGGTAGTATTTGCATATAAGTTAGATTTACAAACCCCATTTCCAGAAAAGTTGGGATATTTTCCAAAATGCAATAAAAACAAAAATCTGTGATATGTTAATTCACGTGAACCTTTCTTTAACTGACAAAGGTACAAGGAAAAGATTTTCAATAGTTTTACTGACCAACTTAATTGTATTTTGTAAATATACACAAATTTAGAATTTGATGGCTGCAACACACTCAACAAAAGCTGGGACAGAGGCATGTTTACCATTGTGTTACATCACCTTTCCTTTTAATAACAGTTTTTAATCGTTTTGGAACTGAGGATACTAATTGTAGTAGATTTGCAATTGGAAATTTTGTCCATTCTTGCTTGATATAAGACTTCGGCTGCTCAACAGTCCGTGGTCTCCGTTATCTGATTCTCCTCTTCGTGATGCGCCATACATTTTCAATAGGAGATAGATCTGGACTGGCAGCAGGCCAGTCAAGCACATGCACTCTGTGTCTACAAAGCCACGCTGTTGTAGCCCGTGCAGAGTGTGGTGTGGCATTGTCCTGCTGAAATAAGCATGGACATCCCGGGAAGAGACGTCGCTTTGATGGCAAAATATGTCTCTCTAAAATCCTAATATACGCCTCAGAGTCAATGGTACCTTCACATACATGCAACCCACCCATGCCGTGGGCACTGATGCACCCCCCATACCATCACAGATGCTGGCTTTTGCACCTTTCGCTGATAACAATCAGGATGGTCGTTTTCATCTTTGGCACGGAGAATTCAACACCCGTTTTTACCGAAAACTAGCTGAAATGTGGACTCATCTGACCACAGCACATGGTTCCACAGTCTTTCAGTCCATCTGAGATGAGCTCGGGCCCAGAGAACTCGCCGGCGTTTCTGCATAGAGTTGATGTATGGCTTCCTCCTTGCGTAATACAGTTTCAAGTTGCATTTCTGCATGCAGCGACGGACTGTGTTAAGTAACAATGGTTTTCCGAAGTACTCCCAAGCCCAGGTGGCTATAATTGTCACAGTAGCATGACGGTTTCTTAGGCAGTGCCGCCTGAGGGCTCGAAGATCACGCACATTCAACAGTGGTTTCCGACCTTGCCCTTTACGCACTGAGATGTCTCTGAATTCTCTGAATCTTTTCACAATATTATGTACTGTAGATGTTGAATCTCTGCAATCTTGCGTTGGGAAATGTTCCTTTTGAACTGGCTAACAATTCTCTCACGAATTTTGGCACAAAGGGGTGAGCCACGGCCCATCCTTGCTTGCAAAGACTGAGCCTTTCATGGACGCTACTTTTATACCCAGTCATGATACCTCACCTGTTACCAATTAGCCTGATTAATGTGGAGTCTTCCAAACCGGTGTTACTTGAATATTCTGTGCACTTTTCAATCTTATTTTAACTCTGTCCCAGCTTTTGTTGAGTGTGTTGCAGCCATCAAATTCTAAATTTGTGTATATTTACAAAATACAACGAAGTTGGTCAGTAAAACTATTGAAAATCTTTTCTTTGTACTTTTGTCAGTTAAATAAAGGTTCACGTGAATTAACATATCACAGATTTTTGTTTTTATTGCATTTTGGAAAATATCCCAACTTTTCTGGAAATGGGGTTTGTACATAAGTAAGGTCATCAGTAACTTGAGAAGCTCCTGTATGTAGATGAAGTTAAAGAACAGGAAATGGAAAACAGCAAAGTCAAGAGATAGTAGGAGAGCTCCACGCACAATTTAGAAAGTTATATTTATTTATTGAGGTAAAGCGCAGAATGGGCTTTTCTGACTCTTCGAGCCACGCCACCAAGAAATCGTCCAACTTAACCCTCACCTAATCACGGGGCAATGCACAATGACCAATTAACCTACCAACCGATACATCTTTGAACCATGGGAAGAAATCGGAGCACTCAGAGGAAATCCATGCAGTCATGGAAAACAGGCCAACTCCTTTCAAGTAGTGGCAGGAATTAAACTCTAGTTGCTGGTACTGTAAAGTGTTGTGCTAACCATTATGCTACTGTGCCACCCAATCTGAATTCAAATTGAATTTATATCTAAATTACATGGTGATTGTACCTACCATGAAATTAACATAAAACTAAGTTGGTCAGCATTTCTTAAAAATACAGTAAAGATGCCTGCTAGACTATTTAAGAAGCACTGCTGGATTTAGTCACAAGACGTGCTGTGAGGCCAACAGAGTGATGTGAATGTAGGGAAGGAATTGGAAAATATCAGCCACCACATTATGTGATTTTAGAAGATGATTATATGTAAAACTTTATAGATAGTAATCTTCAACTAAGGAAGAGTTCTGAAAACTAAGATGTAACTCAAATTAACTGGGAAAAAAAGTTGACAACAAATTAACAATGGGTGGTCTTTGAATAAGAAGCGGTAGGCAGTCCATATTAAATGAAAAGAGACTGATCAAATCAGAATTTGATTGGAATAAGTACCGTATAAATTAGGGATTTAAATTTGAAGGGATGCATTTGATTATACAAATGGAAGGAAGTTTTATGGGGCGAAGTAAAGTAAAAGGCAGTTGAAAGACCTTAAAGTCAAAATGGAGTTAAATAGTTTTTATAAGGATTGGGCAAAAATAAGGGAAGAATACAGTTATGCACAGAAAGCAATGCATAATTTAGCACTCTAAAAGTGTGATCACTGGCTTTTGGGTGGAATCAGACAGGAGACAGCAAAGTCTCTGTCCAGACAATTTTTCAGTCTTCCTTTGATGGGTAGACTATATGTGTTGGAACTAGGGTATAGCTTTAACTCATGTGGAGTGCAAGGATAAACCACTATACTGTAGTTTAGCAATGACTAATTGGAACATTATAATTTACTGAAGAAATTTGAAAATTGTGGACAATTGCAGTTCAAAAAGGCAGTTCATTGCTTCCTTCTACTGGGCTGACAATGTTCAGTAGCAAGTGCTCCTAAGTACTGTGTAATATTAGTATAATTTAACAAACATTTTAAGTGTGTGGTTTTGATACTGTGAAGGGAAATATTATTTAACACTTGTTGGGGAAATGATAAGGAATTATTCTTATTAGTGAAGGAGAAAAATGAGCTGGAGATATTTCTTGTAGGGTTGATCAGCAATTGAGAATGACTGTACATTTGAGCAGTTGAGTACAAGATTATAGACAGCAGGGAATGATTTTGCAATATTTAGGCAACAGTCAGGAGTTGCCATGGCGGCCCAGATCTCTTGCTCAGCTATAAACGTGCCTAGTCTAAAATCCAAGGATAAATACCAGTTCTGAAGTTTATTTATGTACAGTGATGTGGAATATACATTATATATTTGGTTTCAAAACTTATGCTCTACAGCAAGAGTTGCAGAGGGGAGGTTCCTTCCAAAGCTAAGGTTGAGACCACTCATATATATCCATGGCTGCTGCCCCAGCTTTTTGTTATTTTGTGGTGGGGTCAGCAGAGTGTACAAGTTACCACTATTTTAACACAGTAATAGTAGACTAGGTACTGCAGGTGTTAAACTGAAGACATTAATGTGTTGCCCCTATGTCAACAGTAATCTTAGGCATATGGACCATTTTGCACCCAATGTTTTATCTTATTTGTTCATATTTCCTGTCAACGTAGGAAGAGGCAGTTTAGCCCATTTTGTCTATGCTGGCTTTCATAGTAATTCCATTTATCCTGTTTCCTTATCTATCTCCTTGCAACTAATCTCTCTCACTTGCCATCAGTTCTCCCCTGATTCTTCTGCCACCATGTCCACCAGATGTAATTTACAGTGGACACCTAATACAGCAGTGGGAGAAAACTGAAAGCACCTGGAGGAAACCTGCGCTCATGGAAACTTCATAACAGTAGAACTGCACTGGAAGTCATGAACAAACCCAATTTGTTGGAGCTATTGAGCCCCACTTTAAAGCCCATTTATTCTAATTATTCTGCTGCTAACGTGTTTATGTTCAGTACTAGGCACTTTGCACTATATCTTTTAAATTTCCTCTTTGGCTTTTAATGCCGACATGAAGTTGTGTGCATGTGAAATGAGGTATCAGAACCACATGAAACGGATTAGAGTGCATGACATTTCTTCAAGTAGAGGTTTTCAACAAAGTCATATATCCTCATTGGGAAAAAATAAATGATGTTAGGACTTTGTACTTAACTGTTAGAATTAAAATCTTATAATGTTGGTTTCTTATTTAGTGACCAGAAAAGTCTCTAACTCAGGGAAACTATTGGACAGAAATTATGCTGGACTCTTTATCTAGGTGTCTGTAATTTTAAAAAGATATGGAATTATGACTGAAGACATGGCAAAAAATTATTTGCTTGTTAAGCAAAAAAGGACTTAAAATTGAAATATGAAATAAGGATTGTTTTGTGTTTTGAGGAACAGTTAATGTTTCACATTGATAACTTTTTTATTGATTAATTTTGAATTGCTCTCCTAATTCAACTAATTTTCTCTCATTTCTCATAATAACCTTGATGTACTCTTAATTTATTAGCCCTTCCATTCTTAATTGTTGCTCATTTTATTCTCTAATCTGTGTTGTGGAAGCCAAATGCAGATTGGGTAATGGCTTTTTAGAGAATCTCTGTTCAGGCTATAAGAGCAACCTTGTGCTCCCAGTCTCCTGTACTATAATTTTCCATCCCAGTCCACTCTGTGCTCCTTGGTTTCAGCCTATTACATTGCTGCGTGTGTAAACCCACCTTTCTACCAGGTACATTACACCCCTCAGTTTAATTAATGAATTTATCAATTTCAGTAAAGCCACCACCCCATCCCAAAGATATAGCTGTAAATCTTAATTTAACTTTTGTTTATTTCTGTTCATTTCCTGTAACAGCTGTTGATTTGTAAGGTTATTGTTACCTTGACAACATTGTTCTGCACTATAGCACAAGTATTTCCCCTTCTCTCCATCTTTCTTTCTCTGCAGGATAAATCATGCAGGTTCTTTGACCCAACATGTCAATTCTGGTTCTCATCCTCCTAGTGATCTGCCTTATCTTTTAGGTGTTCATACATTTTCTATTTTGTATTGAATTTCTAGCATCTATAGCTTTTCTTATGTTCCAATACTTAATTTTGACTTAAATGGTTTATTTTTGACTCTGAGGTTCATCATTTTCTTTTGTGGCTTGTGCTGTCATGTATAGAATAATTTCCAGGCATGCTAGAAAAGAAACAAGTATTTATGTAATAGCTTTATTCAGCCGTTCATTGTATCTTTAAGATATCCCATAGCACTTTGTGTAGAATGAATCTGGCTACAGTCACATCAATGCCACTGATGTCTCTTTTTCCCATCCTAGTACTTTTGTACTATTCCAAATAGTATAATTATTTCAATACCTTTCATGAAATTCTTTAGTTTATCCATTTTTTCATGCAATTATTTGCAAAATTTTTCTTGTTTGCATTGAGGTTTATCTTTTATTTGCACTGATTGTTCATAAAAGTCAAAAGAACACTGTTCTTTTTACAATATTTTTATTCAGAAGAAAAAAAAGATTTACAGAGTGCAACACATAGATACATCTCAACATAACTTGTGTACATTCATATATTGTAATACAATTGATTAAAATGTTATAGCATAACACATAAAGGTATACCACTCTGTAATCAAAAATTTAAAGATAGGTCATACAACATAAAATAAATTTTTTTTTATATAAAAAAAAGTCAACCCCCTACTAACTACCAAAGAAAAAAGCTGATGGATGACAATGGATAATTAGAAACAAAAAACATATTCACTTAAGAAGAAAAGATAAAAATATACATAAGAGTCTGTGCACTGTTAAACTTCATAAATTGGAAAAGTAATATAGGAAAGGTCCCCAAATATCATAAAAAGATTGTTTCGAATTTAAGACTGAGCAGCGGATCTTTTCTAAATTTAAATACGACATAATATCACGTAGCTATTGAAGATGTGTAGGAGGGGTAGACTCCTTCCATTTAAGCAAGATTGCTCTTCTTGCTAAAAGAGAGGTAAAAACTAAAACCTGTAGGTTAGGAGTATTTAAAGTTATATCTTCATTTGCAATAATACTAAACAAGGCAGTAAGGGGATTTGGGTCAAATTGGACCCTAAAAAGTTGAGAGAAGGTATGAAATACTTCCCGCCAAAACTTTTCAATTGTAGGGCAAAACTTATTGTGTACAGTTCTGGTCACCGAATTATAGGAAAGATATCAATAAATTAGAGAGAGTGCAGAGACGATTTACTAGGATGTTACCAGGGTTTCAGCACTTAAGTTACAGAGAAAGGTTGAACAAGTTAGGTCTCTATTCATTGGAGCGTAGAAGGTTGAGGGGGGATTTGATCGAGGTATTTAAAATGTTGAGAGGGATAGATAGAGTTGACGTGAATAGGCTGTTTCCATTGAGAGTAGGGGAGATTCAAACGAGAGGACATGATTTGAGAGTTAGGGGGCAAAAGTTTAAGGGAAACACGAGGGGGTATTTCTTTACTCAGAGAGTGATAGCTGTGTGGAATGAGCTTCCTGTAGAAGTAGTAGAGGCCAGATCAGTTGTGTCATTTAAGGTAAAATTGGATAGGTATATGGATAGGAAAGGAGTGGAGGGTTATGGGCTGAGTGCGGGTAGGTGGGACTAGGTGAGATTAAGAGTTCGGCACGGACTAGGAGGGCCGGAATGGCCTGTTTCCGTGCTGTGATTGTTATATGGTTATATGGTTATATGAATTAAAGAGGCATCAGCAGAGTTGCATTTATTACAAAGTGGAGAAACATTCAGGTAAAAACTGGAGAGCTTCTGTTTAGAAATGTAAGCCCTATGAACCACTTTAAATTGTAGAAGAGAATGAAGAGCACAGAAAGATGATTTATTAACCCGTTAAAAGACCACTGTTAACCATAAGAAAGTCAAATTTCTTTCAATGATTGTTGGTAGAATCTCAGGTGGTTATGATATGCCAACTAGTGGAATGGTGCTGCAGCAACAATCTGGCACTCAATGTCAGGGGTGGAGTTTGTTAGGTGTGTTCAGGAAGATTTCTTGACACAGTAAGCCTACAAGAGGAGAAGCTGTACTTGATTTTGTATTGGGAAATAAACCTGGTCAAGTGTCAGATCTCTCAGTGGGAGAGCATTTTGGAGATAGTCATTATAATTCTATCTCCTTTACAATAGCATTGTAGAGAGTTAGAAAAGTGTTTGATTGGAGTAAGGGGAATTATGAGGCTATCAGGCAGGAAATTGGAAGCTTAAATTGGAAACAGATGTTCTCAGGGAAAAGTACGGAAGACATGTGGCAAATGTTCAGGGGATATTTGTGTGGAGTTATGGTAGGATACAGGAACCGTGGTGTACAAACGCTATAATAAACCTCGTCAAGAAGAAAAGAAAAGCTTACAAAAGGTTCAGAGAGCTAGGTAATGTTAAAGATCTAAAAGTTATAAGGCTAACAGGAAGGCGCTTAAGAAGGAAATTAGGAGAGCCAGAAGGGGCCATGAGAAGGCCTTGGTGGGTAGGATTAAGGAAAACCCCCAAGGCATTCTGTATGTGACGAGCAAGAGGATAAGGCGTGAAAGAATAGGACCTATCGAGTGTGACAGTGGGAAAGTGTGTATGGAACTGGAGGAAATTGCAGAGGTACAGTACTTAATGAATACTTTACTTCAGTATTCACTATGGAAAAGGATCTTGGGGATTGTAGTGATGACTTGCAGTAGACTAAAAAGCTTGAGCATGTAGATATTAAGAAAGAGGATATGCTGGAGCTTTTGGAAAGCATCAAGTTGGATAAGTCGCTGGGACCGGATGAGATGTACCTCAGGCTACTGTGGGAGGTGAGGGAGGAGATTGCTGAGCCTCTGGAGATGATCTTTGCATAATCAATGGGGACAGGAGAGGTTGCGTCGGATTGGAGGGTTGCGGATGTTGTTCCTTTTTTCAAGAAAGGGAGTAGAGATAGCCCAGGAAATTATAGACCAGTGAGTCTTACTTCTGTGGTTGGTAAGTTGATGGAGAAGATCCTGAGAGGCAGGATTTATGAACATTTGGAGAGGTATAATATGATTAGGAATAGTCAGCATGGCTTTGTCAAGGACAGGTTGTGCCTTAAGAGCCTGACTGAATTTTTTGAGGATGTGACTAAACACATTGATGAAGGAAGAGCAGTAGATGTAATGTATATGGATTTCAGCAAGGCATTTGATAAGGTACCCCATGCAAGGCTTATTGAGAAAGTAAGGAAGCATGGGATCCGAGGGGACATTGCTTTGTGGATCCAGAACTGGCTTGGCCACAGAAGGCAAAGAGTGGTTGTAGACGGGTCATATTCTGCATGGAGGTCGGTCACCAGTGGAGTGCCTCAGGGATCTGTTCTGGGACCCTTACTCGTTGTGATTTTTATAAATGAGCTGGATGAGGAAGTGGAGGGATGCGTTAGTAAATTTGCTGATAACACAAAGGTTGGAGATGTTGTGGATAGTGTGGAGGGCTGTCAGGGGTTACAGCAGGACATCGATAGGATGCAAAACTGGGCTGAGAAGTGACAGATGGAGCTCAACCCAGATAAGTGTGAGGTGGTTCATTTTGGTAGGTCAAATATGATGGCAGAATATAGTATTAATAGTAAGACTCTTGGCAGTGTGGAGGATCAGAGGGATCTTGGGGTCCGAGTCCGTAGGATGCTCAAAGCATTCGCGTCGGTTGATTCTGTGGTTAAGAAGGCATACGGTGTATTGGCCTTCATCAATCATGGACTTGAATTTAGGAGCCGAGAGGTAACGTTGCAGCTGTATAGGACCCTGGTCAGACCCCACTTGGGAGTATGTGCTCAGTTCTGGTCACCTCACAACAGGAAGGATGTGGAAGCCATAGAAAGGGTGCAGAGAAGACTTACAAAGATGTTGCCTGGATTGGGGAGCAGGCCTTATGAGAATAGGTTGAGTGAATTTGGCCTTTTCTCCTTGGAGCGACTGAGGATGAGAGGTGACCTGATGAGAGGTGTATAAGATGTTGAGAGGCATTGATCGTGTGGATAGTCAGAGGCTTTTTCCCAGGGCTGAAATGGTTGCCACAAGAGGACACAGGTCTAAGGTGCTGGGGAGTAGGTACAGAGGAGTTGTCAGGGGTAAGTTTTTTGCTCAGAGAGTGGTGAGTACGTGGAGTGGGCTGCCGGCAACGGTGGTGCAGGTGGATACAATAGGGTCTTTTAAAAGAATTTTGGATAGGTCATGGAGCTTAGAAAAATAGAGGGCTATGGGTAAGCCTAGTAATTTCTAAGGTAGGGACATGTTCGACACAACTTTGTGGGCCGAAGGGCCTGTATTGTGCTGTAAGTTTTCTATGTCAGTAAGGTGAAAGAGCTGATTGTGGATTTCAGAAGCATAAGATGAAGGAACACACCAATCCTCATAGAAGGATCAGAAGTGGAGAGAGTGTGCAGTTTCAAGTTCCTGGGTGTCATGATCTCTGAGGATCTAACCTGGTCCCAACATATCGATGCAGTCATAAAGAAGGCAAGGCAGTGGCTATAACTCATTAGGAGTTTGAAGAGATTTGGCATGTCAACAAATACACTCTAGAACTTCTATAGATCTACCATGGAGAGCATTCTGACAGGCTGCATCACTGTCTGGTATGGGGTGTGGGTACTGCACAGGACCGAAAGAAGCTGCAGAGTGTTATAAATTTAGTCAGCTCCATCTTGGGTACTAGTATTCAAAGTACCCAGGACATTGTTCAAGGAGCGGTGTCCATTATTAAGGACCTACACATCCAAGGCATGCCCTTTCCTTGTTGTTACCATCAGGTAGGATGTACAGAAGCCTGAAGGCACACACTCAGCGATTCAGGAACAGCACCTTCCCCTCTGCTATCCAATCCCTAAATGGATAATGAACCCTTCAACACTACCATACTTTTTAAAATATAGGGTATTTCTGTTTTTTGCACGTTTAATCTATTCAATATATGTATATGGTAATTGATTTATTTATTTATTATTATTGTTTTATTTCAGATTTTTTTCTTCTGTATTATGTATTGCATTGAACTGCTGCTGCTTTGAAAGTTAACAAATTTCACATCACATGCCGGTGATAATAAACCTGATTCTGAGCTTTATGGTCCTCTCACACCTTCAGGATTTCATTCAGTTTTGATTTAGGCCCAGCAGTCTTTAATTATTCCATTTATGTCCCTTCCTCCATGGCCAGAGTGTGAATTTTAAATTTATTATCCATGTCTTTAGATAATGAAGTATGTTACAAGATCTGGGGAATATTCAGACTTGGGTAGATGACCTGCAAGTGACATTAGACATTCTCAGGATTATATCCTGCGGTGGAGATTACTTTTGAGTGTGGTGTAGGATGGGGCAGTTGCATTTGTTACTGTTAGTAGGAGTTATTGTTGATCAGAAACTTAAATTGGATTAGTCAGTAGTGATCTGGAAATTATAAGTCACCTGAACCACTAAATGGTAGTGAATAGTTGACCCACTTCTTAGTTTTGAGTAGGTCTAATTGCCAGTGATATTATGTGAAATGCAAGAAATATTTGCAGGCAGCATCAAAATTAGTGGTATAGTAGACAGTGAAGAGAGTTATCAAGATTATACGTTCATCTGGGAAAAAGGTAGATTGATGCAAGGTGTTGCTTTTTGGGAAATCAAACCAGAGCAGGACTTGCACAGAAAATAGCAATGTTGGAAAGTGTTGTAGATCAGAGAGATCTAAGGGAACCAATACTTAGTTCCCTGAAAGTGACTGCACTGACGGACATGGAAAAGGTGTCTGGCACTCTTACCTTCATGGTCAGGACATGAAGTACAAAGAGTTGGGATGTCATACTAGAATTGTCGTTGAAACCAGATTTGATGTAATGTCTGCAGTTCTGATCACCTAACTGTAAGAAGGAGAGATCACCTAACTGTAAGAAGGAGAGATTCAGTTGTAAGGAGAGAACAGATAGGCTGGAGCTCTGTATCCTGGAGCATATGAGGTTGAGAGGTACCCTTGCAGAGATATATCAAATCATGAGAGACAGACATAAGCTGCCTGGGAAGAGAAATCTAAATCTGAAGGCCTAGATTTAAGGTGAGAGAAGAAATATTTACAAGGGACATGAGGGCAATTTTTCTACTGAGGATGGTGGGTATGTGGAATGAGCAACCAAAGGATGTGGTAGAGATGGGTACAATTACAACGTAAAAGGCATTTGAATGGGTACATGGATAGAAAGGATTTAGATGGAAATGGACTAAACCCAGAGAAGTGGAACTAGCTTAAGGAGGCAACTTAATCAACATGATAAGTTGGGTTAAATGGCCTATTTCTGTGTTGTATAGCCCTGTATAACTCTATAAGATCCAAAGCACACCTACTGTGTGATGGGTTTTTTAAAAATCACATAAAATGCTGTAAGTGCTCAGCAGATTGGATAGCATCTTTTCAGAGGGAGAATGGGTTCATATTTGATGTCACTAATCTTTCAACAAAGTATTCTCCCCAAAAATGCTGCCTGACCCACTGAATGTTTCTAGTATCTGTATTATTTTGTTTTGTTATTTTTGATAAACTTCTGTGAAGAGCACACAGTCATGCCATACTATAGGATAGACAGCATCTACAAGTGCAAGTCAGAAGATAGGTATTATGCAGCAAGCAATAACCCTCTTGATTCCCTGTCAACCATTGGGAAAAATATAAGCTTTAAATCTTTCGGGAAGCTATAACCTTAAGGAAGATCCCCTTGAAGTTGCATATTCACTTTATGTGGGCAATAAATACCTATTTGTTCTTGATTATCAGGCCAAAATCCTAGAACTCTCTAACAAGTACTGAGACTAGCAAATTTCTACAGATGTACCATGGAGGGCATTCTAACTAGATGCATCACCATCTGATATGGAGGGGCCACTGCACAGGATCAGAAAAAAAGACAGGGAGTTCCAGGATTTTGGCCTGACAGTCAAGAATGAATAGATTTACACCAGCCTTTTAAGAAAAATCCATTTACTATCAAAAGTTCTTTGATCCATTCCATATGTTGAGTTTATCATACAATCTTTTTTAAAAGAATGATTAATTGTTTTTTGATACATGATATGTACCTACATTAACTTACAGATATAGAGAATTCCTTTTTGTTAAGCTCAATTCTTTGCTCAAAACCTTTATCACTTATAACTAATTCTAGCATGTGTTCTTTCTTGGTACCAGTAAATGCCTATCGATTAGATAACAGATTGTCTGTTTCTTCTGAAGAGCACCTAATTCATGACTGAGATAAATTTAACAAAGATCTTAGAGGAGCTCCTTTTCTGAACGAATAAACTCAGTTCTCAATAGCTTCCATCATTTCCATATTGGTGGATAAAGATCGTGAAGATCAAACCAAAGCCTGCTAAATACTCATTGTTTCTTTCCTAGAAATTTCACCAGATTGAAATAATAACACAATTAAATGATGGGAGCCATATTTAAATCAAATATTTAAGTCAAATAATTCAATCCTTTAGGTTCTTTTGGTAACCAGCAGAGTACCTTTTCCTCAATATATTATTGAGTCTATCACGCACTTGCATGTGTGCAAATGACCAAAACCACTCCTTTTTAATATTTTTCCCAGCATGTTATACTGTTATTTGGCAAAACTAGATGAACATGATGACAAAATTGACAATTATAGTCATGGAGGTAATGCAGTAAAAATGATAGACTCAGTTGATATCTTGAATGAAATGGTTATCCTATGTGGAAAGACTGAGCAGACTCTTGCTGTATGGTATTTAGCAGAGTGACTGGCAACCTTATTGAAACAAGCATGATTCAGCTAGGGCTTGACATGGTCAATGCGGTAAAACATTTCCCCTACTGCAGGATTCTAGAACTAGGAGCTACACAGTCTTAGAGGGTTGATCTCCTCTTCTCATCTCACATGACAATAAAATGAAAAGTAGTTTCCCAAAGAGGTGGGAACTTTTGGGATTTTCTATCCCAGTGGGATGCACTATTAATGCTTAGTCATTAAATTGCTTCTATTCTGGGACAGTGATTTGGAACAAAGGGGAATTACAAGTTTTGGGAAATCAGGGGGGGAAATGAACGAAGGCCAGAGATCTGACCAGGGGTGATCTTGTTGAATGGTGGACATGGCTTTATCTTGCCTCTATGTCCAATGTTTTAATAAACCTGATAAGCATTAAGAAAGCTTAGATGGTTAAAAAAAAAACTCATTTATATTGCACATTAAGTAGTGGCATGTTATTGGCAGTGCAATGTGACTATTCTCATTGTAGGCTTCTCTACTATGACTAACAAAAAACATTTGTTTTGAATACTGATCACTTGATTAAATTAAAAATAATGGCAGCTTCTTTAATGATATACTACTGATTGTCATAAGTATTGGCTAAATAAATTCAAATGATTCTGTTTGTATTTGCAATTGCAGACATAGTACTGAATCAGACAGAGTGCCTCAAGAACTAATCATAGGGAAACATCAGATGTGTTCCTATTTATAGAGTACTTGTAGAAAATAGAATTCTCCAAGTAATTGCTTATGAACATAGTACCAAAATAGTACTTGCAGTGATTCAAGGTTGCTGTTTAGGCTTTTGTATTGTTCTGAATTATGTGCCAACACATTATAATCTAGTAGTACTTACATTGTTAGGGTTTAGCAAGGGTCTAAAGAAACCTGTCCTTTCATAAAGACAAAGTTCCATAATTCAAGTGATTCACTTAATATTTCTTTTAAAATGCCCAAGAAGAATAGTTTGTCCAGACATGGGTTGCTGCTGAGATTGTTGTTGTAGACCTTAAGCACACAGACATTATCAGTATTTTTGTCTAGGTATGAGATCAGGTATCAGTGTGGTCATGACCTCATTCATCCTTCAGAAAAAGTTCTAGGATTTCAAAGGTGTACATACTTAAGAAACAAAAACATTGAAAAGCTTGCATTAAATCTAAAATACTTACCAACTGCATCTCAGTGTGGTATGGCAATTGTCCCATATCAGACCGCAAAGCACTCTAGTGGGTGGTGAAAACTGCCCAGTGGATTATCGGCACCCAATTGCCCATCATTGAGAACATCTACCATAAACGCTGCCTGGGCAGGGCAAAAAACATTATCAAGGATGCATCTCACTCTAACCATGGACATTTTACTTTCCTCCCATCTGGTAGGCACTACAGGAGCCTCCGCTCCCGTACCAGCAGGCTCAGGAAGAGCTTCTTCCCTGAGGCTGTGACCCTGCTGAACCTCACATCACAGCACTAAGCAGTATTGCACCCATATTGGACTGTCTCAGTATATTTTATATTTGTATGCTGTAGTACTTTTTATTCACAGTTATTTTGTAAACAATACTTTTTTTTGCACTTCTGGTTAGATGCTAATTGCATTTCATTGGCTTTGTATCTGTACTCAGCACAATGACAGTAAAGTTGAATCTGATCTAATCTAATTGTACAACCATTGAAGCAGACTGCAAAAATGTTTGAAAAACCTCTGCTGACAACCACTGGAGTTACTGCTCCCAAATATGCTCTACTCTTGTTCATGAACAAGGGCTCAAAGCATCAGATTCTGCAGGAAACATTACTGCATGACTATCATTGTTCAAGCTCTCAAGAACTCCAGAGAGTTGCCTTTTCTCAAACAAACAGTTGATTCCCAGTCTACAAGATCCACAGAGTGTCCATGTCTTATGGGCCGTCCTGAAGTATATCATAATTGGTACCTACAAGGGAACTCTTGATTCTGTACCAACAATAAACAGGATTAGTTTGATGAGAGTGACCAGCAGATTGAGGAGTTAATTAAACAAGAAAGTAAAGTCTTCCTGGATTGGAAGCTCTACCATAGTGATCGCCAACCAGTCGAACGCAATCGACCGGTCGATCTTGGAGACTTTCCCAGTAGATCCCGAAAAAAATGAAAAATAAATACACAAATACATTATGCCTGATAAACCTTTTGATGCAAAGGCAAATTTTACCCCTAGAGCACATATGTGAGTCATATGTAGTAACTTCTACTTTGAAAAAGGACCACTTAAAAATTTCATGTCTAAAGGAACAACTTTAACTGGAATGGCAAAACCAATATTTAACATACAGAGGTTTTCCTTGAACTGTACTGCATGGCAGAGGGGATATACACTCATGCGCACCGGGCAGAAAAGACCGGAAGTAAAACCCCGCAACCCCAGAAGCAACCTCTCTTTACGAACAGCTTTCCATAGCGGGAGGATTGCTATATTACCATTATCCTAATTAGTATTACTTATTTTTATATTGCTCACATTACAACACTTCTCCCCCTTTAAATTCCAATATTCCCTAAATGTAAAAGAATTTGGAAACAAAAAGCAGTGGTGTCATTAGTTTGCGTACCTCTGAAACTTATACTAGTGTCTCAGTAACACTTTACCAATACAAAACACCTGAACCACATAGCAGATTCAACATCCAGTCTAACAAAGGAAACTGTCCATTCAAATATTCAGTCTGTCAGGGATTTTGCAAGGATGCTGTGCTGCAACGACTTGTTGACTTCCTGCCTGAGATAAAGAAATGAGGAGCATTAGGAACTGTCAGATGATGTGTGGCTCCTGGATTTAGGGTTTTTGACAGACCTAACGGCTAAATTAAACGCACTTAACAATGAGCTTATGGAAAAAGACCAGCACCTGCCCCACATGATAAGTGCGGTAAATGCGTTTGGGGCCAAGCTCGGTGTTTGGATTTCAAATTTAAAGAACGGGAGGCTGACACACTTTCCCAACTTGGAAAAAATGTTACAGGCCATCAAGGAAAATAAAATGCTTTTTGCCCTGAGCAGTACTGTGCTTACCTAGACAAACTGGCAATAGAGTTTGCTCGGTGTTTTGGGGTGTTAAACGTCATGAAAGATATTGCTGCATTTATTTCAAACCCATTTTTGCCAAATGATATAGAACAGATAGCAGCCAAATTCCAGCAAGTATTTGGTGTGCCAAGTGATACTGAAATGGAAATAATTGATTTGCAAAATGACATCAAGCTTAAAGCAAGATCAAGGGACGGTGACTTTTGGGGGCTTGTCAGCAGAGAGAAGTTTCCTCATCTCACCACATGTGTACTAAAAGTCAGTGCCTACTTCAGGTCAACTTATCTGTTTGAAATTGCATTTTCACAGATGAAAATTATTAAATCTACGTACAGAAGCTGTCTTACTGACAGACACCTCACAAACTGTCTCAACCTGGCTGTCTGTAGTTATGAGCCAAATTTCAGGGAACTAGCAGAAAGTATTCGACCCCAGTCATCACACTGAGTGCAACAGTCAATTTTTATTCATTTATTTTTCATGTTGAAATAAAATTAAGTAATGAAACTTAGAATTAAAGGTGTTGTAATATGAGCATTATAAAAATAAGTAATACAAATGGCAATATAGCAATACTCCCGCTACGGACAGCTGTTTGTAAAGAGAGGTTGTTTCAGGGGTTGTGGGGTTTTACTTCCGGTCTTTTCTGCCCAGTGCGCATGTGTGTATAGCCCCTCCGCCATGCAGCACGGTTCAAGGAAAACCTCTGTATGTTAAATATTGGTTTTGCCATCCCAGATAAAGTTGTTCCTTTGGACATGAAGTTGTCGAGTGGTCCTTTTTCAAAGTAGAAGTTACTACAAAATGTATGAAGTTTTGTAATATTCCTAAAGGAAGACAGCTATGGCTTGTTTGATATGCTAGTTACAGTGTTTTCTTGGTTGAATTAATTTGAAAGTTTGACAAAAGCATTTTATGTAATTCAAATACAATTAGCCCAAATAAAAGACCTCAAGTTGGAAGTGCAATCGGAGCTGTTTTTTCTCTAAACGATTTAGTAGGTCAATCTTGCCTTTCACTAAGGCCAAGGTAGGGGATCTTGGGCTTAAAAAGGTTGGCGACCACTACTCTACCATTACTCAGAGGGAACCATTCTAATGACAGCTGAAGGCAGAGGTCCAACGGAAAGCTCTTGACCTAAGGAACAGGTAGATGGTGGATGGAGAGAGCACTGAATGCCCAACAACTGCCTGACTGCCATGACGTACAGACTTTTATCAGTGGTTTCAACAACATCTACAGTCCCAGCTCAAAAAGGTTTCATACAACTGAGAACCAAGAATGGGGATGAGTGCTTCAGGGGCAGAGGAGCAATTATCCTCTGCTGGAAAGAATACTTCAAAGTCTTCTTCAACTGTAGCTACATCTTTGACAATGAGCATCCTTCGCTTCATTCTACAACAGCCTATTATTTGAGCCTTGTCTTCTCAGAATTGGGCAATATGCCCGCTGAAGTTCTAAAACACTGTATAGAGCTTTGGTCACAAAACCACAAAATCCTTGTCTTTTTCTAAACAGACTAGGCTTACCCAGGCTACAGTTCTGACCATGACCATCTTGAAGAAAGATGCTTAACAATGGTAACTAAGGAAAGTTTTTCCCTGCTTTTTTTCACAGGAAAATTTGTAGTTTGTTTCCTTCTCTACCGCCCAGTGGCTGAAGAGTAGGTCCCTGAATTGTAGAACAGATTCCAACAATCTAAAGGCACGGTGGACATGATCATTTGATACCACCAAGAAAAATGCAGAGCTGATTTCAGTGAAGGCCAGCCTTATTGCCCGAACACTTTACTCAATCAAACTTGCACAAGCTTTTTGTAGGAAAGGAGCAAATCTTCAGTACTAGTGAAAAACTTTTCAACCTGCAGTTACTGCACTCTAGAACCATAATCATCCATAATCAACCTGAAATATGTAGACAAAGCTTGCATATGCATGCGCTCCGACACCAGAATCCAAACCATTGTTTGTTTATGATGTTCATGTGTATATAGTGAATGAAAAAAGGACAAAAATGAGAAATCATGTTCACTGAACAATGTGTGAGAAGAAATCCTCACGCACAAGACAGAGTTCCTCTGCCAATTAGTGATCAATGTACCGCACACTTCTGATATCTTGGGAGCTACCTCTTTGCAAAGTGTTGAAATTCATTTTCACCTTCAAAGTGCCAGCACAACATATAGATGATTGAGGAAAAGGGTATTTGAAGATTCAGAACTGGCCCAAAATTTATGGTTTTCTGGGAAGCAATGTGCAACTTGTTCTCAAATATAATCCCTGGTAGCTTAATTTATTGTGTTCTGGTCAAATTATTTTAGTAAATTTGAATATGCAAGCCTGTCTTTCCATACGACATAGGAGCAGAATTAGTCAATTTCACGCATTGAATCTGCTTTGCCGTTCAATTATGGCTGGTCCTTTATCCCCCTCCTCAATTCCATTCCCCGGCTTTCTCCCTGTAACCTTTGATGCAGTGTCCAATCAAGAACCTGTCAATCTTTGCGTTAAATACAGCCAACAACCTGGCCTCCGCAGCTGTCTCTGCTAACAAATTTCACCATTTCACCACTCTCTGGCTGAAGAAATTTCTCTGTTTCTCTATTTTAAGTGGATGCCCCTCTATCCTGAGGCTGTGCCCTCTTGTCATAGACTCCACCGCCATGGGAAATATCCTTTCCACATCTACTCTGTCTAGGCCTTTCAACATTCCAACATTCAAAAGCTTTCAATGAGATCCCCCCCCCCCCCCCAACTTCCCCATCAAAAGTTCCTTGTAAGATGCCAGCACATCTTTTCTTAGAGGAGGAGCCCAAAACTGTTTACAATACTCAAGGTAAGGCCTCACCAATGCCTTTTAAAATCCCAGCATCATATCCCTGCTCTTGTATTCAACATTACATTTGCCTTCCTCACCACTGACTCAACCTGCAAGTTAACCTTGAGGGTGTTCTGCACAAGGACTCCCAAGTCCCTTTGCAACTCAGATTTTTGGATTTTCTCCCCATTTAGAAAACAGTATGCACATTTATTTCTACTACAAAGTGTATGACCATTCGTTTCCCAAAAGTGCATTTCATTCCAACAGGTTCGTCAGCAAGATTCTCCCTTAAGGAAACCATGCTGACTTTGTCCTTTTTTGTCCTGTGTCACCAAGTACTCCATAACCTCATCCTTAACAATTGATTCCAACATCTTCCCAACCACTGAGCTCAGGCTAACTAGTCTGTACTTTCTGCTGCCTTCCTCTTAAAGAGTGGAGTGACATTTGCAATTTTCCAGTCCTCTGGCACCATGCCAGAGTCCAATGATTTATGAAAGCTCATTGCTACTGCCTCCACAATCTATAACACTACCTTTTTCGGAACTCTAGGATGCAGTTCATCTGGTCTGGGTGACTTATGTACCCTTAGGTCTTTTAGCTTTTGGTACACCTTCTCCCTTGTAATAGTAACTGCACTTACATCTTTTCCCTCACACGCTACAACATGTGGCACAGTATTAGTGTCTTCCACAGTGAAGGCTGATGCAAAATATTCATTTTGTTCATCTGCCATCATTGCCTATTGTAGAATTTAATCTGGTTGGTATTAAGGCCATTTTTATTAAAAAGCAGTTCTCTATGAGTGTGCAGTATGGTGGCTTCTGATAATCAATCTTAGATTTTGCGATGCTAAGGAACCCATCTTTTTTGAGCATCAGTATGCATGACTTTCCTCCAGTACATAAAAATGATCCAAACACAAAGAAACAAGTTGTTCACTTAGCACAGCTCCAATATGATCGAATTAGAAATAGGACAGATAACCTTTCATGGAAGTAAAAGTTGTAAGTTTTGTCCATCATCAAGAATATAAATCTGGTTTTGTCACTCATTTGCTGGCACTTGCAGCTGAAGGAATATTCAAGTATAAAGAGCTTCGGAGATGAGACAGATACAATATATCCTACCAATATACTCTGCAATATTAATTATTGATACATTTAATACCAGTTTATAACAATATAACGAAGCACATTGTTTAAAAGATCAACAGTATGTGATATTTCACAAAACCCATGTCCATTTTTCAATTTAAGTGATTTGCATTCATTAGTGAGCTATTAGCCCAGTTTCCTTTACATGTTGCTTGTTAAACTACAGATATTTGAACATGCAGAAAATGGGACAGTAAATTATAAAAAATGAAATATATTATGAAGACCACCACCTGCTGTCATTTCTAAAATAGGGAAACATCATGCCTGTCTTTCTTTTGACTCGAACATATCCGAGAGGCTTAGAAATGCCAGTAAGAATTGTGCAGAGCTCTTAATGAACAAAATGTTTTCAAGTCTCAACATGTGTTTTTTAAATCCTACAATTTCTTTGTACACATGCATTACATTTGCTGTCGTTTTGCTCCACATATACTAAAGAAACATTACTTGAAGACCTTGACTTCTGCTTATTTTAGGACTTTGAGCACAGACCTATGTATGTACAGTATGTTCATGATTATAGAAATATGTTTTGTTGCGTGACTCGTTTGTTGCACAGCTCGCTATTCTAGTTAGTGGGAATGAGATTGCACTGTTGTAAACATTGAGTAAGGGCATTGGAATGTCAATATTGTATAATAATTGGAGGTTATTGCATCATAATTGTTTTTCAGACTCTAGTCTTAGTTCCAAAAAACAAGGATTCACTGTGAACTTTGAAGCTGTCTTATATGGCAGCTGCTTTTCACCAAGTGTTTCATTTACCAAGGCTTTAAACTGTAAAGAGGAGAATGAATTGATTGAACCAGATAAGAATTTGTGAATATCAACCAAACCATTATAAACACATCCTGCAAGATATTTCTTTGCTTGATTTAATGTTATGCCATACAAAAAAATACCATTCAACAGTCATTGGAAAAACATAGAGAGCAATTCCATGCCTAAAGCTGGCAGTGTGCATTTGAAAATCATACAATAATTAAGAGGTGAATAATAAGATGAGTTTTGCAAAAGAAATGTGGAGGTTGCGGTAAGTCAAGATAGCCTGTGGCAGTTGTAGTCAAGCAAGGCCTTTGAAGTCAGACCGTTGGAGACACCTCTGACTACTACAGACCAGATCGCATAATCAAGCCAAACAGTGAGGCCTCTGTAATTAGACTTTTCCGGAAAGATCTTCCTAAAACATAACGTCCCTATAACACAATATCAGGTGCCAGGGACAGGAACGTGAAACATAATCAACTAAGGCTCTATTGTCTTTACTAGCTTCAGAATATCATCATCTATCTGCTTGAAGTTTCAAATGACTTTTCACACCTCTAGCATCTTTACTAACTTCCAAGTATCAACGACTTTAATATCTCTATTGTGAATGGCAATGAAGGTAATCAAACATACACAGTTTACAATAACTAATATCCATAACTATAAACCAATTCTGTATAAAAAAGCATTTTCTGTTCAGTCATCAGAACAGTTTAGGTGACAGGGCCTATGCTCTTTTGCACAAGTAAAATAAAAGGGAAGTTTGAGGCATAAGTGTGCGTGTGTTCTGGGCCCAGTTATTTTATTATTATCGGCAACAATGGTTACTTTGAAAGAAAGAACCTAAAGAAAATGTAATAACATCTCTATTCACCTTTTAGACTCATAGAGAGCAACAGAACATGTCTATAACTGAAAAAAACCATGCACTACCCTAAACCAGGAAGATTATTGAGGTTTCCTGCTCCTCTTCAAGTCGTACCTTGGTTTTATTGCAGTCATCTAAATAGGCAGGCAGAGTCTGTTGTATGCATCTTGCCATTAGAATTCGGCTGAAATGTCAATACAGATTATGTGCATAAATCTAAAGCTCTGATATTAAAGTGAGAGTGGAGCAAACTGAGCTGAGTTGACACCTCAGAGTGTTTTGCGTCAAAATCAGTATTCAAGCAACAGTGTTATTTATGCCTTGTAAACTCTATGAACCAGCATAGCTGTTCTTGCTTTTATTTGTAAGCAAATTTGGTTTGCTTTGAGTCAATGTTATGAAAACCACATCATCCTCAAGAAAGCATTTCTATTGTTTGTTTTTAATATGGGATCATGATATGGCATCTTGGGACCATATTAATTGTAAGAGATGTTAAATCAATGTTACATCAATCTACATTTTGTTAAGCATATAAAAAGAACTATCTATATTTACAATGTTAAGCAGCACACACAAAGTGCTGGACGAGATAAAGGGCTTAAGAAGAAGGAATCCAGTAAGAGAGGTCACTGGACAATGGAAGGAAGGGAGCCAGAGGTGATGGGTGTGTGAGGAGAAGAGAAGGGGTGAGAGGGTAATCAGAATGAGGAGTGGAAAAGAGGGAGGCAGAAATTTCTGGAAGTTAGTGAAATTGACATTCATACCATCAGGTTGGAGGCTACCCAGATGGAATATGAAGTATTGCTCCTTCAACTTTCTTCCATGACCCATTGCCCCTTCCCATTAGGTTTCTTCTTCTTCAGCCCTTTACCTCTTCCACCTATCCCCTCCTATCTTCTTACTTCATCCCACTTCCCCCACTTATCTATCTTACCCCTCACCTGGTCGAAACTATCACCTGCCAACTTGAACTCATTTCCGTCCTCCCTATCTTATTACTCTGGCTTCTGCCCTCTTCCTAACCAGTCCTAATGAAGGGTCTCAGCCTGAAATGTCAACTGCTTATTTTCCTCCATAGATGCTGCCTGACTTATTGAGTTCCAACAGTATTTTGTGTGTGTTGCTCAAGATTTCCAGCATCTACAGAAACTCGTGTTTAAAATATTGTGACATTCTGTTGTTTGTAGATTAACTGTCATTTATCTGTGGTTCAACAATTGCTGTGCTTGAGTAGAATTAATTACTTCAGATTAATTTTCTGGATCTGGATGCCTTTCTCCTGTCCTTGAGAAGATGGTGATAAGTGGGCACTTTAAATCGCTGCAAAAGTGTGAAAGTCACTGATTTAGATCTTGGAGAACTTTTAAAGAGCAGTTGTGAGTTTGGGGGAGTATATGTCTAAATGGTGAATGAGTAAGAACATGGCAGGTAGAATATAAAGTGGTAAATTTTGAAGTTAATTATTTTAAAGCATATAACAGAAAAATAATGACCAGTTAAATGAGAGACTGGATAATGTTGTTCAAAATGACATAGATGTGCTTTATGCAAGTCGCTGAAGACGAACATGTGTGGGTGCTGCTTGGGATTAAGAAGGCAGATAGTATATTATACTTTATTGTGGGAGAATTTGAATAAATGTGTAAGACAGTCTTACTGCACTTGTGTTCTGGGTTAGTGAGAGAGCACCTGGAGTAATGCAATACCTAAGAAAGTATGTACCTGCCATAAAGTGAAGGTAGCAAAGAATCACTGGACTGGTTTTAGGATCTTTAGATTTGCTGTGTGATATTTAATTGACTAGACTGGAACTGTATTACCTAGAGTACATATTTTAGAGAATGAGGGGAGATTACATCATAACATATAAAATTATTGCAGCAAGATACAGGAAAGATGTTTACCCTGGGTACAGAGATGAAGACCAGGCTAAGGGTTGGGCATTTTAGATCGGAAATAAAATTTCTTTCATTAGGTTTTGGATTTTGGAATTCTTGGAATTCTCCACTGCAGAGTTTTGGATACTCATGGGGTTCGTTCAGAAAGCAAGTTGAAAGATTTTTGGTCATTAAGAACTTAAAATATTATGGGATTGTTCTGGAAAATGGTACTGAAGTGGAAGATCAGCAACGATCTTGCTTAACAGTGTCAAGCCAGATAGCTGGCCGTTGCTCTTAGCTCTTATGAAGATTCTCACAATGTTGTTTGGTAGAGAGTTCCAGAATTTAAATCCAGTAATAATGAAGTTGGTTGTGGATTTTTAAGGTGTCATTGGAGTAGCCTAGATCAGTATCTGTAGTGACTTTTACTGAAGGTACACAATGCGGCTACTGTGCGCTGATGGTGAAGAGAATGAATGTTAAGTGCTTGATAGAATGCAGGTAAGTGGAGAGTATTCCATCATGCTCCTGACTTGCGCCTTGAAGATGTTGGAATGGTTTTGAGGGGCCTAGAGCAGAACACTAACTGCAGGATACTAAGTCTCTGACCCGGGCCTTGTAACCATGAAAATTGTGTGACAGGACTAACTCAGTTTCCAATCAGTAATGACTTCTATATTGTCGACTGTGAGGGTACTTGGTGGTGGTAAAACCTTTGAAGGTGAAGAGTACCTGGTTAAATTCTCTTTTGTTGGAAGTAATCATTGTCTGGCATTTTGGCGGCTTGAATGTTAATTGCTACTTATCAGCCATGGCCAAATGTTGTCTTGAAGCATGTAGACAGAGGCTACTTCATTTTTTGAGGTTGCAAATGGAATTAAACTTTGTGCAATCATGAGCAAACATCCTTACTTATGACCATATGCTGTACAGAAGACCATTGATAAAACACTGATTGGGATTCGGAGTCTGCCCTGAAGAATGCCTTCTGAAATGTCCTGTGGCTCCATTGAGCACAGCCTTCTTCCTTAGTTTGAGATATGGCTTCCAACCACTGATCTGTTACATGAAAGGCATTGATTTTTTTTGGAACTAATAAATTTAGTAACCTTCAATTTGTGCAAAATTCTTTATTGATTTTAACAATGTTCTGATGAAACAAATTCAAAGCAACAGGACAACCGAACAACATGAAACTGCATAACTTGGATTAAGATTTTATGATACATTTAAGTGGTATTGAATATTGTATTGATATTGCACTTACAAAAGGATCCAATTTCTTATGCTTGTTACTCAGATTAAAAAATGCTTGGCCATTAAACAAGGTAAAAATGAGTTTGACATTAGTGTAGTGCTAGTTTAATTTGCATCTTGCATTTCGTATACTTGGCACATTGGCAAACACTGACATTGGCTGTTCATAACATAGATTTTGAGGTGAATGAGTTCATGAGAGATTTTGAATATCCAATCATTGAGTACTGGAACTTTTATTCCACACCCATGTTAAATACAAGTAATAAAGGGAGATAAATATGTTGGCTCTGATTTCTGGAATGAGAAAAACAAACCTGCCAGAGATATATTACTGTTTTGAAATAATTTATAATTAATAACTTGCTTGCACATGAAGAAAAACATTCAAATTGGCAAGAATTATAACAAGCACTTTGTACAAAGTTTTTCAGTAGGTAAGCAAAAAATTTAAGCAGAAGTGATAAACTAGGTAAGGGATTGATTCACTAATTAAAACATGTGACCTTTATCCCATTTTGGTTTAAGGTATAGCTAATATTTTGCTCTCTATACATACATAGAACCATAGAACATTACAGCACAGAAACAGGCCTTTTGGCCCTTCTTGGCTGTGCCAAACCATTTTCTGCCTAGTCTGGCTGACCTGCACGCGGGCCATATCCCTCCAAACCCCTCTCATCCATATACCTGTCCAAATTTTTCTTAAATGTCAAAAGTGAACCCGCATTCATCTGGCAGCTCATTCCACACTCCCACCACTCTCTGCGTGAAGAAGCCCACCCCCCAATGTTCCCTTTAAACTTTTCCCCCTTCACCCTTAACCCATGACCTTTTTTTTCTCCCCTAGCCTCAGTGGAAAAAGCCTGCTTGCATTCACTCTATCTATACCCATCATAATTTTATACACCTCTATCAAATCACCCCTCATTCTCCTACACTCCAGGGAATAAAGTCCTAACCTATTCAACCTTTCTCTGTAACTCAGTTTCTCAAGTCCCGGTAACATCCTTGTAAACCCTCTCTGCACTCTTTCAACCTTATTAATATCCTTCCTGTAATTTGATGATCAAAACTGCACACAATATTCCAAATTTGGTCTCACCAATGTCTTATACAACCTCACCATTACATTCCAACTCTTATACTCAATACTTTGATTTATAAAGGCCAATGTACCAAAAGCTCTCTTTACAACCCTATCCACCTGTGACGCCACTTTTAGGGAATTATGTCTCTGTACTCTCAGATCCCTCTGTTCTACTGCACTCCTCAGTATCCTACCATTTACCTTGTATGTTCTACCTTGGTTTGACCTTCCAAAGTGCAATACCTCACACTTGTCTGCATTAAACTCCATCTGCCATTTTTCAGCCCATTTCTCCAATTGGTCCAAATCCCTCTGCAAGCTTTGAAAACCTTCCTCACTGTCCACTACACCTCCAATCTTTGTATCATCAGCAAATTTGCTGATCCAATTTGCCGCATTATCATCCAGATCATTGATATAGATGACAAATAACAATGGACCCAGCACTGATCCTTGTGGCACACCACTAGTCACAGGCCTCCACTCTAGAGTAGCAATCCTCCACTACCACTCCCTGGCTTCTTCCATTGAGCCAATGTCTAATCCAATTTACTAACTCTCCATATATACCTAGCGACTGAATCTTCCTAACCTCCATGCGGGACCTTGTCAAAGGCCTTACTGAAGTCCAAGTATACAACATCCACTGCCTTCCCTTCATCCACTTTCCTGGTAACTTCCTCGAAAAACTCTAATAGATTGGTTAAATGTGACCGACCACACACAAAGCCATACTGACTTTTTCTAATAAGTCCCTGTCTATCCAAATACTTGTAGATCCTATCTCTTAGTATTCCTTCCAATAATTTACCTACTACCGATGTCAAACTTACCGGCCTATAATTTCCCGGCTTACTTTTTGAGCCTTTTTTAAACAACGGAACTACATGAGCTATCCTCCAATCCTCCGGCACCTGACCTGTGGATATCGACATTTTAAATATTTCTTCCAGGGCCCCTGCAATTTCAACACTAGTCTTGTTCAAGGTCCGTGGGAATACCCTGTCAGGTCCTGGGGATTTATCTACTCTGATTTGCCTCAAGACAGCAAGCACTTCCCCCTCTTTAATCTGTATAAGTTCCATGACCTCCCTACTTGTTTGCCTTGTTTCCATAGACTCCATTCCAGTTTCCTTAGTAAATACAGATGCAAAAAACCCATTTAATATATCTCCCATTTCTTTTGGCTCCATACGTAGCCGACCACTCTGATCTTCAAGAGGACCAATTTTATCCCTTACTATCCTTTTGTTCTTAACATACCTGTAGAAGCTTTTAGCATTATCCTTCACCCTTACTACCAAAGCAACCTTATATCTTCTTTTAGCTTTCCTGATTTCTTTAAGTATTTTCTTACTATTTTTATACTCCTCAAGCATCTTATTTCCTCCCTGTTGCCTATACATGTTATACATCTCTCTCTCCTTCTTTATCAGAGTTCCAATATCCCTGGAGAACCAAGGTTCCTTATTCTTTTTCATTTTGCCTTTAACCCTGACAGGAACATAAAAACTCTGCACTCTCAAAATTTCTCCTTTGAAGGCCTCCCACTTACCAATCACATCCTTGCCAGAGAACAATCTGTACCAATCTACGTTTTTTAGATCCTTTCTCATTTCTTCAAATTTGTCCTTTTTCCAGTTTAGTACTTCAACCCGAAGACCAGACCGATCTTTATCCATGATCAAGTTGAAACTAATGACGTTATGATCACTGGAACCAAAGTGTTCCCCTACACACACTTCCTTCACTTGCCCTAACTCATTTCCTAATAGGATATCTAATATTGCATCCTCCCTAGTTGGTACATCTATATGCTGATTTAGAAAACTTTCCTGAACACATTTCACAAACTCTAACCCATCTAGACCTTTAACAGTATGGGAGTCCCAATCAATATGTGGAAAATTAAAATCCCCTACAATCACAACTTTCTGTCTCCTGCAGTTGTCTGTTATCTCTCTGCAGATTTGCTCCTCCATACATCTGTATGTGAAATCACAATAGGAGCTTTTTTGGCAATGTAATGTTTTTCATTGCATTAATTGCTGTATATTTAGCCCACAGAATATTGTACATATTAAAGCCACTGAGATATGAGCATTCGCGTCTCACAAAGTTGTTACTTCAGTAAATGAAATTGCTTTAATGACAGTGTTTTAGAGACATTGTCACGACGGCACGTTTGGAACTACCCACTCGAAGCGGACCTTCCGGGGACAGTCTGACGTCATGTTCGCCCCGTGGGTCACAGGGGCCCATGGGAGGGGAGATTTAAGCGCACGATTTTGAATCAGTAAAAGCATTCTGAGTTCAGCTCTCTCTGCTTCCGTGTGTTTCTTTAGTAGCGCATTGTGTGCTACTACAGTCTCTTAGATGGTACAAATTCTAATTGTCATCCATTGACATGAATGTTCTAAAAAATTACACTTACTGAAATTTAAAATATAAACAAAATACTGCAAATATCAGGAGATCAGGCAACTTCTGTGGAAAAAACTATTAACATTTCAAGTCTGGGACCCTTTGAACTGGGAAGAGAAAAGTCAAGTTATTTACAGTAGCAGATAGAAGGGTGAAACAAAAGCAAAACAAATTGAGTATTCTGGTTTCTGCTATTTCTGGTCTGCTACTTCTGCTATACTGCTCTTTGATTTCTCTTCCGCAAATCTTTTGAAGGGTCTTGGACCTGAAGCATCAACTCTTTCCATTGACTTGCTTATTGCTTAACCAGCATTTCTGCTTTTATATTGAGCCTGAACTTATTCAGGTCTTGCTGCATATTAGCACAGACTTTATTGTTATCTGGAAAAGTGAGTGTGTAACTGACCAGTGTGCATTTATCAGAGTTCATCCATGTGTCTGACCTTGATGGCAGAGGAAGCTAATTGATAACACAGCAAAAGATGATTGGCCCTAGGATACTGTCCTGAGGAACACTGTCCTTGGGCTGACCTATCTTTAAATGCTCTCGTATCAGATGATACAAAAATTGGTGGAGTGCAGTAGTGTTGAGGAAACAGGTAAGATGCAGAAGGATGTGATGCTGAGGGTTTATAAGTCACTGGTGAAGCCTCACCAGTGATTTATAAACCCTCAGCATCACATCCTTGCTCTTGTATTCTAGACATCTTGACATTAATGCTAACATGGCATTTGCCTTCCTCACCACTGACTCAACCTGCAAGGTTACTTTCAGGGTGTTCTGCACAAGGACTCCCAAGTACTCTGCATCTCAGTTTCCTGAATTTTCTCCCCATTTAGAAAATAGTCGACATATTTATTTCTACTACCAAAGTGTATGACCATGCATTTTCCAACATTGGACTTCATTTACCACTTTCTTGCCCATTCTCCTAATCTGTCTAAGTCCTTCTGCATCCTACCTGTTTCCTCAACACTACTGCACTCCGCCAATCTTTGTATCATCTGCAAACTTGGCAACAAAGCCATCTATTCCATCATCTAAATCATTTATATACAGTATAAAAAGTAGTCCCAACACTGACCTCTGCGGAACACCTCTAGTCACTGGCAGCCAAACAGAAAAGGATCCTTTTATTCCCACTCACTGCCTCCAACTAATTAGCCAATGCTGTAAGATATAATGGGTTAAAAAATCTTTCATTTCTTGACCTAAACACTTAGGTAATCTCTTGAGATTGTTTAGCTTGCTTCCCCTCATCTTCTGAGGGTTCTGAGGTAGCTGAGGTGAATGTGAGATCCACAGAACCATCCACTGGTGGACCAATAGTTGTTTGTTTAGGTAGCACTTTTGAAGGTGTTGTAATCTTTCTGAAGTTTACAGTGGACACTATGCATCATCAAAGGTTCTTATACAGTCAGAATTCTTCTCTATTTAGTGGAAACCTCTGGTTGTCCCCTGTACACCTAATTGTCTTTCTCTGATGGATCTCAGAGCAAAGTGCCTATTTCCAAAGTCTGGCATGTAACAAGTCCTACCCATTAGAATCATATGAGTGTAATTTTATCATTAAGTATTATGTTGGCCTAGAAGTGGACACTAATATTGGTTCACATATCCTACTATTGTTAAAATTCAAATTAAATTCATTACTTAAGTATGTATCTATCACCATATACTACTCTGAAATGCGTTTTCTTGTGGGCATTCACAGTACTGTAAATGCAAAGAAACTCAATAAAATCAATGAAAATGCACACACAAAACATGGACTAATAGCTAATATGTAAATAAAAAAGGGTGTATTATAATAAAAATAATAAATAAATGAATAAGCAATAAATATCAACATGAGTTGGCAAGTACTTGAATTGAATTGACTTTATTTCTTACATCCTTCACAAACATGAGTAAAAATCTTTACATCTCTGTCTGAATGTGCAATGTGCAAATTATAATTATAATAAATAGTATGTACATGAAGATGTACAAGAGAACAGTCAATATAGCTTAGAAATACAATTGTGGCAGCGTGAATTAATCAGTCTGATGGCCTGATGGAAGCAGTTGTCCTGGAGTCTGTTGGTACTGGCATTAATGCTGCTGTACCGTTTCCCACATGGTAGCAGCTGGAACAGTTTGTGGTTGGGGTGACTTGGGCCCCCAATGATCTTTTGGACCCTTTTTACGCACCTACCTTTGTAAATGTCCTGAATAGTGGGAAGTTCACATCCAGATGTGCTGGACGGTCCACACCACTCTTTGCAGAGTCCTGCGATTGAGAGAAGTACGGTGCCCAGACCAGGCAGTGATACAGCCAGCCATGATGCTGTCAATTGTGCCTCTGTAGAAAGTCCTTAGGACTTGGGAACACGTGCCAAACTTCTTCAGCCGTCTGAGTTGAGAGAGGTGCTGTTGTGCTTTTTTCACCACACAGCCGGTATGTGCAGACCAAATGAGGTCTTCAGTGATGTGTATACCGAGGAACGTAAAGCTGTTCACCCTCTCAACCCCAGATCCATTGATTTCAATAGGGGTTAGCCTGTCTCTGTTACTCTTGTAGTCCACAACCAGCTCCTTTGTTTTTGCGACATTGAGGGAGAGGTTGTTTTCTTGACACCACAGTATCAGAGTGATGACTTCTTCTCTATAGCCTGCCTCATTATTTTTTCAGATAAAGCTAATCAATGTAGTATTATCTGCAAATTTAATTAGCAGATTGGAGCTGTGGGTGATGACACAGTCATGGATGTACAGAGAGTAAAGGAGGGGGCTTAGGATACAGCCATGGTGGACTCCCTTGTTGAGGGTCAGAGGGGCAGAGGTGAGGGAGCCCACTCTTGCCACCTGCCAGCGATCTGACAGGAAATCCAGGATCCAACTGCACAAGGCAGGGTGAAGGCCAAGGTCTCGGAGCTTCTTGTAAAGCCTGGAGGGAATTATGGTGTGGAATGCTGATTTGTAGTCCAAGAACAGCATTCTCACATAAGCATCCATCCTCTCCAGGTGTGTAAGGACAGTGTGTAGAGCTCTGGCTGTTGAGTCATCTGTCAATCAGTTGTGTCAGCAGACAAATAGTAGGTGGTCCAGTGTGGGTGGTAGCCTGCTGTAGATGTAGAATCTGACCAGTCTCTCAAAGCATTTACTCATTATTGAGATGAGTGCGATAGGACGCCAGTTGTTCAACCAGTCCATAAGTTGCAGGATCAGTTCGGTGTTTAGGGTAAATGAAGTAATCCCTTCTGGTTCAAGAGCCTGGTGACTGAGGGGTAATAACTGTTCCTCAACCTGGTGGTGTAGGAATTAAGGCTCCTATACCCCCTTCCTGATGGCAGCAGTAAGAAGAAAATATGACATCGATGGTAGGGCTCTTTGATGATGGATGCTGTTTTCCTGCAACAGTGATCTTTATAAATGTAATAAAAAACACAAAATGTTGGCAGAACTCAGCAGGCCGGACAGTATCTATGGGAGGAGGTAATAACGACGTTTCGGGCCGAAACCCTTCATCAGGAGTGAAGTAACATGGGATGGTCGAGGGGGGATAAGAAGTGGGGGGGGGATGAAGTAGAGAGCTGGGAAGTGATAGGCTGGAGGGAAATGGGCTAGGGGGAAGGTGGAGAATTATGGGAAATAAAAGAGAGAGAAAGGTAGGGCTGGGGGGAGATTATAGTGAGGGGGGGGAAAGAGAGAGAAAGAGAACCAGACTAAAATTATAGATAGGGATGGGGTAAGGGGGTGGGGGGCACGTGTATCAACAGAGGTTTGTGAGTTGAATGTTCATGCCGGCAGGTAGGAGGCTACCTAGGTGGGAGATAAGGTATTGCTCCATCGACCTATGTGTGGCCTCATCTTGACAGTAGAGGAGTGGGAGTGGTCTGTGGAATTGAAGTGTGTGGCCACAGGGAGATCCCACCACTGCTGGAGGATTGAGCGCCGGTGTTCGGCGAGGAGACGGTCTCCCAGTCTGCGGCGGGTCTCCCCAATGTATAAATGGCCACATCGGGAGCACCGGATACAGTATATCACCCCAGTTGACTTGAAGGTGAAGTGGTGCCTCACCTGAAAGGACTGTCTGGGGCCTGGGATGGTGCTGAGGGAAGAAGTGTGGGGACAGGTGTAGCACTTCTTCCGTTTGCAGGGATAAATGCCTGGAGGGAGGTCGGCGGGGAGGGATGGGGGGCATAAATGGACAAGGGAGTCGCGTAGGGAGCGATCCCTGCGGAAAGCCGAGTGGGGGGGAGGGGAAGATGTGTCTGGTGGTGGGATCCCGTATAAATGTGCTCAGTGGCATGGAGAGTTTTACCTATGATGGACAGGGCTGTATAAACTACTTATTGTAGGCTTTTCCTTTCAGAAGTATTGGTCATGACGCAACCTGTCATACTAGGCCATGATGCAATCTGTCAGTATACTTTCCAATGCACATCTATAGAAGTTCATCAAAGCTTTAGATAATATCCTGGATCTGCGCAAAGTTCTAAGAAAGTAGAGGCGCTGCTAGGCCTTCTTTGTAATGGTACTTAGGTACTGGGCTCAGGGCAGATCCTCTGAAATGTTAACACTGAGGTATTTAAAGTCGCTAACCTGCTCCACCTCTGGTCTCCTGATGAGGACTATCTCATGGACTTCCGTTTACCTCCTCCTGCAGTCAATAATCAGCACTTTGGTTTTGCTGACATTGGGTAACAGGTTGTTGGTGTGGCACCATTCATCCAGATTTTCAATCTCCCTCCTATATGCTCACTTGTCACCAGCTTTGATTTGGCTGAGAACACTGGTGTCATCAGCAAACTGAAATATGACTTTGGAACATGCGAACTTAGCCACACAGTCATTAGTATAAAGAAAGTAGAACAGGAGGCTAAGGACACACTTGAGCTGATAATGATTTGGAGGAGATGTTGTTACCAATCCAAACTGACTGGTGTCTGAATGTGAGGATGCAGATGCAAAAGGAGGTATTGAGTCAAGGTCTTGGAGCTTATTGATTTGTTTTGAGGGGATGATAGTACTGAATGCCGAGTTATATTCAATGAAGAGCATCCTGATGTATGAATCTTCTCTGTCCAGATGTTCCAGGGTTGAGTGAAGAGCCAATGAAATCGCATCTGCTGTTGACTTGTGAATGTAGACAAATTGGAGCAGATCCAATTTGCGTGTCAGGCAGGAGTGGATATGTGTCATCACCAACCTCTCAAAGCACTTTAGCACAGGAGATGTAAATGCTACTGGACAATAGTCATAGAGGCAGATCACCACATTCTTCTTAAGTGGTGCTATAATTGAAGCCTGCTTGAATCAAGAGGTTAAAGATATCAGTGAACACTCCAGCCAGTTGATCAGCACGGTCTTTAGTACTTAGCCAGGCAGCCCATCTGGAATAGATGCTACCCATGGGTTCACTCCCCTAAAGGGTAATCGTATGTTGGCCTCAGAATCTGAAGCTACGGTTGTCATAAAAATGCCTTCATGTCCTGTCAGTCAAAGTGAACATAAAAGGTATTAAGGTCATCTGAGAGTGAAATTTTATTTATTTAGTATAGTCTGTATTGCTGGAACTTCTCTGTACCTTTTGAAGGTAGTTCACATCTAAAGGCATGCAGAAGAATAAGGATCATGCTGTACAGTAGACCAAAAGCTTTGTGTCATTTCTGACATCTTAATTTTTATAACTTCTTTTTCTTAGACTACCAAAGCTAGTACATTGAATCCAGTGGTAAATTCCATCACTGATTTTTATCTCATAGAAACATAGAAAACCTACAGCACAGTACAGGCCCTTCGGCCCACAAAATTGTGCTGAACATGTCCCTACCTTAGAAATTACTAGGGTTACCCATAGCCCTCTATTTTTCTAAGTTCCATGTACCTATCCAAAAGTCTCTTAAAAGACCCTATCGTATCCGCCTCCACCACCATTGCTGGCAGCCCATTCCATGCACTCACCACTCTCTGCATAAAAAAAAACTTACCCCTGACATCTCCTCTGTACCTACTCCCAAGCACCTTAAACCTGTGCCCTCCTGTGGCAGCCATTTCAGCCCTGGGAAAAAGCCTCATTATCCACACGATGGTAGGTCCTGATTTATGTAGTGGTCCATGTTTCTTTGTTGACACTTGGTATTGATGAAGAATGATCCTGTACAGGAGCAGGTTGATAGAGCTGTTTAGTTTGAAGAAGTTAACTGTATTTTCTGGTACACTCCAGTGAATGATTTGCTGGTTTTCCAAACATTCAGATGTGGAAACATCATCTGCATTCTGCAACTCAGTATTCAAATTTAGAATGGGGTTGGAGTGATGCACTTTTGTCTTGTAAATTGGCTCCATGGGAGAGGGGGGCTTGTTGGAGGAGTATTGCAGTATCTTACCAAGAATATTGGGTAAAATTGTGAGGCATAGACATAGCGTTGTGTGATACCAGTCTGCACTAAAATTGAGTCTGTTCTGGACCCACTGCTGGCATGCAGTCATATACAAGACATAGGACAAAATAGCAGCTGAAGATAGCACTCAATTTTGTTTCCATGTACAGCTATGAAGGCAAATTTCTGCCCTAAATTTTATCAGTGCACTCTTTGGTTGCAAGCTATCAGCTAAAATTAAGTTGGTATTGCTTCGTAATTTAAATGTTGTAGATTCACATTCTATGGTTATCTCAGCCGTGACTGAATTCTGGATAAAGTTTCTTTGCAGAGGGCAGCCTTTCCCATGACAAACATGGTAGTGAAAATAAAGAAGTAAGGCTTATTTCACTTTTCTATTGTACCAGCTCTAGAAATTACTGGCAGTATTTTTACTCTTTTGATTAACTTATGGGATATTGTTCAATGAACAGCTTATTGTTCTAAAAGTTCTATGAGTAAAGTTGTTCTATGTTCTATGAATGTACAGGGAATACAATACAGAGAACTCAATACAGAGATCATATACAAGATTGGCACAGACATTATGGACCAAAGGCCCTGTTTCTGCTGTGCTGTTCCTTCCATGTTCTGTGAAAAATGTTGGGAAGATAGCTTTGGAGATGGAAAACTGAGATCCACATCACAAAAATATTTTCAAAAGAGACTGCAATAATTTTTTCTTGTGCAATAGTGTGCCCAGAAACTCAAAATAGACAATAGACAGTAGGTGCTGGAGTAGGCCATTCGGCCCTTCTAGCCAGCACCGCCATTCACTGTGATCATGGCTGATCATACACAATCAGTACCCCGTTCCTGCCCTCTCCCCATATCCCTTGACCCCGCTATCTATAAGAGCTCTATCTAACTCTCTCTCTTGAATGCATCCAGAGACTTGGCCTCCACTGCCTTCTGGGGCAGATCATTCCACATATCCACTACTCTCTGGGTGAAAAAGTTTTTCCGCATCTCTGTTCTAAATGATGCTTTATACTCAATTCTTCTTGTTATAAAAGCCAGCATGCCATTAGCTTTCTTCACTGCCTGCTGTACCTGCATGCTTGCTTTCATTGACTGATGAACAAGACTGATGTACTAGATCTCGTTATACTTCCCCTTTTCCTAACTTGACTCCATTTAGATAGTAATCTGCCTTCCTGTTCTTGCCACCAAAGTGGATAACCTCACATTTATCCACATTAATTAAACTGCATCTGCCATACATTTGCCCACTCACCCAACCTGTCCGTCACCCTGCATTCTCATAACATCCTTCTGACATTTCACACTGCCACCCAGCTTTGTGTCATCAGCAAATTTGCTAATGTTAAACAAATTGTGAGATTTTCTTGTTATTTGATGCCCCAAGACACCAGCTGTCAGCTCCACAGTTACTAAATAAATATTTCTAATTGTCAGTTCACCCAGTTATTTTTCAGCATGTCTTAACAGCACTGAATAGAATTTTTCCAGTGCCTATTTTTAATTCAAATTTGCTTAAATCAAATGATCCAATTATATTTTTACTGGAGAAAAAATAACTTACAAAGTGTATATTTTCATATACTGCTTTTAAAAAATATACTTTCAGGTTCCCCCATACCCCATACTCAATTTTGCATGCTATGAATTGGGTCATATACAGTTTATTGTTTATTTGGTCCATGCAGAGGTTCCAGTCAAGATCTCATGATAGATTATAAAGTACGAATGTCTAACTGTTGGTCTCTCCTGAGATCTCCCCAACCCCAGACTTTTCCTATTGTTTTATCCTTCTTACCATTTCTTGTATCTGAAAACTTACCAAGCTCAGTTCTGGTAATAGGTCAGTAATCGGAAACATCAGCACTGTTTCCCTCTTCATTGGTATTGTCTGATGTGCAGGTTATGCTCAATATCGAATTCCAGCATCCATACTATATTGTTTTTGTTTTGATTGACAGTTATTGTGGTGCAGAGCATTGTTGACAACTAAACAGCAATCCCCTATTCCAAACCCAGTACTTATCTGGGGACTCCTATGCTCTAAACAAACAAAGCTAAAAACATAGTAGGTTAGGCGCCATTTATAGGAAAACATAGTGTTACTATTTTAGGTCCAAGATCCTTTGTCAGAACTGGGAAAGTTAAAAATTAGTTTTGGTAACAGAGAAGGTAGGAAACTTTTGGGTAGAACAAATAACTCTAGTAGGATGAGATCAACTGCATCCTGCTGAGTTCCTCCAGCATTTTGTGTGTGTTGCATGAATGTGCCACTTAGAAACAGATACTGCTTCTTTGTATACTGTATGTTATCTATTGGCAGTAGCAGGCCTGTGCTACATGCCTAGGTCTATCTGTCTGTCTCAGGGTTGTTTCCGTTCTGAATATTACCACCCGCCCCCCCCCCCCCACCCTTACTCTGCTACTAAAGAGCTGATGCGTTTTCTCTTTTTAACAGATCTGATGAAGGGTTTCAGATCTAGAGAGGATTTTTTTTGCAGATACTAACTGACCCACTAAAGGAAAATAGACGGTCACGTGCACACGAACAAACTGGGTCTAAAATTAAAAACCAGTCATTTAACTAGTTGTTTCTGTTTCCAATGATTTTGCCAGTATGTAACAGTCAGCAATGCTCAGAAGATTAGGTAGAACCAAGGAGATGGTGGTGGACTTTAGGAGATCTAGGCCTCATATGGAGCCAGTGATCATTAATGGAGAATGTGTGGAGCAGGTTAAGACCTACAAGTATCTGGGAGTACAGTTGGACGAGAAGCTAGACTGGACTGCCAACACAGATGCCTTGTGCAGGAAGGCACAGAGTCGACTGTACTTCCTTAGAAGGTTGGCGTCATTCAATGTCTGCAGTGAGATGCTGAAGATGTTCTATAGGTCAGTTGTTGAGAGCGCCCTCTTCTTTGTGGTGGCGTGTTGGGGAGGAAGCATTAAGAAGAAGGACGCCTCACGTCTTAATAAGCTGATAAGGAAGGCGGGCTCTGTCGTGGGCAAAGTACTGGAGAGTTTAACATCGGTAGCTGAGCGAAGGGCGCTGAGTAGGCTACGGTCAATTATGGAAAACCCTGAACATCCTCTACATAGCACCATCCAGAGACAGAGAAGCAGTTTCAGCGACAGGTTACTGTCGATGCAATGCTCCTCAGACAGGATGAAGAGGTCAATACTCCCCAATGCCATTAGGCTTTACAATTCAACTGCCAGGACTTAAGAACTTTTTTTTAAAGCTATTATTAATGCTTTTTGAGTTAGTGATTTAGATGCATATCATATTATTACTGAGTTAAGTATTGTATGTAATGAGTTTTTGCTACAACAAGTGTATGGGACATTGGAAAAAATGTTGAATTTCCCCATGGGGATGAATAAAGTATCTATCTATCTATCTATCTATCTATCTAATATGCTGCTTTTGTAATGATAAATTAGTAGTGCATTACGTTGTGATCTTAAGGTTTTTACCAGCTCACCACTTGCATTGACTGACGAGCTGCAGACGTATTTTAAAGATCCATTGTAGGCCATTGCACCATTAATTGAATGCACAGGTATTGGAGTGCCTCTTGCATTATTTGTTCCATGGAAGTTTTCAATGATCAGGGTAATATTTTCTTTGGCAGCATGCAGTATTACCTTTGCATCTGGGTACAATGATGTGCCGTTCTAACGTACCTATTAGACTCATTCAGTTACAACTTTGCATCTTGTTATGATCCTCTCAATTATAAGTCAGTGCATTCCATAATTTAAAGTGTTGCAGTTGTGTCTTAGAAAGAAAATACGTCTTTTTTATTAATAAATGATTAATTTAATAATAAATTTACTTTGAGTAAATGCATAGGTATCATAAAGCTGGCATATTAAATAGATTAATGCTTAGTGTGCAAAAGAAAACTGTTAAATTTGATTTGATCTAGAAAGCAGATATTGGATCCATCTTAGCAAAGGTAACTGCCTGGTAGAATATGAATCATAAAATAATAAATAATAAGAGAACTATTACAAACATCATGAGAATAATTTACATTATTGGCAAAATTATTGGAAAATCAAGGTTTTTAATGATTTTTATTTAATTCTATTGTCAAACTGTTTCTGTGTGCATGTGACAGTCTATTTAAATTTATAGTTCAGTTCCTTGGTGCATATGTAGATTATTTAAGTATTGTCTACTAAATCATCAGTGATTACCACAGTTAACTTTTCTTTGCCCTGCTCAATTATTGATCCAAATCCAAGCAGCTGCTCTAAAACTGGTACAAACCTGCCTTAATCTCAACCTAAAGTTTAATTAATGGGTGTAGATTTATAATCAGGGTGTTCCAGGTTCTCTGAGTTGTGTGTTATCCTGATTTAGATAAGTTGACAGCTTCTGAAATTAAACCAAAAATAATTTAGTTACCACAGCTTTGTGAAAACAGTGACATGTTAGCAAATTACCAGAATACAGTATTGTGTAAAAGTTTTAGGCACATATATATAGCTAGAGTGCTAAAGATCTTTGCATAGTACTGTTAGTAATTTTATGTATTGTACTGTACTGCTGCCACAAAAAAACAAATTTCATTACGTATGTAAGTGATAATAAACTTGATTCTGATATGGGTTTCTATTGTGGACTGAGAGAGGGAAGGGGACAAGGAGAGGGAGATCATGCTTTGGAAAAAGGGAAGGAAGAGGGGAGAGAGCAGGAAACACCAGAGAAACAATCTGTAATCATCAATAAACCATTTGTTTGGAATCAAATGACCTTGCCTGATGTCTCAGGCTGGGTGGGTAAACAACTGCACCATCCTCCACCCTTGGCACTTCTTCTCTGCCACCTGTCCCATACCCCTCCCACAGCACTCCACCCTCACCGTTCCCAACATCCTTTACTCCTGCCAGATTTGCAAACTCACTCTCCACTCCGCATTGACAAATACAGTACTGTGCAAATGTTTTTGGCACCCTTGCTATATATATATGAGCTTGAGATGTTTGCATAGTAGAACTGTTTGGTGTACCTAGAGTAGTCAGCTAATTCTGAAATAGTATTCAGGACTGGAAAATGTGAAGGTGGCTAAATCTAATTTCTTTCCACATTGTTAGTGGAACAATCCCAGTGATTGTATAAACTTAGAAGACAGTATTGCAGAAAAGAAGGAAGCTAAACTTAAAAGATCTCATTACTGGATCCAGATGATTGAGGCATTTGACCCACTGGGTGTTACTTCTTCAGAAACCTATGACTTTCACATCCCAATATATCCTACCTCCAGAATGTCTGATTGTTTGATTTTATTAAATCATAAATACGTTTTCTTGAGACCTTTGCACATATGTTCACCACCTCTCAATAATTAGTGTATTTTTAACATCCATGTAAAATAAGTATCTATGCAATTAATTCAGAAAATGCTGCAAATGTAACTGCAACGTATCTTCAGAGAGGAAAGTGATATTTAATATTTCAAGTTGACCATCATTTGAGGGAATTGTTAATTTGCCTATACAGATGCTTCTTGATCAGAAAATGTTTTCAGCATTTCCTGTTTAATTTCCAATGCAATGGATTCTGGTTAATTGGAACACATCAGGATCAGTACATTTTGGCCCAATTAAGCAACTGCCCCAATTAGCCGAAGTTTCATGGAAATAGCTAAAAGGTATTAAAAAAAGATAAACTACTGTTTAACTGAGTAACAAATTATGTATTTACATGAAATGCAGAACAAACTAGATCAGTACCAATACTACTGCAGTACTATAAAACCTTATATTAGTTCCTAATACTTATAAGCAGGGGAATTCATCTGCATCACTTTCTTCTGACCTTAAATGAACAAAATCAACACAGATACCTAGTGCAGATAATGGACTACCTTCATACAATGCTTTCAGTGTAACATTTAGTTTGAACATTGATATCTTCAAATTCTCCATAACTGTTGAAGTTGTGAAATCCATTCATTTTGCTCCCAGCCATTTTTTAATATCTTCGAACCTGAATACTTAAAGCTGCAAAGCAGTTCTGAATTGTTTTACTGGTTATATCTCACCAACTATCAGTGATAAAAATTGCTGCTTTTTGAACACAAAACACGTGCAATTGACGCTACTTAAAATCTGCTTACTTGAAATGTGGTGTTGTGTATCAACACCCACACAAGTGTACACGACTAATGCTAGTTAGAAACTGTTTGGCAACAGTCTTCTGCCCCAATTAAGTGGCACAGTGTCCCAAATAAATGAAGGGAATTGTGGCTATTTTCTTGATTAGTATTGTTCTTTAAGAGTTAGCCCAAATTAATGGCTGCACCAATTAACTGATGACCCAATTAACTGGAATCCACTGCAATACATAAAGAACAAGGCAAAACTGCAAGATAATGAGGTAGGCTACATAGTTCTAGAAAGCCAATATTGTCATGTTCGGCTGAATAGCTGAACTTCGTGGGGGTTTCTTTTGCTACAGTCTGCAGTATTTTACTTTTCATCTTAAGACGTGATACAAAACTAAATAGTTTTATTTTTACTTATTGCTGAAATCTGATCGATTTATTAAATATAGATTTAGCACCCTGCTACCGCCCAGTGCACATTATTTCTAATAACACCAGTAGCAGTAATACTATTGTATATTTAACTAAATATCGTATAAGCACTTTATATCAACTTGTACATCTAAAGAATGCTTTTATCTGTAAATATTATTGTATATGATATATATACTGTGTTTTGCACTGTAGTCCCTAATGAGCATTGTTTCATTTAGCTGTAAACATGTGAATGGCCGACTGACGATAAACTTGAACTTGAATTTGAAATGTAGTTCATATGTTTAAATTCCTTGCTGAATGAAAGGATGTTAAAATCTCACATAGGCCCCATTCCAGATGTACTGTTTTTGTGTTACTCTTTTTTTTGTATGTAACTAATGATTTAATTAACTAAATTAGTATTTTCCATCAGTCTTCACTTTGGAAGACACTAGCAGTGTGCCAGATATTGAAGGATGTAAGAGAAGTGAGTGCAGTTACTATTACAAGGGAGAAGGTGCTCAAAAAGCACCTAAGGGTACATAATTCACCCAGGCCAGATGAACTGCACCCTGGGGTTTTGAAAGAGGTAACGGTAGAGAATGTGGAGGCATTAGTAATGATTTTTCAAAAATCATTGGGCTCTGGCGCAGTGCCAGAGGACTGTAAAATTGCAAATGTCATTCCACTCTTCATAAAAGGAGTAAGACAGCAGAAAGGAAACTATAGACCAGTTAGCCTGAACTTGGTAGTTGGGAAGATGTTGGAGTCAATTGTTAAAAGGATGAGGTTATGGAGTACTTGGTAACTAAGGACAATATAGGATAAAGTCGGCATGGTTTCCTTAAGGGAAAATCTTGCCTGACGAATCTGCTGGAATTCTTTGAGGAGAATACACATAGGATAGATAAAGGGGATGCAATGGATGTTGTATATTTGCCTTTCAGAAGGCCTTTGACAAGGTGCCACACTTGAGGCTGCTTACCAAGTTAAGAGCCCATGGTATTACAGGAAAGTTACTAACATGGTTAGAACATTGGATGATTGCTAACAGGCAGGAGTGGGAATAAAAGGATCCTTGCCTGGTTGACTGCCAGCGACTCATGGTGTTCCACAGGGATGGGGTTTGGAACTGCTTTTTTTAATGCTATATTATAGATGGCTTTGTGTTGCCAAGATATGAAGATTGGTGGAGAGGCAGGTAGTGTTGAGGAAACAGTTAGACTGCTGAAAGACTTAGACAGATTAGGAGAATGGGCAAAACAGTAGCAAATGAAATACAATGTTAGAAAGTGCATGGTCGTATACTTTAGTGGTAAAAATAAAGGTACAGACTATTTTCTAAATGTGGAGAAAATCCAACAGTCTGAGATGCAAAGGGACTTTGGAGTCTTGTGCATAACACCCTCAAGGTTAACTTGCAGGTTGAGTCAGTGGTGAGGAAGGCAAATGTAATGTTGAATACAAGAGCAGGGATATGATGCTGGGGATTTAAAAGGCATCGGTGAGGGCTCACCTTGAGTATTGTAAACAGTTTTGGGCTCCTCCTCTAAGAAAAGATGTGCTGGCATCTTACAAGGAACTTTTGATGGCTCTGGGTCTGTAATCACCGGCATTTGAAAGGATGAGGGGGATCTCATTGAAACCTTTCAAATGTTGAAAGTACTAGACAGAGTAGATGTGGAAAGGATGTTTCCCATATGGGGGGGGGGGTCTAGGACAAGAGGGCACAGCCTCGGGGTAGAGGTGGGTTTATTTAAAACAGAGATGCAGAGAACTTTCTTTATCCAGAGGGTGGTGATTTTGTGGAATTTATTACCACAGGCAGCAGTGGATGCCAGGTCATCGGGTGTATTTAAGGCAGAGCTTGATAGGTTCTTGATTGTACACGGCATCAAAGGTTACGGGAAATGGGGCTGAAAAGGGGGGGAAAGGATCAGCCGTGATTGAATAATGGAGCAGACTTGATGGGCCGAATAGCCTAATGCTGCTCTTATGTATATACATGCACCACTCACGTTTTATGGTGTAGACACAAAATCAAATTATACCTGAAGCACTTAGCAGGTTAGGCAATATATGAGGAGAGAAACTGTTTTGGATCAAGAACTTTTTAGCAGAACTGGAAAGGTGAGAATACAAATGCGTTCAGGATTGCGTAGAGGAGAGAGCGGCAAAAACAGTGGGAATGTCTGTGATAAAATGCAAATAAAAATTACAAAGATTACAATTAATTTAAACACCAACAGGACAGAGAAGCAAATTGAAACTGGAAAGAAAAAGCTGATATCTAAAATTGTTAAATTGAATATTGATTCCAAAGGCTGCATCAGGCCCAGATGGAAAATGAGGTGCTATTCCTCAAAATTATGCAGTCATCATTGGAGGCCAAAAAGTAGGTTAGATTGAGAGTGAAACAGAATTCAAGTGACAGGAACTAGAAGCTGAGGGTCCCCTTGTAGACCAAATAAGTATTGGCAAAGTATTTGCCTAATCAGTGTTTGATTTCTTCACTATATCCATGTCATGCACAATGAATACATTATATTGGAAAAATGCAAGTGAATTGCTGCTACACTCCCCAGTTCATGTGAAGCTTTAGAGCTTCAACTTTATTTCTCTTCCCACTGCTGTTGCTTAATCTAGTGCACTTTAGCACTTCATAATTTTGTTAATGGATTTCCAACGTTTGCAGTGTTGTATTAAACTTTGTGTTACAGATTATGGACCAGTAAAGTTTTATGTTACAAATAATGCAGCATTCTTTACTAATATGTGAGTAAGCATGTTTCATCTTAACTGCTTTGATGTAGTTTACTGTAAACTGGGTGACTGAGAATGGGAACTCCCCTTGGCCTTCCCACCCTCACTTACCCATTTCCGTACATTTCACCCTTTTAGTCATGGAAACTGGCCCTTAGGCCTAATTCATCCATGCTGACCATGGCCAACTCCTTTTGCCCATGTTTGGCCTCTGTTTCTTTTAAGAATATTCCTAAAATATTATACAAAGAAATAATTATTTAGAACATTCCTCATAGTGACACAATTACAACATGACTATCTGGTTGTTTTTTGTTTCACTTTAACCAGCGTTTTCGGAGATTACCGGTAGATGGTACAACGTGAACATACGCTAGGTTGCTAAGACTTTCATAATTTTTGCAGGGATAAGTGCTGCATAGAATGGAAGGCAAGGTATAAAGTATTTTTGAAAGCAATGGTTGCCTGTTTCCACTGTAAGTTATGGAATGAGGAAGTGCCTGCCTCAGAATAATTTAAATATTGATTAGCTCCAGGTATCCAGTTTCATAAATTGGACTCCAGTAAACTTCATTCTACTGAAAGATCATCCATCTGAAGCATTAATTCATACACCCTGCACAGTTTTTTTGTTTGCTTTTCAGAATATAACAGTGCCCTTGATTGCAAGTAAGATAATCTGATAAAAACACAAACTACAGTATTTCGTGGAAACCTGAAATGAAGCAGAAAATGTTGGAAATGCACCTGCAGTGTCTGTGCCAGGGAAACAATAATGTTCCATGTTGATGAAACTGGAAAATGTTAGAGGCACATATATATATATATATATATATATATAGAGAGAGAGAGAGAGAGAGAGAGAGAGAGAGAGAGAGGGTGCCTAAGACTTTTGCACAGTACTATAATAATTTTATGTACTGCACTGTAGTGCTGCCACAAAAAAATCAAATTCAAATTCATGACATATGTGAGTGATGATAAACCTGATTCTGATACGGGTCTCTGTTGTAGACTGAGAGTGGGAAGGAGAGGGGACTTATGGCTGGGAAAGGGGGAAGGGAGAGAGGAGGGAGTAGGAAGCACCATAGAGACTTTCTGTAATGATATTTGGAATCAGGTGACTTGCGTGGTTTCTCAGGGCTGGGTGTGTTTGCAGCTGCAATAACCCCCACCTCTGGTGCTCTTTCTCTGCTACCTGACCCGCACCACAACTGCAGTGCCCACCCTCGCCATTCCCAACATCCTTTGCACCCACCAGATTTACAAACTCTCTCCACTTCATATTGACAAAGACAGTACTATGCAAAAGTATTAGGCACATTGGCTATATATATGTACCCAAGGCTTTTGCACAGTACTGTATAATCCAAAGCATGGAAAGTTGTGAGAGAGAAGATAATAAAATGGGAGCTGAACATAAGCTGGAAAGCAGGGAAAAAATAAAAGATGAAAGGAATGTTGACAGAAAACAAAACTGGGCAGTAACTGAACAAATAAAAAAAATGGCATCTGAACAATGCATGAGTAGAAATAGCAGAATCATTCTATGAAATTATTGACTAATTGGTGAGATATTTCAGCACCTTACAGCTTTCCTGACTTTATGCTAAACTCAGCACTTGAAAGGTAATGATTCTGCTATAGAATAGGCAAAAGTTCTGATTCCCAGTTTGTAGTAATGCAAAGCCAATGGAGATCCTTGCAGAATGTGAGGACCTGCAGCAACTTATAAGAGTGGAATTGATTTAGGAGAGGAAGATCTATGTTCTCTTGACTAATTTGATATATTGAACCACAAAAGGCACATGGACAGAATAATTACAAGACATTTCAACAAGTAATGAATCAACACATCTGTATTGACAATATTTCTTTTCTTCCTTGCAGGATACAATAATAGACCCAGGAGAAGACGTTGCTCTTCTGTCTGTCAGTTTTGAGGATGCTGAAGCCACTCAAGTGTTTCCTAAACTATACCTCTCTCCAAGGATTGAACAGTAAGTTTAATATTGTTCTGTATCCCAGCTGAAAGACCAAAAAAATCTCAAATTCCATAGAATTTTACCATTCAACTTTTACTCAGATCTTAATTCTGCTTTTTGTTGTAGAAATCAGCATTAAGTCTACTTGTCATCAGATGCAAACTTGTATATATGTGTGTGTATATATAATAAGCCCAAATAATTCCACATTTTACTGTCTTATAAAACAGGCCTTCAGAATCAAATATGGGCTTTATTCTTGAGGTATTGTAACCTAAGGAACTAACCTCAAACTGCACTCCTCCAACCAAACCTGTCATATGCTTTTATTTGCAATGAACAAGATGCAAGTAGAGTGTTTTTGAGACATGGCAAGGTCAAAAGGATGACAGTGAGGATGATTGTCATTGACATTCTGTCAGAATAGCAAGTAGCAACCAGCCAGCTCCTCAGGGATGTATGGAAATTAAATACTTGTTTGTTTGTATTGTATTTAATTGATCTGGAGAGGATTTTAAAGATAAGAAGCCAGAATGTGGAGGTGATATTAAGTCAGAGGAAGTGAATAGATCATCAAGAGCAAAGACCAGCAGGTGAAGAATGATCTAGGTAGGGCATTAGGCTGAAACAGAATATTAAATTTTGGGTTGTCAAGTCAGAGGAAATGAATCTGGAGAAGCAGGGCAAACTTTAGAATGTAAATGTTTGCAATATTGTTAACCAAATGTTTGAAGCTGCAAAGGGTATGGGAATGATAAAGAAAATATTGTTGTAATATAGAGAACAAACAACAGGTGCAAAGATTGCACTGGGTATTGTAGTTTTATCTTCATTTGGAACTTTGCTTGCTTTTGTTCATTATCTGACAAGAAAAGTGTGATGATGTCAGAAAATATACTGTAAAAAGTGCTTCTTCTGATACCATAAGACCATTAGATATTGGAGAAGAATTAAGCCATTTGATTAATCAATTCTGCTCCGCCATTCCACATTCACCTAATATGTGGTACCAGGAAAAGAAACAGCAAGAAAATCTAGACAGACAGTTATTTACCATATGTAGTCAGATAGGTACCTTGCTGAGATATTCATAATACTTAAGGCATCTTCAATTTGTTCATACTTTGAGAATATTCACTATGGTTTTAATCATGACAATGTAAAACATATTAAAGCAAAAATTATGACAGATCCTGGTGATTGGGGAAGAGGGAAATATGAGTAAAGCAGGAAATAGAGCTACAAAAGGTGTAAGTTCGGGGGGGTACTACAGGAAATATAAAATGCAGCATTTTATCATTAATACGTGAAAATGATAAAACTTGGTGTCATCAAAGTATATCCTTTGATAATTGGTAAAGTGATCCTATAAGTGAAAATAAAGAAACCATGTGTATATTACACTTCATGGTATTATTTGTAGTGGAGGAAGACACTGTCTGCTAGGTACCCACAAAAAATATTAATGGTAATATAAGCAAGATCAGGAAAACAAATTTTGACTTAAAGAACGTTGAATCCCTAAGACCATACTATTTACGTACATGTAAGGTTTTAAAAGAAGTGGGTTATAGCACTGAAAACACCCCAACAATAATTCTCAGTCTTCCCTTGGGTTAAGAGATGATTTCTATTTTCACCAATTATGGGCAACAAAAAGAAATAGCGATTATTTCTCTTGGTCAAATGTTTCTACATAGAGATGTTGGTAGAAGTGTGGACCATTTTTGTTTATAAAAAGAACTCTTTGATAAGGTACAAAGTTATCTTATGTTAAGTGGCATATCCTCCATGATTTTACCAAATATAGTATTGAGGACGACTGTTTAAAATCTTGATAAATACATATAGAATACAAATGACCGTGCTGTATTAAGCACTCCTCAGTTGCAAAATGTAATGAGATCAGGATAATTCTGATCAGATGGTTTGAACATTTACCTTAGTGAATGATAATTAGCATTTATCAAATCATTTCAAATAGAAAACATAGTAAAGGCATTTCCTTCTTTCCTGTTCAGAATTTTGTCCTTTGATCAGTTGCCATTTTATGCCATAAAAGTATATCACAATCAGATTTTTTGAGTAATGTCACTCTGCCAGGCACTCAGTAGGTTATTAGTATTTTACATTATGTTATAAATAAGTATAATACTATTATACAGGATGGTGTTGAATATCAGTAGCTCAATTGAGCTGTTTGATGTTGCATTGTTCGCCGAGCTTTGCAATTAGCTTGCAGACATTTCATCACCAGTCAAGGTGACATCCTCAGTGCGCATTGAGAATGTCACCTTGACTGGTGCTGAAACGTCTACAAGCTAATTGCCAAGCTTGGTGGATACTGCAACATCAAAATATTATTATTTGTGTTCAACCTAGAGGATAGATTACAACTTACTAAAATCAATGGAGAAAATGTCTTTGTGTGAGGAAAAGGAGTCTTTTGGAATAAGGAGTGTGTTTGCAGTTTCTAAACAAATGTCAAAAAATGTCAAAAAAATGATTTTGTCAAAAATCATGCTCTTTCTCGCACCTTGTTTCTATTAAATTCCCAGGTAAACCACACTGTAGTGTCTGTTGTGTATGTGAAATAGTTGTTAGTTTGTTGTTTGTTTAAACTTTTTTTTATTGAGTTTTCAATAATTACAGAAAGAAAAAAATGTATACCCTTCCCCCCTTAGCCCCTCCCCCCAACATCCCTATATAAAAAAAGAAAGAAAGAAAGAGTGCCTGGATATCAGAAGATCCCCACATGCTCCATGGAGTTCGTAATAACTTTAGTATATATATTTATTTATTTCCCCAAATAACCAATTATTTTATCTTCGGAGCACCTATATATTTAATCCTGTCTTTTGTAAATAAGGGCGCCAAATTTTCAAAAATGTTTCATATTTATCTCTTAAATTATAAGTAATTTTTTCAAGTGGAATACAGCTGGAAATTTCAATCTTCCAACAATCTATACTTAAGTATGCATCCGATTTCCAAGTAACTGCAAAAGCCTTTTTGGCTACTGCCAGTGCAATTTTTATGAATTCTTTCTGATATTTATTCAATTTGGGTTTCGATGTTATCCCTTCAATATCACCTAATAAAAATAATGTTGGATTATGTGGAAGTTGTGTTCCAATAATTTGTTCCAATAAAACTCTTAAATTTGTCCAAAAAGGTTGAATTTTAGAACAAGACCAAGTAGAATGTAAAAAAGTACCAATTTCTTGGTTACATCGGAAACACTGAATCAGATAAATTTGGATTTAATTTATTTATTTTTTGTGGTGTAATATATAATTGATGTAAAAAATTATATTGCACTAATCTTAACCGGACATTTATTGTATTTGTCATACTATCAAGACATAGTCTTGACCAATTTGTTTCTTCAATTTTAATATTCAAGTCACTTTCCTATTTTTGTCTTGACTTATGGACTCCTTGTTTAATTGCCTGTTTTTGAATCAAGCTATACATACAAGAAATAAATTTTTTAGTTTTTCCTTTTTGAATTAAAGTTTCTATTTCATTAGATTTCAGCAATAACATTGTTTGACCTAATTTTTCTCTTAAATAAGCCCTTAATTGGAAGTAACAAAAAAGTGTTGTTTGATACTTTATATTTATTCTTTAATTGATCAAATGACATTAATATACCTCCTTCAAAACAATCTCCTATATATCTAATCCCTTTTTGAAACCAATTATATAAAAGTTGATTATCCATTGTAAAAGGAATAAGTCTATTTTGAATTAAAGATCTCTTTGCTAATAAAGATTTCTTTGTCTCATCATCAACATTTATCTTATTCCATAAGTCAATCAAATGTTTTAATATAGGAGATTCTTTCTTTTCCCGTATCCATTTAGATTCACATTTATATATAAAATCTTCTGGTGTATTTTCTCCTATTTTATCTAGTTCTATTCTAATCCATGCCGGTCGGTCTATCTTTCTCAAAAAAAGATGCAATAAATCTAAGTTGATTTGCTTTATAATAATTCTTAAAATTTGGAAGTTGTAACCCTCCTAGATCAAATTTCCATGTCAATTTTTGTTAGTTTGTTTTTTGAACAGTCTTACTTGACAGTGGTGGAATTGTATCAATCATGGATGATGGGGAACAAAGGCCTGAAAAGCAATGTGAAAATACATTTGTAGGTCTTGCCTGATTATTTCATTGGTTTCTGCATCCATTTGATTCACTGCATTGTGCCTGCACTGCACTCTTTCCTCCCAATGATTTTTACAAATGCTTCAAAAATATCTAGAAATGATTATTGAAGTGACTGGTGACTTCCTTTGCTGCAGTGAGTTTTGAGAACGAAAATGGCGGTTAACCAAACTAAAAAAACTACACGTGGCCCTCATTAACTTCTATATTCCTTAGCATTCCCAAAAATATGGAATATGAATTAATGTGGTAGATCATTGTATTATGGGAAGGTCAGGAGGGCAGTTCACTTCCTTTATCAGAAATAAATGTGCATCGTGCTTTTATTCTTTCAGTAGAGATTGAAATTGATCAAAACATTGTGTCTGTACAGAGCTTAAAATAGACTTAAATCAATAAAATAACTTGCACTGATGCAGTAAAAGCGTCAGAATTTTTTTTTAAGTGATTTGACCAAAAATAGCAAGGTCATTTGTTCAGTTGTGTAAGCAATGTTGCATTTTATCCATTTATTCATTTACATTATGTTTATATTAAAAAAGGTCATCACTGTCATCCAGTAGGTCAGAATGTAGGAGTAAGAGTCACCACAAACACTGACATTTTGAGAAATTCTTTCAAATTCTGTTTCTGTCATTAGATCACGATTTTTCATGTGCCATTTCGTTAAAAAGAAATCTTTCAAAAAATATTTTGTTAGTCAACACAGTCTTCAAATTACTGCAATTATTTGGCTTCTTAATCAGTATTTTTCTACTTTTATTGTTTTTTAATTGTAGTTAAGATAATAAATTACTTTTGTGTCTGTGAGAGTAAAAATGCTGGAAACTAGTTCAAGTAACAACAGTGAAAAGGCACAAATTTAACAAAAAAGACTTATGAGAAATTTTGTATTTTAAAAAAGTGTACACTTTACATGGATTACATAAATAACTGCAATTGATGGAAAATATAGGATTTTAACATCTTCAATTCTTTTCCTTAAAGTTAGAATAAAGTTCTGCAGTTTTATGGAAAACTAATGATATCCTGAATTTTTTTCTCTCAGAGGGCTCAAAATGTAATTGGCTGACCTTTACTTACTTGTGAAATCAAAACCAAAGCTGTATACTTTATAAAACTTAAACAGAAATTGCAGGAAATAATCAGTAGGTCAGGCTGCATCTATGTTAAGAGAAACAATAATCAACGTTTCAGATTGGAATTGAAAAGGAGACAAGTTTGTAAAGCCATCAGTGAGTTAGGGAGGGGTATGTCTCAGATAAGTTCACCATGAAGATAATGCTGTAAATAAGGTCAAAGTTTGTTTTTACGTTTGAATGGCTTCTATTCGTTCATTGAAGAGATAACCTTCGTTTGCTAATTCACCAAGAAAGGAACCCTTGAAAAAGATAATAGCTTTAGGAAAAAAGTGAAGTGTAAGTAAATATAAAACTGTTTTAGCAATGGCTAAATCAGAATATAAAACTAAAATGCTTCAAAGATTTTAAGATTGTTAAGTCATAACATTGTGTTAGAGACTCTCTAAGCCTCGGGTGAAATTTATGACAAACACAAAACCCATGAATTAATTGTGTAAAGAAAGCTGCATATTGGATACCTGCACAATATTGTCTTGGTGTTGGAGCTTTTAAAGCACCATTTCTTAACAGTAGTAGTTCTTGAGGATCCTAATGTTAAAGTTAACAGAATGGAGAACAGGATATCCACCCTACCTCTTCAGCTCTCAATAAGGTACCAAGGTGGCAAAACTGGAAGTTCAGAGACAGAATCTGAGTTGTCAGGCCCCTTTCTGAAATAAAATAGAAAGCCTCACCTATAAAAGCCTGGGAGATCTAGTCCACTGAAAACTCATCTTTTATCCTTGTTTGAATTCTCCACAACAGTATATTGGTTTGCCAATTTGAGAGTTCAAGATGACCTGCTTCCTTCCATTAGGGCTTGCTTGCTCGGTGCTTTGTAGCTATCCAGATATTTGTATGGTGTATAATTTCCAGCAGTGAAGTTAGATGTGTGATTTACATCAATTATAAGCTCAGCTTTTTACCCCCATCTATTATGCAGTAATATCAGGTGCATGGAGACATGCGATTCATAGTCACATTGCATACCATGCCTACTGAAAAGGTCACATGTTTCACAGCTGAATTCGCATGTTTATTCAATCATGCAGTATGTTCAAAAAATTGCATTGAATGTTTATAACTATTTCTCCCCCATCTGTTAGTCCTATCACTTTCTTAGAAATTAAATAATATGATTGAACACAAATTCCATTCCTATAACCACTTTGATTGTCTCAGATACTCTTTTATATTATATTCTAATCATACATTTCAATGATTTGATGGTACCTTTTTTGAAGATTGAAGTTATTGAACTTGGATTTGCTGCTTTTCAAGCCCAGGTTTTAGCCAGAATATTTGCAAATCATTTGAGGTGATTCAAAACACTGGAATAAAATTTCCGATGTCAATTGTGTTATTTCAGCAACTTTCCCATCCTCCTTTATGTCTTTGCATTTCTGAAAGTTTACAATTTGCCTTCATCTTAATGGGATATAGGAGTAGAACCAAGCAATCTTTGAGGTGTTGTAGGATCTAAATTGAGATCTGAAGGTCCCCTGTAAATTGACCAAGGCAACAAACCTTTTGCAGGATATGATTCAACCTCACTTTGCAAGGATGGCGAATATTCATCAAAATGTTTGTAAAGGAAGTTGTGTGGCCTGATCTTCATTTGACATCAACTACACATTTCCCTCTCTGCAATTATGAAGCTGAGAAGCTGCCCATATTCATGTAATATGTGGACCCATTTTTGTTGATGAAGTCATTATGGGTAAGTAATTGTTAAACTGGGAGTCCTGTCTTCAAAAAATATTGATTTGTGTTTTTTTTCATTAAAAAGTGTCAGAATCAGATTTGCACATCCACAGATGGCAACTGCTTGCTGAGTTCACAGCTGCTGCCACTTTCACAGACTCCCTGCTGGGAAATGGGTCAGTGCTGTCAAAGTGAGTTTTCCATGGCAACCTCTTGTGATTGCCATGGAAATAAGTAAAAATTGGGTATGGCAAGTAATGGAGAGGAAGATCAGACTTGATAGGAAGTTGAGGGCAGATGAGAAGAGGAGGGTTGAAAGGCACTGTGGAATAAGATGAGGTTCCCTCAGCATTGGAGCTGCCCATTTGGAACCTGAGCCACAGTGGTGACATCAACTCAGTCACCTCCAGCACAGATCCCAGCATCAAATGCCAAGGCACTGTGCTTTTATCATCTTTGCTTGTCCATTCAAGGGAGACATGGAAATCATTTTGGGAATGTTACTAAAATATGTTGCAGCAGGCACTACTTGAAATCAATTATAGTTTCCAACATTCTACCTGCAAGTGAATAACAAAGGTGGTTGATTTTTGCTGAGAAACTCATCGAGTGCATCGACAACAGGGAATTGATTCCTATGCTTGGGTGAATCATAAAGAGTCTGTGTTCAATTTCTCAATAGATGGGAATGCAATTGAAAATAAATACACTTACAAGACAATGCACTTTATGTGTACTTTTAACATAACAGAAGTGCAAATGTTTTCCAATGTAATCTCTGGGTAAACCTGTTTCAGTGATGATCATTTGAGAATACCATTTGTTAGACATTAGTGCAAGCTTTTCTTCACACAAGAATTCATGCCATGAGATGTTTTACCCTATCTCAGAGAGGTTAGTGTAAGATGCAAGACCTCTGACAGCACAATCCTGACAATTCACTGGAAAACCAATCAATATTTTATGTTTGACTTTGACTTTGGATTGGAGCTTAAACAAGCAACCTTCTGTCTTGAGCAACCGTCTATCTTTCTGGACCTAATATTTTTTTCAATAAAGATCCAATAATAATGGGTTTTTAATTTTTTTTAAATAGTGTACCTTGTACCAAATAGACAAAACATTTGTTAGTAGTTAGTGTTGAATTGTGTCTAGTTTTTATATGAAGCAAGTGGTATTTGAAAAACCTTGTATTTTACCATTGTTCTTGTACTTCCATGTTCTCAAATTTTGGCCCGACATTTTTTTAAAGCCTTGAGTATATTTTTAATTTTTTTTAATGGAGTATATTAATGAGGATATTTAGATAAAATTATGTAAATACACGCCAAGACAGGCAGCATCTGTGAAGAGGGTGAAGTTCAGATCAGTTACCTAACTCTGATGAAAAGGTTCTTTGGTCTACAATAACTATTCCAACCTTGATACCAAATTATACTAATCCTATCTGACAGCATATTATCCATTTTCTGCATTTTCATCTGCCTATCAAAGTGCCTGTAAACACCACTGCTTCCACCCATGACCTGGTAGCACATTCCAGGCATCTACCATTCTGTGTAAAATAATAAAACAACTTGCCTCTCACATTTCCTTTAATTTTAAGCATACCTTTTTTCACCTTACATGTATGACTTCATACATTTTCCAGCAATTTCTGTCATATGACTTCATACATTTTCCAGCAATTTCTGTCACTGTTTCTGTATTTAGCTGCGCTTATATTTGTTAAATTTAAGATTAATAACATATTCAGCCTCCATGTCTGCAGGTTCTTCTTTGCCACAATATCCTGTGAAATAGAAGTTCATTCACCATGAAAACCCATATTAAGATTGTGCTGCACCAGCTTCTCCAGGTTTATTGCTGGCAAATGATTTTTAATGGAAAGCATATGCAATACTTTGTGCATCTAAGCAGTTTGATTTAAGAAGATGCTCACATTAACTTTGCATAACTTAACAAGTTCCACACACAATGGTAAACGATAATTTTAGCATTCAATATGTACCTCTCAAAACCAGCAGTAGTTCACTATTCAAACTATTCATTGAGGTAAACTGGATGGAAAGATACATATTTGAATAGGCAATATAACTTTCCAACAATGACTTAAAGATGGTGCAGGTTACCTTGCAGAGGAAGTCTTAATGTTTGGATAATTACAGGGGTGAGATCCCTCCAAAAATATGAAATAATTTACAGTTATCATTGCATGGATGTCTCACCAACGGATTTTCCAGCAAATTGCAGATGTGATTTATGCATTTTAAGTATCGCAAAGGTATATTTCCTTGTATCTGTTGACTTGTTTTCTATGGATCACTCATATGTTTTCTTATGAGTGCATAGACCAAATTTGAACTCAGTGATACTAAGTATTGCACAGTGGTGGATATTGCTTCTATTTACCTATTGTGGTTCTACCATGAGAGCTTTATTAGAAGTTTCATTAAACATACTTGCAATCAATGTTGCATCATTATTTGTTAAAATTCACAGGCTTGCATTCTTCAAGGCAGAGATTGACAAATGTTACAGTAATCTCTCAAGGGAAACCCAAAACTAAATGTTCAGATTTAATTCAGCAGGATTAATGGGGAAGGCTAAAAAGTTCCCCAAGTGTGTCAGATCTTTGTTGCCTACTAAACAATTGCTTTCTAGTGCACAATCTGTTAATTGCCTCTGCTTAACCAACTCTCAAAATATTCCACTTAAAACAAGAAGAGTCATATGCAGCCTCTTGTTTATAGTATATATATTTATTTAATAGCTCTTATGGGCTAGCCAAGTAAAGATAAATAATGTGATGAATTATTGGACATGAATTTTATCTGACCAGACTAGTGTATCACAAGCTAATTCTAAATTGCTGTCAGATGCTAATAAAGGAACGCTTAATACTGAATGGATTGAATTGCTGGTATCCTGAATTTATTTAAATACCTGGAGAAAATATTTAAAGCAGGAAAAATAAATTGTCTAAAAGTGGATGAACTAACTACCTCTGTTACAGAAACATTGATAGAAATGTGCTAATGTATAATATATGTAGGATGATTAGTGGAATTTGCCAAATATTCTGGAGTACTGTTGGGGAAAGGGTAGTGTACTGTTCTGTTAGGCAATAGTTGCATAACCATGGAAATGTCATCTAAGCAGGACTGATGTATTAGGCACCGAGCAGCTGTGATTCTAAGTTACAAAGAGGGGTGTGTTCACTGCAATAAAATAATTGAGTTTTATATTTGATTGATGTTTTTATTCCCTGAAGTTTAACTCTTCCATGTTCTGATCCCATAACTCAAATTATATAAAAAACCTGAATTTGCCAAATTTCTCTACAAATCTGATTGCTCGCCAAACATCACAATACAAGCATATCCAGCACATTATCTCTGATAGTATCACTTGTGACCCCATGAATCAGAGTTATTTACAATGGTTGCTGAGTTTCTTTCTTAATTCATCAGTTTGTCTTTCCTGCCTTGCTTATTTCTTGCCAGTAGTGAAAGTGCGATTGGATCAGAAGAGGTTCACTGCTATAATTTTTCATTTATATCCTTGTTGTAAAGCATGCATATTCTGATGCCCTAAACAGAAATGCCTTTGCAAAACAGAGAACTTTAAAAAAAACAATTGTGACATGAAATGTAACCATTTGACTGAGGTCAGATTGTCTTATAGTGCTGCGCTAGACATTTTGTGCAATAGCTTACTGTCATTCCTCCACCCATAGAACAAAGAATAACTAATTCTGTGGTTATTATGTAAAAAAGGAAAGGAAACAGCAGCTGCTGAAAGTGTTCAGTGAACATGGAGAGAGCAACTAGTTAACATTTACCAGAATGATATAGTTCTCATGAAGTTCTCATATAATTCTCAGAAATATTAACTGTTCTCTCTCCACAGGATTTGCTTAAGCTACTAAGTATTCCCAGAAGGTTCTGTTTTTAATCCACAGTTAATGCAGTTCATGGGTTGACATATTTTATTATTTTTTACTTGGCATAGTTGTGGTTTTCACTTGGGTAAAGTGTTATGGTTGTTATTAGTTTTTGCAACCCATTGCCAATGTTTTACAAAATGGAACAAGGGCAGGATTCCTTCCTAGTGTTGAGTTTAAATTTAAGATAGAAACAATTTTCCTTTCTTCATAATTATTGTCCTAGTGTTAGAATAGTTAAATATAGTGGTTTTGGAGATGTAAACAAATGTCTTCAAAACTTCAATCCAGATCCTAAATTTATTCCGTCTCAGAGTATGTTTCTTTTGTGGTGTTCATGTTTATTGAAGTGATTTATTCATAATTTTTTTGTTCTGCTTACATTTTCCCCTCCAGCTATTCTTTACTTTAATGCTTTTCTCTTTTGTTCACCATGGCCTGTTTGAAACTTTTGCCAAACTAATTTAAGAAATTTAGTTAAAAACCTGCTTCTTCAAAATTTGAATGTTGAATTGTAATTGAAGGTTGAACTCAGTTTTATATTATTGTTTCCCTATCCATATATTTAAAAAAAATTTTGCTTTGACTTAGGATTTTCTATTCTGGTAATCCACTTTTAGCTACAAACCAGATGAATCTCTCAGAGACCAACAGCGTGAAAGAGCCTTCTTTAGCCCACCAAAAACATGCCATTTTATTCTCCCACATTCCCGTCAATTCCCCTCATACTTTACCTCTCATCTTCACACTAAGGGCAATTTACTGCGGTCAAAAAAACAACCAGCCTCTACATTTTTGGGATTTGGAAACCAGCCCAATTGGAGGAAGTTCATGTGGTCATGACAGACTTCATACAGACAGCACCACAGTTGAGGATTGAACTCAGTTTGTTGGCATGGTGAGGTAGCAGCTCATCTGGTTGTATCCACCATGCCAGTTCAGTTGGATTTCCTCTTCTCACAAGGGAAGAATACAGAAACATTAAGAATTTGCTAAAGAACATGAATGCAAAGGTTTTTACTTCATACAAGTCCCACTGTCTCCATTTAAGTTTGAGGATCTGTGGTCTTAAATCTTAAAGGAAATCATGAAGATATGAGGGAAGAGTGGCGGTAGTTGTGTGGGAAAATACATTGGAAGCCATGATAGTGGATGGAAGCAAATAATGCAAGATTTACATCATCATGTATTTTCCCTTAAAGCACAAAAACATTAGGAGAAGTGGTTCACCCTAGGCTAAGAGCAAAATTACAAATAGAATTAAGTCCAAAGAAGAGGCTTATAAAATTGCCAAAAGTAGCAGTAGGCAAAAACTTTTGGTAAACTTTAGAATTCAGCAATACGGGACCGCAAAATTAATGGAGATAGAAAATGAGAGTAAAATTGGTAATAAAGTGGTCTTAAAGATCCATGGTGAGCAAAAAGAGTACAGAAATAGCAATTGTATGACCCTTGCAAACAGAGAATATACAATGTAATGGAGCATGAGAAAATAGCAGAGGAATTAAACAACTACCCTGTGTCTGTTTCACAGTACAAGGCACACTAAAACCTCCAGGAAATAACCAGAAATGAGGAGAATGAGGAATTGAATGAAATAAATATGTTTAATATAATATATCGAGAAGTTGGTGAGATTATCAGTAGCCTTTATAAGTCCCACACAGAAGATTGTGCTCTAACATTGTTGATCACAGAGTTGTGAATGAGAACATACACTTCATTCTCAAGCTCTCTAGTGACATATTACATACTTCAATGTTTGAGAGCAACTGTTATCAGGCAACTCAGCATCTGATATGTGGGATCAGAGTTCAGGACTGGTCTGATCCAGTGAAAAGGAAGGACAAAGATGGCAAGGTAAGGGAAGCTTGTTTGACAAGAGTTTGTAAAGGAGGCATATGTAAGGTTTGAGGAGCTAAAATCTTACATATTGTAGATAGATGTGGCTCTTGAGGAATGAAAACTAACCAGGAAAATGCTCAAGAGAGAAATAGGAGTGCCAAAAAGGGATCATGAATTGCCCTTGGCAAATAGTATTAAACAGAATCCCAAAGCATCTCATACTTGAATTAAACACAAGAGGATATCCAGGGAGAGGGTAAGACCACTCAAACACAAAAGAAGGAATTTAATCCTGGAGTCAAGGGATGTGAGCAAGATACTAAAGTGTTTTATGTTGGTATTCGCAAAGGAGAAGATTGTGGAGGATCAGTATGGGTATGCTAATGTGTTATTGCATTTTTGAAGTGAAAAAAGGGGAGGGTTGTGTCTACCAGTCTTGAAAAGCATTAAGGTGGATAAGGCCTGGGGCCTGATGGGATATATCCCAGGTTATTGAAAGAGGCTACAGAGGATTGCTGGGGCCTTTACAAAGATCTTTACATCCTGATGAGCAACAAGCAATATCCTGGAGTACTGAAGGGTAGGCATTGTTCCTTTCTTTTAAAGACAAATTAAGGATAATCTAGGAAATTATAAACCAGTGGTAGGAAATCTATTGGAGAGGATTCTTGGAATAGAATTTGCACACATTTGGAAAAATATGGCATGATTAGGGATAGCTAGAGTGACTTTGTGCAAAGTAGGTCACATGTACCAAAGTAAGTAAAAGTGCATGGCGTCCGTATAGACTACTTAATCAGTGCATTGAGGTAGTACAGGAAGGAAAATAGAATGCAAAATGAAGCATTACAGTTACAGAGAAAGTGCAGTGTATAAGGTGCGAGGCCACGATGAGTTGAATTGTATTCTCTAGAGTTTAGAACAGTGGTTCCCAACCTGGGCCTATGGACCTCTTGCTTGATAGTATTGGTCCATAACATAAAAAAGGTTGGGAAGCCCTGGTTCAGAAGAATGAAAGGAAATTCCATAAAAACTTACAAAATTAGACCAGGGCTTGATGGACTAGATGCAAAGATTATGTTTTCTAGAGTGAAAGGGTCTACAACCAGTAGGCACAGTCTCAAAAAAAAGAGTAGACTATTAAGGATTGAGCAGAAGGTGATGAATGTTCAGAATTCTCTTACCTTGCAGGGTTCAGTCTTGAGTTCATTCAAAACATAGGTTTATTTCTAGATACTGAGAAAATTGAGAGATAGAATGATAGTGCAAAAAATGGCACTGAGATTGAAAATCGACATTCAAGTTTACTTATCACTTGTGAATCGAAACACTTTGAAATGTGTCAATTACATTAGCAACCAACACACCTGAGGGTGTGCCGGGGGACAGTCTGCAAATGTTGCCAAACATTCCAACATCAACCTATCATGCCCACAATACTTGACAGAACAACACAGAACACAACAAAACAAAACAGAAACAGCCTGTACCTCCCTCCCAGCCATATAGTTCTCTAACCCCAAGACAGGCCACCTTCTTCGGCATCCAGCATACTCAGATTCAGACTCAGACACGCAAACACTGTGATAGCAGACTTAACAGCAATTTGCAGACCCATGGCTAACAAACTCAACTTCCGGACTGCTGATTCAACCCTTAGATCTCTATCACTGGCGTTGACCCCAAGAACCACCAATCACTGAACACCAGGCCTTGAACTCTATACTTAGCGGTAAAAGAACCCTGAACAGTAGGCCTCAAACTTCAGCTTCATTGATTCGTGGGCCCAGAAAGTCATCGAACCTCATTCTTCTTGCTCTCATACGGAACTCCAGAAGTCCAGAACCTGCCAATAACTCGCTGACCGTGGGCAATAGCCTTCATCCTGGTGGTTTGACATTTGGGTGGATATTTCTGTGGGCCCATGGATGTCCCATGTCTGTGTTGCTGGCATTTGAACTCAGAACGGAGACTTAAAGACTCTGACCTGTCCTCTAATTTCTCCCCATCCCTGTACTAAACCCTAACCCAACCACTAACTACCCTCACTGCCTCCAAAACCATCTCCACAAACCTAATAAAACAATACATAACAACTAAAACCAATCCACAACCTCAAAGGAGGTTGCGGCTTGGTGCTATCTTGAAACCAGCCATGATCTAAAAGAATGGCAGAGCAAAGCTTAAAGGCTCAAAGGTCCACTTCAAGCTCCTGTTTAGTTTACTTTTAATTTTCATTACTTTTTTTTAGAAAACCTTCAGTGTCATTTTGCAAATGAAGAGAATACTGGAAGCATTCAGCAAGTCAGGCAACATCTATAGAGCAAGATACATTGTATAATAAACATTTCAGGTCAATAATTTCTTGTTGGTTTGCAATATTTTAATATTTTTTGTAATGAAATATTAGTAAGAAAATAATGTCTGGTATATTTGGAAAATACTTGCAAAGAAGAAACAACTTATCAAAATGTCTTAGTTATAATTTTGAGCATTGTAACCTATACCCAGAACACTAGTCTACCCTATCATTTTTCCACAGCTGGCAGATCTGAACATATTGCTCATGTTCTGTTTGGTTTAGCATTTATAGTACATGTAGTGTTTTTAATAACATATTAAAATCATAGAAATGAAAATACAAGCAAAATTGATTGTTTACTAAAATTAGAGCCTGCGAATCCTTGGGAACGTTAATAGTTTTGTGTCATTCTTATCAGAGCTCTTTAGGTACCATATTAATGTCTGGGAAGCTACATTGTGCATTCACTTTGGGATTTCTTGATTCAGTTTTACCCTCGCAAATGGGCTGTTAAAGGCTTATTTCTTTTTATCAAGGGATGTATTGTGCAATGTCAGTCATTAATCCCAAGCAGACTGACATCTGTAGTGCTATTTCCCAAGTCACGCTTAACAGCTTTTAATTATATAGATGTACTTCAAGCTTCTACGTATATACTTGAGGAAAACAAAAATGCTGGAAATTAATGTTTCAAGTCAATTGTCTTGCTGTGTGAATATGTTCATTTATGAATAAAAGCTTTGAAATGCATCATATGCTCTTGTTACATCATGAGCTTCATTATATGAAGAACGTCATTAAAAATCTGAAGTTTGCTATAGGTAAATAATGGGACCTAATTGGTAGCTGGTATTGCCTTGTTTTTATATTTCTACAAAGTAGCCAGATATAGTTTGTCTACAATTTGCTCTGATTTATTACTTTTAGATATTTAATTTGATCTCTGGCAAACCATTACAGATTGGTTAAATCAACAACTGTTGGTCATGTACATCCTCAAATATCGAGGAAAAATCAGGGAATCCACTTGGGGAGTTTTATGTAAAGAAAACATTCAGAGGTTTGCAGATCATACAACAGAAAATAATAACTGCATTGAGCATAATAACACATGATGTATACAATGCAAATAAATGGACATTGGACAAATTTGAAACGATTGAAATTACTTACCCAAGCAACAGTGCTTATTGCTCTTTTTCATAAAATTACTAATAAGAAATGCAATTGCCATACCTAAAGACCCAATTAATAACAAATGACTAGTGAGTAGTTGCTGGATAACATTAGAAAATTTTATTTTTAACACTATGAACCTTGTTGAATCTGTCATAGCTATCAGTACCGTCTGAGAACTGATAACTCATTTGGGAATTAGCAGCATGTCTTGAAAGGGCAACCACTTAATTCTAAGCAGTGGCCCTAAACTAAATTCTTAACACAAAAAGCAGTAACTTCTCTTCATCTACCCCATTAAGACTCCTCTGGATCTTTTATCATTAAAAACACCTCCCACTCTTAAACTCCCATAAATAATTCTAGCCTGAAGTTCCTTTCCAAATTATGCAATCTATTCATTCCAAAAATTAATCTAGTAAACTTTTTTAAACTGCTTACAGTATTTTAACTTCCTTCCTCTAATAAGGAGGCAATATTCCAGATGTGGTCTCATTGGTGCTCTTTATAACTGTAAGGTAACCTTCTGTATTCAGTACCACCTCAACAAATAATATTCTGTTAGCCTTTCTAATTGTTTACTAATGTGAACAGTATCTTTTGCAAATCTTCAACCATTCAACATTTAGATGAGTTTTTTTAAGAATTCTTTCCAAATAGAAATTCCCTTCATATTGTACTTCATTTGCCAGATCTTTTTCCATTCACATAACCTAACCATATCCTTTGTAGCTGCCTTATGTTGATTTCATAGCTGCCTTTCCTACCTGTTACTGTGTCAGCAGCAAATTTTGCATCCGTGTTTTTGCCATGCAAATAATTTATGTAAATTGTAAGATGTTGTGGTATCGGCACCTGTCTCTGTGGCACACCATAAACCTATTTATTCCTACTCTGTTTTACGTTAACCAGCCAATCTTCTGTACACATTGATACATTAACTCCTACACCCTGAGCCTTTGTTTTCTATGCTAACCTTTGATCTGGTGTTGACAGATGCCTTCTAAGCATCTAAGTGTAATACATCCACTGGTTTCCCTTCATTCACAACACTTCCACTTCTTCAAAGAACTAAATTCCATTTCATTGCTTTTGTGTCATGCAGAAAATATTTTCCACAGTGACATGTTCACATGGAGATTTAATGCAATCATACTGAAATACTATACTATACTATAACACTGCAAAATAATTAAAACAATGATGGAATTTTTTTTGTTGAATGGACAACAAGTTCTCTTTGCATCTAGTTAAATAGCGTGATTTTAACTTTTAAACTTCCGAGCAAAGTGCATTTTTCCATATTTCAAACTTCCCTGGAGTTTTGAAATAGATATATGGAGGTTCTGAACACAAGCTTTGATTGGAAGGCAACAGTAGGTGAAAGTCAAAGAAAAAACAGCAATTGCTGGAAATCGAATAAAAACAGAAAACACTGGAAACATTCAACAAGTCAGGTAGTTCCAGTGGAAAGAGGAAGAGCCAGTGTTTCAAACAAAACATCCCTGTTGTAAAGCACAGTAGTTTCTCTTTCCACAGAACTTAACTGATCTGCTGAATGTCTTCCACATTATGGTTTTATTCCATGAATATGGAGGCATTATGGAGCCAACTTCCACTGAAAGTATAGAGTTTTGAGAGAGCTCGAATTCTGAGAGAGGTATTACCCTTGAATTCTTGGGTTTAGCAATACAGATTTTAATGCATTAGATCCAGAGGATGAGAGAGGTTGTGCACATTAACTGGGGATGGACAGTGGTAGGGACAGGAGGCAGTGAAGAAGCCTGCCTCACGTTGATACTCTTTAATAATTAATCTCATTGCTTGGGAGAGCTTTCTGCTATTCCTCTATTTTAGGAGTCAGTTACCAAATTGTTCCTGACCTATTACTACCTTTTCTCTGTTGAGTCTCTTAATTTGAATAATACAACGCAACATATTTTGGGTGAAGTCATCAGATAATTTCCAGTATAAATACATAGAACATTACAGCACAGTACAGGCATTTAGGCTCACAATGTTGTGCCGACTTTTTGACCTACTCCAACATCTATCCAACCATAAGACATAGAAGCAGAATTAAGCCATTTAGTACTTTGAGTCTGCTCTGCCATTTGATCATGGCTGATTTATTGACCCTCTCAAACACATTCTCCTGCCCTCTCCCCTTAATCTTTGACACGCTTCCTAATCAAGAACCTATCAACCTCCACATTAAATATACCTAAAGACTTGGCCTCCACAACCATCTGTGGCAATGAACTTCACAGATTTACCACCCTCATCTCTGTTCTAAAGGGATGAACTTGTATTCTAAGGCTTTACCTTCTGGTTCTAGACTCCCCCACTACAGCAAACATCCACTCCACTTCCACTCTATCTAGTCCTTTCAATATTCAATAGATTTCAATGAGATGAGATTCTCCCCCCCCCCCCCATTCTGAACTCTAGTGAATACAGTCCCAGTGCCACTGAATGTTACTCATACATTTTAACCTTTTCCTTCCTGGGATCATTCTCGTGAACCTCTTCTGGACTCTCTCCAATGCCAGCACATCCTTCCTGAGATAGGGAGCCCAAAATTGCTCACAATATTCCAAGTACATTCTGACCAATGCCTCATAAAACCTCGGCATTACATCCTTGCTGTTATATTCTAGTCCCCTCCAAATGAGAGTTAACATTGCATTTGCCTGTCTTACCACTGACTGAACCTGGAAGTTATCCTTCAGGGAATCCTGCATGAGGACTCCCAAGTTCCACTGCATCTCTGATTTCTGAATTTTCTCTCCATTTAGAGAATACACTCAGTGCCACTTTTTGAGGTACACCTGTACAGGTGTACCACTTCTGAGTGTATTCTCACTAATGCAGACCTCTGTTCAGCCAATCATGTGGCAGCAACTCAATGCATAAAAGCATGCAGACATGGTCAAGAGGTTCATTTGTTGTTCAGACCAAACATTAGAACAGGGAAGAAATGTTATCTAAGAGATTTTGATCATGGAAGGTTGTTGGCGCCAGATAGGGTGGTTTGAATACTAAGGAAACTTCTGATCTGAGATTTTCACACACAACAGTCTCTAGAGTTTACAGAGAATGTGCAAAAGTAAAAAAAATCCAGTGTATGGTAATTCTGTGGGCAAAAAATGTGTTGTTAATGAGGGACATCAGAGGAGAACGGCTAGACTGGTTCAAGCTGACTGGAAGGTGAGAGTACCTCTGATAAACACAACATTACAACAGTGGTATGCAGAAGTGGTATGTTCTCTGAACACACAATACATCAAGCTTTAAAGTGCACGGGCTACAGCAGCAGAAGACCACAGATATACACTCAGTGGCTACTTTATTAGGTACAGGAGGTGCCTAATAAAGTGGCCACTGAGTGCAGTTCATGCCTTTATTCCTTCTGCCAAAGTGCACAACCATACACTTCTCTACACTATGTTCCATCTGCCACTTCTTTCCCCATTTTTCTAACCTATCAAAGTCCTTCTGCAGACTCCCCACTGGCTCAGCATTACTTACCCCTCCACCTATCTTCATATAATCCGCTAACTTGGCCACAAAGTCATCAATTCCCTCATCCAGGTCATTGATATATAACCTGAAAGGAAGTGGTCCTAACACCAACCCCTGTGCAACACCAGTAGCCAACCAGCCTCTTTGTTCCCACTCTTGCCTCCTGCCAGTCAGCCAATCTTCTATCCATGCCAGTATCTTTCCTGTAATACCACGGGCACTTACCTTGTTAAACAGCCATGTGGCACCTTGTCAAAGGCCTTCTGAAAATCCAAGTAAACAATATCCACTGACTGTCCTTTGTTTATCTTGTCGTTATTTCATCAAAGAATTACAACAGATTTTTCAGGCAAGATTTCCCCCTTAAACATGCTGAGTTTAGCCTATTTTATCATGTGCTTCTAGTTACCCTGAAACTTTGTCCTTAATAATGGACTCCAATGTCTTTCCAACCACTGAAGTCAGGCTAACTGGCTTATAATTCCTGTCATTTGCCTCCCTGACTTCTTAAAGCGTGAGTGACATTTCTGATTTTCTAGTCTTCAGGAACGATTCCAGAATCTAGTGTTTCTTTAAAGATAATTGCTAATGCCTGCAATCCAGAAACCCTGGATCAACAGTTTCATGCAAGCAGCACTTATTGCGCGAGGCAAAGCTTACATTGCCGGTAACCAACAGGAACTCAAGAAATGCAGCTATGATCCACGCAAAGGCATCAAGGCAGCAAAGCATCAATACAGGGACAAGATCCAGCAACAACTCTCCACCAACAACACATGCAGCTTATGGCAAGGTCTGCACACCACTGCAGACTTCAAAGTTAACCGCAATAGTACTGCCAACATCGTTGCCTCTCCCAGATAAGCTAAATCTTGGTTCAATATCGCCAACACTGAGCCCCTGAGGACAGCCGCTGAAGCTACCTGCACTTTAGACATCTCTGAGGCTGAAGTATGCAGGCATTTCCAACGAGTGGACAGTGGACGGCATCCCAGGGCAGGTACTCAGGATGTGCGTGGCACAGCTGGAAGGTGTGTTTACAGACATTTTTAATCTCTCCCTCTCCCAGTCTAGAGTGCCCTCCTGCTTCAAAACAACCACTATTGTTCCTCTACCTAAAAAGACCAAGGTAACATGTCTGAATGATAGGCGTCCTGTTGCACTCACCTCAATAAAAAGCAAATGTTTTGAGAGGCTGGTCAAGGACTATATCTGCAGCATGCTACCACCCCCTACAATTTGCCTGCCGACACAACCGATCAACAGATGATGAAATAGCCACAGCTCTACACACTGTCCTTACACATCTGCAGAAGAAGGATGCTTGTGTGAGAATGCTGATCTTGAACTACAGCTCAGCATTCAACACTATAATTCCCTCCAGGCTCGACAAAAAGCCCAGAGACCTCGGCCTTCACCCTGCTTTGTGCAGCTGGATCTTGGACTTTTTTCAGATCTCTGGCAGATGGTAAGAGTGGGCTCCCTTACCTCTATTCCTCTGACCCTCAACACAGGTGCCCCTCAGGGCTGTGCCCTAAGCCCCCACCTTTATTTACTGTATACCCATGACTATGTCGCCACCCACAGCTCCAATCTGCTAACTAAATTTGCTGACAACAGTACATTGATTGGCCTAATCTCAAATAATAATGACGCAGCCTACAGAGAAGAAATCACCCTGACTTTCCCTCAAAGTTGGCAAAACAAAGGAGCTGTTTGTGGACTGCAGGAGGAATGGCGACAGGGTAACCCCTATTGACATCAATGGATCTGGGGTTGAGAAGGTGAACAACTTTAAGTTCCTTGGCATACATATCACCGAGGATCTCACATGGTCTTGACTGGCTGCATCACTGCCTGGTATGGGAACTGTACCTCCCTCAACTGCAGGACTCTGCAGAGAGTGGTGCGGCCAGCCCAGTGCATCTGTAGATGTGAACTTCCCACTATTCAGGAGATTGGGGACCTGAGTCACCCTAACCACTATCTATTCCAGCTGCTACCTGCTGGGAAACAGTACTGCAGCATAAAAGCCAGGGCAAACAGGATCCAGGACAGCTTCTTTCAGCAGAAATTCAGATTACCACATACATCACTCTACCTTTATCAGTTTCTTTTGTCACTTCCTCAAAAAAGTCATTCAAGCTCCTGATTCATGACCTGCCCTCGCAAAGCCATGTTGAATATTCCTGATAAGACTATGCTTGTTCAAATGCTTGGAAATCCTGTCTCTAAAATCCTCTCCAATAGTTGGCCCACCATTGATGTAAGGCTCACTAGTCAAAAATTCCCAGAATTATCCCTATTACCTTTCTTGAACAAAGGAATAACATTTGCCATCCTCCGATATTTTAGTACTACGCCTAGACCATATATGTCAAACTCAAGGCCCGCGGGCCAAATCCGGCCCGCGGTGGAATTATCTTTGGCCCGCGAGATAATATCTAATTACTATTAAAGCTGTCCCCAGTAATCGAAGCGCCTATGGCGTATGATATGGCTAATGCTGAGTTTATTCAGGTACCAGGTTTTCAGGGTCTTTAGTGTTTATTCGGCAGTCTTGCTCGGCAGTCTTCTTCATAAGAAACGGAATTTGTAAAGTGAAACACTTTGTAGTTATAGCAGAGACGGAGGCAACGAAAGCTGCGCTCACACGCGTCCGACTGATCCGGCCCGCATGAAGCTGCATTTTGCTCAATCCGGCCCATGACCTAAAATGAGTTTGACACCCCTGGCCTAGACCATAAGACAGAGGAGCAGAATTAGGCTATTCAGCCCATCAAGTCCACTCTACCAAACTCATATGGCCACTGAGTTTGCAAAGATCATCACAAACTTCCCTTGTTCCTGTAGTAACCTGGGGTATATCCCGTCCTATATTTACAGAATATTTGCAAAGATTTGGCAAAGGTCTCCTAATGTAATGTATAATCCCTTTTTAGACATTCAGCAATGAGCGCTGAAAGCTGAATATTCCTTTAAATGGCTTCATTTATAATTGTTCAAAACAGTTTGTTTGAATGATAGTTAAACTCTTTACAATCTTCCTGATAGCTATTTCCACTGTTCACATTTACACCATTGCACATGAGTTTGTTAAACATGATGTTACAGCTCAATACTTCATCTTAGCAACGTTGGTACTTTGTTAACACTTAAACCATCCAGGAATCTTCTATTCTATTCTTCTAGACTCATACCAAGTTTTCTGCATTGTCCATGTTACCTACGCATAAACTTGATCATTTAATGTGAGATATTTAGAGCCATAGAGTTGTAGAGTAATACATCACGGAAACAGGCCCCTTGGCTCAACTGGTCCATACCAAGCGTGTTATCCTTCCTGCTAGTCCCAACTGCCAAGATTTGGCCCTTATCCCTCCAACCTCTTCTGCTCCATATATCTATCCAAATGCTTCTTAAATACTGCAATTGTACCCGCCTCAAACACTTCCTCTGGCAAGCCACTTTAATTTATTTATTAAATTACAGCACGAAATAGGTCTTTCCAACCCTTTGAGCCGCACTGCCCAGCACCTACCGAATAAGCCCAGCCTAATCTTGGAATTGTTTACGATGACCAATTAACCTATTCTACTATGAAAGAAAACCGAAGCACCTGGAGAAAACTCACACATTCCATTGGAGACTCCTTATAGATGATATTAGAATTGAACTCTGTAAGCTGCCACTGCCATGATAGTATCTAACAGACCTAAGATTTCATTGTAAGCTGCTTCAGATACCTACTACACTCTGTGTGAAGAAGTCTCAAATGTCTTTTAAATCTTTCCTCTCTTTTATCCAAACCCCTCATGATTTTCTAAACTTCTATAAGGTCACCTCTCATTCTCCTACACTCCAGCGAATAAAGATACAGCATGGCCTACTTGTCCGTCTAACTCAGACCCTCTAGTCCAGGCAGCATCCTCATAAATCTCTTCTGTATCCTCTCCAACTTGTAAATGCCTTTTCTAAAACAGGGTGCGCATAACTGTACACAATTTTCCAAGTGCAGACTCACGGGTGACTTATAAAGCTGCAATATAATGTTCCTATTCCTAAACTTGGTGCCCTGACTGATGACGTTCAGCATGCAAAATGATCTCACCATCCTGCCTACTTAGGTGGTTGTATTCAGCAAACTGTGCACATGTAATCCCAAGTCAATTTATTCCCCTTGTCAGTAATGTGCCATTCACTACCTTGGTTTGAATGTCCATAATGCATCACCGTACACTTACTGACATTCAAACCCATTTGTCATTCTTTAACCCATCACCCTAACTGACTTAAAATCTCTTTGTAATTCATTATAATGTGCTTCACTATCAACAAGCCCCATAATTTAGTATCATTAGCAAGCTTGCTAATTGTTCCATGTACATTCACACCCAAATTATTTAAATAAATAATTAATAATGGAAGTCCCAACACTGATGCCCCAGGGCCCGCCACTTGTTACTGATATCCAGTCAGAGAATCAATTTTCAACTATTACCCTCTTCTTTCTATCATCAAGCCATTTCTGAACCCACTTACTAGCTCCCCCTAAATTCCATGTGACCAAATTTCCAGATCAGCCTATCAGGCAGGACCTTATCAAAGGCTTTACTCAGGTCCTTATAGATGACATCTATTACTTTACCTTCATCTATCCTCTTAGTTACCTCTTCCAAAAGCTCCCAACAGATTTGTCAGACGTGATCTCCATGTACAAAACTATTGCTGACTATTCCTGATTAGGCAGAACTATTCAAGTGATGGTAGATCTTGTTACTGAAATTCTTCCAGTAACTTTCAGTCAACTGAATTCAGGCTTACCAACCTGCAGTTCTTTGACCTGTCCTTGCTACCCTTCTTGATCAATGGAACATTAGCCATCCTCCAATCTTCTGGAACCTCACCAGTGGCAAATGATGAAACAAGTATCTCTCCAAGGACTAATGTAATTTCTTTACTGGCCTCCCATAAGATCTAGGGGTGTATTTTGTCAGGCCCTGGGAATTTCTCCACCTTAAGGATACAAGGCTACAAATACCTCCTTTCTCATATATTCATATATGCATCTGTTCTATGACCTCACTGCTTATTATCTTCATTTATTTGGCATCCATTATGTTATCCTTAGTAAACACAAGAGAAATAGACATTGAAAATTTCAGCCATCTCAGAGGTGGCTCTGATGGTCTTTAAGAGGACCTAGACCCTCCTCTCGTTACCCTCTTACTCTCAATATAACTGAAGAACCTCTTGGAGTTATCTTTAACCCTGCCTGCCAAATCCATCTAAACCTTCATTTTGTCCTCCTGATTTCCGTCTTAAATCTGTTCTTAAACTTTTTAAATTCATTGAGAGATTAATTTGTACCCAGGTGCCTAAAATCAATGTACATTTCCTTCTTCTTCCTGACCAGATCTCTTCCTCGATATCTCGTCAGGCAAGGTACACTGAATTCCATTTATCTACCCTTCACCCTAAAAGGAACATGCTGCCCGTGGACTCTTGATATGACCTTTTTAATAGCCTTCTACTTGTCATCTGTTCCTTTTCATTTAAATAGAGTTGCCCAGTCGATCCCTGCTAGATCCGTGTCTAATGTACTCAAAATTGGCCCTGGTCCAGTTTAGGGCCAGTTTGAACTGGGCTTTGTAAACCAACCTTCCCCATTTTGTTGATATTAATTTAATGGGTTTTTTAATTATCTAAGACCTCTGTTATTTATTATTTGGAGAATAGTTTCAAGTAAGACTTTGACTCTTAGCATATCTGTGCAATCAGATTAAAAGCATTGCACCCAAATTGATAAACCAGTTATGTTTACCGTTTGGGTGGATGTGTTTGTTAAGCAGTGGAGTATATTAGTTTTGGCTTAATTGCAATGCTTTTGTCCCAGGAACTTGCTAATCCAAAGTCCACTCCAAAGAGTTGAGTGCATACTTGAGGCTGACACGCCATTAAAAATTGGAGGGAGTGCTACAATGCCATAATGTCCCATTGTATTATTCAAAAATTGTTGGACATTAGAGCCAACACTTATTCCTGCAGCCAGGTTCATTAAAGCTGTTTGTGAGAGATGATAGTGTGCATTTGTCTGTTACATCTTCAGCATGAAATGCTTGTCAAGATAAGAAGGGCAATCTGGTGAAGAGGATGTGTGTCAGTTAGTAAATGTATCTTTTGAACAGAAAGCGCAGGCTAATGTATAGGAAGAGGGGTTTATAGGGAGTTAGTGAGCTGCATTCGGAATTGACTGAATGATAGGAAGCAAGGTGTGTGTGATGGCTGAAGGTCAATTCTCTGACGAGAGACTTGTGACTCATGAAGTCCCCCGGGGTCAGTGCTGAGACCTCTGTTATTCATTATTCATGTAACTGATTTGGATGTGAATGTACATTGTATGAGAAGGGTTGTTGATGATCCTAAATTAAGATGTCTGGTTGATTGTGAAGCACGTAACAATTACAAAGATATCTTGATGAGTTATGTAAATAGACTGAGGAATGGCAAACGGTTTTCAAATTAGATAAGTTTGAGGATATTTTGGTCATTCATTCAGGATAGGACTTATTCAGTGAATGGCAAAGGGGTGACAAGTATTATGGAACAGAGGTAGCTGAGAAAAACAGAGGCACAGTTCATTGAAAGAGAATCAAAATCAGATTTGATATCACTGGCATATGTCATGAAATATGTTCTTTTGCAGCTACAATACAGTTCATTTTAGTTTGCTCATGTGTGAACCATATTTTTCTGTAGTGTTATAGAAATGTCTATCAAGACACGATTTTAAGGAACTTTTTAACAAGGCATAGTGAAGGGTTTATCAGTTTTGATATTGATTTCAAGGAACTTGAATGCTAAAGATTATAAACTTATTTGTTAATAAAATATGAAATGCTGGAAATAGATCAGGCAGTATTTGAGAAAAGAGAAACGAACTGACATTTCAACTTAATGACCTTGGACAAGTTAGAAATCAAACATGTTTTAAGTTTCAGAGAAGTAGGAGAGATAAAGAGAACAAAGAAACCCTTAACTTTACTGTTAATTTTGCCAACAAAGGAATAAATTGAAAAAGTAGTGAATAGGGTAACAAAAAGAAGCAGTGGCATTGATTAACATGACACGGGAGTTTCAAAGCTGGCATTAAATTTTTATACCTGATTGACATTTTTAGGTTTTATTACAGCTTAATTTTAGTTATGAATGGTAACACAGTTGAGTAGGATTTGTTGAATTCACCTGCTCAACTTCATTTGGAGCTCTCTGTTGTCACTTTAAGTCCTAGGGAGGAGACTGAATTTTCCTCATTTAGTTCAGTTCTCATTTTGATCTTATTGTGTGGTATATTTTGGGCTTACAATTGTTTGTTGATATTTTTTGAGTGTTTTCTTGAAAATTTTTGGAATTTCCCTCTCAGTTTGCTTCTAATTTATTAATAGGCAAATATATTGTTCACTCTCCAATGTGCACAAAATTAAAATGTGTAAGTTTGTGTGCCCAATGACTAATCAAATAAATGCCTTTATATGCTTTTAAATGCACTTCTCAATCTTGACCGTATAACAACCACCATGATGCTTAGAGACCCTGTTAAGCCTAATTAGAATAGCTGTCAAAGCTTTCATGCAGCATGACTATCAATGTCTTTGATGGAATTTGGAAAAATGAAATAAATTAAGCGAACTATATTATAGAATGACTTAAAATATTAAAAGATTAAGCAGGAGAAGCAACATTAAAGTAAAATTTTGTAAATCAACTCTTAACATCTCCCGTCTATAGCTGTTAACCTTTGAAATGTTGCTAAACCCTAGATTTAATAAATTTAGGGAAAAAAATGACAATGTACAGAATTCTCTGCTCCTCCAATGAATTCCAGCCTTGGAACATAGTAGTAACTGTGGTGGTAACACACAGTAGTAACCCACTGTGTGCAAGTTTGGAAGTTGCCCATTCGCATACACTTGAACACAGATATGCAGGGAAGTGCTAGCAGTATTGCACAAAATTGCCAGTCTTGTGTAAGATTTGGGTCATTATTTCTGTTGAGGAAATAAATGGCAACGGTTGCAATCCTGTTTTTAAACAACAAGAACGTGCAAATTTGAAATGTATTTAGATACTTTGTATTGGTGACTTAAGTATCTTGTGTTCTATGCAGACAAACAATAAGAATACATTGTGGAAAAGTTTTCAACTACATTTGTCCAATCGATAGAATCTTTAATTGTTATGAATCCTATGTGCTCCTGAGTTACTCAATGGGCAATCTTTTTTTTTGTTTTGGTAGTGAAAACTCAATAATTCAGAATTGGTTTATGATATTTTATTAAGTTAGTTTATGTTGTGTCCTTTTTGATTATTCTATTCAGGATATTTTTTCTTTTCATTCATTTACAGTGCACTTGGTGGGACGTCTGCACTTCACATCCCACCATTCCCCAGTGGAGGCTGTCTCATTGATTATGTACCCCAAGTTTGTCAGTTACTCACCAATAAGGTAACAGAAATGCAGTACACCATTCAATTGCATTGTGGATGGAAAATGAGCTACTTAATTCCAGACAAAATTTTACAATCTACTGAACAAATTGTTCGGTCTTTAGTGTAACAGCAGCAGGTTTTACAATTCTAATTAAAGCAATAATATTTATATTCATATGATGGTTATCGAGATGTCACTAAATATACATTTCAATTTGTATTAATTTGTGATAAAAACAAAACACAAAATGCAGGGTTATTAATGTGGCATGGTGGAAACTTTTGTACTGGGTGTCATAGAGTAGTAATACAGCACAGAAGCAGGCCCTTTGGCCCAACTTGTCCAAACCAATCAAGGTTCTTACGTAAGCTAATGCTATTTGCCTACATTTGGTTCATATCCCTCTGAAACTTACCCACCCATGTACTCATCCAAATGTCTTGTAAATGCTGCTATTTAGTGATTGAGGCATATATGATACGATAAGTTTATTTTCAACCACAAGTCCCTCTATGCCTTGGATAATTTGTTTTGGATAGTTCTGCCTTTTTAAATCTCCCAAGCCAGTTTTTGTGCACACTGGAGCTAAAAGCAAGCTGCTGGAGGAAAACCACAGATCAGGCAGCATCTTTAGAGGGACATGCAAGTAAACATTTCAGGTCAAAAAACTTCATCTGGACTGAATTGTCACTTCCCTTAACAGATGCTGCCTGGCCTGTTGTGTTCCTCCAGCAGTTTGTTTCTTTAGCTTCAGATTCTGGCGCCTGCATTCTCTTTGCCTTTGCTATTACAAAGTTAGCCATGAGTAATCTTGTCTTAACAATAATTAGCTAAGCTTTGTTCATGACCTCCCAGTGACAATGAGTTTAAAATTAAGACTTCTGTTTTATACATAATCATTATAACAGTTATTTGTACAATCACTATTCAGTAATTGGTTTATTATTGCCACATGTTCTGAGACACAGTGAAAACCTTTGTTTTGCATGCCGTCCAGACAGATTGCTCTAAACATAAGTACATCCAGGTAGTGCAAATGGAAAATCATTAACAGAATGTTAAAGTTGCGGCAAAAATGCATAGATAAATAAGGTGCAAGGGCCATGATGAGGTAGACTGAGAGATCAAGAATTCACCTTTATCGTACAAGAGGTCCATTAAGAACTCCCACCTGGCACTTATCCCTGCAAGCACAAATGCTACACCTGTCCCCACACCTCCCCCCTTACCACCATTGCAAACCCCAGACAGTCCTTCCAGGTGAGCCAACACTTCACCTGCGAGTCTGCTGGAGTCGTCTATTGCATCCGGTGCTCCCGGTGTGGCCTCCTCTACATCGGTGAGACCCGACACAGATTGGGGGACCGCTTCGTCGAGCACCTACACTCCGTCCGTCACAATAGACAAGACTTCCCGGTTGCCACCCACTTCAACTCTGCCTCTCATTCCCATCGAGATATGTCCATACATGGCCTCCTCTACTGTGATGATGAGACCAAACTCAGGTTGGAGGAGCAACACCTCATCTACCATCTGGGTAGCCTCCAGCCTGGTGGTATGAACATTGAATTCTCCAATTTCCGGTAATTCCCTCCCCCTCCCCCTATCCCAGGTCCCTCTCTGTCTGTCTCCCCTTTCAACTTTCTGCTTCTTTATCTCTACAGTTCTTTCATGCTTATCTCCTTCCCCTTTATCTTTCCTCTGATTGGTTTTCCACCTGGTGCCTCTAGGCCCTACCCCCTCCCCTATCTCTATTACTGGGCTTCAGCCCTCTCTTCCCCCCCATTCCTGATGAAGGGTCTCAGCCCAAAACGTTGGCTACTCTTTTCTCACGGATGCTGCCTGACCTGCTGAGTTCTTCCAGCGTTGTGTATGTATCCATTAAGAATCTGATGACAGCAGCATAGAAGCTGACCTTGAGCCTGGTGATTTGTATCCTCAAGCTTTTGTATCTTCTGCCCAAATGAAAGGGGAGGAATTGATTCACTGGGGTGGAGGGGTCTATAATTATGTTGGCAACTTTTCCGAGATAGTGGGTGTGTAGACAGGATCAGTAGAAAGGAGACTTTTTTTGTGATAGACTGGGCTATGTTCACAACTCTGAAATTTCTTGCAGTCTTGAGCAAAGCAGTTACCTTGTCAAGCCCCTAATGAATCCAGATAGGATGCTGTCTATAGTGCATGTATAAAATTGGTGAGGATCATTGGGACATGCCAAATTTTCTTAGCCTTTCTGAGGAAGGAGAAGCACTAGTGTGCTTTCTTGGCCATAGGGCCTATGTAGTTGGACCAAATTAACCTATTTATGACATTTACACCTAGAAATTTGAACTATCCTTTAAAGTCACTGATAAAGATTAAAACATGTCAAGGTGATTTCATCTCCAATAAATGTTCTAGTCAAGATGAAAAATTACAATAAATATTAGTCCAGAATATGCCATTTAACAAACAGTAAAATTTTGAACAGTAATCTTCCGGAGGATGATTAGATTTTGGAATGAATATATCCTGTTTAAATTTGATAGCGGTTCATTGCAGAATTGTTGTAAAAATCATTGAGTCATATATCATTTCAGCACAGCAACAGGCCCTTCAGCCCATCTAGTCTGTGCTGAACTGTTATTCTGCCTAATCCCATCAACCTACATTCACCACTTCTACTGACAGCTCATTCCACACTCGTACCATCCTCTTAGCGAAGCAGTTCCCCCTCAGGTTCCCATTAAATATACCACGTTTCATGTTTAACCTATAAGCTCTAGTTCTCATTTCACTCAACCTCAGTAGAAAAAGCTTACTTGAATTTACCCTATATACCTCCCTCATAATTTTGTATACCTCTGACAAAATTTTCCTCATTCTCCTCTGCTTCAGGCAATAAAGTCCTAACCTATTCAAACTTTCCTAACTCAGGTCCTCAAATCCTGGCAACATCCTTGTAAATTTTCTTCATATTTTTTGAATCTTATTGATACCTTTCCTGTAATTAGGCAACAAGAACTGCACACGATAGTTCAAATTTGGCCTTACCAATGTCTTGTCCAACTTCAACATAATATCACAACTCCTGTACTCAGTACTCTGATTTATGAAGGCCAATGTGCCAAAAGCTCTCTTTACGGCATTATCTACCTGTGCCACCACTTTCAAGAAATTATAGATCAGGGTATTCCCAGATCCCTTTGTTCTACTGCACTCCTCAGTACCCTACCATTCACTATGTATGTCCTACCTTGGTTTATTCTCCCAAAGTGCAACACCTCACACTTGTCTGCAATAAATTCCTTTTACCATTTGTCAGCCCATTTTTCAAGCTGGTCCAGATACTACTGCAAACTTTGGTAGCCTTCCTCATGTCTACTAAGGCCCCAATCTTAGTGTTATCAGCAAATTTGCTTATCCAGTTTACCACATTATCATCCAAATCATTAATATAAATTACAAAAAGAGATAGAATCAGTACCGTTCTCAGCAGCACATCATTAGTCATAGTCCTCCAGCTAGAGAGGGCTTCTCCTGCTTAGCCAGTGCTGAATCCTGTTTACTACTTCGTCCTGAATGCCAACCAACTGAACCTTCTGGACCGGACTTCCATGTGGGACTTTGTCAAAGGTTTTGATAAAGTCCATGTAGCCACCGTCCACTGCCTTTCCTTCATCAATTTTCCCAGTAATCTCCTTGAAAAACTCTATACGATTTATTAGACATGACTTACTGTGCATAAAGCCATGTTGACTATCCCTAATCAGGCCATGTCTATCCAAATATATATATATATATATCCTGTTTCTTAGCATAATTTGCCTACTGCTTGACATCAGGCTCTACGGCCTATAATTTCCTGGCTTATTCTTAAATCCTTTCTTGAATAATGGAACAACTTTAGCTATTCTTCAGCCTCCAGCATCTCACCGATGGTTAAGGGCATTTTAAATACCTCTGCCAGAACCACTTCAATTTCTTCCCTAGCCTCTCACAAGCTCTTTGGGGCACCTTGTTAGGCCCTGGGGACTTATCTACTTTAATTTGCCTCAAGACAGCAAGTATCTTATTTTCTGTAATCTGGATATGGTCCATGATCTCACTATTGTTTTATAAACTCTGTGTCCATCTCCAGAGAAAATACAGATGCAAAAAATCCATTTAAGGTCTTCCCATCTCTTTCAGTCTCATGCATTGATGACTATGTTGATCTTCAAGTGGATCAATTTTATCTCTTGCTATCCTTCTACTCTTAAACAAGCCCTTGGGATTCTCCTTCACTTTGTCTACCAGAGCAACCTTATGTCTCCTTTTAGCCCTTCTAATTTCCTTCCTAAGTGTTTTCTCGCATTTCTTATATTCCTCAAGCACCTCCTTCGTTCCTTGCTGCCTATACCTGCTATGCACCTCCTTCTTAACTAGAGCCTCAGTACCCCTCATAAACCAATGTTCCCTAAGCCTGTTATTCTTGCCTTTTGTTCTAAAAGGAACATACAAACTCTACTCTTAATATTTCACTTTTGAAGGTCTCCCACTTAACAAGTATCCCTATGCATGGAACAGCCTGTCCCAATTCATATGTGTCAGATCCTGGCTGCCAGACTTAAACTGGCCTTTTTCCAATTTAGAATCTGAATCCGAGCACCAGTCCTAACCTTGTCCATAATTATCTTGAAACGAATAGAATTATGATCACTAGGTCCAAAATATTGCCCTATACACACTTCTGTCACCTGTCCTGTCTTGTTCTCTAATAAAAGATTCAGCATTGTACTCTCTCTAGTTGGGACCTGTTTATATTAATTAAAGAAGCTTTTCTGAATACATTTAACAAACTCCCACCCAATCCTTTAAGTATGGGAGTCCCAGTCAATATGTGGAAAGTTAAAATCACCTACTATCACAACCTTCTTTTTCTTGCAACTATCTGCTATCTCTCTCAGATTTGCTCCCCTTAATCTGCATGACTATTGGGATAGTCTATAATATGATTCCAGTAATGTCATCATCCCTTTCTTGTTCCACAGTTCTCCAGTCTGAAACCTGCTGTGACTAGTAATGCCCCTGTCCCTCTTTAATACTTCCCCTCCATTATGTATAAAACAATGGAACCCCAGAGCATTGTACTACCAGCCCTGTCCCTTTTGTAATCAGGTCTCACTAATGGCTATGATATCATATTTCCATGTGCTGATCCACACTCTAAGCTCATCCACCTTACTTACAATACTCATTGCATGAAATAGACACAACTCAACATTAGTCCCACTATGCTCAACCTTTTGGATACTATCTATTTATAGGATTAACATCATCTTTTCCCACAACCATTCCCTCACCACCACCCATGCAGAACAGCACTAGGAAACCTTCCCATCAGGATATTGGCCCCTTCTAGTTCAGGTGCAAACTGTCCCGTTTGTACAGGTCCAGCTGACCCTGGAAGAGAGCCCAATGATTCAAAAATCTAAAGCCTTCCTTCCCACACCATCACTTTAGTCACATGTTAAACTGTAATATCTTCCTATTTCTAGCCTCACTAGCACATTGCAAGGGTGGCAACCCTGTGATCAGTGCCCTGATGCCCTGCCCTTTAACTTAGCATCTAACTCACTGAACACATTTTGCAAGATCTTGTCACTCTTTCAATCCTGTGTCATTAATACCAGCATGACCTACAACCCCTGGCTTGCTTGTCCTCTTAAGAATGTTATGGACTCGATCTGAGAATTTCCTGACTCTGGAACATGGGATCAGCATATCTGAGAATCTCATTTTCATCCATAGAACTTCCTGTCTGTTCCCCAAGCAATGAATCCTTGTAACTACTGTTCGCCTTTTCTTCCACCCCACCACTCCCACTTTCTTTGAGTCTCCCTGTCTTCTCACATCCAGCAAAAGGGGCACTCCACTTCTTCACTGTCTTTTCCACTGCTTTAACTGTGCAATAAAAAAGAGAGAGAGAGAAACTTACTTTTGCCTTCACCTCTCCTTGCCGAAGCCTATTGAGCCAAAGCCTCAGCTTCCCACTCTAACCCAGCTCACTCACACAATAGCTGCTCCCACAATGACCACTCTGCTTAAACCTCACTTTTTATTTACACATGCCATGTGTCTAATAACCCAAACAATCTCAAGCTTTGCAAAAGTCCTAACAGGCCCTGCTGGCTTTTTAAAATCTGCCACAAACAACTTTCACCACGATCTCAAGATCTTCAGAAATTTGATTTACTGAAAAATATTTTGTTTCCTTAACTTGTGTGACTCTCATCCCACATGATCTAACTTCAATACCTTGCAAACTATTCATGTGTATCAAATAGCCTGCACATAGATGTGGTTCAAGAAACAGTCAGCAACCCGAAATGATAACTCTTTCTTTCTCCAGGTATGTGATCTGTCCTGCTAAATATTTCCTCTATTTTCTGTGTGTTTTAATATATATATACATACATACACATATACATTAATTAGCTATGTAATATAGATAATTAACGCATTTCCTAACTCTTGGTCCTATATACTGTGGTACCTGGCAATAATATTCAAATCCTGATCTTCTAATGCTTTTGTTTCAATATCATTTTTATCTTCCATTTTAAATATAATGGTAGCCTCATTAAGAAAAGCTGGAGATAGAAATTCAGCCTCTGCTGTTTGCACTGAATGTGTGATATGGAAGTATTTGCACATAGAAACTGCCTTTGAATTTCATGGAGCCCTATTTAAGAACTGTATTCAAATGGCACATAACATTATATCATGCAACTGTAGCATATTCCTAGAGTCTACTGCTTTGTGTAAATCAAGAAACACCATTTTCCTGTGCCACTGTCCCTGTCAGTGATGAGCAAATATGTAACAAACATACTAGAACTCGCATTTATACTTGCACACATACAGAAGAAAAGCCCCAAATATAATGGATATGAGACTTTAAAATAGCTACTATTTGCAACAATGTGACCAGATTTCCTGCCCGTGTTTGATATAAAATATTTGTAATACTTAACATACACTTTTATTTTTGTTTTATCTAACCCAAGGTGCAGTACATCATTCAAGGCTACCATAGAAGACGAGAGTACATCGCAGCCTTTCTGAGTCACTTTGGAACGTAAGTTAATATTCTGTTGAGATCGGATATTTTCTAACGAATAATCTGACTTGAAAAAAGATTTTATACAAATAGCAGCCTGAAGTGGGTGATGCTTACAGCTTGATTTCAATTGCCAAAATCAGATTTTCAGGTCAATTTTTTGTTTTATAGGTCATGATAACGGAATATTCTCATCCTTCCTCCTGTGCCTTGTCCTTTCTCCACACCTTTCTTCTTACTGTTCACTTTGTAAACCACAAAATATAGAGAGACATCCATAGACACTTAAGGAAGTGGTGGCAGGCAGGCTAATGCAATAAGTACACTTTTCTTGATAACCTTCCTCAGCAGGGTTTTATCTGGGCACGTCTTGTGTGCTTTAAATGAGCCATTTTCATTTGGGGTTTAAATGCCATAAAGCAGCTTGGAAATTCTGAGCAGAAGTCCACATTCTCAATCAATACATATTGTGGTTCCTTCAAAAGAGTCTGTCTCGTACTTTTTTTTTGCTAATATGTTTCCATTGATTTTCCATTGTCTTACCATAGTATTACTCCGATGTATTGTCCATCTGTGTGATGATGCCCCAAGTTTAAAGCTAAATTCATCTTACATTTTTCACATGTTCAGCTCCATGGAGCACCAGCATACATGCTGCATGAGGGATATCTACTTTGAAAGTGCTACATCAGGATATTATTAGTTCCATAGCTGTTCTCATTGAAGAACAGTAGAATATGGGACTATGGAGTTAGCTTCAATTTGGTAATAAAATGCAGAAAAATAATAGAAACATAGAAAACCTACTGCACAATACAGGCCCTTTGGCCCACAAAGCTCTACCGAACATGTCCTTACCTTAGAAATTACCTGGGGTCACTCATAGCCCTCTATTTTTCTAAGCTCCATGTATCTATCCAGGAGTCTCTTAAAAGACCCTATCGTATTCGCCTCCATCACCATGCCGCAGCCCATTACAAGCACACACCACTCTCTGCATAAAAAACTTACCCCTGATATCTCCTCTGTACCTACTTCCAAGCATCTTAAAGCTGTGCCCTCTCATGCTAGCCATTTCAGCCCTGGGGAAAAGCCTCTGACTATCCACACGATCAATGCCTGTCATCATCTTATATATCTCTATCAGGTCCTCTGTCCTCTGTTGCTCCGAGAAGAAAAGGCCAAGTTCACTCAACCTATTCTCCCACGACTGATGAAGGCTAATGCACTGTATGCTTTCTTAACCATAGAGTCAACCTGTGCAGCAGCTTTGAGTGTCCTATGGACTCAGAGCCCAAGATCCCTCTGATCTTCTACACTGCCAAGAATCTTACCATTAAAACTATATTCTGCCATCATATTTGACCTACAAAATGAACCACCTCACACTTATCTGGGTTGAACTCCATCTGCCATTTCTCAGCCCAGTTTTGCATCCTATCAATGTCCCGCTGTAACCTAATGAGAGCCCTCCACACTGTCCACAACACACCCAACCTTTGTGTCATCAGCAAATTTACTAACCCATCCCTCCACTTCCTCATCCAGGTCATTTATAAAAATCACAAAGAGTAGGGGTCCCAGAACAGATCCCTGAGGCAAACCACTGGTGACCGACCTCCATGCAGAATATGATCCATCTACAACTACTCTTTGCCTTCTGTGGGCAAGCCAGTTCTGGATCTTCAGGATGGTAGAATTAAAATAGCCTTCACCTATCTGGAATACAGTGCATTCCAGATCTTGTTTAACCAGTGAAAACAAATGAGCATGGGGAGAAATATTTACTTTTTGCTGTCTGATGTGTTCTAACCATTCTGATGCTGAGAATTTGATGAATTTCTATGTCTTATAAAATCAATTTATTATAAATGTTGATTGTCTAATTAGAGAATCTAAGTCTCTAAAGATGTCGTCATTTACCTGCACTTCTATTGATGAACATGATTCAACATAGAGTGGGGAAGGGAGGCATTTTTGGAGAACTCACCAAGATCCTTATTTAACTGATTAATGGGTTTCAGGGCAGTATTCAAGGAAAAGCAAAGTTCTATTAGTCATTTCTCAGCTACCACACCACCAAAAGATACTAGAAATTCAGAAAAACACAGATTACAGATGCTGGCAATCTGAAATTACAAAGTGCTAGAGACACCTGGCAAGGGGAGAGAAATAGAGAAAGAGCTATATTATTTCTGGTATCTTGTTGAGCAAAAAATGACTTTGGTTTGATATTATCCTGTTAAGGGTTTTATGGAATTGCATATCTGATGTATGGTTAATTATTTTGTTGTACTTTGGTATTGGGCAGGCATGGAATAGGACAGAATTGGTTTCAAAAATGTGAGATAATAAGCATGACTGATGCAATCTGAGAACTAAACCTTACACATCTGCCTTAAACATTTCTCTTCCCCCCCCCCCCCCCCCAACTTTACCTTAAAGTTGTGTCCTCTAGTTTTTGTCATTTCTACCCTGGGAAATTGTTCAATTTAAGTAACCACTCTGTTTCTTTTCTCCACACATGTGGCTATATCTCTAGATTTCAATTTTTTTTTAAATGATACGTCTCCAGATGTTTTTTAAAGTAATTGTTAACTTGACAATTTTGGTGTGCACCCTATCACAGACAATATTTCTGACCTCCCCACCCCTCTCCCTCTCTCCAACTCAGCACGCCTGTATTCTCCTTTTTCCAGTTCTAAGGAAACATTGGCTCTGTGTTTCTCCCCACTGATGTATCTTGACCTGCTGAGTGCTTACAGCGTTTCCTGTTTTCTGTTTCAGCCTTCCACCTTCAAAGAAAACATTAATCCTTATTCCCAATTGCCAGCTCCTTTAATCCACAGTTTTATGGGTTATGGCTTCAACTACATTCAAAATATTTTGAAAAATGTAATGGGGAGAGGTTTGCCTCAAACACGCTTTTATGCAGTAAGTTCCAAATTCCCACCACTTTTAAAACTGAAAATATTTCTCCTCGACTTCTCTTACCAATAACTTCACATCTATGCCCTCTGGTTTTGTCCTCTGACATACAGATTAGTTAGATGACTCCTCAGTCTCCTGTATTCCAGATCCTAAGTTAAGAAAAATTTACCTGTCTACTTAATGGTCTTAGGTGCAATTTCTCAAACAGCAAAAAAATGCTACTATCTGTTATGACCATCTGGAATGCAAAAAAAAACAGCTTAAAATTTATTAGACAACATATCCTGTGTACATTTGGTTGTTTTGAAATTGTAAGCCCACACATTGGTCTAGAAATTTGATTCTGTGGTAGAGCTTTTTTCCAACACTGAGCGTATGATTTTTTTCCTCGGAGTGGAACATGACTGCAGTGGTTTGTGGGTTGATTTGAGTCACTCAGGAAACTTGACCTGCTGGAATCCATCACTGTGCAGATCAGTAATGTTACCCATTGGTCACATATGTAACGATCTCATTCTTTGTTCATTACTCTTTTGAAGCATTATTAGGATAAATTAGTTCCCCCAGTTTCAAGATTAGCTGTCACAGAGCAGTCACAACTCCGCTGAGGTTTTAAGTAGCTGCTTGCTTGGTAGTAGCATGCTTTAAAGGTTCCAATCAGGTTATGAATTGCCCACTGTCCTTTGGGGTTCCCCCTCCATCGCTAAACTCAAAGTCCGTACCCTCTTGCCCTCAGTAACTTATGCACCGGTCTCCCAGTCCTCATATGAATATGACTTTTCAGCTGGCAGGTTGCAGTCTGTCTACTACTTCATAACATGCAAATGTCCTTAATCTCATGCATGTCTGTTCAGCAGCAATTTCCTTCGGCTTTTGACATAGCTGAGTAAACCATTTATTGCCATCTGTGCCACATCTCTATGAATACTGATGAACTTCCAGGTCTCTGAATACAGTCAAGTCTTTCTCTCTAGCCATTTGCTATTAAAAGTGAGCAAGCTTTGAATATTGAAATAAAGATTTTTGTTGCTTTTTGATGTCATTTACTAATTCTCTTTATGAACTCTGCTAGTGTTGTTTTGATTCATTGCTGCTAATTTGTTTTATTTTCCAGTGGTGTTGTGGAGTATGATGCTGAAGGATTTACCAAGCTCACATTATTATTAATATGGAAGGACTTCTGCTTTTTAGTTCATAGTAAGTAAGATTTCTTTTAAACAGCAATCTCACATGTGATTGGGAGATTTTGGATTAATATGGTGAGCTTTAGCAGTTAATCATCAACACAAGAGATTCTGCAGATGCTTGAAGTCCAGAGTAACACATGCAAAATGCTGGAGGAACTCAGCAGGTCAGGAAGCATCCATGGAAATGAATAAACAATCAACATTTCAGGCTGAGGCCCTTCATCAGGACTGGAAGGAAGGGGGAAGAAGGCAGAATAAGAAGCTGGGAGGGAGGAGAAGGAATACAAGATAGAATGTGATAGGTGATGCCAGGTAGGTGGGAAGGGGGATGATGTAAGAAACTGGGGGTGGGGGTGATAGGTAGAGCTGGGATCAATCAGAGGAGAGAGTTGGGGTGTGCAGGGAAGGTAGCGTAGGAGGAAGATGAAGATTCCTAGGACTGAAGAAGTGATGGGGATGTTCTCATCCATTTCCCAGACATCTGCCCTCACCCCATCTTCCTGCCACTTTATCAAGGATAGAGTTCCTCTTTTTCTTACCTACCACCCCATGACCATCTGCATGTAGCGCATCATTCTCTGCATCTCCCACCATGTTTAATGGGATCCTACCACCAAAACGCATATTTACCTCCTCCTCATTCTCCACTTTCCGCAGGGAATGCTTCCTCCATGATTCCCTTGTCCATTCATCCGTACCCACTAATCTCCCTCTTGGTACTTAACCTTGCAGGAAGAAGAAGTGTTGTCCATTCACCTCCTCCTCATCTCTGTTCAGGGCTTCAAACAGTCCTTCCAGGTGAGGTAACATTTCACCTGCGAATCCGTTGGGGTCATCTACCATATCTAGTTCTCCCGATACAGCCTTGGTGAGACTCGATTGGTGACCACTTTGTCAAGCACCTTTGTGCCATCTGCAAAAAACATCATTTTAATTCTAATCTCTATTACTATTCTGACGTGTTAGTCCATGGCCTCATCTTCTGCCACGATGAGGACACTCTCAGGTTGGAGGAGGAACATCTCATGTTCCACTTGGATAACCTATAACCTGATGGCATGAACATTAATTTCTCTAACTTCCAGTAATTCACCTCCCTCACCCCCACTTCCCTCTTCTTCCATTCCCCATTCTGTCTCTCCTCTTACCTGTTCTGTTCTGCTCACATGCTTGTCACCTCCCCCTTCCCTTTCTCCCATGGTCCACTCTCCTTTCTTATCAGATTCCTTCTCCAGCCTTTACTTTTTCTACCTATCACCTCCCAACTTCTTTTTCACTCCCCCTCCCCCACCCGCCTGGCTTCAACTATCACCTTCTAGTTTGTACTCCTTCCTTTCCCCCCGCCTTCTTATTCGGGCTTCTTCCCCCTTCTTTTCCAGACCTGATGAAGGATTTCAGCCTAAAGAAGTTGATTGTTCATTCATTTCCATAGATGCTGCCTGACCTCCTGAGCTCCTCCAGCACTTTGTGTGTGTTACTCAGGTTTTGGCAGTTCATGCCAAAGAATTCAAAATTCTTTTCACCTTTGTTACATTATATTTTCTTTAATAGGAGTACTTGCATTGGTCATTATTTACTTATTGCAAAATACCTGGAAATTTTTGTCAATTATAACTTGAATAGATATCTATTAGCCCACAATGGAAAAGATTACATGGTTACATTTGACTAGCAGCATGGAAAACAAATGCTGCAGATGCCATGATGTAAAACAAAAATACAAATGCTGGAAGAATTCAGTCAGTCAAGCAGCATCTATGGAGCAGAGACCTGTCAACGTCTCGGCTCAGTGACTCTTCCTCAGAACACAGCAGCATGTTAAATTCTAACAGAAGCTGGAGGAGCAATTCAGGGGATGGTCATTTGAAATTTTCCTTCATTGTTTTAGTTTGTTAGTTATCTGAATGCTTTAAGCATACTAATGATGTGTCACTGCATAGTCTTTAATAGATTTCTCATTTTACTCAATTTGGAACAGCAAGAAATTAGTAGAACAGTTTGTTATTTAGCATTTCTGTTCTAATGTGCTCTTTAGATCATAGAACAATTACAACACCACACGGGCTCTTCGACTCACAATTTTGTGCTGACGCTTTAACCTACACTAAGGTCAACCTTACTTTTCCCTCCTACGTGGCCTTCCATTTTTCTTTCTTCTATATGCCCATCAAGGGGTCTGTTAATAACCCTCATGTATCGCCTCTACCATCATTCCTGGCAATGTGTTCCATGCACCTACCACTTTCTTTGTAAAAGAAGCATACCTCTGACACAAGAGTCTTGGTACCTGTGATTGCAATCAAAATTTGCATTGTTCTGCTTTTAGGAATTGGTACTTATCAATGTTAGCAGGAGACAGCAAATATTTTCATTGCTGTACAAGCCAAAATACAAGTCATGCAGTGACACAATTTAATTATGTAGGAGCTGCCAATGATATAGCATTACATTTTGTCTGTCTTGTGCTTACTAGTTCTGTTCATCTACTTTCCTGTGCTGCTAGTACTTCAAAGAAAACAGATATGCTTCTTTAGCCCATTTTATCTGGGTAGTTAAGATAATCTGGGTTATAGATTTTTCATATATTGTGTTCGGTAATGCTTCAGAGTAGTTAGAATCTACTTGAGAGAAAGATCAAGAGAGATTCATTTGTGTTAAGCTAAGAATTCCAACGACCCACCCCCCCCCCCCGCCCCACCCAACACACAATCTCAGTTGAACAAGACTGGAATGGTGTTTGCTATTACTGTGTTATTCAAGTCACTAAGATAGTAATGTGCTGAATGTTTGGGTTTCTCAACCTATCTGTATAGGGCAAATTAATGGTGGACTTTTTTCTAATAAATCTGAAAATTTCCAAATACTGTTATGCAAATAAAACCTACAAATCTTCTCAAATTTTGGTCCTGTTGCTCCAAAACTAGGTGCAACTAAAAATAACCGATTTGATTCAGAAAGTAATAAACAGTATGATGCTTCCTGTAGTATCCCTCAATCCAGATATGCAATCATTTTGTCACTTTGACTGGTTTTCCTTGGTCTGTTCTGCAAAACATTTACCATTCTCAAATTCCTTTCCTAACTCTTAACATATCTTCCTGTGTTTAAATTTTCTTTCTTATATTTATGAACCTCACAATCCATTTAATTCAAAGCTCGTTACTAAATTGATACTGCTCCATCACCCTCTTCCGGAACCTGTGAGCTGTGACCACATAAAATATGTTGCAAGCAGTGTTAGTAGAGATCGATAATATTGAGAGCCAATGACCATAAGATCGTTTAATTACAGCAAAGTATTACCCTGCAGCTGGATTGAGCTCATTTACCCAATTCAAACGTGGCATCCCATGTGAGCTATCTCCAGTTGCTCAAAACTTAATAATGTTCCTACAGATTTAGACTGAAGAGAAATAAAAATTAAGCGAAATTTTTAGGGTGAGATAAAGTGTGCCCGGTGTTTCTTAATTTAAATCTATCTGGTGTGGCAGGGGGAGGAGGAGTGTTGCAATAAACAGATATTTTGAGAATCCTGAATGATGCAAACTTATAAAATCTAACGAGTTATTGTAAACCTTCAAAAATCTCTTATTTTTCAGTTTTTGTGTAGGACCTTTTTTCAAGCCATTTCCCAAACCCTTTCCAAATGTATCAGGGTACTACAGATTGTAATGTAGGAAAGCTGGCAGTCAGTTCAACATGGTGTCATATGGCCAGTTAGAGCAAAATGATGTTAACCCAGCAGTCTCGGGATTTGAGTGGTGCTGAGTGGTAGATACATCAGATTATTGGATGTTATTCCCAAATTGATACCCTCAAAGAAATTTTAATTCACTTCTTTTTACATGTTATAGAATAGTAAAATAAAGTTTCCAGCAGATCTGCTAAATTTAAATGGAGCATAGGAACCAGGGCCTTGTGAGTTTCAGGAGAGTACAGGAAACAGAATCAGGTGAATTTCAAGAGAACACAAGAAACTGGTGCCCTGGTGAGTTTAAAAGTAGCATGGAAACCTGGGGCTTGCACAGTTAAAGGGATCTGGGAGCCAGGACCCCAGTGTGTTAAAGGTGGCAAATGAATTGGCTGTTGAGCCATCAGGATTTCCCAATACAGTAGTTAGATGGTGAATTATTGGAGTTTTACTGTATTCAATTCCAGTAATTTTAACTGTTGGATAAATAGAACATTAGAAATAGCTCAGTATGCCACTCCAGAATGGTTTCATGTGATCTTTTGTGATCAATTTGGAGAGCAGATGGTGCATTGATTTACTATGAAAGACAGCACAATGTAGTATTTGCCCAGTACTGTACTAAAGTGTCAAAAGTATCTGCCTCAATTTTTAAGCTCATATTTCTGTAGTGAACCTCCTACCTATTATTTTTGGCATAAGAGTACTAACAACTGAGCCACAGCTAACAACAGCTGTATGAGTGTCAGCTGGGAGAGAAAATCTGCAGATGCTGGAAATCCAAGCTATACACACAAAATGCTGGAGGAGCTCAGCAGGCCAGGCAGCATCTATGAAAAAAGTACAGTCAACATTTAGGGTTGAAACCCTTCAGCGGGACTGGAGAAAAAAAGCTGAGGAGGAGATTTGAAAGGTGGGGGAGGGGAGATAAGTGAGGTGAAATTTGGAGAGGGAGGGGTGAAGCAGAGAGCTAGGAAGTTGATTGGTGAAAGAGATAGAAGGCCATGGAAGAAAGACAAAGTGGGGGGAGGAGCACCAGAGGGAGGCAGTAGGTGGGCAAGGAGATAACATGAGAGAGGGACAAGGGCATGGGAAATGGTGAAGGGAGGGAGAGAGGCATTACTGGAAGCTTCGGAAATTGATGTTCTTGCCATCAGGTTGGAAACTACCCAAACGAGATATAAGGTGTTGTTCCTCCAACCTAAGGATGGCCTTATCGCGACAGTGGAGGAGGTCATGGATGAACATATCGGAATGGGAATGGGAGTGGAATTAAATTGGGTGGCCACTGGGAGATCCCGCTTGTTCTGGCGGACGGAGTGTAGATGCTCGATGAAGCGGCCTCCCAATCTACATCAGGTCTCACTGATATACAGGAGGCCACACCAGGAGCACCGAACACAGTAGATGACCCTAACAGACTCACAGGTGAAGTGTCACCTCACCTGGAAGGACTGTTTGGGGCCCTGATTGGTAGTGAGGGAGGAGGTGTAGGGGCAAGGATAAGTGCCAGGAGTGAGATCAGTGGGATGGGACAAAGGGACAAGGGAGTCACGTAGGGAGCAATCCTTGAGGAAAGCAGAAAAGGGGGAGGGAAAGATGGGGGTGGTCGAAGTTTCAGAGAATTATGTGCTGGATGCGGAAATTTGGACGCAATCACTTGAGTATGTTTTTGATCATTCTGATACAGGCAGAAATTTAGTATTTGTGTTTTTATATGTGATTGCTGAAAATTCATTGCTTGGAAGCTTTGATCAGAGAGTTTCCTAGTAGTGCCAAGTTGCCTGCATACCTTTTTTGTCTGCCCACTAAGTCTGCACTTACTTTGAGTGGCACTCCAAGCAGCCAGTTCAACAGTGCTGGTTCCGTTCTGGTCAGTGGTTTCAGCTCATATGGTATCGTGTGGTCGTGTTAAATAGCTTGAATGTTCCCAAAAACATTAAAAAATTTCAAAGCTTGTTAAAAATTCTTTTAGTAGTATGATTAATGTGTATGTAAATTGCTTTTAAATGTTTTAAGTTTTACATTTCAGTAAACTCAGTTAATTCAAAAAAATGTGAACTATGTGAAGCATTCACTTATAGACGTTCCTGCCCATGGAAAAGAGTGAAGCCACTGAACCTGTACCATATTTAATCTGGCACAGGTTTAGTGGGTAGCTTCTTGTCTGACTGCTGGGAAATTCCAGAGGTTGGCACTCTGCTGTTGGATTCCATGAGGAGTCCAATGTCCGGGTGGAGTTGGGAAGTGGCCAGTGAGCAACCCTCAGGAAGTTTGTGATTTCTCCATTACGCACGCTTATGCAAAAGTCCTAAACTTTCTAAAATCCATGAAGGGAAATGCCAGTATTTTCATGAAAATTTCTGTCGTTTTCTTGGGAAATTCTGGCCTGTTATAAAATAGTAGATCTTATGTAAAGACTTAAGGTTTGCTTTCAGTGATACTTTTTTTTAACCTGGAAAGCTGGTACAATCATGAAAAGAGACAGATTGGAATATTTTTAATTTGTAGACTAAGATTAAAGTTTTCAAGAATTAGTGTTTTTTTTGGAGAAAAGTTTTGTCTCCTTGAAAAGATGTTGTGTGATGTGGGATACTCAGAAAGGGAGAGAGAAAGTCTTAGGAATCAAAAGATGTGACTAGGACTATTGTGGCTAAAAAGAAAATTATTTTGCTTTAGAAAGACCCTTCCTGACCAGAATATCCGAAATGCATTACTGCCAATGAAATACTTCCAGCTTTTGCTTTTCAGTCTGTGGGAGGAGATTCAAGTCCCATCCCAGAAATTTAAGCACAAGGTCCAGGCTGATTCCCTTGTGGCCTGCTGGATAAAAGTGCTTCTGTCAGAGCTACTTTTGTCCGGAGTATTAAACCAATACTGCGTCTGTACCAAGGGAATGGTACACTACTGAAAGCACAGTCAATATTCTTGGCATGAAAAAGCTACTCAGCCCCTCCTGTCTTGCCAGTCAAAAAAGTGCTGTCCAGACTATTTCTACTTTCTAGCTTTCAGTCTGTAGCTATACAGATCATAGCTCTTCAAGTGTTTAAATGTGACGAGGACTCTGTCTCCACCTTCATTTTAATGCATTGAGTTCTAAGATCTTGCCGCTCTCTGGGTGAAAAAAAATGCTTCACCATCTCCTTGCTATCCTTCTGCCAATTACTTTCTCTTTTACCTCTTTGCTAATGAATATAGTACTTCCTACATACTGTATCTAGGTGCTCCTTACACATCATATTTCAATCTCCTCTCTCATTTCTTCCAAAGAAATAGACCATAGCTTATCCAGTCTTTCCTCTTAGTGAATATTTATTGTCCCAGCAATCCTTGTAAATTGGCCGTCATGGTAGCATAGCAGTTAGCACAACATCATTGCAGCTGGGGTATCAGAGTTCAGAGTTCAATCCCCACAGCCTCTCCCCATGGAATGCGTGGGTTTTCTCCAGGTGCTCCGGTTTCCTCCCACAGTTCAAAGACGTACCAGTTAATAGGTTAATTGATCATTGCAAATTGTCCCATGATTAAGTTAGGGTTAAATCAGAGGCTGTCAGGGGTTGCTGGGTGGCACAACTTGTAGGGCCAGAAGGGCCTATTCCACGCTGTATCATTAAATAAAAATAAATAAAATCTATCCCATGCCCCCTCAGGTATAATTGCATCTTTGCTATTGTATAAAAAGCAATGTTTCGATGACCAAATAATAAATTTTAGTAATGTAATTGAGGATAAATACTGAAAAGGTTAGCCCCATCTTAACTCAAATAGTTTTAAACAGCATTTTAGATTGACCTTTAAGTACAGATATGGTCACAGTTCATTGTCCTGTGTAAAGTAGCATATCCAATACTGCCATTCTGTCTCAGTATTGGCGTGGATAATCAGCCTATATTTTTGGTCTCAAGTTTCTGGGCCTTGAAAACTATATACTAAACCACAGGAGGTACTAATTGAGTGAAAGCAAGCAAAAAGCAGAATTAACTCAGGAGAGAGAGAGAGGAAAAACAAGTTCCTGTTTCACTGTTGTAGATTTCAAAGTGTTTTTGTATGTATTTCATCATGCTCCAAAGTACAAATATTACCAAGCAAAAAGGAAAGACTGCCGTCTCCTCACAGCACACATCCATATTTATCTTTGACACCTTGACCCAGGCATGTGTAATTACAAAAAAAAGTTACAGTATCAAACTCAGCCTGAAACCAAACCCACCTTAAATCTACCCACTTACCTTTCACGATAGACTGGATGAGAAAATAATCATTTGCAGGAGGTGTCTCTCAAAGGTGTAACCCCAACCATTGAGATTACTGAGACATGCAAATTCTGGCAGCTGAAGGGAGGAGAGGAATGCTGCAGGGCAGAAACTGCTTCTGAATCAGGAGGAATTATGCTTTCCTCAAACCCCCCCAGCCTGTTTTTTAACACTTTGTTGGAAGTTGCTCCTTCCACATCACATCACTTGACTCTTTCCTTATTCACCAAATCTCTCTCTCTGTAATCTCTAAACCTGTCTCACAATCAGCATCATTTAATCTTGTCCCCAATCTATTCCCATCCCCCCTCTGTTGTTGATGACCCAAATGTCATGCAAGACTACACCTTTTCTGCCCTAACCATAAAATGCTAATCTCATTTTTGACATCTTCTGTAACATTCCATACCCATCGATTAAGCTGCCTTCAAGGCAAGAGTCCTCTTTAATGATGATGGGGAAGGGGGTGGGGGGACAATGTACAACATACCAGCCAGAAATCCTTAATGCTAGCATTTGCACCATTAATGGTCAGGGCCTCTGCTTAAATTGGATATAGTTGCATTAAACTCAGCTGCACAGGTTTGGAAGCATTTAAAAAAAAAAATTAATTAACATTTGTTAAATTCCATTAACTTTATATCAGACAGGTGATGTTTGGAAATGGTCCAATATTGATGATTAGAAATGATGCTGCAGTTCATAGCAAAAATGAAGAATTATGCAAGCAGATTTCCTGCTTTTCTATTGATACCATTTTTTGGGAATTTCCTTTATCATTTTTTTTTGTCTTTGTAATTAATAGCTTTGAAATCCATAGTCATTTGCCTAGGTATGACAATGTGAGATACTCAGCTTTGTGCACTTCAAATGATTTGCCAAAACAACTGGTGAAAGTACATGCAGATAGTGCCATAGCAAGAAAACAGGGCAATGGCAGAAGAACTAAGGACGGAGCTTAATTAAAGGGGGTACATTCATTGTGAATAATGTATACAAAGAAATTGTGAACAATGCATAGAAAGTTAGGGAAGAAATTGGAAAGTAAAGTAAAATTTTAAGATTCTTTAGAGAATGTCCACAAACAATTCAAAACAAAATTCATCATAAGACAATTTTCAGTATAAATATCTAAGACAGGGTTAGTTCATATCCATTGCACAGCAACTTTATGACATTTAATGCATGTCCTTGGTTGACATCAAAATGACATTTTCATAAATACTGGATATAATATTTAATAATAACATGCACTATTATTTTTTCTAATCATTTCAGTATATGGATATTGCTGGAATTGCCCTTGAAAAAGGTGGCAATGAACTGTCACCTTGAACCATTGTGATCCTTTGGTTGCTGAAAAATTTAAAAACAGTATGGATGCTTGGAATTTGAAAATAATAGTTGAAAATACTAGAAGTGCTCAACAGGTCCCATTGTATCGTAGGTGTAAACAGCATGAATCCTCAGTGTAAATATCACCAATAATTTGACCTGGTGCAAGCACAATAATGCTATGGCCAAGAAAGCAAACCAGCGCCTCTACTTCCTCAGAAGGCTAAGAAAATTTGACACATCCCCATTGACCTTCATCAATTTTTATCAATGCACCACAGAAAGCAACCTATCAGAAGTATTACAGCTTGGTATGGCAACAGTTTTGCCCTGACCACAAGTAATCACAGAGAATTGTGGACACAGCTCAGTCCATCATGAAAAACATTGACTCTATCTACACTTCCCATTGCCAACATAATCAAAGTCTCCTCCAATTCCATTCATTCTATCTTTTGCCCCTTCCATTGGGCAGAAGATGCAAAAGCTTCAAAACATGCACCAACAGGCTCCAGGACAGTTCAAAGTTCAAAGTAAAAATTATTGTCAAGAGTACATACATGTCACCACATAAAACCCTGAGATTCTTCTTCTGCGGGCATACTTAGCAAATCTATAGAATGGTAACTAGTCTGGAAACATCTGGAACTGTTAACTGTAAACAACTGTGCAAATGCAGATATAAATATCAATAAATAACGAGCATGAAATAACAATATAATGTACTATTAAAACCAATGAAGCTATCACCTTTTGTTCAAGAGCCTAATGGTTGAGGGTTAGTAGCTGTTCTTGAACCTGGTGGTGTGAATCCTGAGGCATCTGTACTTTCTACCCACAGACAACAGCAATAAAAGAGCATGGCCTGAGTGATGAGGATCTTTGATGATGGATGCTGCTTTGCTACAGCAACATTTCATGTAGATATGCTCTGTGGTTGGGAGGGTTTTACCCGTGTTGTACTGGGCCAAATCCACTACCTTATGTAGGATTTTCAGTTCAAAGGCATTGTGTGTTCCCATACCATGCCATAATGCAGCCAATCAGCACACTTTCCACCACACATCTCTAGAAGTTTGTGAAAGATTTTAATGAAATGCCGAACCTCTGCAGACTTCTTCACAATATTTATATGATTGGTCTAAGACAGGTCCTCTGAGATAGTGAGACCCAGGGATTGTCCCCATGTTAGATTCCTGAACAGACCCTTTTGTGCAAAAAAAATTGAACTCTATCTTCCAATCTAGCTTCTCATTTTCATCTTGTCTTCTTGCACTGCACTTTCTCTATAGCTGTAACAGCGTATTCTGCATTCTGTTAGTGCTTTTCCCTTTATAATTCCTCATCTTTAATAACGGATTTACTTCTGCTCTGACTGTCTCGAATTTCGGGCATGTTGTTGGTGTCTTCCACAGTGAAGACTGCCGCAAAATAGATATTGAGTTTGTCCACAATTTTTCCCCAAACACACCCCCCCACCCATTACTACCTCTACTGTGTCATTTCCCAGCAGTCCAATGTCCACTCTTGCCTCTCTTTTAATATATTTGAAAAAAAAAATTTGGTATCCTGTTTTATCTTACAGGCCAGCTTACCTTCATATTCATCTTTTCTCTTTTTAGTTGCCTTCTGTTGGTTTTTAAAAGCTTCCTCTGTTCCCACTACTGGTTTAAGATGGCACTACTGCATATGGGCGACATTCAACTAAATACTCTATGAATAGCACTTTTTATATGGAAATTCTGTAAAACGATCACTGTAAACAATGAAGAGGCAAGTGAACGCGAGACTAATCCAAGGGGTGCAATCCAGAGCAGGAGGGAGGTCGATATGTGTTACAGGAGAAGGTGGAGTTAGAATCGGAGATGTAGTTGGAATGAGTGGAGTGGAGAAAAGCTGCAGTGGAGCTGTTCAGGAGCCTGTCCAGCTAAACCAGGATCAAGGTTTTAATCCATCTAAGTGCTGCGCTGATTTGGAAAGGTCAAGCACGGAATGGAAGCAGCCCAGAGCATATCGATGCAGCTGCGCTGGAGTTCAGGCATGAGTTCGGGGTTGACCTGGTGCTTGAATAATTTAAACACTGAGCCAGATGGACTGAAAAGGCAAGATTGCGGGACTGGAGGCAAGAGTCGACCCAGCTCTGCTCCACAACATTTTTCTCCGCTCTCCCTGGCACTGATGCTGTGTCATGCCCCAGCTGTTCCAGGCTTAGTGTCTGCGAGCTTTACGACGATTTGCCCGTGTAATGGACTGAGATTAAAATTATGGGCCTACTTGTCCCAGCTTCAGGTTTATGGATTCAATTTCATTCTGAATGCTGATGCTTGCTTTATTGTTTGCATCATCTGATTTGATTTGTTTTTCTCTTTCCCTGCGCATTGGGTGTTGGTCTTAATTGGATTCTTTACAGGTTTCTTGTTTTGTGACTGCTTGTTAAGCAGAAGAATCTCAAGGTTGTATAATAAATACAGAACATTGACAATAAAACGCACCTTGAACTTCAATTTTTTTCCTTCTTGTATGCCCTCTCTTTTGCTTTTATGGTGTCTTTGTTTTCTCGTTGCCTCATCCTCCCTTTAGAATACTACTTCTTTAGGATGAATCTATCCTGCGCTTTCCAAATTACTCTCAGAACCTCCAGCCATTTGTCTATACCAGCATCCCTGCTGGTGTCCCCTTCAATCCAACCTTGGCCAGCTCCTCTCTCATGCCTCTGAAGTTACTTTTACTCAGTTGTGATACTGATATATCCAATGTTAGCTTCTCCTTCACAAACTGCAGACTGAATTCTGTATTATGATCACTGCCTCCTAAGGAATTCTTTATGTTAAGCCACATGATTAAATATGGTTCATTACACAACACACAATTCAGAATTGCCTGTTCCTTAGTGGACTTGACCATAAGCTGTTCTAAAAAGCCATATCAGAGGCATTATACAAATTCCTTCTCTTGGGGTCCAACGCCTTTCTGATTTTCCCAATCTTTACATATTGAAATATCCATTAACATCGTAACATTGCCCTTTTTGCATGCCTTTAAAATCTCCCATTGTAATTTGTACCCCACATTCGAACCACTGTTTGGAGGTCTGTATATAACTCCAATCAGTCTTTTAACTGTACTCACAAAGATTTTACATCTTCTGATCCTATGTCACTTCTTTTTAAGGGTTGTCATCTTTTACTGACAAAGCCACCCTACTCTTTCTCCCCATCTGTCTGTCCTTTCAATACAATGTGTATCCTGTATGTTAAACTTCCAGCAGTGATCTTCTTTCAACCACAATTCAGTAATGCCCAAAGTGTCATACCTGCCAATTTCAAACTGCACTACACTACTGTATTTCGTATACTGCATTCATTCAGATTTAACACTTTCAGTCCTGTATTCACCACCTTTTTCAATTTTGTCTCTAGGTTACCTGAAGTTAAATTCTTAGTGCTTTTTAAACATTTTCTCTTATTCTTTATTTTGGAGACTTCTGTAACCTCTCCTGCACACTCCTTTGCTTTTAATTTTACAAGCTGTTAAATCTACTCCCCCCCCCCAACACTATTTAGTTTAAAGCCATATTCATAACCCTAGTTATGTATTTCTCGAGGACCAAGGTCTGGTCCCAGCATGGTTCAGGTGGAGCCTGTACTCCTTCTCCAATATGACTGCCATGTCCCATGAATTCCATGGATGAACCAAGACCAGGAGATTTGTAGACTGTTGAGGGTTAAATCTGTAGAATTCTGGACCAGTGATCCAGGGCTCTACAGAAACTCCAGGTTCAACCTATGGATATTTTGTTTTATAAGCATAAAAACAATTGCAGTTGAAGTTAGAGATGGAGTCAGATGCACATCAGCTCTGGCAGGGTTTGCAAGCCATTATTTCCTACAAGGCAAAATCTAACATCATGTGTGATGCTTCACTTCCAGGCCTTTTATGCATGCTTTGAAGATGAAAGTAAAACTACACCTGTGCAAATCCCTGCAGTATCTGGTGACCCTATAATCTCTATCTCAGAGGTTGACATCAGAACATCTTTTATGAGGGTGAACCCTTGCAAGGTGACAGGCCTTGATGGTGTTTCTGGTAGGCCACTGAAAACCTGTGCCAACAAATTAGTGGGTATGTTCAAGGACATTTTGAATCTCTCACTGCAGCAGTTGGAGGTTCCCACCTGCTTCAAAAGGGTGTCAATCATACTAGTGCCGTAGAAGATCAGGCTGAGCTGCCTCAACGACCATCACCCAGTTGCACTCACATCTACTGTGATAAAGTGCTTTGTGAAGTTGATCATGGCCAGAATCACCGCTTGCCTTTACAAGGATCTGGACTCGCTGCGATTTGTCTATTGCCACAATAGGTCTATAGCAGATGCAATCTCACTGGATTGCCACTCGGCCTTGGATCATCTGGACAATAGCAATACCTACATTAGGCTGCTGTTTATTGATTACAGCTTGGCATTTAAAACTACCATATGCTCAGTACTAATCAGCCAACTCCAAGACCTGGTCCTTTGTACCTCCCTCTGCAACTGGATCCTTGACTTACTCATCGGAGTCAATGCAGATTGAAAATAACATCTCCTCACTGATAATCAACACTGGAGCACTTAAGGATGTGTGCTTAGCCCACTGCTCTACTTTCTCTCCACCCATGACTGTGTGGCTAGGCACAGTTCAAATACCATCTATAAATTTGCTGATAACATAATTATTTTTGGCAGAATTCTAGTTGGTGACAAGGAGGCATACAGGATTGAGATAGAACAGCTAGTTGAGTGGTGTCGCAACAACAACTTTGTATTCAACATCAGTAAGATTTAATTCTGGACCAGGAAGGAGAAGTCGAGTGACCACACACCAGTCCTCACTGGAGATCACCAATGGAAAGGGTGAGCTGTTTCACATTCCTGAGTATCAACATCTCTGAAGATCTACCCTGTGCTCAACATATTAATGCAATTACAAAGAAGGCATGATAGTGACTATCATCAGTTAAGAATTTGAGGAGACTTGGTATGTCACTGAAGACTCCCGCAAATTTATACAGATATACCATGCAGAGCATTTTAACTGGTTGCATCACTGTCTGGTATGGAGGGGGTCTCTGCGCAGAATTAGAAAAAGCTGCAGGAAGTTACAAACTCTGCCAGCTCCATCGTGGGCTCTAGCCCCCATAGCATCAAGGAAATCTTCAAACGATGATGCTTCAGAAAGGCGGCATCCCCATCAACCAGCACATGCCTCCTTCTTGCTGCCATCAAGGTACAGTAGCCTGAAGGCACATACTCACTGCTTTAGGAACAGCTTCTTCCCCACCACCATCAGATTTATGAATAGACAATGAGCCCATGCACATTAGCTTATTACCGTAGATGTCGGATTATAAGCCACTACTTTTTTCCCACATTTTAAACAGCTTTGAACACTGCGGCCTTTACTACGGTGCGGCTAATGCATGATTTTTTTTCATGCCGCCAAAAACATTTTGCCTCGTAACAGTAGACCAATAAAATTGATGAGTAGTTCACAGAGGTCCAATGAAATTGTACGATAAATCAAGCGCACTTTCACAATTAAATTATTGTAAATCAGTCATTTGTACTCACCCTCATCAACATGGAAAACACTCGAAGAAAAGCATTGTGCTGCCTTTATGGCAGTTATTTAGTTTATAATATTTTTGCTTAGTAATTCATTTTCTAGTTAAAGTTAGAAGTGTTTTAACTATATTTGTTTTCTGTACTACATCGCGGGATGCTATGACGTCACACCCGGTTTCGCCGCGTCTTGTGGGAAAAATACCGGTTTGCGATAAACGGGAAGGAGGGGGGCGAGCGCATTACGCGAGCGGCATTAGATCTGAGCGAACACTGCTTTTAAGTTAAAGGCGATCAATAACTTTTCCTGGTAGGCTGCAGTATATATATTTTTTACCAGTCGTTAGGAGATATTGGAATGTTGTTCAGTAAAAAAGTATTCGCAACGTATATTTAAAAGTAGCCGCGTTACAGGCACGGTTCGAAAAAAAGCATTTGCAATATGTATTTGTTTATGTTACCATATGGATTTAATTAAAAGTTAAAAAATCCTCACGTGTAATATCTTTCTGTGTAAATATCTCATATTACAACGTGGGACACCTGCGGCCGAAAATCCGGTGCGGCCTGTACAAGTACAAAATTGATTTTCTTTCTAAAATTAGAGCCAGCGGCTTTTAATCAGGTGCGCTCTGTAGTGCGAAATCTACGGTAGTTTGATTTATTTTTATTTGTTCTCTTTTTGCACAACTTATTGAACACACACCACCAATCTTTGAGCCATGCACTTACCTCTCTGATCTGATTAACTCTGTGCCAGTTTGCATGTGGCTCAGGTAACAATCCAGAGATTATTACCTTTTTAGTTTTGCCTTTTAATTTAGTTCATAGTTGCTTAAATTCCCTCAGCAGAACCTTTTTCCTTGTTCTTCCTACATCGTACTATTCACATGGATTTGACAACCAGATGAGATGTCCAAAACCCAGACACCAGGGAGACAACACAACCTTGTGCACAGTAGTGTTAGAAATGCCACATACAAAAAACTGAAAATGCTTGGCTATCATCAGGTTCACGTCTCAATAATGCATAAACGTTTGGAAGAAAATCATCATGTTCTCTTAATTCCTTGCTCAGAAATCAAATCAAATCAAGTTTAATTATCATTCAAACCATAGATACCGCTGAACGAGACTGTGTTCCTCTGGGGCCAAGGAGCCCCAAAAATGCAGCTTAGTAACAAGCTTAAACAAGCTTTCCTATTTTCCATCAGATTTTCTTCATCTCTCCTAAATTGTTGTTTAAAGTAAAAGTTAGCACCTTGTCTAAACTCTGACAAGCTTCTTCCCAGCCAAACCTAATCTATCCTCACCTGCTTCCATGGGAAATATTAGTTTGGAGCAGGATGTCTCCCCATTAAGCCTTTCTCATTCCTAAGTGCCATAGTGTATTACCTCTAGCACTGTCCCCATTGAGATCATCTTGTACTTCTAAGGTTTGACTTGCTTCTTAGTGATGAACACACCAGTGGCCCAGTGACTACAAGCTTCTCGAGTAACTGCTGATGGGACCATGCATGCCCTCTTTTAAAGCACAATACTATGTTCAAACCACCATAGTACTCTTTCTAATGCATGTCAGCTCAATTTCATGAATTACTGCAGAGTATTGATACTGTTGAGTATTTTCTGAACAAGACTAGTGGATGATAAGAAGGTAAAATTATTTTTCTAGGTATTCCTACTGAGCAAAGCATGATTAAGAACAGGTTACTACATTCATTCTTGTAGTCATGACTCATCCACCATTTTTTCACTGATCCACAACAGAAATGATACAATCTTTATTTCCAACTGAATGTTTCATCGTGATTAATGGCAACCAGCTCCCTCCCCCATTCCAAACTTTATGACAATTTTTTTTCTTTTTAACTGCAGTTGATTTGCCCCTATATTTTCCACGGGATCAACCCACTTTGACCTTCCAGTCAGTGTACCATTTTACCAGCAGTGGACAACTCTACCAACAGATACAAAAATCTTACCCTTACAGTCCACGCTGGGATGGCAATGAGATGGCCAAGAGAGCAAAGTAAGTATCTTTACAGATTTAATAGCTTCAATTTGTACTGCTACAGGAGTTGTACATGTTACTACTTGCAGATTGTGTAACATGGTTTTATTTTCCATATTTCTCCGCTGCTGTTATAATTTATCACTTTCCCATCTCAAATTCTGAACATTAGTTATCCGATCTCCGAAATGAAACAATTGGGGAAAGCAAACAGGAGGGCACTTCTTTCGTGTGGAACTCACTGTTTGTACGTGAAAGTTAACTATTTTTCATCTACATTCAGGAAGCAGATGGAGTTCCTGGGTACTAAGAGGCAGGTTTAAAAACCTCTTTTGTAAGAGTTAATCAATAGCTTATGGTTGACTAGTGAACCATTCCAGTGTACTTGAGCAATGTATTGAATATTACCTTGTATTTCTATTATTATCTCTTGGAGACCATACATAGTAATATTGTTGCAGTGGGGTCATGCATTTAAGTACAGCTTTTTAATCTTTTTATTCTCTGTATGCTTTGAATATAATTTTGTCTTATAATTTTTCTCACTTTTGTATTGTACATTCTTCTTTCAGCATTTTATAAGGAAATGAAAATCCTTTTTAAAACAATATTTTGTACTTTGCATTAGTTACTGTTAACCATACAGGATTTTTAATTGTCATCTAGGTCATCCAGTTTTACACATGTACAGTGGCATGCAAAAGTTTGGGCACCCCTGCTCAAAATTTCTGTTAACTGTGAATAGTTAAGTGTGTAGAAGATGAACTGATCTCCAAAAGTCTTAAAGTTAAAGATGAAACATTCTTTTCAACATTTTAAGCAAAATTAGTGTATTGTTACTGTTTTGTACAATTTTAGAGTGAAAAAAAGGAAGGGAGCACCATGCAAAAGTTTAGGCACCCCAAGAGATTTGAGCTCTCATATAATTGTTACCAAGGTCTCAGACCTTAATTAGCTTGTTAGGGCTATGGCTTGTTCACAGTCATCGTTAGGAAAGGCCAGGTGATGCAAATTTCAAAGCTTTATAAATACCCCTGACTCCTCAAATCTTGTCCCAACAATCAGCAGCCATGGGCTCCTCTAAGCAGCTGCCTAGCACTCTGAAAATTAAAATAAATGATGCCCACAAAGCAGGAGAAGGCTATAAGAAGATAGCAAAGTGTTTTTAGGTAGCCATTTCCTCAGTTTGTAATGTAATTAAGAAATGGCAGTTAACAGGAACGGTGGAGGTCGAGTTGAGTTCTGGAAGACTTAGAAAACTTTCTAAGAACTGCTCGTAGGATTGCTAGAAAGGCAATCAAAACCTCCATTTGACTGCAAAAGACCTTCAGGAAAATTTAGCTGACTCTGGAGTGATGGTGCACTGTTCTACTGTGTACACCTGCACAAATATGACCTTCATGGAAGATTCATCAGAAGAAGCATCAGAAGTTTGCAAAGGAACATCTAAACAAGCCTGATGCATTTTGGAAACAAGTCATGTGGACCGATGAAATTAAAATAGAACTTTTTTGCCGCAATGAGCAAAGGTATGTTTGGAGAAAAAAGGGTGCAGAATTTCATGAAAAGAACACCTCTCCAACTGCTAAGCACAAGGATGGATCGATTATGCTTTGGGCTTGTGTTGCAGCTAGTGGCATGGGGAATATTTCACTGGAAGGGGGAAGAATGAATTCAGTTAAATACCAGCAAATTCTGGAATCAAACATCAGAGTGTAAAAAAGCTGAAGCTGAAAAGAGGATGGCTTCTACAACAGGATAATGATCCTAAACACACCTCAAAATCCACAATCGACTACCTCAAGAGGCACAAGCTGAAGGTTTTGCCATGGCCCTCACAGTCCCCCGACCTAAACATCACCTAAAAATCTGAGGATAGACCTCAAAAGAGCAGTGCATGCAATATGGCCCAAGAATCTCACAGAACTAGAAGCCTCTTGCAAGGAAGAATGGGCAAAAATCCCCCAAACGAGAACTGAAAAACTCTTAGCTGGCTACAAAAAGTGATTGCAAGCTGTGATACTTGCCAAAGGGTGTTACTAAGTACTGACCATGCAGGGTGCCCAAACTTTTGCTTCGGGCCCTTTTCCTTTTCTGTTATTTTGAAACTGTAAAAGATTGAAATAAGAAAGTAATCTTTTTTGTCATCTTTAACTTTATGGCTTTTGGAAATCAGGTCATCTTTTACTCGCTTAGCTATTCACAGTAACAGAAATTTTGACTAGGGGTGCCCAAACTTTTGCATGCCACTGTATCTAATTGTGACTTACTGAGAGCTAGTAAACTCAAAATGGCAGCTGATCTTAGCATTAAGTAAGTTGCATTAGTTTCCAATTTTATATAAAATGATCGTTGTGTTACAATTAGATGCTAACCTTGATGGGAAGGAGGATTTTTTATTTTAAATGTTGATAATGAATAGGGTGGAATAGATAATAAATAATGTAGAAATTGCCCAGACATTGTCCCTATAAACCAGATTTCTTTTTGTCATTTATAAAACATCTTCTGATTTGGTGATTTTCTGAAATGATAGTTGGTATTAATTGGCATTAGAATATTCTGAGTGATCCATAGTCATCTGAGGTACAAGAATTAAATAATTAAATCAACAGGCAGTGTATGTGTTAAGTCTTTAACCATAAGTACCATGTTAAGTAAAATTCACCAATCAAATTATTGTTGCTTTGAATAGAAAGCAGAAAATAAACTTAAGGTCTGAAATGCATTTGGATTCCAAACTTTGTGTGTGCCCAAAGTGATTGCCTATTTGAGGAAGGAGCTGTATCACTGCACTCAGTTTGCCCTACATTTATGTAAGATGTATTTTTAATGTGACAAAAACCATAACAATCATTTCATACATTTGAGTGGTGGAGCATCCTGATGTTTATCTGGATATAATTAAATGAGGTTTTATCAATATAACGGTTCTTTATAGTTGCAACTAAATAGTTGTTGTATTATCTAACATTAGCACATTCTGAGTGATCCATAATTCTTTGAGGCACAATAATGAAATCAGCAAACAGTGTAGCTTCTTCCAATAACTATGCTAAAAATATTCAGCAGGTCAGTAGCATCTGAAAGAGAGAATATCTCTGGATCCACAAATGCTGCTCAACTCGCTGAGTATTTGCAGAATTTTCTGATTTAATATTGTATTAAATCAACGTGGAAGTAGACTAAAACCTGGTTCCAAATGAATCATTTTACTGTTTGTTTAATCGACATTATTACTTAACATAAATTTATCTTGTATTTTCTGTACAATAATATCTTTTTCATAAGTTTTCTGCCATTGTCTATGGCATTGAATTTGAGTAGAAGTAAAATTTAAATGTATCACTTCCATTTAATTTGATAAAGTTTTTCTCTGTTATCCCAAACAATGTGAAAGGATGAGCAGGATATTTCTTTAGAAATTGCCCCTCCATGAATAGCGAAGCCTACAAGATGGCAGGAAGTGAGATTCAGTGATTGATATATGTGCTTATATTCATTGCCATCTGTTTATCTCTCTTCACAATCTGGAATGTGGGAAAGGAGTGTACTGATTATATGGGTATTTTTGTTTTTGTTTTCTATCTCCCCTTGCATTTTATCTTACCTAAAATGAACTTTTGTATAGCTTTTGTCAGAGTCACTTTTGAATTGCATGCTGTAAAATGTGTGCTCCAGGACATTTTATTCCTATTCCGTGCTTGCTATGTAATTTAGTGGCTAGGAATCTGCAGTTTAAAATTGTTCTTTCAATATTTTTTAACTGAAATTCGGTGTGAATACATGGAATTTTTTTGTAACATTATTGCTAAGAGGTTTGTCTTCTCCAGGCAGTTATATTAACCTGTCTTGACATCTTGTATCCTGGAGGATTAACATACTAGGGTTATATAATGGTGTGCAAAACCATCAGAATGTTAGATTTGATCTTTCACTGTCGTGTTGGTGATCAGGCAAGATAAAAGACAAACAGTGAATCCGCCCCTGCATATTTTCCTACAGATGGTTACGGAATAACATTCTCTAGCGCGGTGGCACTGATGCCAATCATCAATGAAGTGGTTTCAACAGCTGGTGATGGCACCTATCAAAAACTCCATCCCTGCCACACTGAACATTCACCAATAAGCTTACTGACAGAACTGTTCTAGGGCTAATGCCATATCATCTGTCATAAAACTGGCCCTGGCACACCTAGAAAGCAAAGACACATCAGAATGCTGTTTCTGGATTTCAGTTCACCATTCAACCCTATAATTCCATAGTAGGTGGACGAACTCCTACTCCTCGACCTAAATCCATAACTGTGCAAATGGGTTTTGGACTTCCTATCCAGCAGGCCTCAGATGGTCAATAAATATATTTGCATATTTCCCTCCCCATCATCCTCAACGCCTGTACTCCCGAGGGCTGAGTGCTGAGCCCACTATTGTACAGTCTACTCACACAGGACTACATAGCCAAACCCCCAGGTAATCATATTGTCAGGTGTGCCGATGACATGATAGTGTTGGGGCTCATCACCAACAACAATAAGGTAGCCTACAGAGAAAGGTGGAAGAGCTAGAGGCTTTGTGCTAAGCAAGTAACATCTTCCTCAAAGTTAACATTGTTAACAACTTTATTACTCACACCCCTCTTTACTTTGACGGCACAGCAGTGGAAACTGCGAGCAGTTTCAGACTCCTGGGAGTGCACATCTTGCACAACTTCTCATGGTCCCAGAACATGTCCTACACAATCATGAAAACTCACCAACTCCTCTACTTTTTGAGTAGGCTTTAAAGAGCTGGGCTATGCATATCAATATAATGACCTTCTACAGATGTGCAGTAAAGAACATCCTAACAAGATTCATCAATGCATGGTATAAAAATTACACTATGATGGGCAGGAAGGCGTACAGCGGGTAACCAAAACTGCCCAATGCATCACTGGCACCAGCCTACCCTCCATCAAAGACATATACAGAAAGGTGCCAGAAAAAAGGCCAGCAATATTATGAAGAATCCCATCCATCCCTGCTCTTGGACTGTTCGTCCCATTCCCATCAAGGAGAAGGCTAAGCAACATCCACACCAAGAGCATCAGACTCAAAATGAGTTGCTTTCCCCACTGAGCAACATCTCCACTCACTACCCCACCCCACAACCACTGCTTCATCACTTCCTCTCAAAGGCACCTTAAGTACAAATACTTCTATCCCTAGCGTCACTTTATGTAGAATGCTGTGTAAAAGGCACATATTTATAGCTTGGGTTCCTAATAGTCTTGCACGGTTATTTATTTGTCAATGTGGTGTAAAGAACGAGTTTATAAATCTGGCAGGAGCAAAGGATGTTGAGAATGGCGATGGTGGAGCGCCTTGGGAGGGGTGAGGGACAGGTGGCAGAGAAGGAGAGCCAGGGGCAGGTGCACGGATGCAGACCCACCCAGCCCTGAGACTCCGGGCAAGGTTATTTGATTCCTTACAATTGCTTTATTGATCAGTACAGAATATTTCTCTGATGTGTCCCACTCCCTTCCCACTCTCAATTATTCCTCCTTTACACTCGTGTACTGAAATGACATTAAACATCTTGAATTTAAAGGTGGAATATTATTTGGTGTAAAAGGACAATGGTGAAAAAATACACATTTGCATTTTTAAAGTTTAATTTTTTTAGACTTTAAAAAATTTTGAAGTTTTAAAGAAAATTTTAAAGTTTTGGGAAAATCCATTTTGCATACTTAAGTCATCAAAAAGTTTATTGTTCTTCCTACTTCCTTGTGTTGTTAATTTTTAACCACTGCTTCCATTGTTTTTTGTTCATTAGGGCTTACTTCAAAACCTATGTTCCTCAGTTCCAGGAGGCAGCTTTCGCTAATGGGAAGTTATAGTTGACATCTGGTTGCAGAAGAAAGCCAATCGAACAGTTGCATTTGTTTATTTTAGGACGTCATTTGGATTTTATTCAATCTTCCTCGAATGCTCAAGTGTAACTGTAAGAACGTTGATTTCCACTTGGCTGCAGATCATTGGCGTGCCTATACTATATCCTATACACAAAAAGGTCTCTTACGTTGTTCAGCCAGTTAAAGTCTGTATTACTTACAACATAAAATGTTTCAAGTTGATGAGAAAAAATGTTCCAAGATACAATAAATGCTCATTGAAAAGTTTGAATGATGTATGATGCTGTGAAAATTAAAATGTAGAAAATGCAACTGCCTTCTCATTTTATCACTACCCCACACTCTGATTCCTGATTCCTCCACCCTCTTAGAACAGTACAGCACAGAAACAGGCCCATCAGCCCATAAACTGATAATGAAATGCCTAACTATACTAATTACACCTACTTACACAATGTCCATTTCCCTACATTCTCTGCATATTCATATACCGAAGAGCCTCTCACGTTGCCTGCTCCACCAATTCAGGCAGCACATTCTAAGCACCCACTGTTCTCTGTGGGTGAAATTATTTGCCCTATTCATCCCCTATGAACCTGTCCCCTCTCACCTTAAATGCATGTCCTCTAGTATTAGATAGTTTGACCCTGTACAAAGATACTGGCTGACTATCTGTGCCTCTCATAATCTTACAAACCTCTGTCAGGCCTCTCCTTGGCCTCCATTGCTCCAGAGAAACAACCCAAGCCCCTCCTTCTAGCTCATGCCCTCTAATCCTTGCAGCATCCTCCCTCATCCCTTGATATGCATTTTGATATGTGGTTCTACATCAAAGTGTGGCTTGAATTTTGATCTCAATACAGTGAAGATTGTTATGGTAAGAAATTAACATTAAGCAATCCCAGCTCAGCTACTGTATGAAATATACTTTGCACTGTGCCTTGTTCTGTACATTGGTGGGTCAGATCAGGTAAGAATGTGTTTTTAAAGAAAGCTTTAAATTTTCTCTCCCTACGCCAGATGCTTTTAAGCAATCTGACTAAATTCCCTGTCCAGCTCCAGTTTGCTACTTGTCAGCACTTTTATCTCTACCTAAATGTCTACATTAAGAAGTAGATTTCAGACGTTTGATCTTTTCCAAGTTCCATCTGGGGAATGAGGAAGAGACATGCAGTATAATTTCGGTATTTTTGAAATGTCTCTAACCTGGTATAAGTATATTTTTAGAAGGTCTAGCACTTAAAACACAGACATTTAAATCTTTTTAAGGAAGAATAATGGGTAATTGTTTTAGGGGTTTGAAATCTGAAATTTTCAATTAAAATTGAAATAAGTTAAAAATGAAGATTTTTTCAATATTTAGTACAATTATTGAAATTGCGGTTACACAGCACAGAAACAGAACCGGCCCAGCTGATGCCCCATAGCAGTTAATGAATGAGAAGCTTATCGTACAAGCAAGAATAACATACTAAAATGGACCTTTGTACAGTATGAGCAATACTCTTGATAATGTATGATGTTAACCTAAGTGTATTTCTCAGTGCTGCAAACTCTAGGTACATATGTCACAGCAAATGAGAATGCTACACTAAGCATTCATTTTAGTGATTATTGTACTCTTGGTTTATCCTCACATTGGATTATATAAAGTTTACAGCACAATATTGATTTATATAACCAAACTCAATCGTGCAATACATTTCCAACTCTTCAGAGCATAATCCATTTACTCCTTTGTGTTTACTCCAAAAATGTACTAGTGTAGTTTCTCCCAGATTCTTGATGAGTTTCACTGGGTGAAGAATTTTCTCCTGAATCACTAATGTACAGGCCATTCTCCTTACAGATTCCCAACTTATGGATACCCATACATATGAACAAGCATTAAATATGAATGATAATTAAATTTAAAAGTCTGACGCACATACATATGCTTGTTCAGACAAACAGCAGATCTAGCTTCCTCACTCTCTCATTTTCAGTAAATACCCTTTCTTACCAGACTTAAGTGCTTTTGGTGACATTCGTTACAATTATTTGGAGGTATGGCTACTGTATCAAGTGATTTTTGTGTATATTTTTGACTTTTGAACAAAATCACCTCATGAATCTGTTAAAATGGAATCCATCTGTTATCCAGAACAACTTGTATTTATGACTCCTCATTTTGGAATCCCCCACATGAAAACATTGGGCTCCTTGTGCAGCCTTTAAAGAGCTACCATCCAGTCCAGAACCTTTCCTCTGTTGGAGGAGGAATGCAGAATTAATTTCATCTTTGACCCTTCATAATTATCAGATGAAGCATATCACCACCAGTCCCCTAATGCTGGCACCTCTCTGTCTGTAAACATCAGAGACTTTTCAGAGCAGTGCACCCTCTCAGTGTTTTTATCCGTTTACAGTTATATATGGACATGTAGCCTGTATGCCAGCATTACAAACTATGTGTTCATTATGCCAGAAATGTCCATTTCCCATTATTATAAGGCTGCTATTGTCATTTTAGTTTTGAATTCCATTTTTTTTTAATATCTTCAATGAATGTGGGCACTGCCAACACTGATTGACCAATCCTACTCTATATGCACTAACCGGGAAGTGAAGAGACAGCCACGTTAATGGACTGGTTAATGATGTCAGGTTTCCTTCCCTGAACCTTTCAGGGGTTTGTAATAACCAGGTGGTGTTATCATTACTGTTGCTGCTGCTAATTTTAATACCATGTTTATTTAATTAGTTGAACTTAAATTCTTCTGTTCCAGGAGAAATCCAAGGTGGGGTTTGAAAATGTCTGTGGGTCAGTAGCCCAAAGCTCTTTAACTGCTACTTCTTCTTATATTCAGATTTCAACAGCATACAATTATGTTAGTGAATTTAGTTGCAATTTTGCAGCCTTAAATTTGACCCTGAAATTAAACTGATATTAATTTGAACTATTGTTGAGTGTAGGGGTTTGTGATGACTATTCTTACTTGTTCAACTATTGACATTTGGTGATGACATTGGTGTTGTTCAGCTAGAAATCCAAGAAGGTTTACACAGCTCTGTGACCATTATTCTAGCTAAAAATAAAGAGTGCACATGAAGCAAAGTTTTCTATAACTACTTCTGTCAGGATCTGTCCCTCAAATGTTCTGGCATAGAGCATTCTCAAATCATTTTATTTCATAGCTCACAGACATTCCCAAACATCGGTGTTTTTCTTTCCTGCCACTGGTTATGGTAAATTGGTTTATTATTGTCACGTGTACTAAGGTACAGTGAAAAACTTGGGTTTTGTATGCATATCAGAACATCTGAGGTATTACAAGGGAAAAGCAGGAACAGAATACAAGTTATGTTACAGTTAATGAGAAACTTCAGTGCAGACAGACAATAAGGTGCAAGGCTATAACAAGATAGATCTTATACTAAGAGACAGTTTTATAATGTTATAACAGCAAGATAGAAGCTGTCCTCTGCCGAACTAAGAAAATCAAAGTTATGGAATTTACATTCAAAAGATATGGACATAATGTTAGAAATTAATATTGCAATAGATTGCTGCATATGTACATCATCTACATAAAATCTTTCCAAAATGCTGTCTTTTGATTTTCCATTCAAGCAAAATTATTTTAGCCATGAAGTCAATGACCCTATTGAAAAAATATAGCAAATAGTTAAGAACCAAGCAAGATATTTGAATGCAAATTCTTTTCCTTTAATAAATTATTAATGTAGCTATCCAAAAGATGGCAAAGAATCGAGGCATTTTTTGAAATAAGTCTTACAGTAAGCAATGGAAGTATGAGGAGAGATCTGGCAGTGGAGACACAAGAGACTGCAGATGCTGGAATCTGGAGCACAAAGCAAACTGAAGAAATTCAGCTGGTCAGTTAACACCTCTGGAGGAAAATGAATAGTCAACATTTGGCAGTAGTTGCTTTAAGAGAAAACATTGAAAGGTATAACAGTGGATGGGCACCGGCTTGAGCTTCAAGATTTACCACACAATCTGCAAAAAGAAGTATTCTCTAAAAAACAAAACCAGTGGGAAAAGTGATCCATCATAAAGTCACAGGAGAAATTATAAATATGATTAATCCAAAGGATTAGGCTTGTAAATTACTATAAGCAGCAGAAGGCGGGGCTGATGGCAGAATTGTGGAACAAAGAAATTATCCTGATAAAGAATGGAGAGATAAAATATGAGAGCAGACAAACAAGAAATATAATAACAGTAAAGTAATTGATAATGTAAAACTGGGGGGAAACTAAGAAAGGCATCTAAACCTAATAAAAACTAGAGAACTAAGAGTAATGAGAATGAGGATCTGAAGGAAATTAGTATTTGGTTAACAAAAATATGCGAGCTGAAAGTTGATAAATCCCAAAATGTGATGATGTTTCGAAAGAGATAGAGATTACATTGGTCACCCATAGGTCAAAATTATTAAATCCTGAAATAATTCCTGCAAATTGAAAGTAGCAAGTGTGGTCCTACTTCTTAAGAAAGGAGAGACAGAGTAAACAGGGAACTGTTGTTCCTCTCCATGCCTTGTGGTGCATCAGGTGGCAACCTTGCCATTTCTTTAGCATTTTTATCTGCTTTTTTATGAGGCCAAGTTGCTAACTCGACAATCAACCAGCACAAATGGAAAGTGTACAAGGAGCCAACCAGATACAAATCCGGGGACCACTCACCTTGAAGTCCAGTGCGGACGCCACTAAATCACTGCCTGAAACAGGGATCTACTGACTCATTAACCAAATATGAGTAGAAAAGAAAACATTGAAATTTATAATGAACTAAAGAAAAAATACATCTGGCCAATAATAATAGGAGTTCCATGAGCTTGTGAATGGAAAGTTATTTTTGTCTAATCTTTTGGAGTTCCTTAAGGATTTGACTAGTGATATAGATGAGGGAATCACTAGATTTTTGGAAAACTTTGGATAATGCCCAACACTGGTGGTTCATCAACAAGTTTAAAACACCTGGAGTTGTCAGTAATACAATTGTGTGGATTGAGAGTTGGTTAACATACAGAAAGCAAGAAGTGGGACTAAAATGGGTCTTCTTCAGCATGGCAGTATTTGACTGATGGGGTAAAGATCAGTGCTAAGGCCTAGACATTAACAGTCTAGAAACTATATCAATGATTTGGCTGAGGAAACCAAGTGTCATGTTTCCATGTCTGTTGGCAATGTAAAATTAAGTGGGATTGTGAGTAGGGAGGAGGATGTAAAGAACAGATATAGACTGACTAAGTGGGTGGGAAGATGACAGATGGAATATACTGGAAAAATGTGAGGTCATTCACTTGAAACAAGTTATATTTGTATGTTAAAAAATAAGATGATACGTAAAGATCAACCTCCATTCTGTAAATGTTAAACTCAAACCTTAGTGTTTGTCAAGTCAAGTTGAGTTTATTGTCATGTGCACATTCGGTGAGGTACAGGTACAATGGAAAAACCTGTTCGCAGCAGCACTGCAGGCATGTAGGTTCAGAAAGCACACATACACAATTGTACATAAATTATACAAGACTGGAGAGGGGAAAAAGGTCATTAGAGCAAGACAAGCCACGATCGAAGATTTGTCAATGGCAGTGGAAGTGGTGTTCCATTGCTAAGGTTCGGTTATGGTTGTGCCAGTTCAGTTCAGGAACCTAACAGTTATGGAAGAGTAGCTGTTCCAGAACCTGGATCTGCTGTTACTGTATAACAACAACCAAAAAACAGAGATAAATCATTGGAATATAGCATTGTGCATTAACTAGTATATATAGGCATGCAAATTTGAAATTTATGTGTTGGGATATAGGATGGCATTGATGATATGGGGATAGAGATGTCAAGCATCAGGTTTGACATTATGAAGGACAGAAGTAGGACATTTTGGGATATTGGGAACTTATGGAGGGCAAGTTAAAGTCTGGAGATAACTGTGGAGTCTGTGGTTAAGGATTTGGCAGCCCTCCAAAATTGTGAAGAAAATTACTTATTAAAATAGAAATTGAAAAAAAAATCATCTGTACATTGTTGAACATGATGCCAAGGTTTGTTCCCTGTCTGCCTCAGCCAAATAACAGCTGAGGAAAACAGGAGATGGTTACAGAGGTCTGGGAGACCATCCAGTATGTGGCTCAAGTGTTTAACTGGGGGAAAAAAAACTTTTGGCATCTTGATTGAAGCAGCTACTTCAAAGAAAGGTTTAGATTTATATATAATGTGTTTCACAACCTTGTGATGCCAAAGTGATTCTTAGCCAATAAAGTGATGTCAGACTGTATTTGCTGTGGTACTGTGGGAAATACAGCAGCCATTCTGGGCACAGCAGGTGTTGATTAAAAATAAGTTGAGTGCTTGGGCAATGGAAGAGCAAGATGGATGATGCACAATTAAACTTGGAGCTGTCAGGAATCCTGTATGAAATATTGAGAGTCAATGTACAAAGGAGAAATGCAAGGTCTGAATCTTGAAGTCAATGATCTTAAAAGAACAGAAGGGAAAAAAAAGGAAGGCTTTGCTTTATTTTGTTGATAGGACGCGATGCTAACAAAGCTGTAATTGTTCACTTTTTTTTGACATATGGACATTTACTCTTCCTTGATGTGGTTTGATCGATCCTGGGATCACATGTTGGAGCAGACCATGGTGAAAAAGAAAAATTCCCATCTCTAAAGAACATTAATAGATGTGTTTTATGGCAGTTCCACTGTTTTTGTAGTTTTCTGATCCCAGCCATATTCTTAGTACAACTTCCACATCTTGACATTGCTGGACTCAAACTCTTAACCTGTCTGCTATCATATTGCAATCAGTAGGTTGTTGCAACCACTTTTAATTTCATACCAGATTGGAAATGGCAGAAGTATGATAGAACTGGTGCAGTGTGCATTGTAAAGAAGGATAGTGAAAGAGGATGGATGAGTAATGTTCAAAGCAGAGCTTTACTATTACCAAGATTCACAGACAGTAAAGGTAAACATAAGCTCTTCCACACTGCACATAGAGAGATATTTATGCAGCTGTGGTATGTATCTGCTGACCATAAGTAAGGAAATGACTATTTTCAGGAACCAATCACAAACTACTTCACCATCTCTGGCAAGTCTCCTTCCACATTCTTACACAGTAAAGATGAAATTCACCTCCACACCCCAGAAACCACATCTTCCACTGCTCACTCCACCATTTGTAGAAGCATTAATTCCCTCTCACTGCTCAACAGCATATTCAAAGAAATGGACCATAGCACAAGATAGATTTAATTGTGAGTAGTTATTATTGTGGACATTGAATTAACTCATCTTATTCCCGAAACAATGTCCAAACCATAATCACAAACTCACAATGAGCAGGATCATATGATGCAGAAAACTGTTTGGAAATGAACAGCAAAATCCAACAAACAGAGACAACATCCCAAGTAAACATGGGGACAATACATAAGCAATTATTTCACTGAAGCAGGAAATCTACATGAACTTTACACAGGAAATGGTGGGAGACAATTCTCTGATGTAGTACTCTGAATTTAAGTGGGAGGTACTGCGCAATTGTGCAGAAACTCTGAATAATATCACTGCTGAGAAAATATGAATCCATTTTCCAGGTTCAGTGAAGCTTACTTTTGTACATTATTTCCATTTTGGTTTGGACCAAAAGCAAGTTTTTAACCCATATTGAATCTGGGTAATTAATGTTTACTGAGTTACATTGCTCGCTAACTTAGTATAGAATCTACAACCACAGGAAAGGGTTTTACTAATAACAGAACAAGACTAGCGATAACATGCATGATTGATCAGTGTTGAACTGGAAGTAATGCATTGTGATCATTGAGACTCTGGAAAATCTGTCTGACTGTAAATCTCTTGAACCTTCTCAAATGCAATGACTATGTCCTGGAATTTCAGATTGTGATTGGCTTCTCTATCTTATTTTTTTGATAAATATATTCTATAAACATCAGCTATCAACCTCTTGATTTATTGTATATACAGGTTTTCTTTAAAAGCTTATTCCTGGAATCTGGTGGTGGTGAAGAGGTCAGCATTAGTTTCCCCTCCCTGATGGTGGGTCTTGGTAAGTCCACTGGACTAATGCTTTATTGTGATCATGATGAGGAGAGACATGCAGAACATTTTAATTCATAGTCAAAGAGTCATACATCACTGACGCAAGTCCTTTGGACTAACTCGCCTTTGCTGACTAAGTTATCTACCGGAGTTAGTCCCATTGTCTGCATTTGGCCATCTCCCCCTTTCTTATCCATATACCTATCCAAATTTTTTTAAATGTTGTAATTCTACTTGCCTCTACTGCTTCCTCTGTCAGTTCTTTCTGTATACCCACCCCACCACCCTCTGAAAAACTTGCCCCTCCAGTCCCTTTTAAATCTCTTCCCTCTCTCCTTCAACTTACGGGGTGGGGGGGGGGGGGGTGATTGATAAGTTTGTGGCCTAAGGAGGGAGGAGGTGAGTTATACAGCTCTCGTTACATGCACATGCAGTTCAACTCTTTGAGTGATTATGCAGAAAGGTTGAAGTTAATAACTCATCAGGGGTGATTGATAAGTTTGTGAACTAAGGTAGAAGAAGATGAGTCATTAACCAAACTCATAATCACTCAATGTTGAACTGCATGTGCATGTAATGAGAGCTGTATAACTCAACGCCTACCTTAGGCCACGAACTTATCAATCACCTATCTGTGGACACTTTCTGGAGGTCCAAGATCCATATGCTCCACGACCGCTGGACTAAGTGTGTAAATGTAGGAGGGGACTATGTTGAAAGATAAGCGTGCTAGGTTTTCTAAAATTGACTTCTTCTACCTTAGGCCATGAACATATCAATCACCCCTTGTATGCCCTCTAGTTTTAGACTACCCGACTCTAGGAAGACCATTCATCGTATCTGTGCCTTTCATGATTTTATATCTCTCTATAAGGTCTCCCTTCAGCCTCCTCTGCTCAGAGGGGGAAAAAATGATCCGGTCTCTCCTTATAACTCAAGATCTCCAGTCCCAACAACATCCTCATGAATCTTTACTGCACCCTTTCCAGTTTATCAACATCCTTCCACATATGTGACTAGCTCTCAACAATGTCTTGCACTGTTATAATATCCTGTACTCCAGTAAAGGTTTGACTGTCTAGAAATGAAATATTCATACTAGCAAACCCCCACCTCTCCAACTCTTCTGGTAAATCAATTCTGTTTCCAGTTGTTGAACATGTTCTCCTCATTTCTGGTCACTATCAACAGAAGGATGTGACAGGGATACTGCATGGAAACAGATCTTTGGAAACAGATCTTTAACAACTATCTTATCTATTCTAATCTACAAATGTACATTCATCTTATTATCTTCATACTCTCTACCTCGTCAGCAACTCCCTCACCTTAAGGGTAACTTACAATGCCCAATTAACCTCCCAACCTGCTCATCTTTGGGATGTGGAAGAAAACCTGACCACCTAGAAAAAACTCACACAAATCTGGGGGAGAATGTGAAATCTCCTCATAGACAACACCCAATTTCAGGATTGAAACCTGTGACTCTACCAGACAGTGGCTCTACCTGCAAAGCCACTGTACATTAAGCTAAGTTTGAAGCTGATTTATTAGGAGATTCACTTGCTGGACGCATAGTTAGGAGGATATGTTAGTAAGGTTACACACAAAATGCTGGAGGAACTCAGCAGATTAGGCAGCATCTAGGGAAAGGAATAAAGATTTGACATTTCAGGCTGTGACCCTTCATCAGGACTGGCAAGAAGAAGGAAAAGGAGTCCAAGCTAGAAGGTAATAGATAAAGCCAAGTGAGGGAGAAGGTAGGTGAGTGGGGAAGGGGGAATGAAGTGAGAAAGTGGGAGGTGATGAAAAGGTAAAGGGCTGAAGAAGAAATCTGATAGGAGGATGGACCATGGGAGAAAGCTGGTATCCTCCTGTGCTGTAAATGTTTGTGAATATGATTCCCATACCCAGAAAACAGCACAAAATTCAAATGAAGGAGCCGAGAATGAGATTTAACAGGGAACGATTAGTGACTGGCAGGGTCAGCAAGATCCTTTTTGCAGTTCTATGCAAACACAATTCAGACTCTGCAGATGATTTTTGCTAGGTGTTCTGCAAACCATGAAGATGAGTTGGAATGTCTCTGATGGAGAATAGACGTCTTGGTGGAGCAGTAGTTAATGCTACTGCTTCAAGCCCCCAGGAAGCAGGTTCAGTTCTGAACTCTAAGATGTACTGGTTGATTACTTAGCTACTATCAATCATCTGTTAGTGCAGCTAAGTGGCAAAAGAATCAAAGAAAAGTGGTTGGAGACATGAGCGAGGGCAAGTTGCAGAGCTGCGTGGAAATAAGGTAAGAATGGGATTGATGGGGTTGTTCTGTTGGGAACTTCTGTAGATCTAATGGGCCAAGCACCATCTTCTGTTTCATAATAAATCATTAATAACAGTATTTAGCAAATGAGAAGCAAAGGACATTTCTGGAAGTAAATATGTAAGTGAATGAAGGAATATGCAAAGCATATACAATCAGTGGCCACTTTATTAGGTACCTCCTGTACTAGATGATCTTTTGTTTTTTGCACATTCTCTGTAAATTCTGGAGACTTTTGCATGAAAATCCCAAGAGATTAGCAGTTTCTGAGATACTCGTCGCCCCCTCTGGCACCAACAATCATTCCACAATCAAAGTCACTTAGATCACATTTCTTCCCCATTCTGATGTTTGGTCTGACAACAACTGAACTTCTTGTCCATGTCTACAAGTTGCTGCCACATGATTGGCTGATCAGATATTTGCATTAATGAGCAGGTGTGTGAGTGTACATAATAAAGTGGCCACTGACTGTGTAATACAAACATTACTCATTTGAGCATGCAAAACATTTGACTTTCATTTTTCACATATTACTGAAGTAAGGACAGGTCAAATCCAGGTGTGAAAGCTTATCGATGGCACTTGATCTTTGGTGAACATATGTAGGTTTTTTTTGGAATTTCAGGACATGAAACACTTATCAGACACTCTATAAGCTCAGATCCCCCAGGGGTGAACTTTGCCTTTTGGCAACTTTGTGTGGGAGACAGGAGAGTTATGATATTTGAGAGAGTGAAGTGGCACCATAATTAACCATATGCCTCGTGATGGTTTTTGAGGGTATCTGTGGTGATGATTCACCTTTGAAGCAAAGGAACACAATGAGATGATAAAGGTGAGAGAAATTACAATTCATGAAACAAAGTGTGCAGCCTAGTCAAAGTCAAATGAGTAAAGCCACAAGATTTGTAATCAATGGTACAGAACTAGTAATAACGTCATCAGCTATCATACATATGTTACTGCAACCAGCCTGTTTGTTCTTGATCTTAATGTATAAGTAACATGATTTTTTATTGGTTTTCCCTCGAGGTTGATATTACCACTATTAGTAATAATGAACACCAATGTATACGCACATTGTGGTTTGAGCTGTTACAGCTTTAAGTTAGGTGATTCTTCCACTTCATGCCCAAAGCCACAGAGAGTGCAGAATCCTTGCTTTGTACTTTATTGTTCTTTATTGCACAAATAACCACGCACAGCAGTTAACAGCACACCAAATTCTAGTGGAGCTCAGTGGGTCAGGCAGCAACTGCGGAGGGACATGGACAGTCAGTGTTTTAGGAACAGACCCTCCATCTGGTCCAGCATCTTGTATATTGCTCCAGCATCTGCGGTCTTTTGTGCGTCAGCAAACACAAAACTTAGTTTGAAAATTGATCTTTCTTTAGGCCAAATTGAATTCTTGAAATAAGGAAAATTTCAACCATGTCATCGAGTCACAGAACAGGGAAAGAGGCCTTCAGCCCAACTTATCCATGCAGCCAATTGTACCTGCAAAGTCAAACCTATCTGTCTGCATTTGGCCCATAAAATCCCTTCTACCCATACACTTACTCAAGTGCCTTTTAAGTGTTATTATTGTACCTGCCTCAGTCATCTTCTGTGGCACTCATTTCCATTTACGCACCACGCATGCCCCTCCATGGTTTTCTTTGTTTCGTGGCTGTTCGTGAAGAAGACAAATTTCAGGGTTGTATACCGCATATATACTTTGATAATAAATGTACTTTGAATCCTTTGAACCCTCTGCATGAGGAAGTTGCCCATTGAGTCCCTTTTAAATCATTCATCTCTCACCTTAAACATGCGCCTTCTAGTTTTTTGTTCTCCTTCCCTGGGAAAAAGACTATGTACAGTTACCTTACTTATAACCCTCATGGTTTTATAAACCTCTATAAGATCACCCCTCAGTCTCCCAGGCTCTAAGCCAGGGGTGTCAAACTCATTTTAGGTCACGGGCCGGATTGAGCAAAATGCAGCTTCATGCGGGCCGGATCAGTCGGACGCGTGCAAACGCAGCTTTCGTTGCTTCTGTTTTTTCAGCCTGCTCTCATGTGTCTCAGTCTCTGCTATAACTACAAAGTGTTTCACTTTACAAATTCCGTTTCTTATGAAGAAGACTGCCAAGCAAGACTGTCGAATAAACACTAAAAACCCTGAAAACCTGGTACCTGAATAAACTCAGCATTAGCCATATCATACGCCATAGGTACTTCGATTACTGGGGCCAGCTTTAATAGTAATTAGATATTATCTCGCAGGCCAAAGATAATTCCACTGTGGGCCGGATTTGGCCCGCGGGCCTTGAGTTTGACATATATGCTCTAAGCAATAAAGTCCTAGACTGGACAGGGGATATCCCCTGAGTTAGCTAGAATGTTATTTTTTTGAATGAGGCTTTGAAAACATCTTTGACTTATTCCCTCTGTCCACCTAGTGATTCGCATTACAGAGACTGGAACAGCACATAGAATAATACAGTACAATACAGAAACAGGCACTTTAGCCCACCATGTCTGTACCTGCCTAACTAATTCCATTTGCCTGTACATTGTCTGTATCCCTCTGTTTCCTGTTTATGTGCCTGTCTAAATGCTTCTTAAACATTGCTATCAAATCTCTTTCCACTACCGCCCCCAGTGTTCCAGCTACCTAACACTGTGTAAAAAAAAACACTTGCTTTGTGCATTTCTCTTAAACCTACTCCCATTCACCTCAAGCTTATGCCATCTAGTATTTGACATTTCTGCTTCAGGGAAAGTCTGAGTCTCTGCCCTATCTATGCATCTCACAATCTTATAAACTACGATGAGGTGTTCCCCAGCCTCTGATGCTCTGGAGAAAATAACCCAAGCTTGTCCAACTTCTCCTTATCATTGATACTCTCCAGTCCAGGCAATATCCTGGCAAACTCCATCTGCATGTTCTCTAAAGCCTCCACATCCTTCCTGTAATGTGGGGACCAGAACTGCAAACAATACTCCAAATGTGACTTAACCAAACTTCATAGAGCTGCAACATGACTTCCTGACTTTTATACTCAACGTCCTGATTGATGAAGGCAAACGTGCAATATAGCTTCCACCTGAACCAATTATGTTGCCACATTCAGTGAGTTCTGGACTTGCTCCCCAAAATCCCTCTGTATATCAATTGTTGAAAGGCTGAAAACCGGAAATAATGACAGAAGAGTATGAAAAAACACAGCATATCAGACAGCAACAAAAGAGAAAGAAATAGAGTTAATGTTTCAAATCTTTAGAATCCATGTTGAGGATGTGGATATCAACCTTCTCAAAAGAGCCAATGGAGTGAAACTGGGACACAAGTGTTGGCCTGGAAGTTGTGTATGTTGATTTGCTTTTGGTGTGTGCTTTATGTGGAAGATTGTGAGGAGATAACACTGTTGAAACCTCTCCTGTACCTTGAGGTGTCCACTGTAGTTAGTCTCTAACTCTAAAGCTGGAATCCTTCTGGTCTTTCATTCAGAATTATGCTAGTACTTGGACTGCAAACATTATCATGAGGTCTCAGGCTTACCTCTCTGCTTTAAGAAGCTGCTTTAAGAATGGCAAGACTGGTCCCCAAGTATTTAGCCAGGAAGACCCAACTGGAGTTAGCTTTCCTACTCTCCCTGATCGTCATGCTCGGTGGAGTAATACAATTTTCCCAATGCTTCCATTGAATCCAACAAGGATGATCAGTCTTTCTCCCTCTGATTTTTCTCAATGTTTTTTTTCAAGGTGTGAGCAGATCTTCATTGACCATTCATGCTTCCCAAGGTTGGGGTGAATGCATTGACAACTGTTGAAACTATTCTTGCTTTGTTGCATCATCGTTTGGTATGGCAATTTGAATGCACTGGAACATTAGAAGCTGCAGAAAGAAGTAGACTCAGTCCTATACATCATAGGCACATCCATCCTAATCATCTTCATGAGGCACTGCCTTAAGAAGCAATGTTCATCACCAAAGATCCCCACTGTCCAGGTCATGCCATCTTGTATCTACCATCAGGAGGAAGGAGAGAAGCCTTAAATCCCACACCACTAGGTTCAAGAACAACAATGTCCCTTCGTCCATTCAGTCCTTGAAACAACTGGCAAAACCCAGTACTGTTCAGCAGCACTCTGACCACTTTGATCATATTGCTTTAAAATAAATTTTGTGTTTGTTTTTGTTCTAAAAGTTATCTTTCTTATAAAAATTGTATATAAATAATTTATTTTTAATATATGTTTATCCTGTGAATGCTGCTTATATGATACTGTTGTGCTGCACCTGTGTGTGTGTGTGTGTATATATATAAATAACTTGTGCATATGACAATAAACTCATCATTTACTTTGAATGGGTCGTGCTAGTTCCACATTACAGTAGGATGAGGTATTCACTTATCCCATGGGATTCACTGAGACCTTATCAAGCTCTATCTTGACAGCAAAACCGACTCTCAAGGATGCAGTACCTCTTCCAGTTGAAACTCCATCAGTACCACTTCAGTTTCTCGACCAGCCCAAACTCCCAACATCTTCCTTTCCCCACTGCCTCTCTCTCCATGGCTACTCGCCCTCTGACATCCTCAGCCCCAGCCCCAACATTACATCTCCCCTTACTCTACCTGTATTTCCCCTGAATTCCCCTCACCCCAACACAAGCTCCTCCTCTCATTACCCTCTTCTTACCACATGCCTTGCTCCAGCCTGCCCCCTAAGTGTATCCAGCAGTTTATGGTCATACAGCATAGAGGCAGACCCTGCAGCCCAACTGGTCCAAGCTGACCAAGATTCCCACCTAAACTAATCCCATTTGACCTATTTGACCCATGCTCTTCACTTTCCTATTCATGTACAGTACTTTTAAAATGTTAACTTATCTGCTTCAACACTTCCTCTGGCAACTTCTTCCATATACTCCCCACCCTCTAATAGCAGAAGGGAAGAACCTCTTTCTGAATTGTTGAGTGTGGGCTCTTGTACCTCCACTCCAGTTGTAGTAATGAGAAGAGGGTACATGCACGTACTGGATGGTGAAGGTCCTTAATGATGGATGCTGCCTTTGTGAGGCACCGCTCTTGAATCCTCAGACGTGGAGATGGTTGATGGAGCTGGCGGAGGCTACGACCCTCTGCAGCCTCTGGTGATTCTGTGCATTGGAGCCCCCATTTTCAGAATTCACTCCATCGTCCATCTGTAGAAATTTGCAAGATTCTTTGGTGACATAGCAAATCTCCTCAAACACCGAACAAAGATTCACTGGCATGCTGTCATTGTGACTGTGTCAATGTATTGCATGAAATGTATGGTATACCTCAATAATGTATATTTAGTAACTCATTAACTCTGATCCTTTCTTAGACACACACAACTACTGAAGTCTACCTCCTGTAACCATTGTGCACCTTTGTCAAATGTACTGTCTGTACTTAAGTGGTGTAAGTGAATTCTAGTTTTCTGTCCTTCCCCACCACCACCCTGCTCCACCCCTCCTTTCCCCACTCTCCAAAAATGATCCCCAGGAAGTTCTGCCCACATGCCTGGGTGGTGATAATGAACCTCTTACCATCAAAGTCACATTACCAGTGTCCAGACAAAAGGGAGGTGCCGTCACCACCTGCTTCTCCACACCCTTTTCAGAGCTACACTTCTGGGCCTTTTTTTAAGGTAGCTTTCCTTTTAAGAGAGCTTTGTTTTTGAGTGTGATTCTAAGTGGATTGTTCCTGCACTTTCAAACTCAGGCCACGAAAGAAATGAAAAAACTTTCTCAACAGTTAGTCTTGGTAACTACTTATAGAGAAAATTTCTTTGCAAGAGTCCAGCAGGAAGATACAGGAAGTGGAAGGTGTTTTCCTCAATATCACCATAAGCTGCACCATATAACGTGAGGCTGAAGGCTATTAGATTGTTGGTAAATCACTGTCACCTTAATGCAAAAGCTTGCTTTGAAGTTGTTCCATCTGCAATGTTTTACCCTTCCCCGTGTTCTGCCTTGTAGGTTGTAGATCAGTCAGTGCAATTGGAATGAAATGGTAATCACATTAAGAATAGATAGGGAGAATTTATAGACAGTGTTTGAGATGTGAAGCTCTCTGCCATAGACAGGCAAGGTCTGTAATCAGCTATTTTAGTAAAGGACAGCTTGCAGAAGAGGAATGGTAAGGAGTGTGGACTGCATTAAATGGAGTAAGTGGACTACACCAGCTCTGACTTTGGGCAGCATAGTGGCAACCCAGGTTCAATCCTGACCTCCGGCACCCCATGAGGAATCTGCATGTGATGCCATAGGTTTCCTTCGAGTGCTTAGCGTTCCTCCCACACCCCAAAGGTGTAGCGGCTGGGAGGATAACTGGCTGTTGGAAACAGTCCCTAGTGTGTAGATAAGTGGTAGAAACTGGAAACTGGGTGGGGGGGGGGTGGCAGGGATGAAGTTGTTGGCAAAAATGTGGGGAGAGTTAAAATGGAGTTCATGTGAATGATGTGCACAGATGTGTTGGATTGAGAGACCAGTTTACACACTCTGTGACCAATGAGCTTTGACTTGATGAGTTAAGTGTGCTGTTTTCCTCTTATGATGTTCTGTTATCCCCATTCCTATCAAAACCTCTAAACTGGTTTCTGGGCCGTCTTCATGCATCATCTCCTCCCTCCTCTCTCTCTCTCTGTGTCACACACACACACACACACACACACACACACACACACACACACACACACACACACACACACACACACACACACACACACACACACACACACACACACACACACACACACACACACACACCCCTCAGTTTATCCATTACCTATTTTTGCAGTGTTTACACAAGATGGTGACTTCAGGAAGCAGTAAAGACCTGAATCCCAAATGGGGAAAAGAAACCACAAGTCACTTTACTGTAAATGTAACACCTATGGTTTTCAAAATGAGTCACCTGTCCACAAATCTGTGATCTTTCCCCTTTCAGTCCCCAGCACAAGCAGCCATCTCTGCATTTTCTCTTTGAACCAGAAAGGGAGGAAGAGCCATCATTGTTAAACCACAATGTGTTCTTTTGTAATCAATATTGGAATTCAGTACAAAGGGTAAGAAACTGAAAAAAATACTGCCAATACAAAAGATTGGAAATAAAAACTGAAAGGGCTCAGCAGGTCTGGCAGCAGCTGCAGTTGAAAGGACAGATTTAATGTTTCAAGTCAGAGAGACCTTTGGCCAGAAGGGGCAGAGAGAAAAAAACATTAAATTACAAAGGGCAAGATGGGATGGGAAGGGAATATCTGTGTTAGCGTGAGATTAAATTATCTAGTTGATAGGTTAATGACAGCAATTAGAGAAACAGAGAAAAGTAATTACTGCCTCACCCTTTCTGTAAATTAAAGCTGACATGTTTTCTCGCTTTATGAGTTCTGACAAAGCATCTTCAGCCTGAAACATTAACTCAGTTTTTCTCTCCACAGATGTCGCCTGTAACACCAGCATCTGCTAGATTACTGCTTGCACCAGTCACCTTCCAGTTGGGCTAGTTCCCCTCGTATAGCTCCATCATGCAGGAAGTTGTCAGCAAGTTGTGCAACCACTGCAGAGACTGCATGGAGAAATTGCAACGGTGCAGTTTGACATAAACTGCACAGTCTCATTCCACTCTAGAGTATTCCATCTCTGGATGTACAAATGAAAAAGACAGCACTGATTTTTCCAAGTAAGCTAAGTGCAACTGCAAATTGCCATTAGTGTAAGTGGGTGGTGGAATCAGAATGGAGTTAATAGGAATGTGGGGAGAACAGGTGACAGGGAAAGTCAGTGGGAAACGAGAGCCAATATTTAGAAATTTTCAAGCCATTGCAATTAATTCTAAATATCCCTGAGGTGCTGGTGGAATTCAAATAATTTAAATAATTTCCCTCTTGGGATCAATAAAGTACTTATTATTATTATTGGTGGAATTTCAAATGTCAGTCACCATACAAGGAAGTTGCCAAGACTGGAGGGGTCGAGCTTTAAGGATAGGTTGGATGCTGCCTGGCCTGTTGAGTCCCTCCAGCATTTTCTGTGTGTTGCTTTGGATAAGCTGGGACTCTTTTCCCCAGAGTGATGGAGGCTAAGGGGTGAACCAATGGAGGTTTATAAAATGGGGGAGTCTGAAACTAGAGGGCATAGGTTTAAGATGTGAGGGAAAAGATTTAAAGGAGCAGTCTTCATACAGACAGGGTGGTGAGCACATGGGATGAGTAGCCTGGACAAGTGGTTGAGGTGGGTACAATCACACAAAAAGACATTTGGACAGTAATTTGGAAGATGTGAAGATCACAAGACAAAGGAGCAGAAGTAGGCCATTCAGCCCATCAAGTCTGCTCCGCCACTCCACCATGAGCTAAACTGTTCTCCCATCTAGTTCCACTTTCTGGCTTTTTTCCCCATATCCCTTGATACCCTGACTAATCAGATACCTGTCAATCTCCTCCTTAAAAACCTTCAATGATTGGGCCTCCACAGCTGTATGTGGCAACGAATTCCATAAATCCATGACCTCTGGCTAAAAAAAAGCTTGGGTGGTTGATGGTTGGGTTGAGTTGTTCTCTGATCTTGGCAATTTATTTACAAGCGCTTCGTCACCAGGTTGTGTCCTTGCATGGTGATGAAACATTTGCAAGTAAATTGCCAAGGTCAACCCAACTGCATTTGGACAGGCACATGGATAGGAAAAGTTTAGAGGGATGTGGCCCAAGCACAGGAAAATGGACTAGCTGAGATGCGCAGTTTGTCAGCAAGTGAGTGTTAATCTCTATTACTCCAAAATATAATCAATCTGCTGACTGTACAAATGTGTTGGAACGATTGAGTAAACTGGACGTCCACTCTCTGATATTCAGAAGAAAGAGGGATTCCCTCATTGAAATATATGACAGGGTAGATGTGGTGAAGTTGGTTATTGTGATGTGATAACCTAGAGCGTATCTGGGTTATGTGATCACTTAAGAAAGAGATGAGAAGGAATGTATTCTTTTAGAGGAATAAGGTTTACTCCAGAGAGCTGCAGATGAATATACTCAGAGCTATGATAGACCTCTGTACACTGGGGAATCAACGGTCCTGGGTGGCAGGTAGGGATGTGAAGGTGGGACCAAAGCCAGGCATGCCACACTCTAATTTAATGGCTTTAGGGGACATCCAGTCAGCTCCGCTTTCCGAGTGTGCAACCTGTTGAGTCACAGCTCCAACAACACAAGGGCGTTTGCAACACCTGGTGCTGTCTCTGTGAGATTTGTGCATGCTCTTCGTGTACATCTCCTCTGGGTGATCTGAACTCCCCCACCACCTAAAGGCATGTAAGTTGGTTAGTTGTTGACTGTAGATTCCCCCAAGTGCATATTGGTGGCAAAAAAAATCCCAGCAGGGAGCTGATGGGAATGAGATGGAGAATGTGGGTTACTGGGGTAGTTTTACTGGGAGTTTGCATGCCCCCAAAGGGTTGAACAGCCTCCTTCTATTGTGTAACAGTAAGCAAATTCTACCCAAAGATGTAATTCCAACACTGTTGAGCAGGTGCAGTCAAAATCTTTGAAATGCAAATAGTATGTAACAAAATTTGATGTCAGCGGTATTGTTTTGTGTATAAATTTAGTAGTCGTCAAGGTAACTGCTACAGAGCACAGCTGAAAATAATTTCCCAATAAACCATTGAGGTAAATTTAAATCGGTTTATTACTGTCACATGTAATGAAGTTTATTATTGTCACATGACATTTAATTAGGTGATTATTATCACATGACATTGCCACATGCCATCCATACAGATCATTTCATCATATCAGTGCATTGAGGTAGTACAAAGTAAGGCAATAACAGAGTACATAATAGTGTTACAGTTACAGAAACTGTCTGCCTGTGCAGCACTATAAGGTGCAAGACTGTGATGAGATAAACTATTACGTCAAGCGTACATCTTATCATCCAAAGGGACATTGAAGACTTTTATAACAGTAGGATAGAAGCTATTCTAAAGCCTGGTGGTACAGGTTTTCAGGTTTGTGTATCTCCTGCGCAGTGGGAGGGAGGAGAATAGAAAATGCAGAGATGCTGGAGTCTTTCACTATCTTGCCTGTTTTACCAAGGCAGTGAGAAGTGTAGATAAATTTCATGGAGGGGAGGCTTGTTTCCATGATGTGCTGAGCTGTGTCCACAACTCTGTAGTTTCTCGTGGTTTCTGGCAGAACTCTGACGCATCTGGATAGGATGCTTCCTGTGGTACATCTCTAAAAATTGGTGAGGGTCAACAGGGAAATGCTGAATTTCTTTAGAGTCCTTTAGGCATCTACATGGTCCTACTGGTAATGTTCACTCTTAGGGACTTGAAGATCTCAACCATCTCGACCTCAGCATCACTAGTGTAATCAGAAACATGTGTGACACCACCACTTCCTGCAGTCGATGACCAGCTCTTTTGTATATTTTTGTAAAATTCTCATGCCGCACATGAGCTGAAGGTCATAAAAAGAGCCAGACATCTCTAAGGTTCTCCTCCATAAACCTGGGATTATTCAAAATTATACAAGAGAAAACAAAACTAAAACAAAAAGTCCATTGTAGTGTAATGTGGCTATCGTGTTGCTATGCTGAAGTAATGATGTGCAGGTTGTGCAGGCTGGTTGAAGGAAAGTAGTTTTTCTAAAACCTGGTAGTGTGAGACCTCAGGCTTCTGTACCTCCTGCCTGATACTGGTTGCAAGAAGATGGCATGGCCCAGATTGTGGGGACTTTTGATAGAAGATGTTGCCTCCTTGAGACAGCGCCTAATGTAGATAATTCTGGCAATAGAGAGGATTGTGCCCGTAATGTATTGGGTAGAGTCTTTTCAGCTTCTTACATGCCTGCAGATTGAAATACAGGTACCAGAGCATGATTCAGTCAGGATACTTTCAGCAGTGTACCTGTAGCTTCTGGCTCAAACCATTCCCCCAGTTCTGTGTTCTTCTCCAGCTGCCTCCAGCGAGACATACTGTGAAAATGTATGCACTCTTTATTTTCTGTGCTCCTATTATCAGTCTGATCTGGAGCTGGGGCAGGCCCTACTCGGCTGGGATTCTCGCTGTAGACCGTGCACCTATCAATGAAAGATGACAGTATTTTTCTCCAAATCTACTTCCTCCGTAAAAAACTGAGGAAACTGAGAGGAATAATCAGTGATAGCAATCAGACACTTGCCAGGAGCTGCTAAAGCAATGTGAGGGAATTGAACTCACATCATCAGTCTCTCTTTGAGGACATTCGTTCCACTGGGACAAGTTTCTCTTTTAATTTCCTCACTGTCAAGACACAGCTAGATAGGGTGGTAAAGAAAGCATTTGGCATGCTGGCCTTCACCAGTCAGGCTGCTGAGTATAGACAGGGAAAGGTTATGTTGCAGTTGTATAAGACATTGGTGAGGCCACAGCTGGAGTACTGTGTTCAGTTTCTGTCGCCCTGCTGTAGGAACGAGAAGGGTGAGTGTGGGTGGTCTGCATACTGAATAGGCTGCCAGAGGAAGTGACTGAGGTGGATGCAATAGCAACATTTAAAACACATGCGGACAAGTACATGGAATGGAAAGATTTAGCGGGATATGAGACAACTGTTCCAGATTAGGTTGGCATGGACCAGCTGGGCCGAAAGGCCTGTTGTGCTATTTGGCTCCATGACAGGAGTCTCGCCTGTCACAGCTCCTCACCCCGGGTACCGGGTCTCACCTGGCACAGATCCCCATGGGAGCACATGATGGAGCACACCTCTGACTAATCTGACTTTTGTTCCTTCAAATATGCAGTTGTTCATGGCTCATTGCTTTTAATAAAGGACAACTGAAACTTTCCTTTCTGAAGGAAGAGAAACCACAACTGGCTGTGTTTGTAGCAAATCCCATTTGTGAGACTCATTTGTCAACTTACTGTTGATGAGTTTTGTTTATATAGTCCAGTACCCAAGCTATCTGTGTCACGCACCAGTAAACTAACCATGTAAGTAAGCTCAAATACAAGGAAATCTGCAGATGCTGGAAATTCAAACAACACACACAAAATGCTGGTGGAACACAGCAGGCCAGGCAGCATCTATAGGGAGAAGCGCTGTCGATGTTTCGGGCCGAGACCCTTCGTCAGAACTAACTGTCCTAATCCTGACGAAGGGTCTCGGCCCGAAACGTCGACAGCGCTTCTCCCTATAGATGCTGCCTGGCCTGCTGTGTTCCACCAACATTTTGTGCGTGTTGCATGAAAGTAAGCTTCAGCCTTTGAACTGTCTCCTGGATCTAACATGTTATCAGGTCTGTACAGCTATCTCTGCTCATCCAGATAGGTTTAGTTTGGTTTCCGTTTTGGTCATGATGAAGAGCAAAAGATTCCTGCAGCTCATAAATAATATGTATGTTTTTACTCTGCCCTGACAGTCCTGCCACCAGTGCCTCATGGATTTTCTCCAGTGTTATGTGAAATGACTTGTTCTCACTGAATCATTCTCTAATAAAGACTCCCCAAAAGGGGCAACACAAGTAGACAATAGTAAGGAAAGCATATAACACATTTACCTTCATCGGTTGAGACGTTGAGTATAAAAGTCAAGAAGTCATGTTGCAGCTGCATAAAACCTCGGTCAGGCCAGATTTGGAGTGTTGTGTGAAACTCTGGTTGCTGCATTTCAGAATGTGGAAACTTTGGAGGGGGTGCAGAAGAAGTTGACCAGGATGTTGTCTGGATTAGAAAGTATTACCACTTAAGAGAGGCTGGACAAATGTGGGTTGTTTTATCTAGAACACCAGAGGCTGAGGGAAGACCAGATAGAGGTTTCTAAGATTATGAGATAGATAGATAGATAGATACTTTATTCATCCCCATGGGGAAATTCAACTTTTTTTCCAATGTCCCATACACTTGTTGTAGCAAAACTAATTACATACAATACTTAACTCAGTAAAAAATATGATATGCATCTAAATCACTATCTCAAAAAGCATTAATAATAGCTTTTAAAAAGTTCTTAAGTCCTGGCGGTAGAATTGTAAAGCCTAATGGCATTGGGGAGTATTGACCTCTTCATCCTGTCTGAGGAGCATTGCATCGATAGTAACCTGTCGCTGAAACTGCTTCTCTGTCTCTGGATGGTGCTATGTAGAGGATGTTCAGAGTTTTCCATAATTGACCGTAGCCTACTCAGCGCCCTTCGCTCAGCTACCGATGTTAAACTCTCCAGTACTTTGCCCACGACAGAGCCCGCCTTCCTTACCAGCTTATTAAGACGTGAGGCGTCCCTCTTCTTAATGCTTCCTCCCCAACACGCCACCACAAAGAAGAGGGCGCTCTCCACAACTGACCTATAGAACATCTTCAGCATCTCACTACAGACATTGAATGACACCAACCTTCTTAGGAAGTACAGTCGACTCTGTGCCTTCCTGCACAAGGCATCTGTGTTGGCAGTCCAGTCTAGCTTCTCGTCTAACTGTACTCCCAGATACTTGTAGGTCTTAACCTGCTCCACACATTCTCCATTAATGATCACTGGCTCCATATGAGGCCTAGATCTCCTAAAGTCCACCACCATCTCCTTGGTGAGATAGGGGAGATAGACTCCTTTTCTTAATATCCAAAACTAAAGATTCAAGATTCAAGTCCACTTATTATCAAAGTATGTACAAATTATAAAACTCTGAGATCTGTTTGCTCACAGGTAGCCACAAAGCAAGAGCCCTGAAAGAACCCAATTAAAGAAAGAACAAAGAATAAATAGAAGAATAACAGATCAACACTCAGTGCGCAAAAGAAAGAAACAAAATAGAAAAGGATCAGTACTTGGAGCTATGATGTTGTGGCCATTACAGAGACCTGGATGGCTCAAGGGCAGGAATGGTTACTTCAAGTGCCAGGCTTTAGATGTTTCAGAAAGGACAGGGAGGGAGGCAAAAGAGATGGGGGTGTGGCACTGTTGATCAGAGATAGTGTCACGGCTGCAGAAAAGGTGGAAGCCATGGAGGAATTATCTATGGAGTCTCTGTGGATGGAACTTAGAAACAGAAAGGGGTCAATAACTCTACTGGGTTTTTTTTATAGACCACCCAATAGTAACAGGGACATCAAGGAGCAGATAGGGATGCTTTGCTTCAGTATTCACAATGGAAAGTGTCTTGGCAATTGTAGGGATGACTTAAAGCTGATTGAAAAGCTTGAGCATATAGACATTAAGAAAGAGGATGTGCTGGAGCTTTTGGAAAGCATCAAGTTGGATAAGTCACTGGGACCGGACAAGATGTTCCCCAGGCTACTTTGGGAGGTGAGGGAGGAGATAGTTGAGCCTCTGGCAATGATCTTTGTATCATCAATGGGGATGGGGGAGATTCAGGAGGATCAGAGGGTTGCAGATGTTGTTCTCTTATTCAAGAAAGGAAGTAGAGATAGCCCAGGAAATTATAGATCAGTGAGTCTTACTTCAGTGGTTGGTAAGTTGATGGAGAAGATCCTGAGTGGCAGGAATTATGAACATTTGGAGAAGCATAATATGATTAGGAATAGTCAGAATGGCTTTGTCAAAGCCAGGTCGTGCCTTACGAGTCTGATTGAATTTTTTGAGGATGTGACTAAACACATTGATGAAGGTAGAGTAGTAGATGTAGTGTATATGGATTTCAGCGAGGCATTTGAAAAGGTACCCCATACAAGGCTTATTGAGAAAGTAAGGAGGCATGGAATCCAAAGGGACCTTGCTTTGTGGATCCAGAATTGGGTTGCCTACAGAAGGCAAAGAGTGGTTGTAGATGGGTCATATTCTGCATGGAGGCCGGTGACCCGTGGTGTGCCTCAGGGATCTGTTCTGGGACTCCTTCTTTTTGAGATATTTATATATGACTTGGATGAGGAAGTGGTGGGATGGGTTAGTAAATTTGCTGATGACACTAAGGTTGTGGACAGTGCAGAGGATGCAAAACTGGGCTGAGAAGTGGCAGATGGAGTTCAGCCTAGTTAAGTGTGTGGTGGTTCATTTTGGTTCATCAAATATGATGGCAGATAGTATTAATGATAAGACTCTTGGCAGTGTGGAGGATCAGAGGGATCTTGGGGTCCGAGTTTATAGGACACTCAAAGCTGCTGCACAGGTTGACTCTGTGGTTAAGAAGGCATACTGTGTATTGGCCTTCATCAATCGTGGGATTGAGTTTAGGAGCCGAGAAGTAATGTTGCAGCTACATAGGACCCTAGTCAAACCCCACTTGGAGTACTGTGCTCAGTTCTGGTCACGTCACTATAGGAAGGATGTGGAAACCATAGAAAGGGTGCAGAGGAGATGTACAAGGATGTTGCCTGGATTGGGAAGCATGCCTTATGAGAATAGGTTGAGTGAACTCGGCCTTCTCTCCTTGGAGTGGCGGAGGACGAGAGGTGACCTGACAGAGGTGTACAAGATGTTGAGAGGCATTGATCATGTGGATAGTCAAAGGCTTTTTCCCAGGGATGAAATGGCTAGCATGAGAGGCACAGTTTAAGGTGCTTGGAAGTAGGTACAGAGGAGATGTCAGGGGTACGTTTTTTACGCAGAGAATGGTGAGTGCGTGGAATGGGCTGCCAGCGATGGTGGTGGAGGCGGATACGATAGGGTCTTTAAGGAGACTCCTGGATATGTACATGGAGCTTAGAAAAATAGAGGGCTATGGGTAACCCTAGGTAATTTCTAAAGTAAGTACATGTTCGGCACAGCATTGTGGGCCGAAGGGCCTGTATTGTGCTGTATGTTTTCTGTGTTTCTGAATTATGCAAATACTTGAAGCAAACAGTAGCATTCTGAACCAAAATTGAGTTCTCAATTCCGAACCCTGGAGTAGCCCGGAAGCGGCCCAAAACCTCGCCTGTCAGTTCATCATATTAGCGGGCATGGAGCACAGCAGCCAGGCAGCCTTCATAGTCTCAGCACCACGGAGATAAAAGACACAACTTTATAGTGAAAGAGTTTAAAGGAAATGTGCGGAGAATGATGGGTGGCTGGAATCAGGTACAATAGCCATGTTTAAGAAGACCTTAGACAAACACATGGAAGAGTAAATAGTGGGATATGGGCCATATGCAGGCAGCTGGTAATTATGGTCAGTACAGATATGGTGAGGTGAGCTTGTGCTGTACTATTCTGTGTTCTGTCAATGAATACACTGCATTAGTGAATAGTCGGCGTTCATCTCCACACCCATCGATCTGGAAGACTGTTTTATTCGCATTTCTTTGGCAGCTTTTGTGGTGTTAAAATGTACTCGCTGCCTTTACTTTCAATTAGGTACAGTTTGCTTTCTTTTAATTTTAGGCAAGGGCAGTGACGAGAATGAAAATCGGGGAACTGCAGATGCTGGACTTCCGAAACAAAAATAGAAGAAGCCAGGAAAAACTGAACGGGCCAGGCAGTGTGCAGAAAGAGAGCCAATCAACATTTTAGGCTTGTGAGCCGTAACACACCCAGCTTCAATGCCTTCCACAATCTAAAAGCTGACTGACACACTACTCTGAGAAAGGAGTATATTGGTGTCAAAGGAATTCTACCCACGAAGAATCATTGTTTTAGTGCGAAAAAGTATAGGAAGAGAAATGAGAACTAAGTAAGTTATTGCCAAGTTTTTCTTATTAAAATTCATTGTCATTGAGAGGTAGCAACAGGATTTATTTGAGCAATTCTGTAGTGGCTGGAAATCCAAAGCAACACACGTGAAATGCTGGCAGAATTCAGCAGGTTAAGCTGCCTCTATGGAAATGAATAAATAGTCAACGTTTTGGGTTGAGATCCTTCTTCAGGACCAGAAAGAAAGTGGGAAGATGACAGAATAAAAAGGGTGTGAAGAGGCGAAGGAGGATCGCTGGAAGGTGATAGGTGATACATTTTGCAAGAGTTTTCATTAGTTTAGCAGAGAAGAAAACTTTCTACATATTTGTTCTCTAGATCTGGAGTTTAGGTAGCAGATGAACAGGAGACTGCAATGAATAAGCAACAATTGACAGTCTAAATCAAAGAGTGAGGGAGGGAGGGTGGGAGTTCAGCAGAAGAAGATAAGAAACTCTCTAATGCAAGGAATATTTGGAAAGAAAGGGCTTTAGAATGTTTCTGAGGGGGAGCAATGCAAAGATATGATGTTTGGATAGGAAAGGAAAGAACTTGATTTATCTTGGCCCGTCTTATTGTCACAACAACCCACAGTATATCTAGCCAATGATGTACATGTGGTGTTGTAAATTTTTTAAAATGTAGAGACATGATATTCATTTTGCACAAAGCAAGAAGCAAAAAAAGACAACCATTCTGTCCCTCCATTCTGTTCACCTTGACTACTGAGCATACTTTATCACTGGTGGTAGCTGGAAATTATGTAATCTTTGTTTACAGAGTCACAGAGTGCTGAAAAAGGCTCTTTGGCCCATTGAATCCATGGCAACCATCAAGCGTCCACTTACACTCTTAATGCACTATTCCCACTTTATATTCCCCAGATTCTCTGTCCTCTGTTTTTAACATACAGTCTGGTTTCCTACTTCCCTTCTCCATCCTCCAGTACTGCAATCCAATCACCGTCCACATCTCCCTTTTCTGTAATAACCCTAGGCTTAAACTGAGGAGTAAGTTCACACTGCCAGAGGAAAAGGCATGGAGAGAATATCCGCTAAGAGGATAGAGGTCTAGAGACTCGCTAGGGATGAGCTAGGATCATTAAGTAATGACACTGGGAACTAGGGTCAATGTGTCAGAGCAATAATCTAGTCCTTACCGCCTGTAAGATGAAAGAACTCATTGCTGAACTAAGGAAGCTGTGGGGTACTGGGGGAGAGGGAGTGAGTGGGGTGATCACAACCCTGTCCTGCCAATAGTGTTGCGATAGAAATGGTTGACGCTTTGACGTCCATATCACCAGCAGTCTTACTTGGTCTCCCTCCACGGATGTGGTGGCCATAAAAGCACACCAGAGCAAGTACCTTCTTAGGTGTCTCAGAAGATTTGGTTTTCCCACAAGGTTTCTCTCCGACTTCCACAAATGCACTAGAGAGAGCATCTCAGTACATGTATGGCAACAGCTCTGCTCTGGACTGACAGAACCTATAGAGAGTGGTAAACCCTTAGTCCTTCTTAGGCTCTGTCACTTCCTTCCAACCTATCCACCTTCCTGGTCCGTTGCATCAGGAAGCCTAACAGGATCATCAAGGATGCCAGTCACCCTGGGTGTTCCCATTTCTCTCTTCTACTTCCTGGGAGAAGATATAGGAGTTTGAAGGTCCAGACACATAAAACACATAAAATCTCACATAAAACAGCTTCTTCCCCACTGTTATCAGCCTCCTGAACCAATTACTTCTTTCATATCCCCTTGCTGGTGTTGCTGCTATGTTCTCGGATTCTTACTTCCACCTTTCCCCGTTATTCCAATGATGTCATTTTAGCATTGCTGTTTGCACAACCTTAGATTGCACTGCAATCTCTGTACCATTCTGTTTGCACTGCTTGTTATATTTATTGTTGTATTTATTATTATCTTTCCTACTGTTTATTATGTCATCTCCATGGCAGCAAGGAACTACATTGCACTCCGGTGTATATGACTATCAACTAATGCGCTCTGCTAGGGCCTTTGAATCAGTGTTGCTGTGGATTTTGAAAAGGACGGGGCAATCAGAATATTGAATGTTAGAAAGAGGTGACCCTTGGTGTTCAGCATTAGTAGCTACCTACCTAGACTGCAATTTTATGGAAATGGTAGATTTCTCAACACTAAAACACTCGAAAGATTCCACAGATGTACTGTGGGGAGCATTATGACAGGCTGCATCACCGTCTGGTATGGTCTTGGGGGGGGGGGGGGGGGCGCCTACTGCACAGGATCGAAAGAAGCCACAAAACATTGTAAAATTAGTTGGCTCCATCTTGGGTACTAGCCTCCATAGTCTCAAAGACATCTTTAAGGGAGCAGTGCCACAGAAAGGTGACATCCATTATTAAAGACCTCCAGCACCCAGGGCATGCTCTTTTCCCACTGTAACCATCAGGTAGGAGGTACAGAAGCCTGAAGGCACACACTCAGTGATTCAGGAACAGCTTCTTCCACTCTGCCATCCGATTCCTAAATGGACATTGATCCCATGAACACTCCCTCACTTTTTTTAAAATATTATTTCTGTTTTTGCACTATTTTTAATTTAACTATTTAATATACATATGTACTTCCTGTAATTGATTTACTTTTTTTATTATTATGTATTGCATTGTACTGCTGTCACTAAGTTAACAGATTTCACAACATAGGCGGGTGAGATTGAACCTTCTTCTGATTCATTAGGTTTCTATGGTGATGTTTTGCTCTGATCAAGTAGTGCTGAAAGCTTCCTTGCTCATTCCCTCGCACGCTGACTGCCTCTCTGGTTCGGAAAGGAGAATGACAGAGGGACGACAGCAAACCTTGTGAGGGAAGGAGTGAGCAGAGAGAGTACCACACCGGAGCCAGATCAGAAGTGCAATTCTAGGCCAACCAGAGCATTACCCCTGCAAACAGCCTGTACCGTGGTTGAGAGGACAGACATTGTTGGCAGTGAGCCTGAACAGGACACGTAAGGGACAAAAGTGATGATGTAGGATTTCCCAAAGTAACTGCATGGAACTCTGCTGCTTGGTAAATTGGTTTATTATTGTCATGTGTTCCAAGGTACAGTGAAAACCTCGCTCCACTTTCCTTTTCTCCCATAATCCACTCTTCTCTCCTCTTCAGCCCTTAACCTTCACCATCTATCACCCCCAGATTCCCACTTCATCCCCCTCACCTGGCTTTACGATTCACCCTCTAGCTTGTATTCCTTCCCCTACCCCACCTTTTCCTCCGACTTCTTCCCTGTTACTTTCCAGTCCTGATGAAGGATCTCAGACCAAAATGTCAACCCTTCATTCCTTTCCCTCACCTGGTAATGCATCTGGACGGGATGCTTTCAACGGTGCATCAGGAAAACTTGGTGAGGGTCGAAGGGGATATGTCTTTAGCCTCCTGAGGAAGCAGAGGCACTGGTGAGCTTTCTTGGCCATTCAGTCTGCATGCTTGAGTCAGGACAATCTATTGGTGATCATCACTCCTAGGAACTTGACCACCTCAATCCGCTTGACCTCAGCATTGTAGATGTAAACAGGAGTGTGTGCACTGTCCCCTGCCCCCCACTTCCTGAAGTCAATAAGCAACTCATTTGTTTTGCTCCTTCAGGCTCTTGAGGTGGCTTCAATTGGCTGACATTCAGAACCTAAACTGAGAGTTGTGGCAGAGGGGGCCACTCAGGAAGAGCAAGAACCCTGGATGCTTGGATGACTCCAGGGTTTTGGGGTCAGGGGGAGAGTCCAACTGATGATTCCAATTTTGATGTGTCCTACATACATGGCATGTTATCTAGGGCAACAAGTGAGTAAAGGCAGTACTTTGAAGTGAGGGTTGTGTGCAACATTATGGAGTACATGCAAGCGGTGTTTGCAGCAATGTGTTTGGGAAAGCGAAGGTACTTTCTTCAACCTAAGAAAGGAAACAGCGAGGTAAGGCTTAAGTAGAGAGCTACAGAGAGGCTAAGGATGAAGAGGTGAGGTACAAAATTATAAATAAGATTTTATTTATCTTCTTGATGAGATACTTGCATCTGGTTATAGCAATGAACAAAACATCAAGAATGGGGGGCCAGACCCCCACAGTACAAACAGGACCATACTGTTAAAGAATCTTACTAAATTCCACTAAAAGAATCCTTACATCGTGTCAAGCCAGACCTAACTCATTATTTGCTCATCTTTAGTCAAAAACCTTTGTTGGGAGTTTGTTCAATACTACAAACTCCATGAGCATGTGAATGGCTTATCACCTATCGATGTCCTATCATTTAATCTACTTGCAAATTGTGTCCAGTTATGAACTTTTTGTAGTTTTTTTTAAATTAAGCAATGCATCCAGAATTTGAACTCTTGTGAGCACAAAATCTAAATTACACAGCGGAAAACTGTTTATACCTTTATTTTGACTCACTTGCTTCCTGGGTTCTTATTCCAGTGCATTCTGTACGATTTTAGACTCAGATGAAGCTGTTCTTGAGATTCTCCGTGTATTTCTGCCTAATTTCCTAGTTTCAGTTCAATGAAGAAATTGCCTTATCGACACCATTTCTTTCTGATACTTGCCCTGACATCCACCTGTTAAACCACGGTTGTACAGATCCTCAGAGGCAACCTGCCAGAGCTTCTTCAGTGACACCTCACCGATCCAAAACTACCAGCACCGAGGACAAGGACAGGAAGCACTGCCTCAACATTGCACACCACCCTCACCGGAAAACACTGCCTTTACTCAATTGTTGCTCTAGATAACATGCCATGTATTAAAAAAAAAGACACATCAAAATTAGAACAGCATTTAGACCATAAGACATAGGAGCAGAATTAGGCCTTTCAGTCCATCAGGTCTGTTCCGCTATTCCATCATGGCTGATCCCGGATCCCATTCAACTCCATACATCTGCCTTCTCACCATATCATTTGATGTCCTGATCAATCAGGAAACGTTCAACTTCCACCTTAAATATACCCACAGACTGGGCCTCCACCACAGTCTGTGGCAGAGGATTCCATTGATTTACTACTCTCTGGCTAAAAATAAAATCCTCCTTACCTTTGTTCTAAAGGGTCACCTCTCAATTTTGAGGCTGTTCCCTCTAGTTCTGGATACCCCACCACAGGGAACATTCCCTCCACATCCACCCTATCTAGTCCTTTCAACATTCGGTAGGTTTCAATGAGATCCCTCCACATTCTTCTAAATTCGAGTGAGTTCAGGCCCAAAGCTGCCAAACGCTCCTCATATGTTACCCACTTCATTCCTGGAATCATCCTCATAAATCTTCTCTGGACTCTCTCCAATGACAACACATCCTTTCTGAGATATGAGGTGCAAAATTATTGACAATACTCCAAGTGCAGCCTGACTAGTGTCTTATAAAGGCTCAGCATTATCTCTTTGCTTTTATATTCTATTTTCCTTGAAATAAATGCCAACATTGCATTTGCCTTCTTTACCACAGATTCAACCTGTAAATTAACCTTCAGGGAGTCTTGCGTGACAACTCCTAAGTCCCTCTGCAACCCTGATGTTTGAATTTTCTCTCTATTTAGATAATAGTCCACACTATTGTTCCTTCTACCAAATGCATTATCATACATTTCCCAACACTATTCCATCTGCCGCTTTTTTGCCAATTCCTCCAATTTGTCTAAGTCCTGCTGCAATCGCATTGCTTCCTCAGCACCACCTACCCCTCCACCTATCTTTGTATCATCCACAAACTTTGCCACAAGGCCATCAATTCCATTATCTAAATCATTGACAAACAATGTGAAAAGCAGCGGTCCCAATACTGACCTGAAGGAACACCACTAGTCACTGGCAGCCAACCAGAAAAGGCCCCTTTTATTCCCACTCACTGCCTCCTGCCTGTCAGCTATTACACTATCCATGCCAGTATCTTTCCTGTAACACCATAGGCAGCCTCATATGTGGCACCTTATTAAATGCCTTCTGAAAATCCAAGTAAATGACATCCACTGCCTCTCCCTTGTCCACCCTGCTTGTTACTTCCTCAAAGAACTCTAACAGATTTGTCAGGCAAGATTTCCCTTTACAGAAACTCTGCTGACTTTGACTTATTTTATCATTAGTCTTTAAGTAACCCAAAACCTCAACCTTAATAATAGACTCCAACACTTTCCCAGCCACAGAGCTTAGGCTAACTGGCCTACAATTTCCTTTCTTTTGCTTTCCTCCCTTCTTAGTGGAGTAACATTTACAATCTTCCAGTCCTCCGAGACCATGCCAGAATCAAGAGATTCTTGAAAGGTCATGACCAATGCATCCGTTATCTCTTCAGCAATCTCTCTCAGGACTCTGGGATGTAGTCCATCTGACCCAGATGACATCCACCTTAAGACCTTTGAGTTTACCTAGCACTTTTTCCTTTGTAATAGCAAAAGCACTCACTCCTGCTCCCTGACACTCACGGACCTCTGGCACACTGCTAGTGTCTTCCACAGTGAAGGCTGATGCAAAGTACCCATTAAGTTCATTTGCCATTTCTTTGTCCCCCGTTACAAACTCACCAGCATCATTTTCCAGTAGTCCAGTATCAACTGTCACCTTCCTTTTACCGGTACTCTTTATTCTTTACATAAGTCACTGATCTTGTGATAACTTTGTTTAGACAGTCGAGATAACTATTAATTTCCTGTTTCACATGCACCCAAAGCAAAGTACTGAGTAAAGTCTGGATGTTGCCAAGTTTGGTGGATCTGAGTTATCAGGAAAGATTGAAAGGATTAGGATCTTATTCCTTGGAATGTATAAGATTGAGGGGAAATTTGATAGAGGTATACAATATTATGAGGAGTATGGATAGAGTAATTGCAAGCAGGCTTTTTCCACTGGATGGGTTAGGGGTGAAGTGAAAATTTTAAGGGGAAGATGAGGGGAAAGTTCTTCACTCAGAGGGTATGAGAGTATGGAATGAGCTGCCAGTAGAAGTGGTCCATGCAAGTTTGATTTCAATGTTTAAGAGAAGTTTGGATAGGTACATGGATAGTAGGGGTATGGAGAGCAGGTTGCAGGTTGATGGAAGTAGGTAGTTTAAATGGCTCAGCACTGGCTAGATGGGCCAAAGGGCCTGTTTCAGTGCTGTACTTTTCCTATGACTCTATGACTCTGAAGCCTAGACAATAAAGTAAGTGGACTTTTTACTGTTCAGTTCTTTTGAGAAATTAAACCCGTGCATTAGAGTGAATGTAATTTTATCCAGCTAATGGCCACTGCCTGGATGGGGCTTGATCAAGCAGGAGGTTGCAGAGCTGTGAACACAGCCCAGCCTATTACACAATCCAGCCTCCCCTCCTTTGATTTGGTCTGTGCTTTTCGCTGCCTCAGGAAAGCGGGCAGCATAGTCAAGGACCACTTCCACCAGGTCGTTCTCTCTTCTCTCCTCTCCTATTGGGCAGAAGCTACAACTGCATGAGAGTGCATGCCACAGGGCTCAAGGACCTTCTCTACCCCACTATTATATGACTCTTGAATAGACCCTGAGCTCTTGTTCTCTTGTCGGGGCCCTTGTGCCTTACTCGCCGACCAGTACTGCACGTCTTTTGTTACTATAGCAATCTATTCTGCATTTTGTGATCTGATTTACTACCTTGATGTACAGACGTTTGCAATGATCTGTCTGGATGGCATGCAAACAAAACCTTTTCTCTGCATCCCAATGAATCTGGCAATATAAACAAATTCCAATTCTAATTTATATCCCAGGTATGGCTAATGGAGAATTCACCACACAACCAGGCAGATTCATGTCTGTCCATAACTTACAGCACTGTACAACCATAGCTTTTGGCAGATGAATCCTATTGAAAGTACCTTTTCAAACATTCTGAAGTGTGTATAGTCCACCATCTACTCTTTCTCTGCTCATGACTGTGTAGCAAAATACAGCTAAAATGCCCTCCATAAATTCACCCATGACGCCAGTGTCATTGGCAGAATCTTAGACAGCAATGAGGAGATGTACGGGACTGAGATCGATCAGCCAGTTGATTGGCATCACAATAACAACCTCACACTCAACGTCAGCAAGATCAAGGACTTGATTATGGACTTCAGGAAAGGGAGATGAGGAGAACAGACACCAGTCCTCATTGAGCAGTCAGTGATGGAAACGGTGAGTTGTAGAAGTTCATGGATCTCCAAGGGTCTATCCTGGGCCCAACACATCAATGCAATCGTGAAGCTTGCATGCCAGTGTCTCCACTTTGTTAGGAGTTTGAGATTTGCTACGTCACCAAAGACCCTTGTAAGTTTCTACAGATGTACAGTGGAGAGCATTTTTTTATGAGTCGCTAACTCGACACTCAACCCAGGCATGGATGGAGAGCGTGCAAGGGAGCCGGCCGGATTCGAACTCGGGACCTCTCGCCCTGAAGTCCAGCGCCGATGCCACTACGCCAGTTGCTGATGTGACCCCAAATATCCCAGCAGGTGGTGGGGAACCTCTTCAGATAGTAATACTCCCTTCCTCCTCAGCATGGAAGCAAGGCAGGTTAACCCTTCAGTGGAGGAATGCCAAGAGAGCAGGTTAAAAGGAGAAAATAGATGTTCAAAGTGAACTGTTTATAAAAGTTACCTCTAAAGCTGGATGCACTGCCAGCAGTGGTTGGCTGTGTGGGCAGTTGGCTTCCATTCGCTGTCTCGGAGATGCTGGCAGTGCCGACACTGATTTACTTTGGTTATTCACAAACGAGAAAATCTGCAGGTGCTGGAAGTCTAAGCAACACACTCAAAACACCGAAGGAACCGCAGGCCGGGCAGCATCTATGGAAAAGACCGTTCAGCAGGACTACTCAGCCCGAAATGTCGACTGTTTACTCTTTTCCATAGAGGGCAGCCTGGCTTGCTGAGTTCCTCCAGCACTTTGTGTGACTTTCTTAGGTTATTATCACTTTACTGTTATTTACAAAGTACTCATCCCTTTTCCATTTTTTAAATGTGGCGAGGGGTTCTGCCTCCACCACTCCTTCAGACAATGTAACCAGACTCCCTGGCACTCATACAAAATAATTATTTTTTAACATCTTACTCATCCTTCACTCGCGAACCATGTCACCCAGTCACCAATGTCTTTTACCGTGGTAGATCTTTCATAATTTGGACAGAGTTAAATATCCCCTCAGTCCATTTTATTTGAAGCAACCCCAGCCCAGAGAGTTTTTTTTTAACCTCTGTGCTTCTCCTGTTCAGGCACCATCCTCAGAAGCTTCATCCCACCCCCTCTAGAGCTGCCACTTCCTTCCTGTAGTGCGTGAGCAGAAATGCACACAGCAGTCTGCTTTATACAATTCTGGAAGGATCCGCTGCAATTATATTCCACATCACATTTAATAAAGGCAAAAATCCCGCAGAATTTTATCCACTTTATTTGTCAAAAAATTATTTTCTTCCACCCCGGTTACTGCCCCAAAGAATCAGCTGTTTCTCTTTGATTCATTCAAGCAAGTTTTCAGCATAAGAACTGAAATTGCAAAATTGGCTATCAGATCCTATATTCCTAGGAGACTGACTTCGATCTGTCATCAGATGGTAAAGTCGCCATCAACTCTACAGGCTTCAGATGGGTAGTTTCAATGAGAGGAGGTGGTGTGAAGTGGTTTGTTAGTTTCAGTTTAGCTGGAAGTCAAAACTGATACTGCATTCGATATCAATTGTGATGAGTCCTTCTCTTTAAAATATCTTGACGACATTTTCACATGTGTTCAGTAACTGGGTCCGCTGAACGACATCAGGTCATTTCCACTGCCCAAGTACCTACAGGGTGGATGGAACTGAATTTATGAGGAATGTAACCTATTTTTACTAAATTAAACATAACTCCAGTGGACATTTACATATTTCTGTGGAGTCATTACACTCTGTTCTAATTTTATTGAGAAGCTTATATTAGTTTTAATTGTTATTGAGTCACAAGGTGATATTCACCTAAGTGGGCTCTTTGGTCCAGTAAATTCATGCCCCAACTTTTTGTCCACCTATGGTAACCCCATTTTCCCACTTTACATCTATACCTTTCTATGCCTGACAACAAGTACAGTGCCTATAAAAAGTACTCACACCCTCCCCCCCCAGGAATTTATCATGTTTTATTGTTTTACAACGTTGAATCACACTGGATTTAATTTGGTTTTTTTCACACCCATTAACAGTAAAAGGCTCTTCCATATCAAAATGAAAACAGATCTCTACAAATCGATCTGAATTAATTTGTAATATAAAACACAAAATAATTGATTGCATAAGTATTCACCCCCTTCAAGTCAGTATTTAGTAGACGCACCTTTGGTAACAGTACAGCTTTAAGACTTTGTGGATAGGTCTCTATCAGTTTTGCACATTTAGACACTGCAATTTTTCCCCGTTCTTCTTTACAAAACTGCTCAAGCTCTGCCAGATTGCATGGGGTGCAAGCCTAACCACAAACTCTCAATTGGACTGAGGTCTGGATTCTGACTTGGCCACGCCAGGACATTAACTTTGTTGTTTTTAAGCCATTCCTGTGCAGCTCTGGCTTTATGCTTGGGGTCATTCTGTTGCTGGAAAATAAATCTTCTCCCAAGTTGCAGTTCTCTTGCAGACCACATCAGGTTTACCTCCAGGATTTCCCTGTATTTTGCTGCATTCATTTTACTCTCTACCTTCACAAGCCTTCCAGGACCTGCTGCAGTGAAGCATCCCCACAGCATGATGCAGCCACCACCATGCTTCACGGTAGGGATGGTGTGTTTTTGATGATGTGCATAAGCCAAGCCTAACATTTACTCTGATGGACAAAAAACTCAATTTTAGTTTCCTCAGACCATAGAACCTTCTTCTGACTGACTCCAGAGTCTTCCACATGCCTTCTGGAAAATTCTAGCTGAGATTTCATGTGAGATTTTCCAACAGTGGCTTTCTCTTTGTCACTCTCCTATAAAACTGTGACTGGTGAAGCACCTGGAAAACAGTTGGTGTGTGTGCAGTCTCTCCCATCTCAGTCACTGAAGCTTGTAACTCCTCCAGAGTTGTTATAGGTCTCTTGCTGGCCTCCCTCACTAGTTCCCTTCTTGCACGGCCAGTCAGATTTTGAGAATGGCCTATGCTAGGCAGATTTACAGCTGTGCCATATTCTTCCCACTTGACAACTGTATCCAAGGGATATTCAAAGACTTAGAAATGTTCTTGTATCCATCTCCTGACTTGTGCTTTTCAAAATCCTTTTCACAGAGTTGCTTGGAGTTGCTTTTGTCCTCATGGTGTAGTTCTTGCCAGGAGTCAGCAGATGGACCTTCCAGATACAGGTGTAGTTTTACTACCATCCATTGAAACACCTTGACTAGACACAGTTCTCCAAAAACAGATCTCCATTTAACTATGAGCAATTTGGTCGAGTAAAAGCAGACCAAAACGGTAAAGAACTGGCAAGGTTGCCGTTCGACATTGCAGAAGGAGCGGAAGGAACGACAACAATTCATATATATGTACTTGTTTCATCACATCAGTTCACTGAAGTGGTACAAAATAAAACAATAACTGAATGCAGAATAAAGTGTTACAGAGAAAGTGCAGTGCAGGCTGACAGGTCTAAGGCCATGACAAGTTCAATTGTGAGGTCAGGAATCTATCTTATTGAACAAGGGGCCACTGTATAGGTTTATAACAGTGGGAAAGAAGCTGTTCTTGAGTCTGGAGCTAAGTGCTTTCAGGCTTTTGTATCTTCTGCCCATGGGAGTAGGGAGAAGGTAGAGTGTCTGGAGTGGATAGGCCTTTATATTGACTGCTTTACCAAGGCAGTGACAAGTGTGTACAAAGTCCATGGGAGGGAAGCTAGTTTCCATGATCAACACACTGCAGTGTTAAATTTTAGCCAGTTATTCGCATTATCCCGCGTATCTGTGTTCAGTCTCAGATAAACAGCTCAGTTGGTTACACAAGCCCTGGAATTATTGAGTTGTTTACTGTAAACCCAATGCCCTTCAATGAGATTAATTGTTAAACCTGGCTGAATTCTCTTCGGGGAAGGGGGTCAGTGCAACAATTTTCTATTTAGGGTTAAATCAATTTTAAGGACTGTGACCCACTTTTAACTTTCTTTTTGGTTGTGGGTTTTTGTGGGGAATATACTCAACTCACAATAAGTAAGAGGCTGAGGGGCCACTGAGAACTTGGTCAAGTCATTGGGCCAAGGAGCTATGTGAGAACATAACAATCACATGTAGGCCACTGGATTCCTTGTTCCTGTTTCACATTCAGCAAAATTATTTTCTACCTAATTGCCATTTTACTCTTTAATCCAGTATTCCCTTAATACCTTTATTATCCCAAAATTATTTAACCTCTGTCTTGAATATACTCAGTGACAGATTCTATTGGGTAGGGAATTCCAGTGATCTCACCGCCCTTTTGAGTCAAGTAATTTCTTCTCATCTCTGTCTTGAATGAAAGAATTTACACAAATACTTAAGATTAATAATTACCTTGTGTCAATCCAGTTCTTTCACTCCATTTGGCTCTATAAACTCTTCCAAACTCGACCTCTAATAGTCACCTGTATTCCTTTATATTCCCAAAAGAAGAGAAAGTCAGCTGGGAAAAAAATTGAAAATCTCACAGCTTTTCTCATATTTAACTATTCATTGAATGATATAATATCATACAGAGCTTAATGTGCTGTCCATATTCTTCTGTTCTTCAACAATAATTATTGTTGTGCCTGGGTTAATAAATATGTCCTGATGAAGTGCCTCAGGCTGAAACATTGCCTGTTTATCTCCCTAAGTAGATGCTGTCTGACCTGCTAAATTCTTCCAGCTTTTTGTGTGCGTTGCTCAAGATTTCCAGCATTTGCAGCATCTCTTTTTTCTTATCCCATGTTTGTACCTGCTTCAGTGTTTTGCAATGTGATAAAAGAATATGTCATGTTATTATGTTAGTTTATATCAAATCCGACTGGCTCAGCTTGTTCGTATTTTCCCCTTTTCGTTCTCTCTGGGAGTGCAGGACATGTTCTGCTGGACCAGATGGGCATGTTCTCCTCCATTATGTTCTGCAACTTCCACATTCTTTTATCTTGTTCTCACTGCTTCCAGTCACTCATTGACCAGATGACCTTGTTTACTGCTTATCCCTGTGGTCACACTGGTTTCAACCTATCAGAGACATACCCTCTCCTCACCCTCCCTGCAGCTTAACAAGTTTCTCTTGTCTCCTCCCTGGTTCTGATGAAAGTCCATCGACTTGAAACATTAGCTCTTTCTCTTCCCGCAGATGCAGGCTGACACACTGAGTACGTTTCTTCATTTTCTGATTTTATTTTGGATATTCGGCATCTGCAGTTGCTTTGATTTTTGTTTGGGTAAAATCCCCACTTAACCTGATCCTGTAATCCTAAACCAGGATGGTGGGAAGAAATAACCAGATTGCTACAGAAAGTCTTGGACAAGATTTGAGAATGGGCATCAGAATGACAAATGGACTCATTAATGATTTGCCACAAGCACGTAGTGTAGCTGATACAGGTCTGGATAAAGCCGAAGTTGAATGAGAATTGAAGAGATGATTCTCCAAATCCCTGAGGAACTAAAGCAATCAGAGACCAGTATTTTAAACTAGCAGGTTAAAGTTTAAAGTATTTTAAACTTTTGAACTGATCTGGTCAGTTCCCTGCTTCTGTAGGGGATTCCTACCAGGATGTAAATGAAATACCTTGAACAAATTATTGAAAGAACAATTATAGAGCTAATACCTAGCATCAAGCACTTAAATTCAGAGGAACATGGAACAAATAGAAAAGCTGCAGCATCTGTAATCCTAAATGCTTCCTCCAGAATTGTAGAAAAGAGTTTTGATGCAATTAATGTGGAGCATTGTGTCACTATGTACAGGAATGCAGAACAAGAGGTTATAAACTAGTATTGATGAAATTCAAGAACTTCATTGAATTCTTGGAATACCTTCACTTGAATAACATTAATACTTAATGAAGGCTGACCTTTAAAACTCCATCATTCTGCAAGGAAGATAGAATGATAGCAAAAGGCCCTTCAGCCTTTTATGTGCCAAACATAATGCCAAAGATAACTGTTCAACTGCCTGTATGTAGTCTATGTTCTTCCGTTCCCTTCCTCATGTACGTCTGAATTCCTCTTAAATGTTGCCATTGCATCTGTTTCCAGCACTCCCCCCCCCCCCACCCCCGCAGTGCACTCCAAGCACCTGCCCGATCCTTCCCTTGTAAACTTTCTTTAAACTGGAGAAGCGACGCCCTATTTTATTTGATGTTTCCAACCTGAGAAAATGACTCTATCTATCCACCCTATCAATCCCTCTCATAATTTTATATACACCTCCTAATGTGTAACCTCTTTCAATCAAGAGTTCTGCTTTCTATGTTCTCTGCCTTTCCTCCAGTTCCTTCCCTCACCTTTGTTATTTACATCCGAAGTTCTGAATTTCTCCTCCCAAATTTCTTGGTTCCTCCATTTCTCACCTTCAAGCGACTGTTTTTATCTTTTATCAGACTTCCCTGCATTCAATATGATGCTGTGTTTTTGACTTATTGTCACTTTGTGTCCCTTAATTTTACTTCTGTGAAGGACCTTGGGGCACTAGCAGTGGATCTTGTTATTGTCTTATGTGTGCGAGGAAAGGATCTGAGATTCACCTCATCCTGCGCACTCCCTTGGAAGCAAAGGTGACTTGTGGCTTCTTTGCTGTTTGTAGGTTTTGAGGTGACTGGTGAGGCCAAATGAGGGAACCACAGACTCCTCCGTGAATAGGGCAAGCTGTGTCAAACATGACAGATGGATAGTTTATAAGGTTCTTCCCTCCATTGATTCCATATACACTTCCTGCTGTCTCAGGAAAGGGGCCAACATAATTCAGGACCCCTCCCAGCTCAGTCATTTTCTCTTCTCCCTTTTCTTTTTGGGCAAAAGATAGTACAGCTTCGGGGCACATACCACTAGATCCAAGGTCAGATTGTGTACTGCTGTTATCAGAGTCTTGAGCAAACCACTCCTATGCTAAAGATGAATTCTTGATCACCCAACCTTATCATGGCCCTTGTAGTTTATTTGTGTACCTGCACTGCATTTTTCTGTCGATGCAACATGATATTCAGCATTCTCTTTTCTTTTCACTCCTCTTCTACAACTCTACATGAAAGGATCTGATTTGATGACACGCAAACAAAGTTTCTCACCGTATCTCAGACAATGGGAAAACAAATCAATGCCCTACCAATGCCTTGCTGTGGTTACTCCAAACCTCAGAAGCACATAAAAGCACGAGATTTTAGAGTTGTCGAGTGCCAAGTCACGTGCAAATTGGCTGTGGAAAAGAAAACATTTTGATGTGTTGACGAGCACGAAGTGAAATTGGTGATTAAAGAGCAGATTCATGCAACTTGTCACAGAAACCTGAATACGATAGACAGACATCAACAGTACAAACACAAGCACCTTGCTTGGCAAACATTAATCACCTTTCACCTACACCTCTCATAGATAAAGGCTTACATTGAAGTAGACAGCAAAACAACTGGGTTCAGACTGCTGATGCATGAAGAATTCAGTAAGTAATGCATAAGACCACAAAGCTGAAAGTAAGCCTGCTCTGAGCTCCATGGTGTTAAAGGGTGGGGAGCTATATCAGTGTTTATGCAGGACTTTCTACCTCATTGAAGTTCCAGCAAGTTGGTTCTTGCTTGAAGGCTTAGTGTTTCAAATGGATCAGACAGAACAGATTTGCATCATCTCAGGGGCAGATTGTGTAAGAGCTTTCCCTTTGAAGTCTGACATTTCTAGCATCATTAAAAGATTAGAGCACAGAAGGATTCAGCAAGATTCAGCACCAGTGCAACCCAGCCTCCCTGCTGCCCTGCAAACTGGGTCCTTTCAAATGCTTATCCAGCTGCTTGAAATGTTACTGCATCTGCCTCCGCCCTTGCCCCCACCCCAGGGCAGTGCGCTCCCGACCTTGATGTTACCTCCAGCTTTCTTTCCAATCAACCTCATTCTGTGACCTGTAGCTCTTGAATCAGAATCATCTGTGTTATTGCTGACTTAAATGAGAAGAAATTGGTTGTTTTGTAGTGGCAGTATCGTGCATTGGTCGGCTGGGTGGAGATATGTCTCTACCGTAGCTGTAAGGTGCTCCTTCCCTCCGCTACCCTGCAGGTCACCCTTGGGACCTGCTGTACCTGTTTAGCCCCCTGATCAGGGTCATGTGAAGCCATGGGAGCAGGTGGTGGATGGTCACATTGAGTAACTGGTGCGTATCACAATCTCTGAAGTGTATTGGTAATGGTTGGAGACACCTGTCTTGTAAAGACACTGGCCAGAAGAAGGCAATGCAAACCAGTTCTGCAGAAAAATTTGCCAAGAGCAATCATGGACAGCATATAGAAGACAATTATCACCCATGTCATATAACTCGGCATATGGTGCTGATGATGAGTACAGTGCAATGACATAGAATTACTATAAAATACATAAATAAATAAGTAGTTCAAAGACAAAGGAATAATGAGGTATTGTTCATGGACTATTTAGAAATCTGATGGTGGAGGGGAGAAATTGTTGAGTGTGGGTCTTCAGCTCCTGTACCTCCTCCCCAATGGTGGTAATGATAAGAGGGCAAATCCTGGATGTTGAGGGTTCTTAGTGAGAAACCAATTCTTGAGGATGTCCTCAGTGGTGGGGAGGTTATGCTTGTGATGGAGCTGGCTGTGTCCACAACCCTCTGCTGCCTCTTGTGACCCTCCAATGAAAACAAATGTTTTCCGTCTATTCCCTTAACTCCTATGGACTCACGTACAGGGACTCTTCGTCTCATGTTTGCGATATTTATTGCTTATTTATTATTTCTTCATTTTGTATTTGCGCAGTTTGTTGTTTTCTGCACTCTGGTTGAGCATCCTAGTTGGACACTCTTTCATTGATTTTGTTATGGTTATTATTCCACTGATCTATTTAGTATATCCACAAGAAAATGAATGTCAGGGTTGTATAAGGTGACATATATGTACGTTGATAATAAAATTTACTTTGAACTTTACTCGTCATTATCTTAAATACCCCTATCAGATCTCCTCGCAGCTTCCTCTGTTCAAAGGAGAACAACTTCAACATCTCCCTTCTATTTCAGGCAATTCTCACTTTGGTACAATACATCTCTTCTGCTCCCTCTCCAAAGAGTTCACATCTTCCCTATAGTGTGATGCCCATAACTCGCACCATATAAAACTGTTGAATAATACAGTATGGAAAGAGGCCCTTTAACACAACACATCCATGCTGAACAAGGTGCTCTTCTGGGTGAGTCCCATTTGCTCACAGTTGGCCCACATCCCTCTAAACCTTGGGTTCCCAACCTGGGGTCCAAGCACCCCTTGGTTAATGATACGGGTCCATGGCATAAAAAAGGTTGGGAACCCCTGTCCTAAGCCTTTCCTATCCATATATCTGTCCAAATGTCTTTTGTATGTTATTTTTGTATCTGCCTCAACCTCTTTCTCTGGCAGCTCATATCATATGCCTACCACCCTCTGGGTGAAGGAGTTACTCTCTGGTCCCTTTTAAATCTTTCTTCACATGTTAAAGCCTCCTAGTTTTTGAGTCATGGAGTCTCAGAAAAGTACAGCCCAGAAACAGTCCCTTTGGCCCATCAAGCCCATGCAAAGCCATTTAAACCTCCTACTTCCATCAACCCGCATCAGGAACTTAGCTCTCCATACCCTTAACATCCATCTACCTATCCAAACTTCTCTTAAACATTCAAATCGATCTTGCATGCACCATTTATACTGACAGCTTGTTCCACACTCTCACGGCCCTCAGAGAGATGTTTCCCCTGATGTTCCCCTCAAACATTTTATCTTTCACCCTTAACTCATGGTCTCATAATTTTGTATACTGTACCGCTATCAAATCTCCTCTCAATCTTCTGCATTCCAAGGGATAAAGTTCTAGCCTTTTCAATCTTTCCTTACAACTCAGGTCCTCAAACATCCTTGTAAATTTTCTCTGCACTCTTTCAGCATTATTTACATCTTTCCTCTAGGAAGGTGACCAAAACTGCACACAAGACTCCAAATTAGGCCTCACCAATGTCATACGCAATTTCATCATAACATCCCATCTCCTGTACTCAGTATTTTGATTGATGAAGGCCAATGTGCTAAAAGCTTTATTTATGGCCCTATCTACTTATAATGTCACTTTCAATAAGTTTTGGTCCTGTATCCCCAGATCCTTTTGTTCTACCATCCTCCTCAGTGCCCTACCGTTCTCTAAATAAGACCTACCCTGGCTGGTCCTACCAAAATGCAGCACCTCACATTTGTCTGCATTAAACTCCATCTGCCATTTTTCAGACCATTTTTCCAGCTGAAGCAGATCCCTCTGCAAGCCATGACAGCCTTCCTCACTGTCCACTACACCCCCCAATCTTGGTGTCATTTGCGAATTTGCAGATGCAGTCAACCACATTATCATCCAGATCGTTGATGCAGATGACAATCAATACCAGATCCAGCACCAGTCCCTGCAGCCCTCCACTAATCACAGGCCTCCAGTCAGAGGGGCAACCATTTACTACCACCTTGGCTTCTCCCACAAAGCCAATATCTAATACAATTTACTTCCTTATCTTGAATGCCGAGCAACTGAACCTTCTCGAGCAACCTCCCATGCAGGACTTTGTCAAATGCCTTACAAAAGTTCATGTAGACAATACCCACTGTGTTGCCTTCATCAGTTTTCCTGGTAACTTCCTTGAAGACTCTATAAGATTTGTTAGCCATGCTGACGATCCTTAATCAGACCATGTCTATCCAAATACTCATGTATCTGGTCCCTCCATATAACTTCCAATAACTTTTCCCAATACTGATGTCAAGCTCACCAGCCTATAATTTCCTGGTTTATTTTTAGAGTCTTTCTTGAACAGCAGAACAATATTGGCCATCCTCCAATCCTCTGGTACCTCACCTGTCGCTAAGGATGATTTAAGTATCTCTGCTAGGACCCCGGCAACTTCTCCACTAGGGCCTCCCGTAGGGTCCGAGGAAACACCTTGTCAGGCCCTGGGGATTTATCCATCCTTACTTGCCTCAGGATAGCACACACCTCCTCCTCTGTGATCTGTACAGGAATCTATGAAATTGGGTCAGTCTCTTGAATAAATACAGATGCAAAATATTTTTTAAAAATCTCCCCATCTCTTTTGGCTCTGCACATGGATTACCATTCTGATCTTCCAGACTACCAGTTTTGTCCCTTGCAATCCTTTTCCTCTTAACGTATCTGCAGAATCCCTTTGGATTCTCCCTCACCTTGTCTGCCAGAGCAACCTTATGCCTTCTTTTAACCCTCCAGATATCTTTCTTAAGGGTTCTCCTGTATTTCTTATTCTCCATAAGCACCTCATCTGTACCTACCTGCCTGTACCTGCAATGCACCCCCTTTTCTTTCTTAACCAGAGCCTCAATATCTCTTGAAAACCAAAGTTCTCTATGCTTGTTACATTTGCTTTTATTCTGAAGCACATACAGTTTTTGTACTCTCAAAATTTCATTTCTGAAGGCCTCCCACATTCCAAGTACACATTTGGCAGAAAACAGCCTATCTTATTCACACTTGCCAAATCTTTTCTGATATCATCAAAATTGGTCTTTCTCCTATTTAGAATCTCAACCTGTGGACCAGATCTATATTTTTGCATTAATGGGATTGTGATCATTAAATACAAAGTGTTCTCCTACACAGGGTTCCCTACCCTGTCTCGTACCCTAATAGCAGATCAAGTATTGCACAATCTCTCATTGGGATCTCTATGGAAACTTCCCTGAACAGATTTGACAAACTCTATCCTTTCTAGTCCTTTTACAAGCGAGGGAGTGCCAGTCAATATGGGGAAAGGTAGAATCACCCACTATAACAATTTTATGTTTCTTGCAAATGTGTTCCTCTAAATTATTTTTACTTTTGGATTGTCCTTAATATAGCCCACTAATGTGGTCTTACCTTTCTCATTTCTCAATTCCACCCACAACACCTCACTAAATGAGTTCTTCAGTCTGTCCTGACAAGCCCTGCTGTGAAATTTTCCCTGACTAGTAACGGCATCGCTTCTCCTTTAATCTCTCCCACTCTGTCGCATCTAAATAACTGAACCCGGGAATACTGAGCTGCCAGTCTTGCCCCTCCTGCAACCAAGTCCACTAATGGCTGTCATTATTCCAGGTATTGATTCATGCCCTGAGCTCATCTGCCTTTCCTTTGATACATCTTACATGGAAATATACAAAGCTCAGGACATTAGTTCCACCATACTCCATCTTTTGGCTCCTGACTTTGTCTGAGGTCTCAGCAACATCTCTCCCCACCACCTTTCCACTAACTGTTTTGGTACTATGGTTCCCATCCGGCTGCAATTCGAGTTTAAACTCCACCGCGCAGCACGAGCAAACCTTCCCACCAGGATATTAGTCCCCTTCCAGTTCAAGTGCAAACTGTCTCTTTTTTTAAAATTCCCTTTTCCCTGGGAAAATGACTGTATGCATTCAGCTAATGAAGAGCCTTCTTGATTTTATAAACCACTATACTCTAGTCATGCTTGAAGCACCGATTTTATAAAGGCTTGTTCTTCTAGTATTTCTCTGTCCCTTATGGCTCTTAGTTATAAATCTAGGTATCCCATGTGTTACCCACTTTTTCAACCTGTCCTGAGATTTCATAATACTGCAGTGTGCTTTCTACTGAATTGAACTGACTTTATTTCTTACATCCTTCACATACATGAGGAGTAAAAATCTTTGTTACGTCTCCATCTAAATGTGCAATGTGCAATCATAGTAATTTATAATAATTTATAGTAAATAGAACAGTCAATGTAATATAGAGTTGTTACGTAAACCCCGTAACCAGGTAACTTACCAGCAAAGATAGATGGATCAGCTGAGTCGGATGCTACTATTTTCAAGCGTTTTATTCAATAAGGGCACAAACGTATGGTTAATACAAAACATTCAGATCATATACATCGTCAAAACTCAATCTAAAACACCGGTGTAACCATAATCAATCAGAAATAAGCTCTACAGTTGTCTAGGGGTTAATACTGAGTCCAACGGAAATATAAAGAGTCACTCAGAAGTTTGCAGGCTTTTCCTTTTTGGGAACCGCTGGGGTTTTCACGTTGTAGAGAGAAAGAGGTGATTTAGAAAAGATAAACACTTGCCCGTCGTCTTGGCAGAGCAAATCCTTGGAATCAGGGGAGCAGACTTCCCCGTTGTTATTTAAAAGCAGTCTTTCGTTGGTTTTAACCACAGATTCAAATTCGGAATCTAACGCACGTGGCTTCCTTCAACATGGCGTCCCGCTCCCACGGGAATCGATATCGTGTTTCCTTGGTGTCTGCTGGGTGCGTCTGAGGGTTTCACCCCCTCAGACCCGCCTTTATACTTCTTCACGGGATCGCAGGTGTCAATCAAGTTGCAGGTAATGCGATCTCTCTCTCAACCAGCCCACTTTGCCCGAGGGCTTTTCACGTGGTCTCCATGAGACAATAGTCAAGGTCACCTTCATTCTGCTTCTTGGGAGAACATGGTCTCTCTCTCTTTTTGGGTCAGTTGACCCCCCTTAACTAGGGTTCTTGTGATTTTCACAAAGGAGGGGGCCTACGGCATAACAGAGTACACTCAAATCAGTGTGAGTTCATCAGTCTGATGGCCTGGTGGAAGAAGCTGTCCTGGAGCCTGTTGGTCCTGGCTTTTATGCTACAGTACCGTTTCCCAGATGGCAGCAGCTGGAATAGATTGTGGTTGGGGTGACTTGGGTCCCCAATGACCCTTCGGACCCTTTTTACACACCTGTCCTTGTAAATGTCCTGAATCATGGGAAGTTCACAACTGCAGATGTGCTGGGCTGTCCACACCATTCTTTGCAACTTCCTCAACCGCCTGAGGTGAAAGAGTGCTGTTGTGCCTTTTTCACCACACAGCTGGTGTGTACAGACCACGTGAGGTCCTCAGTGATGTGGATGCCGAGGAACCTGAAGCTGTTTACCCTCTCAATCCCCCATCCATTGATGTCAATAGGGGTTAGTCCGTCTCCATTCCTCCTGTAATCCACAACCAGCTCCTTTGTTTTTGCGACATTGAGGGAGAGGTTGTTTTCTTGACACCACTGTGTCAGGGTGATGACTTCTTCCCTGTAGACCACCTCATTATTATTTGAGATAAGACCAATCAATATAGTGTCATCAGCAAATTTAATTAGCAGACTGGGGCTGTGTGTGGCGATACAGTCACGGATATATAGGGAGTAAAGGAGGGGACTCATTACGGAACCTTGAGGGCTCCTATATTGAGAGTCAGAGGGTTGGAGGTGAGGGAGCCCACTCTTACAACCTGCTGGCGATCTGACAGGAAGTCAGATGCACAAGGCAGGGTCAAGGCCGAGGTCTCTGAGCTTCTTGTCGAGCCTGGATGGAACTATGGTGTTGAATGCTGAACTGTAGTCCGAGAACAGCATTCTCACATAAGCATCCTTCTTCTCCAGATATGTAAGGACAGTACGTACAGCAGTGGCTATTGCGTCATGTTGATCAGTTGTGTCAGTAGGTGGACTATAGGGGGTCCAGTTTGGCCAGCCTCTCAAAGCATTTGTTTATTATTGAGGTGAGTGCAACAGGACGTTCATGTTACCTTGGTCTTTTTTGATATGGGGACAATGGTGGATAATTTGAAGCAGGAGGGCACTCTACTCTGGGAGAGGGAGAGATTTTAAAAATGCCTATAAAAACACACCTGCCAGTTGTGCTGCGCACATCCTGAGTACCCGCCCTGGGATGCCGTCCGGTCCCACAGCAAAGCAATCTATTGACAAACGTCAACTCAATCAGAATGCAGCTGCCAGACCTTGAACCGAAACCAGGATGAGGGTCCATATAATTCCCATCTTAATTACTCTCCATTGGCTTCTGTATCTTGTAGAATTGATTTTAAAGTTCTCTTCCTTGTTTTTAAGTTTGAATGGTCTGGGACCAGAGTGGATCACCAAACTGCTTTTGTTCCATAATTCTGCTTGAGCTCTCAGGTCTTCTCCCACTGCTGTCTTAAATTTAAACCATCTCCCTCAAAAGATCATTGGCAGATCAGTGTTTTTGAACTATGCTCCTAAAATGGGAAACTCAATACTGTACCTAAAACTATAAGGGATGCAGACTCAGTTGACACGTTTAAATGCCAGCTCTAAACCTATTTATTTATTCTTGCTTTTCACTAACATCATTTGGTCTTCTATTTTCATGTCTGCACTTTATCCCATTGTAAAGCACTTTGAACTACATCGTCTGAATGAAAGGTGCTCTGTTAAATAAGTTATTATTATTACTATATGCTTCATTATATCCCTGTTAGTATTATCCTCTCTAGTTTATATTGCCTCTTCTCATCCTCCTTTCCAAAATGTAACACTTAACAATTCTGGACATTAAATTTCATCCGTCACTAATTTGCCTGTTATATGTAACGCTTTGAAGTCTCTTACTTGCTTCCTCATGGTGTACTATGGCTTCAAGTGTTGAGTTATCTGTAATTTAGAAATTATGTTCTGTACACATAAGTTCAAGTTATTGATATTAATTAAGAAGAATAGCGGTTCAGTACTTAAAAAGCACTTGGATATGGATAGGAATGGATTAGAGGGATATGGGTGAATGGGAATAGGTAACACTGGCATCTTGGTTAGCACGGACCGATTAGACCAAAGGGCCTGTTTCCATACAATATGACTATGACTCTACCACCTTCCTCCGTTAAGACACATCCAGGTTTAAATGTGTATAAAATTATGAAAACTTGTAAGTAAACTACAGTGTATTTCCCTTGGCAGAGAGGCTGATAACTTGTGTCTTACCTTTGTTGTTTGGCAGAAGAATCAGAGGTGACCAGATGAAAAATCTTCAGCTAGAAGGAGTCTGGATGTCACCAATTAAAAAGGTGATGGAAATAGATAGCTTTGGTGCTTTTAAAAGATGCCCATTAAAACACTTAAGGAACTGCAGTGAATGGAACTGTGGACCAAGAATTGTGAGATAAGAATTGTCTTTTAGAGATGAATCGTAATCAACGGGCGGCCAGATCACAAGACCCCCCTTAATCTTCCAACCACCCACTCACCACACTGCTGGGATCTTCAGGTCTCCCATCAACAGAGGGATCTTTCCAGGCTGTGATCCATGTCCTGCTCAAAATACTGAATAGGGCCTTAGGAAGCAATGGGATCTTTGCCTCAGTCTGAGACTCATTGATAGAGTCTGGGTTGGCAGAGTGGTTTGGGCGGATCAGGAATGTGAAATCTCCAAAGAGGAAGATTTATTACTGGATATTGTCCTAAATATCAGAATATTCCTTATAAGGCAGCAAAAAGAAATCTTTGCGAGTGACCAGAATGGAAGATGTATATGCAGCTGCAGGCAATTGTACAGAGGGTGAAATATAAACCAAGTTAAAAGCTGGAGAGCGTAAAGAAGGTCAGTATTACAAAAATGGCAAGGCGCAGCTGGAAATAAAGAGCTGGCATTTCGCACAGTGTTTGTTACAAGTAAAACAATAAACGTTCCAAGAAAGAAAAAGAACAGTACAAGCAGCTTGCCAAAATGTTCAGCACAGGACACTACTTCTGAATAGAGCTCAATAAAACTGAAGGAGTAACACTTTCCTGTTTTTGTAAAAAACTTAGCATAAGCCCTTGATTATTTGGGTTTAAACCATGTGATCATTTCTGGTCTGTAGACTACACGGTGAAATGCTGTATCTCAGCTATTAAAAGCCCAAAGCCTTCATAAGATTACTTTTAATAATTATTGATAATTAATATTACTAATGAGGGTGGCAGAGTTTGGATCTAGTAGAACGACTACCTCACAGCAGCAGAGAACTGGTTCATTCCTGACCTCTGCCACTGCCTGTTTGGAGTTTGTATGTCCTTCTTGTGACTGTATGAGTTTATATAACCATATAACAATTACAGCACGGAAACAGGCCATCTCAGCCCTTCTAGTCCATGCCGAACACTTACTCTCACCTAGTCCCACCGACCTGCACTCACCCCTTAACCCTCCATTCCTTTCCTGTCCATATACCTATCCAATTTTTTTTTTAATGACAATACCGAACCTGCCTCTACCACTTCTACTGGAAGCTCGTTCCACACAGCTACCACTCTCTGAGTAAAGAAGTTCCCCCTCGTGTTACCCCTAAGCTTTTGCCCCCTAGTTCTCAACTCATGTCCTCTTGTTTGAATCTCCCCTACTCTCAATGGAAAAAGCCTATCCACGTCAACTCTATCTATCCCCTCATAATTTTAAGTACCTCTATCAAATCCCCCCCTCAACCTTCTATGCTCCAAAGAATAAAGACCTAACTTGTTCAACCTTTCTCTGTAACTTAGGTGCTGAAACCCAGGTAACATCCTCGTAAATCTTCTCTGTACCCTCTCTATTTCCTCCAGGTTTTACAGTTTCGTCCCACATAGCAAAGACAGATAGGTTAATTAGCCACTGTAAACCTCCCCTAGGGTGCAATTGAATGGTAGAAGATGGGGGAAATTTGATGTGAATGTGGGGAGCTTATAAATGGAACTAGTGTAGGATTCATGCAAATGAGTGATTGAGCGTTAGAGAGGACTCTGTGGATTGAAGGGCCTTTCTCCACACTGTATCTCCCTACGACTCTATGATTATGAACATACAAGACGCACTTCGTTATACATGCATTAAGTATGTTCATGAATTTCTGCAAAGGATTTGATTGATATTAATTTCTCATTGAAAACTGATGAACCTTTTCCCTGTAAAACCTTCACATTTAATCAGTCAATTCAGAACAAAGCATAAAGTTACAGCTAATTATATTTTTAATTTTCTAAGAATAACCTGCCCAGATACCTACAGGGCATAAATTAGAGAGGGAATCTGGCATGGACAATGAACCTCCACTAAAATTATAGCCTGATTGTAAGAGTGGAAAGGAAGGCTACCCCACTCAATTCTGTTAATGAAACGCTCACGCAGGAAATGGCCTCTTGCTTCACAGATTCCCGTGGATTCACACACAGTTAAAAGACAGATGCAGCATGTTGACCGCACGCTTGGCAGAGGCAAGTGCCACCAAGTCGGTGCAGTGGCGCAGAGAATAGAGTCGGTGCCTCACTCTCCACCAACTCAAGTTCAGTGCTGACGTCCGGTGCTGCCTGCGCGGAGCTTGCAAGTTCTCCCTGGGACTCCATAGGCTTCTGCTCACCTTGAGGAGACACGTGGACTGAGAGGTTGCACGGCATTTTAAATTGTCCCTTGTGTGTAGATGAATAGTAGAATCCAGGGGGAGTTGATGGGGATGCGAGAGCAGAGTAAATGGGTGCGTGATAATTGGCGCAGGCGCAGACTCAGATGGCTGAAAGAGCTGTTTCTGTGTGGTAAGACTCCATGACATTCTGCATGAAGAGATCTCATGGAAACCTACTCCATACTGAAAGTCCTGGAGAGACTGGATGTTGAGAGGAGAGCGGCATGGTTGTGTAGTTCTAGAGTGACCCGGGTTCAATACCAGCCACTGCCTGTGAGGAGTTTGTACGTTCTCCCCATGACCACCTGAGTTTCCTCCGGGTGCTCTGCATTCCTCCCACAATCCAAAGATGTGCCACTTGGTAGGTTAATTAGTCACAGTAATTTGTCCCATGAATAAGCAAGGGTTAAATCAAGGTACTGCTGGGCATAGTGACTTGAAAAGCAGGAAGGACTTATTCTGCACTGTATCTCAATAAGTAAATAGATTGATACATACATAAACAAATAAGGATGTTTCCAATACCAGGATCTGAGAGCACAGGCTCTGAATAAGGAGACTTCCCTTTAGAACTGAGATAAGGAGGAACCTCTTCAGTTGAAGGGTGGTAAATCTGTGAAATTCATTGCCATAGAGGGTGGTGGATGCTAAGTAATTGGATATATTTAAGAAACGATTGACAGGTGATAGGTTGATTGGCTAAGAGGGTTAAGGGTTGCAGGAAGAAGACAGAAGAATGGAATTGAAAGCAAAATTAGGTTTGATTGAGTGGCAGGGCAGACCCAATGGGCTAAATGGCCTAATTCTGCTCCTATATCTTATAGTCTTACAAAAGATTATCCAATAGTAACTTCTGTCTGCAATGGCACCAAAACAAATGGGTTCCACTCTCAAATGCCCACTCCAATACAAGACCAGGAAGCCAAACTGCGTGTTTTTGATAGGGCCAGTCATGTGGCTTTGTGCGCACACAGTGGTGTGGTGCTGGAATCATCAGTAAGAAATCGGGATGATTGTTGAGTAGCTACTGGTGACTGCCCATAATCCTGAGGAAAAAGTCAGCAAGTGATAAACTGGATGTTCTGGCTCATTAGTTTTCTCATCTGGTATAGGCAGCACAATGGTTCCATTGATCAAGCAACCGCTCTACTCAGTTGAATTGAATTAAATTGGTTTATTATTGTCACATGTTCTGAGATACAGCGGGTAAAACTTTATTTATCATGCCATCCATAGAGATCGTTTCATTACATCATCACATTGAGAAAGTACAAGGGAAAAACAATAACAGAATAGAGGATAAAGTATTACAGTCACAGAGAAAGTGCAGTGCTGGTAGACGAGAAGGTGCAAGGTAGAATGTGAGGTCAGGAATCCATCTTATCAATCTAGGGGATCATTCAACAGACTCAATACAGCTGGACAGAAGTTGTCTACAACCCTGGGTTCAATTCTGATCTCTAACGCTGTCCGTGTGGAGTTTGCACGTTTTCCCTTTGTTCACTGGGTTTTCTTTGGGTGCTCCAGTTTCCTCCCACACCCCAAAGACATTGGGTTAACTAGCCTCTGTAAATTTCCCCTAGTTTGTAGGTGAGTAGAATCACGGAGCAGCACATGGTGTCAGTGATCGATAGCTGACTTGGAAGTGGTGGGATGAAGGAATTATTTCCGTACTGTCTAGAACAGTGGGCTGTGTGTGCCATGAGCTCTGCTGGTCTGCACGGAGAACCATAGAGCATTAGGTTCTAAGGTTTCCAGAGCAGCTGTGTTTGTTAATTGTTGTCTTAACTAGAGCCTTTAAGCCCTTGTGCCTTCTGTTTAATCTTGTCAAGTTTGTTTTGACTGGCACGGGTTTTCCGTGTACTGGGATTAGTCAAAGCAGATTCCTGATTAGCCATCATCGCAGGGTCCTTGTTCTGAGAATGATTTGTCCCGCAGTACTGACTGGTCAAACCACTGATGTTCTGCTGGAATTCCTAGATATAAACTCTTGTTTCCATCTCTACATGGGAGTCTGCTATTCCTCTGCACCTGGGGTCAGTTGTTGCCAGCAAACACTATGACAGTGTGGCCTTCTATGTTGTAACTTTTTACAATCTTGGTTGTATAACTCCCCAGTTCCTAGTAGATCTCATATCATTCTCAGCTAATTATATCTTCCTTCTCCTTCCCAATCCTCTAAAGAAAACTAAATAAAAATCACTGAACTACTGCGCAGGTTGACTCTGTGGTTAAGAAGGCATACGGTGCATTGGCTTTCATCAATCATGGGATTGAGTTTAGGAGCTGAGAGGTAATGTTGCAGCTATACAAGACCCTGGTCAGACCCCACTTGGAGTACTGTGCTCAGTTCTGGTCACCCCACTATGGGAAGGATGTGGAAACCATAAAAAGGGTGCAGAGGAGATTTACAAGGATGTTGCCTGGATTGGGGAGTATGCCTTATGAGAATAGGTTGAGTGAACTTGGCCTTTTCTCCTTGGAGTGACGGATGATGAGAGGTGACCTGATAGAGGTGTATAAGATGATGAGAGGCATTGATCATGTGGATAGTCAGAGGCTTTTTCCCAGGGATGAAATGGCTAGCAGGAGAGGGAAGTTTTAAGGTGCTTGGAAGTAGGTACAGAGGAGATATCAGGGGTAAGTTTTTTATGCAGAGAGTGGTGAGTGCGTGGAATGGGCTGCCAGAGATGGTGGTGGAAGCTGATATGATAGGGTCTTTTAAGAGACTCCTGGATAGGTACATGGAACTTAGAAAAATAGAGGGTTATGGGTAACCCTAGGTAATTTCTAAGGTAAGGACGTGTTCGGCACAACTTTGTGGGCCTGTATTGTGCTGTAGGTTTTCTATGTTTCTATGCTCAGACCAGAAGACGGAAATACAAAATCTGGTGGAGAATTTGCTTTTCGATCTGAAACTGTTCCTTCCTCTACAGATGCTGCTTGATCTGCTGAGTGCTTCCAGACCTTTCTGATTTATTTCCACAACATAAACCCTCCTAATCCAACTGTACTTCCAAAATTCCAGTTGTCCAGCCTTCCTCACAACATTCCAGTCTTGGAATTTGGCATATTTGACTTGGAATCTCCAGTGATTTATAAAATCACTGTTATTCTGGGACAATGAATTTGCCCAGGCAACGGGCCATTCCTCAATACCTTTGACCAAACTTTTAGTGACACATGCTCAGATGCTCTTGTAAAATGCTTTGGTGTTCCACTTTCTACATTAAAGATGTAACAAAAATAATGCAGTCTGTTGTTGCCACTATTGTAACACACATTTCCTTTTAATCCATTGCATGAGGACTTTGGATGTTTTGAAAAAGATGACAGCGATCTTCAAAAACTGCTGTGGAACTGATGCACAAGAGTTTTAAGGAGAGGCTGGACAGGATGGCTTTGTTTTCCCTGGAGTGGTGTGGGCTGAGGAATTATGACTTATTATCTGTATTATTTGCCATACACTTATGACTGCATAGCAAAGCACAGCTCCAATGCCTTATTCAAGTTTGCTGTTGACACCACTGTTGTTGGCCAAATCAAAGGTGGTGACGAATCAGCATATAGAAGGGAGATTGAAAATCTGGCTGAGTGGTGCCGCAACCATAACCTCTTACTCAATGTCAGCAAGACCAAAGAGCTGATATTGATTTCAGGACTAGGAAAGCAGAGGTCCACGAGCCAGTCCTCACTGGAGGATCAGATGTGGAGAGGGTCAACAACTTTAAATTCATCTGTGTAATAGGTATATGGACAGGAAAGGAATGGAGGGTTATGGGCTGAGTGCAGGTCGGTGGGTCTAGGTGAGAGTAAGCGCTGGGCACGGACTAGAAGGGCCGAGATGGCCTGTTTCCGTGCTGTTATTGTTATATGGTTATATGGACCTGTCCTGGGCTCAGCACATAGGTGCAATTATGAAGAAAGAATGGCAATGCCTCGACTTCCTTAGGAGTTTGCAACTATTCGGCATAATATGTAAAACTTTGACAAACTTATTTAAATGTGTGTTGAAGAGTATATTGACTGGATGCCACACAGCCTGGTATGGAAACACCAATGCCCCTGAATGGAAAATTCCACAAACAGTGGTGGATACTGCCCAGTCCATCAAGGGAAAAGCCTCACTCGCCATTGACCACGTGTACATGGAGTGTTGTCACAGGAAAGCGGCACCCGCCTTCAGAGATGCTCTCTACCCGGTTATGCGCTCTTCTGGCTGCTGCCATCAGGAAGAAGGCACAGGAGCCTCAGGACTCACACCACCAGGTTCAGGAACAGTTATCACCCCCTCAACCATCAGGCTCTTGAACGAAAGGGGATATTCATTTTCCCCTTGCTGAAATATTCCCACGACCTATGGGCGCACTTTCAGGGACTCTTCATCTCGTGTTCCCGATATTTATTGCTTATTTATTTTTATTATTATTTATTTATTGTTGTATTTGCACAGTTTGAATGCCCAAGTTTGTGCGGTCTTTCATAGATTCTATTATGGATTTATGGAGCATGTCCTCAAGAAAATGAACGGGTGGGAGTGGTTTACGGTGACATATATGTACTTTGACAATATACTTACTTTGTACTTTGAATGACCCGATGAAGGTTTTTTTTTTATAAATAATTAGAGAGGTAGGGTGATAATATTTTCCCATAGTGGGGCTGTCCAAGGTTTAAGGTAAGAAGTAGAAATTTTAATGGGATACGAGGGGGATTTTTTTTCACGCAGAGGGAATTGGAGCTTGCACCACTGCCCGACAGAGTGGTGTAGGTTCTCACAACATTGAAGTATTTGAATTGCACCGAATGCAGGTAAATAATGGGACTGGCATAGATAAATGGCATGGGCACGGTGGCCCAGGGGAGCTGTATGACAATGATACTAAGCCGAATGGCTACGATTCTGTGAAGTGTACTTTCTGGGAATGGAAAATCCTGCTAATTGTTTCATAACCTTTAGCGCAAGGCAAAGAGTAAAAATAAACCCTTCGTTTTCAAGTATCGCGTAAGTGGTGGGTTATGAACGCAGAGAGCCTTTGCCAAACATGCTTTTTTCCACATGGAAACAGCTAGGGGGCTTTGATCCGCCCTCTTTCGCTGGACGGAGCGCGTGTCACTTAAATGGCCTAATGAAGCGATCACTGTACACCCGTGGGCCGATCAAAGCCGAAAGCGAGCCTATTTACTGAAGAGTTCCACAGTGTAGGGGAAATAGTGTGACGGGGGTTATCACAGGAGCCCCCAGGCGCGGAAATGACATGACTATATTCACCACGGCAAAGTAAATGTGAAGAAACGTTCGGAGAGAAAAAGAAGAATGGAGACATTTGTTTACCTTCCTACTGTCGATAAAATCACTTAAAAATCTCGCTCTTAAAGTAAGTAAAGACCTAAACTCAACATGTTTTAAAAAAGATTTTAAATGGGCTCTCTCCTGTTTAAACGGACACATAGTGAACCGCACAAACGCAGGAAATATCCTTATCCCCGAAAGGTAATCGTTGACGAAAGCGTTTCCACCCGCTGCTTAAATCATCAAACATTTTAAAAGCTTTGAATTGCTTCTTTTTGGTATCTCGGTACCTTTTACCTTCCCGAGATGATTTCACAATTTAATCCAGGATAGATATAACATTTGCCCTTTCCCATAGCGCAGGCTCTACACTGTAACCCGGGGTAAATCTATTGGACGCCTTGTATTTCGACCCAGGAAAAGGTCTCTTGCTTGTTAACCCAAGCACAATTTAACCTCTTCTCCCGCGCACTTCACTTTTTAACCCAGGAAAGAATCGTCTCCCGCCCCTCTCTCAACGTGGGAGCGAACGGGTGGAGCCGGTTAAAGTTCTGGTTAAAAAGCAGCAAGTAGACCAACATCTGGAACATGTGGTTGCTAAAAGGACGACTTCGCCTCACTAAGAGACTCGGAATCGTGTATGCACCAGAAAGGGCAGGAAAGAGATTATTTCTTCTCCAGCCCTTTACCTTTCCTGCCAACCTGGCTTCACCTATCATATTCTACCTTGTCCTCCTTCCCTTCCACCTCCCCCCCCCCCCCCACACCTCCTTATTCTGGCGTCATTCCTCTTCCTTTCTAGTCCTAATAACGGGTCTCGGCTCGCAACATAGATGCTGCCTAACCTGCTGAATTCCTCCAACATATTGCTCTGAATTTTCAACATCTGCAGAATATCTTATGTTTAGGAGAGGGATCTATAGTCTATTTGTCTACGGTAGGGACCGATGAGTGGGGAGTGAGGGGTGGTGATGGTGGGGGCGGGGGCGTCCTGCCCTGCCTGCTTAATAGCTCGAACACGCGAAAGGGAATCCCTCCACACAGACGTCACGTTAACCAAGGAAACCCACAGCCCGCATCATTTGACGCAATATCCATTTTTAGGCATCACCCTGCGTCAATGGACGAAACCATTGATCAGACTTTCGAATGTAAACCTTGATTCTTATAATGATTTAAGGGCACTGCCGAAAGCTCGTAAGCTTCTTTCGTAAACACTTGTGCATACATATATAAATGTACCAAAAAAAGGTCAGGGTTGGGGAGTGGGAGCCGAGGATGTGAGCCGGCAGAAACGTTGGGCGGATCCACCAGCTTTGACGTGAGTTCCTCGGCTGCGGGAGGGTCAGAAATAAAAAGAGCAGGCTTAATACCAGAGAACTGAGTCATCCACCTCGGGAGACGTACGGCAAGCAACTCGCGAACTGTCGGCGGAGTTAGAGAGAAAGAGAGGGAGGGGGGGCGGTACAACGCAAATCATTAGTCATTGCCAACCTGATCGAACACGCGAAAGGCAAGAAGTGCAGAGCAAAGACAAAGACCACGATTTAAAAAAAAAGTTATTAAAGTTTCAATCTAGAAAGTTTGGGTGGGTGGGTGGGGGCGAATACGGGAAATTTATGGATTGTTGGCGTCCCTTCAATCTGTAAGAAAAGGAACAAACGGGGAGCTTAGAGAGGGGGATGTGTCTGAGAAGCGCACACCTTGGAAGTGCTTGTCAGAAGTGAGTTATATTTCAGAAGCTGGAGGTTCTTTAAGCAGGAGATTCATTTGCCAACAAATAAACAGACACAGGGATTAATTCTACCCAGGAGGAATACGGGCGGTTTATTAAAAAGCCAAACACACCACTGATTGATTGGTGCGGGGGATGATGTACCAGGAATATCCCGGGAAATACGACACGTCCTCCCGCAGCAGCACGTCCCCGGGAAACGCGGACATCGTGTTCGGTACCAGCGGCTCGATCGGCGGCTCTCAGGTAAGGACCGCGACCCAGTGGAAAGTGGTGGGGATTGGGGGAAGAGCTGGTGTGGGACAGTCGATTGGGATAAAATCTCTCAAGTGCATTCTCAAACAGATGTACTTCAGTTAATTCCGGGATTACCTTCCAAGTTGTTGAACGGAGCCGGTTTAGAAGCTCAAAGTATTTCTCGACCTGCAGGTTCGGAGGATGGAGAGAGTTGGTCTGTGAGCTATTAGAAAGAGAGAGAGAGAGCGAGCGAGAAAGAGAGAGAGCGAGCGAGAGAGAGAGAGAGAGAGCGAGCACCCTTCTGTCTCCTCCGCACTTTGAGCTGTGCGCGGCTCCTTGGCGCTTGCTGGGATCGTGTGCCTGTTCACCGTCAGAGAGGCTCTTCCTGAAATAAAGGCGTAGAGCGTTGAATCACCAGGACTTAGCGATCGTCTCCGTGTGTGCAGGTGGGCTTTGAAAGGGACAGGTTTAATACTGGCACAAGTCTGTGTTATTTCTGTGTCGCCGGAGACACTTGGCGCAATCGAGTTTTGTTTGTTGGGGCTTGTATCTACGGGACGAGATCTTTCTCAAATAATCTTTCCCAAAAGTAGTGGATTCGGATCGATCGCAGGGATTTCGCTCGGTCCTCAGCCGAAGGGCGATCCCGGGCTTCCGTTCTCGACCTCTCCACAGATTCTCCCCCCACCCCTTTTAGCCGGAGTTATTTGCCTTTATAGATCTTTCTGTTTTTGTACTTTGTCTCTCTTTTTGAGTTCTTTACGACCTTTTCCCTCCCTCTCCCTCATCTCGTGCTCTCTCTCCCTTCCAGCGCCTATCTTCTCCTCTCGCACTCTATCTCGTATTTTGCCTCGCCAGATTTTCTTCTCCACTCTCCTTCCCCCCTTCAGATTTCACCTCCATCTCTTTAACACCCCCATCCATCTCCTGACCGACCAGAAATAGAGAATAAAATTCAGATGCAGTCATATTTCTACCGAGGGCAGAGGCTACAAATCCCCACCCTCTCGTTAAATACTCCACTCCAAAAGTTGGCGATAAAACGGCAAAACTTTTTCCTTCAAAATGAAATCATTTAAAAAAAATCGTTAGAATATTTCTGTCCTAATTCCTCATTTAGGAGGTTCGGCTCAGCCTCAGCTCTTTAAAACTGGGCCGCCTGTCACTTTATTTGCAGCCCCCGTCTGATGTAACTTTATTTGATGCAATTCATCGCGCCTTATTATTTATTGCTTCAATGGTCGGTGAAGAAATGGAGCGAGTTGAAGGGGATATTGCGCAACTAGCTGAGATTACAAAATAGGTTTCGGAGCTCCTTTTATCTTTAAAAAAAAACCGGAGGTCCGTCTCCAGGAAAGCAGGCTGGTTCGGAGAGAGCGAGGGTGGGATTGTAAATGAAATTTTCCTTATTGGTTCTCCGTAACGAACCAACCCTTCTCGAAACTGTCATTTAAAAACAAACCCTTTCCGGGCAGTGGCTGGCAGAATTCCCTTCCTTCTCGGCTCTTTCAGAACTTTTTTTTTCCTCCTCTTGGATTTATCTGGAGTGTAAGCATTTCGTGGAACATTCAGCCGCCCATGGGCTGAGAGTTTCACCCCGGCTCCCACATTTTAACTCTGTCGGTGTGCGTGTGTGTTGAGGTACTGTAAATCCATTGCTGGCGGCACCCCAACTCTCCCTGTCACACAGTGGGTGTTTTGTTGGCTTCTTGCTCTGCGGTGTTGAAGCCATACCGGATTAGAATTTATCTTGCTTTTATTGCACAGTTTAATAAAATTATTTGAATAAAATCCGACTCCAACCCCCGCCAACTGGGCGTGTCGCTCCTTCTCCCTGCCCTCGCAGATGTGGCAACGTACTGGGTCGGTTTACAAAGAGTTTGTCGGTTCCTTGTTCCCGGTGGGAGCTGGACGTTCCTTGTTCCCGGGACATCGCCGCAGCCGATTATTAGGATGACTCGCGTGCTGTAGATAGAAAGCAAGAAAAAGAAGATTTGCCGGGATTGTAGGGGAGAATACTGTAGCTGGTACTTGATGGGCAGAGGGGTCTGGCTCCCTGCTGTTTTTGAGGCGATTGTGGGGCTGCAGGGAAATCGAATTAACCTAACACCACCCACTGGAGTTTGTCTCCATCTCTACATACGCAAATAAGAGAGAAATGTTGACATTTTTATAGCGCCTGTCACAACCTGAGCGTGTGGTAGAGAGCTCTGAAACGGAAGAAAAACTTGTGTTGCGTGGTCAGTCTATCTGGCGTAAGAAATTCGGCAGCTAGTTAGCGCAGAGCAAGCGCCCACACCAGCAGCAGCCCCCAGAGTGTGTCCCAGTAATGTGGTTTAAAGATGTCCAAGGTACTGGGAGCTCTTCTCTACTTTAGGCAGGTTTTCACCTTGGGCCCTCTGGGGTAGGCAGAGTCCTGATGTTTGTTGCTGAGCGATCACTGAAAATGCTGATTACAGCAACCTTTGCAGTGGAAGAATGTGTGTGTGTGTGTGTGTGTGTGTGTGTGTGTGTGTGTGTGTGTGTGTGTGTGTGTGTGTGTGTGTGTGTGTGTGTGTGTGTGTGTGTGTGTGTGTGTGTGTGTGTGTGTGTGTAGGGAGGGGTGATGGGAGCACAGCCACAGGATTTTAACTTCACATCCAGATCCCGGAAATGGAGGACATTCAGCCCATTGAATTGGAGTCTGTTATGTCACTCTCTGTAAGGGCAATCCACTCTCCCCAAAGCCCTGCAATTCTGTTACCCTTTTGGATCTAGACAATGAGGCTATTTGCAACCCCTGCCACAAGTAACCACATTTAATGGTAACTATAAGTATGCTTGATAATGATTTAACACCATATTTCATTTGCATCTTATACTTGAGTCGTCTGGTTAGAATTATCACCCATAATTGGCTGCCAGCTTTAGGGATTTAATTGTTGAATTGCACTGACCAGCAAGTATTGAGACAGGGAACCGAGCAGTATTTAGCAGCCTATATATAAAGAGCAACAATAATTATAGGTGCACAATTAAATAAGTCTGGTGTTAGCAGTGCCATCATCAGCAGACAGAGCATGATTTAGCGTCAAATAAGTGCAGGCAATGTAAAATAAAATTGTGCATATCAGAGACATGTTTATGTATGGGTACAAGTTTAGGAACAGAATTTGCCAAAGCACATTTGATCTTCCGCCAAACCTGTCTTTTGTACTGGTGAACAACTCTAATGTTATTTTTGAGAAAAGCATACATGTTGCGAGTCCTTAGCATTTTGCATTCACATTCAACCATAAACCAAGTTTTTTTCCCATATACTTTTATTTGTAGTTAAGTGAAAACTGCTAGAATGCACTACAGAGGCAGGAAGCAGACTTTAACCTGTTACAACAACAAGGATCGTTTAATTCAAGGGCATAGAAAAATGGATTATACTCACCAAACTTTTGAAGTCACAGAATCCTAGGGTGGTTACAGCATAGGTGGAGGCTACTCAACCCATTGATTTTATACTGGCTTTATGTAAGAACAATCACCTTGTTCCACTCTTCCAATATCTCTCCATAGTTGTATAAATTCTTTTCTTTCAGATACATTTCAGCACCCTTTAAAACAAAGCAATTGGATCTGTTTCCTGTACTACCCCTGGCAGGGCATTCCTGCCCCTGGACACTTGTTATGTAAGATTTCATCTTGTCACTCGTGGTTCTTGAGCCAGTCACCTTCATTCTAGTTCTAGTCCTCGGTAGTTCTTGACCTTTTCACCAACGGGAATAATCTCTCTCTATCTACTCTACACGATCTTAAGCATCCTCCTAAGGTCCTCTGACTGTAATTCCTGTTCTAAGGAAAATGTATCATGCTTCTCCAGCCAATCTGCAGAACTGAAGTCTTTCATCCTTGGGACAGTTTTTAAAATATCAGCATTCAGTTTTGTTGCAATCTTCAATGAAATTCTCACACACTCTCTGTGCGTGTGTGCATGCATTTTTCATTACTGATGGATGCACAGCTATTCGCTCCATCAAAAGTTTGAAAGGCTTTATACAGGCTCATTGGGTCTGTAATGCTGCTGTTCGATAGCTGAGATGCATTTAGATTTTAACCCAGTTTGACACTTTGGGTTATTTCATCACTTGAAGAACTTCAAAAGCAGTTTCACGCTTTGCCGTCTTGAAGACGCATCAAAAGCTCCATTCCGTTTTGTGGGAACTTTGCCAACTTACAAATCACTCTCGACTAGGGCATATAATCATTATCCATGGGGAAAACTGCTTAGTAACATCAGCATGTGAGCACAATCATCACCAGGTCTACAGTGGTTAAAGAAGTGGTCCACTACTGAGACCATTCCTGTGAATAGACAATGCAACGTTGCTGGCATGTCTGTCTCTCTCTCTCCCCCTTCCTCCCTCCACAGAAGCTGTAAGATTTGCTCAGTGTTTCCAGAATTTTATATTTCAGATTTCCAACACCTACAGTATTTTTATTTCCTTTTCCTGAAAAGAAAGTTGGTTACTGGATATTTTTGGATGTCAGGTGTAATCAAGGGTTATTGGGATCAGGCAGGAAAGTGTGCTGAAGTTGACAATATGCTAGAGGGGTTGATAGCTATTCCTGCTTCTATTCTTAAACGACTTTGTCAAATTGCTTGATGACATTTGTAAGGAATCTGTGTGAATAAGGGTTTGAGAAATACATCTAAAAAAAAACTGGAGATGTTGAAAACCTAAAACAAAACCAGGACAATACTGGAAAGGTTCATCAGGTTAGGCAGCATCTGTGGAGAGAGGAATAGTATACAGTTCAGCCTAAGGGTCGTGGCATGATCTGCTTTTGATTGTACTGTAATGGGCTGCAGCAATGGGATTCACCGCATTGTTTTCTTCTTTCATTTCCTCTCCATCCCCTTCACCCTCATCAGAAGTATCGTGCAGACATGCCAGGATCCAGTAGTGCCTTCGTCCCAACTATCACCGCCATCACCACCAGCCAGGACCTGCAGTGGATGGTTCAGCCCACTGTCATAACCTCCATGTCCAGCCCCTACCCTAGGTCATATCCTTACAATCTACCAGGAACCAGCATCTCCTCACCATCCTCCACCACCTTACACCGACCCGGTGTTATCAAAACCATTGGAGAGACAGGAGGACGGAGGAAAAGGGATGAACAGGTGAGAATGCAACTTTTGTCTTCGTTGAATGTTAGATATTAGCCCAGGGGTTTCTATGATCAGATTTTTAAAGTTTGCGGTTTTCCTGCCTCCGTGCTGCCTGGTAGCGATCTATCCCAACGTATTGGGTGCGTTGTAGGCGTGGAACATCGAATTAGCCCATTGAAGCAATGCCGACTATCAGGCGGCTGTTTACACTAATCCGAGACAAATCTCAGTTTATTCTCCCCACATTCCCATTAGCTCCTCTCAGATAAGACTTAATGCTGCTTTCTCCTGGGTGGTGAGGGATTGCATGTGGAGTTTATTCTTGCCAGTGAAGCCTGTACACTATAAATAACAGCGTCTTACATAACATAGCCAATGCAACCCAGAGAGTTGTAAGAAGCAATTTGACACTGCCATGTGACAGGCTGGCAAAGAGAAGGGTGGCTTGGTCAGAGAGGTGGGTTTTACGCAGGGTCTTGGACGAGAAGTAGTGGTGGGAGGTTCGAGGAGAGAGTCCCAGATCTTGAAGCACTGCCAGCTGAAGGCAGGACTGCCAAAGGCGGAACAGTCATTTTTGGAATGACGGAGAGGATGGATCCTCAAGCGCTTGCCGAGCCCGAGACATGGGAATCTTCTAGGGCTGGTGTTGGTTAGAGTCTGATGTCTGATGAACTTTGGATGACAAAGGGTGGCCTGTAAAAACTGTGTGGTGAGGTGATCAGTCTTAATAGTCAATCTCCAATCACCATCAACAAGACAGCAGGGTGATGGAAGGGAACTGGTGGAATTGTTTGCAACCAGCACAGAGCCAGTGGGCTGAGGGTACCTTGTCTGTGTGATAAATAAGTAAATGATCTGAATGAGGAAGACCCTGGCAGTGGGAGCAGTGGGAACCCTGAGTATGGGGTGAACTGTTACTGTCAGCTCCATTTGTGCATGACGGTATCAAAGGATTTAAGTGGTTGGGTGTAATGCAGGGGGCAGTGGGAGGGATCAGTGTAATACAGAGGAGAGTGGGAGGGGTAGGTTTAATGCAGGGGGAACTTGGTGAGGTTGGTGGGTCAGTATAATTACAAGGAAGATGGCATTGGTGTAATGCAGGTAGCTGGAGTGGGGGCCCAGAAGCTTCAGGAAGAGTTGCATTGATAAACCAGATACCAGCAGAACTTTGGGCATGCAGGGGGCTCTTCTGGGCATTATGTCTATGCCATTGAAATTCCGTAATCTTTGAAAGTGCCAAGAAGTATTGGAGAGTAATTTTATTAGGAAGTATTTTTAAAGCAAGTGGATTGCCAAGTAAAAGAGAACAAAAGCAAGGTGCTTATGTTGAACTTGTTGAAACACTGGGTAAACTTCATCTGGAGGGCTGCATTTTATTCTGGCCATCGATCTTTCAGGAGGACAAGAGGTCCCAGAATGGGCTCAGAGAAGATTTATTGCAATGGTTTCAGTTACAAGGTCAGACTGGAGAAGCTGGGGTTGGCTGGGAGGAAGGTGGAGTGCAGGTTTGGAGGCGGACACTATCATGAGAAAAGGTGAACAGAGAGGAAGTATTCCCATCTGTAATAGTTGAGGGAGCAAAGCCGGACGGTCGTGGTGAGGAGCATAAGGAGGCAAGCAAGAGGAGATGTGAAAACTACTTCGCCTTTTATGTGTTGTGGCTGCTGATTTGAAACAACAGTCAAAAAGGAATTGGAAATGAGCAAGTTAATCTGCAGTGTGGGGAGAAAGAGCAGTGGAATGGGGATTCATTGCTCAACAAGGATGTGAGGGGTTATGTGGCCTTTTCCTCTAACTATTCTACAATTTTATTCCCACTGCCAGCATTTTTGCTGTAGTCCCATTTCTTTCTCTTTCCGCCATATGGTTTTATATTTTGCTTTAGTTAATCCTGTTTGAAACTTGTTATTACTTTGGCTTCAACAGCCACTTCAGCAAATGTATTCCTGGTGCTACTAATCCTTTATTTGTGAGAAAACATATTTTGCTCTTAATATCCTTCTCCACTTCCTCTGGTTGCACTCTGCCTCAAACTCAGATCCTTCACCAACAGGGCTCCCAAAGATTGATTTTTTTTTTTGGAATTGTTTGATTGGAAGTACTTTTAACCATCTTCCCCTCAGAGAAGGTCCCACTCAGCCCCAAGATCCATGAGGGTTACCCATGGAATGTGCTCCCCAGGGCAAACTGTTGCCAGTCATAACAATAGGAAGTAAGTGAGGGATTGATGGGATTGCTCTGTAAGTCAGCATAGACCCGATGGGCCAAATGGCCCCCTTCTCGAGTCTGTGGAAATAAAAACAATGGCGAATTTTTCTACAGAAGTGGTTTGCCACTTGCCTTCACAAGATGGGTTATTCTGATGGGCCATTATTAGTATTCTGCCGAGACGGTCTGGCGTCAGTGGTCACATAACCAGGATGTAATATGCACCAGCTGCTCATACAACCTTCCAGCAGCTACTCCCATGGCTTCACCGGACCCTGATCAGGGTTTAAGCCTGCCCAAGGGTGACCTGCAGGCTAGCTGAGGGAAGAAGCAACTTGCACCCCCTTTGGTAGAGAGTTATCTCCACCTCGCCACCGAAATCTTGTACAGAGTAGGGTAAAATGATACAAATTGCACAAACTGTAAAGAATAGTTAGTACCTCTGACAATATGTGTATATTACAGAGATTGCGTGTGCGTGTGCGCGCGCGTGTGTGTGTGTGTGTGTGTGCGTGCATGTGCACTGTCTTGCAAGCATATCAGTAAACACCAAATCCTGAATGTGTTAAAGTTTGACACTATGTATATCGTAGGTAGCAGTGGGGTGACACAATATGGTCACATTGTTCTGACTAATCAAGCGGCTTGCAGATACCGTATTCAGGCTAAAAGTCTAAGGAAAACACCAATAACTTTTCAGAAAGATTTTAAGTTTCTAGAGGAAACTGAGGATTTACAGGAACAAAGTTCTGTGCCTGGGTAGGAATGTAATAAGTTCAGGTACACACCCTGAACCAGCTGCTCAAAGCCCAGCCTACTGGAAAGTGTGATTGTCTGCCGGAATACACTTCAATATTGAACTTCCTAATACTTAATGGGGATGTATTTAATTAATAAAGGATTTTCATGATGTTGATCTGTTACTCCATAGGTGGAGAAAAAAAAATAGTATCGGTAAATCTGCTGTACATTTCGCCCAACCCTCTTAGCCCCAATCACCACCAGTGCTTCTTTACAGCATTCCCTCAATGTTGGCTGCAATCAGCAAGATCAACGCTTGCTGCCCACTCTTGACGAGTTAGCAGTGAATTTCCTTCCTGGATTTCTGCAATCTATAGGGAGAAGGTGCTCCGATTTTTTTGAGTGGCTAGCTGGGCCATGTCAGAAGACAGTCACATAATTCCCCATGCCACTGACATTGTTAAATCCCCATCCCACTTAGTCTCTGAGCTATCTGTCTATGATCTCTTGCACTCTGCAGTAAAGCTGAGGGATAGCATCTCGTCATCTGTCTGAAGCACTTTCCAGCTTTTGCAACTCAAAATGAAATTTTAAAAAATGTCAGATATCTCTATTTGCTTCAGAGTGGGCTAAGTCTGCTAAAAGATAATCTCTCTGTAGAATTAACCCTCTCCACACATGCTACATGTTTTGCTGCATATTTCCAGCCTTTTCCTTAAAATTTCAGCAAACATGGCTTTAACAGGTACTTTTCTTTGTTTTTATCCCTTCTCTGCTCCATCTATATTCAAATGACAGCATAAACCCTGCAGCAACCCTCAGCCTGTTACAGATTTTCTCTTGGTCCTCTCCATTCTTCCCCCACTCTCTCTAAAAACTAACTTAATTTTTTTTCAATTTTCTGGTTCTGTCAAAAGATCTGCCACCCGAAGTGTTAGTTTTGATTTTTTCCTCCACAGATGCTGCCTGATCTACTGAGCGTTTCCAGCAATTTCCTCTTTTATTTTCAGAGTTCCAGTTTGTACAGTTTTTTTGATTGTGTGCACATGTTGGCTACTTTGGAATTGTAGTCAACCAGATGGATTTTTAAGGACGATCTTTTAGGTTTGTGTTAACCATTACTAATAACTCAAATTCTCGGTTAAGTAATTAACCTATTTTGACCAACTTCCATTGTGGGATTAGAGTGTGTAACCTAAAGCCCTGCAGATGCTTGAAATCTGAAATAAAATCAGAGTATGCCGGGCAGCATCAATGGAGGGACAGCTGAAGACCGATTGGAAAAAGTTGGTTAAAACAAGTTTGCATTGGCAGACTAGGGGATGAGGGCAGTGGGAAGGGAGCTAACATAAAGCTCTGTCATAGGATGCAGGGCAATGAAGATCAATTGCTAAAGGGGTAATGAGAAGACGGTTTAGACATTTAGTGAATAATGAGTTGTCAGTTTAGGAATGGGAGAATATAAGTAAACTATGAAGCTATGGGAAGAAGGAAAAGATATGTTAAATGCTGGAAGTGTGAGATTCCTGTAAGGCTGGAATTGCTTATCATTTCAATGGCCCATCTAGCTGAGTTGCTGCCTCACCGCACCAACATTCTGCGTTCAACCTGACCTCAGGCACTGTCTGTGTGGAGTTTGCTGGAGTCCACATTGGTTTCCTCTAGGAGCTTCACCTGCATCCCACAGCCCAATGTATGGGTCAGTGGGTTGAAAAGTTGCTGGAAGATGTCCCAGGCATAGAGATGGTTGGGGAGACTAGAAAGGTTACAGGAAGAAGTACTGGGGGAATGGAATGGCTACTTTCAAGGGCTGAAAGGCCTCCTATGGAGCAGTGAGCAATGAAAGTGGAAAATTCTGTGTTGATTCTAGATTGCCTGCCTAGTAACTTAACCAGCGCCTTACCATTCCTGGCTAATTGTTATTGAAGCAAACTTCTTGGAAAAATGGAATATTTCTAATTAATGAGGATGGACTTTTATTGGGAGGGGGTATGATGCCTATTGGTTCATGATATAAATCAGGGGTTCCTAAACTTTTTAATGCCATGACAACTACCCTTAACCGAGGGGTCCGTGGTGCCCAGGCTGTGAACCCTTGATATAAAGCAGTAAATGATAAAGTAATCTTCTTGTATTTGCCCGAGGCACAAGTCATTTAATGAGCAGATCTTTTCAAAATGTTTTGGCGTATTCTAAGGGGAATTTTACTATCAGGTATTTCAAGACCATGAGCTATTTTGTTATTGCAAAACTCTGGTGGACGTGGGGCACAGGCACGTCAAGGTCAAACAGGGTATGTAGAAGATAGCTGGATCAGGAAGTAGGTCATGAGAAATGAGAGGTTATGGAATGGAGGAAACGACTGAGAAAGGATACAGCTTTTGTGGTCTCAAAAATGGATTGAACAGGAGACGGTGGGCTCAAGTAAAAACTAAAATTGTTAGTTGTGCAGCAAAGAAGCAGTTTACTTTTAAAGTTTGTCTGTTCTCCCTTTTGCTAGATTGAAAGATGTGCTCTCCTATTTCTTTGCACCCATGATGTTGCTTAAATTGTGCCATTTTTTGTGTCAACCCAATGAAGAATTGGTGGAATAAATCTATTCATGCTGGCCCATGTCTCTATACCTGCACTACTGAGGACGCCAGAGAAGAATTGGTGCCTGGCGTCCTTCCTATTTTCTTCACGTTGGACCTGCTCCTCTCATCCTCTAGTAGAATATAACTTAAAAATAAGCTATTTTAATTTGTACATAAAATATAACTTTATCCTCACTGAAGCAGTGGTACCAAGGATGCAAGGGCAAATATAGAAATGATACGTGGATGTGCATTCATTGACCATAAGATCTAGGAGCAATATTAAGCCATTCAGCCCATCAAGTCTGGTCTGCCATTCAATTACGTTTGATTTTCTTTTCCCTGCCAACACCACTCTCCCACTGTCTCCGTGTAACTCTAACTCCTTTACCAATCAAGAGCCCATCAATCTCTGCATTAGATACACCCCAATGACTTGGCCTCCAGAACCCTCTGAGGCAGCAAATCCCACAGATTCACCACCGTCCGGCTGAGGATATTCCTCCTCTTCTCAGTCCTAAAGGCACATCACTTGTTTTGAGGTTGCTCTTTGGATTCTAGACTCTCTTACTAATGGAAACATCCTCTCCACATCATCTTCTCTATCCAGGACCTCCAGGCCTCAGTAGTATCTGACATCAGTGGTGCGGGTATAAAGGCATGGGCCAGCATGAATAGGTTTATTCCTTACCAGGTTGGGGGCACATCTCAACAGGAAAGGTATCCCCAACATCTTTAATGTGTGTGAAGGCACTGAATCAAGATTTGAGGCAGATGGACCTGATTCAATGGGGATGGGCTAAATGTCACACCAGTTGCCCCATTGCATTAAGCTGTGATACTTGGACAATGGTTCACCTGTTCTTGTTCTTCTTGCTCTTGACAGCCTTGTGGACCGCTTGCTTCTTAGTTCATGACACTTAAGAGCACAAAGCCCAGGCTGATGCTGCACTATCAGAGGTGGTGTCTTTAGAATATGATATGAAATCAAGCCCCTGGCTGCCCTCTGTAAATTTCCTTTAATATTAATTTGAAAAACAGCAGGAGAGCTGTCTCTGGTGTCCCAGGATGGAAATGGGCACTTAGTGTGCTCAACTTGGCTGTGTAATTACAGTCCAATAATATCTTGTTCATTGGGAGATGTTGAAGGACTCTAATGTTCAGGAAGGCTGGGTTAATCAAGTTCCCAGTTCTTAGTATCTCCTTTACTTCCCTCTCAATTTTTAAAATTGTTTGTTTCTCCACTTTATTTATTTAGATTTACCAGTGATATCCACCACTGCCATTTTACTTTTTCTATCTCGATTCCGGATCATTTATTTATCCCATGTACAGTACATCAAAATATAGAGTGCAATGCGTCATTTGCATGAACAACCATCACAACCTAAGGATGTGCTGGGGCAGCCTGCAAGTGTTGCCACTCATTCTGTGCCAATGTAACACACCAACATCGCTTGGCAGGGCAGTCTGGACCTCCCGAAGGCTACAATCAGTGCTGGCTTGGGAGCGGCCAAGGGCAGACGTGCTTCTGCCAGTTTCTTCAGCCTGGTGAAGGGACTTCTCTTCCGGTCTGTTGGAGAGAGCATTTCTCTTTTCACAGCCACCAGTGGTCTGCACCCCTCCCACTGTCCCATCCAGTTGTCAGTTTGTGAAATGAATGCTGAATGATATTTCAGTGAAAAGAGTAGCTCTAGCTTTAGAGCCAGAATTCAACTTCTGTAGATGCTGAAAATCTGAAATAAAATGAGGAAGCACCGGAAGTGCTCAGCAGGCCAGGCAGTATCTATGGAAAGAGAAGGAGTGTTAATATGTAAACTCCCTTCAATATAACTGGCCTATCAAAAAAAAAAACAATTGAAAGAGATTCATAGGTAGAAATAATATGAACTAGATGGTGTAGTTCTGAAAGTGGTGCAAGGGTAGCAAGGGCTGGGAACATAGTTTGTGAAGGCCGAGAAAGTTCAGGATTCCAGGTCCATAAATGGAGGAACAGAATACAAGAAACTGGAACTGGAGACCATTCAGCCTATTTTTTAGTCTATGCTGATCAACAACTAATCCAACCTATCTCACCAAATCCCATTATTCCCCACTTGTTCCATAGCCTCTTAAAGTGTGTCTTTTGGTGGTCAGTGTGATTGGGGTTGGTGGAAGGACCTTTTCCTGAGCTGGGTCACTTGCTTATTTACTTACGCTGCTGGCACTTAGAGTAGCAATGAAGGTCTTCCATCTCTGTCTGTCCATACAATCAGATGTAGAAGGATTCTTCATTGCTCTTTCCATAATAATATTTTTTGTCTAGTCAGGGCTTTTAGCCCTGAGCTGAACTCTGAACCTTGAGGACCGGCGGACCACTCTTAGCCTGGCCTTTAGCCTTTGACCTGTTTGGCATGGATGACCCTACCAAGAACAAAAGCATGAAGCCCTGACTCCAACCGACATAGCTCTCCAGGCAAGCCTCCAAACCATACGACAAGGTTGTGGTCCTCTTGGAGGTGAGCTAGGTGATTGTGACTCTAAAGGTACGGAAGTTGAGGTGAAACTTTGCAAAACCCTGTCTTGGACAAAATGGAAATATTAGCCAGTTCCAGAGACCACACTTACTAAAGAGGTGAAGCCTCTGCAGAGGGTGCAGAAGAGCTTTACCAAAATGAGAGAATCTGGGGGAGATCACGAGGGAACCTGATGAAAGGATTTGAAATCATGGCAGAGCAGAAAGAGAGAAACCGTTCCTCTTGGTAGACGAGTCAAGAGCGAGGGGGTGTAGAATGACAGCATTCGTCAGAAGAACTAGAAGTGTAAATCTACAGTCACCGCAGGCTGAATGCTCTTCTTTTCTGGAAGCATTGTGTGGTTCTGTGGGTTAACTTGCACACAGCCGTACTCTGAAATAACACTGTTAGCTTTCTGTCTCCTTGTCCCCACATGTTTCTCTGCTGTCAGCCGTCTGGTTACCCTGCAGCCTATAGGTATGGCTCATTCGCCTTTCCAATCTCCCCACCCCCCTCTTCCATGAGCAACGCGATTGGTTCTGAGTTGACGTCACAAAACGGGTTATTAGGGATGAGCAATAAATGCTGGCATTGTTGGTGACAACTGCATCTCATCAACCAATAAATATAAATGAAGAAAACTATCTGGTCTCTACTTGTTCTATTGAGATTACTTGCTTCGTTTCTTCTGTATTCTCTTGCCTCCCTCCCTGGCAGGGAATAGTAATATTGTGGTGAACTAATAATCAAGGATCTGTACTGCTTAGCCATAGGTACTAATTCAAATCACATCTTCAGTATGCAAGTTCAAATAATAAAATGAATCTGCAGCGTGGGGAGAGGAAGTACCAGTAAGCACAAAGCATCAGGGGTTTTTTTGTTTGGTTTATTATACCCTAGGGAAGGAAGGCTAATACTTTTACCTATTCCAGTTTATATCTGACTCAGCGCCTGCCAGTGAAGTTGAATCGTAACTGCCTGCCCAGTGTGGAAGCAATGAGGGAAAGAGCAGTAAATGCTGGCAGCTTTGGCCGCACTCTGTCTTTTCTTCTCCAATGCTTTCACCCCCACCACCCTCATTTGAGTTACCGACCTTGGTTCCCTCCTGCTCTCTGTTCTCCCTTTATTCTGCTGAGTATTTGTGGCAAATTCTGTCTACTTCCTATTAACTCCGCTTTCCCTGTCCAGACTACATGGAAATGTGGAACAGTGTGGCACAGAAAGATGCCATTCTGCCTGACCTTCATTTCATAGCTCATCGAGAACCACCCAGTAAAACTCGCTACCCTATTATCCCCTGAAGCCTGGCAAAAGTTTCCACCAGACACCCCCTCAGAAATTATTACTGAATCCGAGTCCACTACTCGTCCATGCATGAACCTGCCATAGCAAAAATGTTTTTTTCTCTTGTGGAAGATTCAAAAAAAGAACATTCAAGGCAGGAGGAGATTATTCATCCCATGGGGTCCATGCTGATCAGATATAATTCAGCAAGGTAGTGTAGTGGTTACAGTGCCGGCAGCACTGGTTCAGTCCAAACCCACCTCCCACCACTTGGTGTGTATACTCAAGGATATGCAGAATACAATGGGAGATCCTACATATGCTGAATACAATGAGAGTTTCTACCTCCACCACTGGTTCAGAGCCACTCCATCCTCAAGGGGAATATAATTTTCCTCAACTCCCCTCTTTTACCCATTACTTTATGACCCCCTCCCCATCTAAGGGAAATGTGTCTCTATTACCTTAAGCTCACATCTCTGGTCAATGACCCCTTCAGTTACAGAAACAATTTCCCCTTCTGCTCTCTGAACAAAGCCCAACCACACTGAGACTGACTGATTAACTTGAGCCGACACAGTGAGATCAGTTCCACAGACATTATTCCTCTGGCCCTTTGCTCTACATCAGAGGGCAGAATGGAAATGTTATTCAGTCTGGGGATCTACAGTGACCAGCACTGCTGGGGCACGTCCGGTGAAAGCACTGAGGATGGGATTTGGGTATAAATATATGTTAAGACTTTAGCATGGTATGTTAGTACTTTTACATATTGCACACTACTGCTGCCACAATGAAAACAAATTTGATGACATGTGAGTGATGATAAACCTGATTCTGATATGGGTCTGTATTGTGGATGAGAGTGGGAAAAGGTTTAGGGAGAGGGGAATTATGGTTGGGAAAGAGGGAAGGGAGAGAGGTAAGCACCAGAGAGACATTCTGTAATGTTCTGTAAACCAAGTGCTTGGAATCAAATGACCTCACCTGTTGTTTGAGGGCTGGGTGTGTCTGCACCTGTGCCACCCCTCGCCCCTGGCACTCCTTCTCTCCTGCACCCATCACGCAGAGCTCCACCCTGACCATTCCCAACATCCTTTGCTCCCGGCAGATTTACAAGCTCTCTCTCCACTCCACGTTGACGTGTACAGTACTGTGCAAAGGTCGTCTGCACCCTGGCTCTATATATATGTGCCTGACCTAAGACTTTTTGCGTGGTTCTGTATATTGAAACGTATTGTTTTGCATTAACAACCAGCACACCGGAAGCTATGCTGGGGGCAGCCCATATGCCTGCAATGTGCAGCAGAACAGCACAGCAGCAAAAGAGGAGTGTACAAATTCCGTCCAGACTGGGATTGAACTTGGGTTCTTGGCGTGGTGAGGCAGTGGCACCGTGCGGCTTTGCTCTTGAGCCATGTTATTGCCCTTTCCCCATTGGTTCCTATTGGAAAGACAAGGTGGATACTGACCCAGGAACTACTGCCCCTACTGCTGCTGAATAGGCCAATGGAATTCCCTGCACAGAAGCAAGATGATGAATGGACGGAGTCCGAGTTTGGAGACTTCTGCAGCGATGGCCTAGAAAGTGGGAGTGCTAATTCTCTGGGATATGGCATCAGCTCCGCTGAAAAAACCCAGCCAACCCTATTGTGTCAAGCTCTTGTAGCATAGAGATATTTGAATATCAGAAAGTTTCTTTCATATCGGCACCATTCTACAGGATTATAAATGTCATTAAAAAATTGTGATTGTCCTCACCACTACCACTTCCTCTGGCAGCTCCCTCCATATACCCACTATTTGCAGTGTGGGAAAATCTTGCCTCTCGGGTCCTCTTTATATCATACCCTTCTTGCCATAAAACTATGCACTCTAGTTTTAGAGCCCTATATTATGGCAAAGAGACTATGCCAGCCCCTTGTATCTTTGCCCCTCATGTTTTTTTAAAACACTGAGGTCACCTTTCTTCCTTCTTCCAACATGGTGCTGGCGAGACACGGCGACGTTTTGCAGGCAGTAAGCAAAACTAATTTCTACTAAAGATACTTTTTCCGGACTTTGATTATTGCAATCGTTAGCCTGTAATTCCCCTTTGAGAGGAGCTATCTGTATGTCCTGGTGTCGTGGTATCCTGAAGGATTCGTTGAACTGGATTCTCAACGATGCAAACATGGCTACTGCGCCCACTGCTGGAGCAGATTTAGGGCTGGACTGAAACTTCGGGCCAGATTGAAGTGGCAGGGCCCATGGCCAGGAGCAAAGTAAAATGAACCGATGTTTAGCTAGATTAAAAAGATTAAGGTGTCGAGGCCAGGATCTGAGATGAACCAGTGTTGAGCTCACTATGCGAGGCTTTTCTCGCCTCAGTGCTGACTCTGCAGCTGTGGCCCGCAACCATGAGCCAGCCGAGGCGCTGAACTGTCTCTGTGATCAATAACTCACTCTGAGACGTAAGAAGCGAGATATCGGCTTTTATTGACTGGAAGAATGAACAACACTACATCCTGGAGAATGAGGCCGGGCACAGGCCTCAGTCGCCTTTATACAGGGGTCTGTGGGAGGAGCCACAGGAGCAGTCCAGACAGGTATATGTAGTTCACCACACTCTGTGGCCGTGAACTTACTGTCGGGGACTCTGCCGTTCGTGTTCTGGGTATTGTGTGCTTGATTTTGTATTTTTTTTCCACGATTTGTTCTTTTTTTTCTTGGATTTTTTGTGGTGTGGAGTTTTTCATGGATTCTGTTGTGTCTGCCTGCAAGAAGATGAATCTCAAGGTTGAACGAGGTCTACATTTTAATAAATACACTCTGTACTTTCCTGCACTCCAGAAATCATAGTTACAATTTCCCAAGTGTAAGTTGTGAAATCCCCATGCTGTACTAATGAAATCCACTGTACATTCTGTGTTCACAGGGCATAATGTGTAACCTTCGGCCTGATTAGGAGCGAACTGCTCAATTATTTATAACTACAGTCTATTATCATTGCTGACTTTAGGTCTGTTCTTGAATGGGCTTCGGACAGGGTTGTTTGAGTATTTCTTTTGCAGACTTGTTTCCTCCTGCCCCCCCTAATGGGTTCACTTAACACTTAATTTGAGTTGGTATTCTCACTCCAAGAGTTTCGGTCTTACATTTGATTGACATCAGAGATCCTAACCACCACAAGTAATTGCAAACCATGTCCTACCAAGATACACTTAATATATTGTGGGCTAGTTTTATGAATTAAATTGGTGAGTCCAAAGAGTTACCTGGTGTTCTTGGCAACATTTCTTCGTCAAACCAGGCAGCATAGTGTTTCAGCTGCTAGAGCCAGTATGTCACAGTGCCAGGAACCCGTGTTCAATCCCGTCCTCCAGTGGTGTCCGCACATTCTCCCTATGATCCTAACATCCCAAAGAAATACAGATTGTTAGGTTAATACCCCTTATGATTAGGCTTGTGAAAGAACCTGAGGGAATTGATGAGATGAGAAGGAGGGGAGAATAAAAAATGGGATTCGTCTAGGTGGGTTGATGGTCAGCATGAACTCAGTGAGTTGGCCTAAGAGAGGGCCTTCCTTGGCTTGAAGACCAAAGCCAAAATTGTTAGTTCAAGCCTAAGGGGTTAGCCACTTAGGATGGAGGTGAGGGAAATTGACTTTGAGCAGAGGGTTAGAAATCTTTGTGCTCTTCTAGGTCAGAGTGTTGTGGATATTCAGCCAATAATGCAAGTCAAAGGATTGAAAGCACAGTGGATTCTGGTTAATTGGGACACATTGAGACTGGTACATTTGGGCCTAATTAAGCAGCTGCTCTAACTAGCCAAACTAGTTAAAAAGGTATATAAAAGACAAACTACTGTTTAACTGAGTACTAACTTGTGTATTTAAATGAAATACAGAACAAATTAGAACACTAGCAGTACTATAAACTGCATTAGTTCTTAACAGCCATCAACAGAGAATTTCATCCAGTGCGCACGCTGCTGTGTTCTTTTGATTGACAGTAAATGAACAAAGTCAGTACAGATAATGGACTGCCTTTGTTGCCTGTCTGCATGAAGTAGTGTTAAAAATTTGGTTAGGAAATGTTCAGTAACAGTCTCCTGTCCCAATTAAATGGCATAGGGTCCCAAATAAGCGAAGGGAGTCCCGGCTGTTTTTTCAATTAGTTTTAGTTCTTTAAGAGTTAAATGGCTGTCCTGATTAACTGGTGGGCATTCAGAGTTCAGCCCTGAAATGTTTTACTCGTTTTCCCTTGCCGCAGGTACTGCCTGGTTTGCTGGGTGCTTCCAGAGTTTCTGTTGGCATTTTGGGTGTCCAGCATCTGCAGTTTTATTTTTGAGAGGAAGTAGAAAACCTGTAGCAGCACCCTAGGTCTTATGGAATGGTGTAGCAGGCTGATGAGTCCTCCGTCTATTTCTGACCTTGCTCTTCTGTCGCTGTGAGGATCTACACTGTTATTGTCACAAAACACATGGCTCGCTCTGCCCATTACTCTTTGCAGTAATCCACAGTAATCCCGGATTAAAACAGTGATGAGACGTTCCACATTTTCTGAAGAAACTCCCCTCTCTTTACTAATGCACGTCCTTCAATTGTTTGGCAGCTAACTCCAGAGGAAGAAGAGAAGAGGAGAATACGGCGAGAGAGAAACAAACTGGCCGCGGCGAAATGCCGGAACAGGCGCCGAGAGCTAACAGAGAGGCTTCAAGGTGTAAGTGCAAGGAAATTCATATAAATCAATATGTAAGCACTTCAGTAAATGTTGTTGAGGGCTGTTCTTAACATCATAGGGATGGGACTGTGTTCCTGCTATCAACAAGCCATCTACACTAATCCAATGTAAATGCCACATTTTATCATTCTCTCCACTTACTCCTCACCAATCCACTCAGATTCCACCACTAATCTACACGCTGCTGGCTCAATAACCCCTCATCAGAAATAGACGGCTATAAATAAAGTGATAACTACAGAGAGACATAGCACAGAAATGGGTCTTTCTGCTCACTGGCCATCAAGCATTCGGTTTTGCCCTCTGTACATCTTTTCCCACCCTCAAATTCTTCCACTTTCCCACACATTAGGTCCTATTTGTCATGGCTAATGAATTTATCTACCTGCACTACTTTGGGATCTGGGTTGGAAATGATGGGAGAGCGTGCAAACCCCGTAGATAGCAGGATTGAACCTGAGTGTCTGACTGTTTGAGGCAGCAGTTCTACTAGCTGAGCCCTGTGTCACCCTGGTCCTTTTACACCGACTTAATGAAGGTTGTTGGACTGCTGGCGGAGGTTCAGCCTGATGGGGAGCAAACGTACTTCATCTGGTGCGTGTAGCTGAGATCTTGAGGAAACTGCGGGCTGTGTTTTATGTAGAAGGCTTGGCACTTCAAATGGAGGGTCAGAAGTGAGCCACACCCTCAACTGGGAGAGGAAACAACTAAGATCTGGTTAAGCCACATCCCTAGGCTCAAACGCAACTCTCAATCTTTTCAATCTATCCAAAATAACACTGAATATTTCTGAGACAAAAAAAATTTAAAAGTGAACTCTTCAATATCACCTAGTAAAAGTAATATTGGATTATGAGGAAGTTTTATTCCCGTAATTTGTTCCAATAAAAGTCTTAAATTTGTCCAAAAAGGTTGAATTTTAGAGCAAGACCATGTAGAATGTAAAAATGTACCAGTTTCTTGGTTACATCGGAAACACTGATCAGATAAACTTGGATTTAATTTATTTATTTTTTGTGGTGTAATATATAATTGATGTAAAAAATTATATTGCACTAATCTTAACCGAACATTTATTGTATTTGTCATACTGTCAAGACACAGTCTTGACCAATTTGTTTCTTCAATTTCTACAAAACCAAAACTCAAACTTAATAAATATCAGAAAGAATTTATAAAAACTGCGCTGGCTGTAGCCAAAAAGGCTATTGCAATTACTTGGAAATCAGATACATATTTAAGTATAGATTGTTGGAAAAAAGAAATCTATGGCTGTATTCCATTAGAAAAAATTACTTATAACTTAAGAGATAAATATGAAACATTTTTGAAAATCTGGGGCCCTTATTTACAAAAGACAGGATTAAATATATAGGTGCTCTGAAGAGAAAATTAATGGCTACTTGGGGAAAAAAAATAAATATATATACTAAAGTTATTAAGAACTCCATGGAACATGTGGAGACCTACCAACAACCAGGCACTCTTTCTTTCTTTCTTTTCTTTCTTTCTTATTTTTTTTATATAGGGTAGTTAGGGGGGAGGGATTAAGGGGAGGGGGGAAGGGTCACATATCTTTTTTTTTCTTCACTTGTAATCATTTAAAAATTTAAATAAAATTTAGAAAAAAAAAAAAAAAAAAAAAAAAAAGTGAACTCAAAAACCTTGAAGGTTCGAAAGCGCTTGAAACAAGCACATTTACATTTATTTAAATTAATCTAAATTGACAGGCCATTGGAGATTTCTTCGAAGTATTTAATCAAATAATCAGCCCTGAAATTCACCTCTAGAGCATTTGTTGTCATGTAACAAAGATTGCAGCTGTGTGATTCAGTCGGGAGGGTGCTAATCTGATTTGACAGGTTCTGGATCGGAGCTGGTTGGGAATACTGTGACTGGCTGGTGGTGGTTCAAAAGTGTGAAGCAGTATTAACCTGGATGTATTGATCCATAATAGGTCTGGTTGTTTAGGGATGAGCTAATATGAAATGGTTGGGAATATACAAATCAAGATGTACAGGTTTTGTTGGAAGTGGAATGATCTGGACATGTAAACAGAGTTGGAAATGTATTGATCTGTGCTTATTAATTCAAATCTGGGAATACTGACCAGAAGCCTTCTAATCCAGTTGGGAAGTTACTTATCCAAGTACATAGATGCACTTGGCAATGTATAAAATTAAGAATCCTTATCTGACTAGGACTGTACTAATCTGAGTGTGCTGATCTATTGGGATTGCAACAATCAGGGTGCTCTAACCCATTTGAGAATGTATGAATCTAGGTATACCAATCTTGTACTGATCTGTTGGTAATGAGCTAATTTAATCATACTGATTAGGGAAGATGGTAATACAGGCACATTGATCCATTTGGGAAGGTGGTTATCTCTGTTTACTCCTCAGGGTATCCTTATCAATTTAGGAATGTGCAAATCTTGTGTGTAGGAATTTAGGAATTTGCTCTGATTGGTTGGGAATGTATTAATATAAGTGCACTGATCTGATTGGAAATGTATTACTTGCAGTGTACTGATCCAGTTTGAAATTTACTATTCCAAACGTACCGACCCAGTCATTTGGGAAAATATTGAGTTGGCTGTCTTGATCCAGCTGTGAATGTACTAATTATTCAGATGTAGTGATCCGGTTGGGAACGCTGAGCGTCCTGATCCAGGTGTACTGATATGTCTGAGAACTTATAAATGGGCAAATTAGTTTCCCACTAGTAACTAATCTGGTTGTCCTCGTCCGGTTTGGAAGGTATGACTGCAAGTTTACCAGTTCCTCTCAAGCCTTGATCATCCCCTACCTACACCAGACAGTGGTATTTGAACGTATTGGTGAAAGCCTACTGCTTAACATCAGTAGAGCAGACTGAGATAAGTATAGGTATGAGGCTACCTGAGATGATAAACCAGAATGACTTTTCATGCCTTGAAAAACAACATGCAGGGTCTTGCAGTAAAAATGTTCTGTACTTGGAACAGGTCAGCTGCCAGGGAACAGTGTTGAGAAACAGATGCCTTCTTTGTCTCCAATTAACAAGAGAAAGCTTGTCAGCAGTTGAGCAATCATTTGCTCAGCCTAGCCAGAGCCACCTCCTGTCTCAGTCTCTCCCCTCAGAGATCATTGTGCCAATTTAAAACGAACACCACCACACCTAGTGCCCCAGCTGTCAGCAGACCGGCAGTATTTCACTGCTTAAGCTCAGGTGCCTCGCAACAATAACATTAGCTTGCATGCACATTTTTCGAGTTCCATGATTAGCAGCTTGAGTCTTGTCACAGTCTGCAAGAGCTCTAAATCCCAAATTTTGGAGTTGGGGGAATGGAGGAAGGATTAGTGGGTGTGCAGATTGTGTAGGAACAGGTGTGGTGGGGGGGGGTGTTGGTGACGTTATAGTGGTGGAAATCTGGATGACATTGTGTTACTGTAGTGCATTTGGAAATGGCCTAGTAGGGAGCCTCAGGTTTCTACACTTAGGCCCAATGACCTAGACTTTACAAACGTGCACAGGGCCCTTCAAACAGGGCTAACGGCCCTTTATTTACAAATGTCTGCAAGCCAGTTTTGAGACATGGACATTTCCTTTCATGGGACAGAGACCAACTCACTGCCAACCCGCAATGAAGATAGCTTCCTGCCCAACATATTCGAAACCTTGATGTCCATTTAACACCTGAAGCCCAAGATCTGCAAAAAAGACACTCTCTTTGAGGTGCCGGGTCTCCCACTTCGTTATTCTCTGGGATCCAAAGTCTCCAACATCCCGTTTGGGTTCAGTAATCAGTAGCAGCTTGACTTTGTTGCTTGAATAGATATTCAGAATCAGAATGATTATCACTTATTTGATGTGAAATTTCTGGGTTTGCGACAGCAGTGTAGTGCAAACTCATAACATGACAGTAAATTACAAAAATCAGTAACTAGTGTGAAAAAAGAAACGGTGAGGTAGTGTTGGTGGGTTCATGGATCATTCACGAATCTGATGATAAAAGGGCGAAAGTGGACTCTGAATCATTGGATATAGATGTTAATGCTCCCTTACCTTCGCCCCAGGGGTAGTCATAAGAAGAGAGCATGTATTAAATTATGTGGGTCTTTAGTGAGAGATGCCGGTGCCTTGAGGCACCTCCTCTTGAAGATGTCCTCGATGGAGGGGAGAGATTTGCTCGTGATAGAATGGCTGAGTCTGACCATTCTCTGCAGCCTCTGGAAATGCTGCACAATGGGGTTTCCATAACTATATTGCTTCTTAACAGATCAATCTGAGAAGATTTACAAGGATGTTGCCAAGACTTGGAGAGCTGAGTTAGAGGGGGAGATCGAACAAGGTGGAGAGTGGGATTCTGGGAGGTGACCTTATAGAGGAGTATAAAATCCTGAGAGGCATAGATAGAGTGAATGCACTCAGTCCTTTTGCCCTGGGTTGGAGAACCAAGAGCTGGAAGGCATAGCTTTAAGAAGAGAGGGAGAGATTTAGTAGCAACTTGAGGGGAAACACTTTATACCCAAAGGGTGTTATATATGTTGAAGAGGAAGTGGTTGAGGCCAGTGCAGAAACAACATTGAAAAGACAGTTGGACAGGTACTTGGATCCGAAAGGACTGGAAGGTTACTTATATATTTATTAAGATACAGTGTGGAATAGGCCCATCCGGCCCTTTGAACCGCGCCCCCCTCCCCCCGCAATTTAACCCTAGCCTAAGCACAGGATAATTTACAATTGCCAATTGACTTATTAACTGGTACGACTTTGGACTGTGGGAAGAAACCTGAGCATTTGGAGAAAGCACACGCATTGCACAATGAGGATTCTTTACAGAAGATGTTGGAATTGAACTCTGAACTTTGACGCCCCACGCTGTAATAGCATTGTGCTAACTGCTACACTACCGTGGTGCCCAAGGGCTGGCAAATTGAACTAGCTTGATCGGCACAGACAGGTTTGGCAGAAGGGCCTCCTTTTGTGCTGTTTGACTCTATTCTCTGCCAATGATTGTGCAAATGTGTTCCTGTGGCATGTGTTAAAAACTGAATAGTACTGAGTTACAATTCTGCAGAGTTTAAACTGGGATAGAGCAGAGGTTGGAAGACTCACCATGATAAAGCAAGGTTAGGTGGGTGCCAGCCAGGATAAGGTGCAGGCCAGCAGGAGTTAATGGGTTTACCCGGGGTGAACCGCAGGATTGATGCTTCACACCGGAGATGAGACCTTAGGTGTCAGTGAGGCTTACACAGAGGTTGTTCACACATGTAATGCTGAGCATGTTACACAGAGGGCAATCTCTTGCCTTTATACAGAGACTGCCTCATAGACTGGAGTGTGCCATGTGGAGAGGATCACAGGCTTGGGTCTGTCGTGTGGCTGGGGAGTCGTGGACCAGAATGTCCTGTATGGACAGAGTTGTGGATTGGAACATGTTCTACAGGAGGGTGTCATGGCAGGAGTGTATTGTACTGGGGGTGGGGTGTTATAGACTGGAGTGTGTTGTACTGGGGGGGTGTCATGGACAGGAGTGTGTTGTACTGGGGGGGTGTCATACACTGGAGTGTGTTGTTCTGGGGGTGTCATGGACAGGAATGTGTTGTACTGGGGGGTGTCACAGACAGGAGTGTGTTGTACTGGGGGTGTCATGGACAGGAATGTGTTGTACTGGGGGGTGTCATGGACAGGAGTGTGTTGTACTGGGGGTGTCATGGACAGGAATGTGTTGTACTGGGGGGTGTCACAGACTGGAGTGTGTTGTACTGGGGGGTGTCACGGACTGGAGTGTGTTGTACTGGGGGTGTCATGGACAGGAATGTGTTGTACTGGGGGGTGTCACGGACTGGAGTGTGTTGTACTGGGGGTGTCATGGACAGGAATGTGTTGTACTGGGGGGTGTCACAGACTGGAGTGTGTTGTACTGGGGGTGTCATGGACAGGAGTGTGTTGTACTGGGGGGTGTTATAGACAGGAATGTGTTGTGCTGGGGGGGTGTCACAGACTGGAGTGTGTTGTACTAGGGGGTGTCACAGACAGGAGTGTGTTGTACTGGGGGGTGTCACAGACTGGAGTGTGTTGTGGGGGGTGTCATGGACTGGAGTGTGTTGTGGGGGGGTGTCACGGACTGGAGTGTGTTGTGGGGGGTGTCATGGACTGGAGTGTGTTGTGGGGGTTGTCATGGACAGGAGTGTGTTGTACTGGGGGGGTGTCACAGACTGGAGTGTGTTGTACTGGGGGGTGTCATGGACAGGAGTGTGTTGTACTGGGGGGTGTCACGGACTGGAGTGTGTTGTACTGGGGGGGTGTCACGGACTGGAGTGTGTTGTACTAGGGGGTGTCACAGACAGGAGTGTGTTGTACTAGGGGGTGTCACAGACTGGAGTGTGTTGTACTGGGGGGTGTCATGGACAGGAATGTGTTGTACTAGGGGGTGTCACAGACAGGAGTGTGTTGTACTAGGGGGTGTCACAGACTGGAGTGTGTTGTACTGGGGGTGTCATGGACAGGAGTGTGTTGTACTGGGGGGGTGTCACAGACTGGAGTGTGTTGTACTGGGGGGTGTCACGGACTGGAGTGTGTTGTACTGGGGGGTGTCATGGACTGGAGTGTGTTGTACTGGGGGTGTCACAGACTGGAGTGTGTTGTACTGGGGGGTGTCATGGACAGGAATGTGTTGTACTAGGGGGTGTCACAGACAGGAGTGTGTTGTACTAGGGGGTGTCACAGACTGGAGTGTGTTGTACTGGGGGTGTCATGGACAGGAGTGTGTTGTACTGGGGGGTGTCATGGACAGGAATGTGTTGTACTAGGGGGTGTCATGGACTGGAGTGTGTTGTACTGGGGGGTGTCATGGACTGGAGTGTGTTGTACTGGGGGGTGTCATGGACAGGAATGTGTTGTACTAGGGGGTGTCACAGACTGGAGTGTGTTGTACTGGGGGTGTCACAGACAGGAGTGTGTTGTACTGGGGGTGTCACGGACTGGAGTGTGTTGTACTGGGGGGTGTCACGGACAGGAATGTGTTGTACTAGGGGGTGTCACAGACTGGAGTGTGTTGTACTGGGGGGTGTCACGGACAGGAATGTGTTGTACTAGGGGGTGTCACAGACTGGAGTGTGTTGTGGGGGGGTGTCACAGACAGGAGTGTGTTGTACTGGGGGTGTCACAGACTGGAGTGTGTTGTACTGGGGGTGTCACAGACTGGAGTGTGTTGTACAGGCAGGTATCGTGGATTGCAACATTTTGCATGGGTGGGTAGTCGTAGCTGGAACGGTGCTTCAAGGAGAAATCAGCAAGCTGGAGTTTGTTGGAAAGGGGTGTGTCACAGCAGGAACATGTTACTTGGAACAGAGCACATGGCCAGAGCGTGTTCCACTAAGGAGGAGAAACAGGCTCCGTGGAGCTTGGTGAACATTGTGTTGGACCGTGTTACACAAAAGGTGTACAGTGGGCTGGGACCTTTCGCAAAGATGCTCCCGTGGAAGTGTGTGGCGGGAACACAGGAGATTCTGCTGGAAATCTTGAGCAACACATACAAAATGCTGGAGGAACTCAGCAAGTCAGGCAGCATCAATGGAGGGAAATAAGACTGCAAACTGTTATACAGAGGGAGTGTGGTGTGGAGTGTGTTACATGGAGGAAGTGTGGAGGTATACTGGAGAATATTGCATGGATAGAATATGGAGGTTACATGGTGGGAATACTGTGTTTCTCAAATTGTGAACCAGATCTAGGTATTGCTGCATGTGTGTTGGGACCAAGGTAAATACAGGAATTGTAGCTTCTTCCTGAATGTACTTTCACAAGATGGCAAAGCCAACACTTGTTGCTCAACTCCCAACCATACTGGAGAAGATGGTGGTAGCTGCTCCCCTAGACAACCTGTGGTACAGCTGAAAGGAAAGGTCCAAAGCTACTAAATTCATCGCTGACACTCCAGAGCTGGGAACCAGGTTAGGCCAAGAAATGTTAGCGAACATCACTAACAGATAGGGAAGCGATCCAAATAAGCCAAGGTCATGTTTAATGATAGCAGTTAGTAAATAGAACATAGAACAGTTTGTTGTTGTCGTTCAGTCGTTGAGTCCAACTTTTTGTGACCCCATAGACCATGGGGTCCATAGGGTTTTCATGTAGACTGCCAGGCCTTTCTTCCGCACAGATACCGCTGGGTTGGGATCCGGCTGGCTTTGAACTCAGGACCATCTGCTTTGAAGTCCAGTGCTGATGCCACTACACCACCAGCTGGCCACATAAAACAGTACAGCACAGGAAAAGGCCCTTCAGTCCACAATATTGTGCCAACCAAATAAATTAGTAATCAGATGGCCATCTAAATTAATCCCTTATGCCAACACAATGTCCATATCCCTCCAGTAGTCTCATATTCATGTACCTTTCTGGATGCCTCTTAAAAGCTCCTAATGCACCTGCCTCTACCACCACCCCAGAAAGTGCAGTCCAGGCACGCGTTACTCTCCGTGTATAAAAAAAACATGCCCCCACATCTCCTTTAAAATTACCTCCACCCACTTTAAACGCATGCCCTCTGATATTAGACATTTCAACCCTGGGAAAAAGATAGTGTCTCTCCACTCTATCTATGCCTCTCATAATCTTATAAACCTCTGTCAGATCTCCTCCAGAGAAAACAACCCAAGTTTATCCAGCCTCTTGTTGTAGCTCATGCCCTCTAATCCAGGCAGTATCTCAGTAAACCTCTTCTGCACCCTCTCCAAAGTCTTGACATCCTTCCTGTAATGGGGCAATCAGAACTGTATGCAATACACCAAATGTTACCCAACTAGTGTTTTACAAAGCTGCAACGTAACTTCCTGACTTTTTAACTCATTGCCTCGACTAGTAAAAGCAAGCATTTCCTGAGCCACCTTAACCACTCTGTGTAGACTCTAGCATAGAGCTACGAGCTAGGACCCAAGATTTCTCTACTTAGCAACACTTTTAAGGTCTTGCATACCACTGTGCTTGACACCGATCTCCCTATCTCCCACATCCTCCTCCTCCTCAGTAAATACTGATAAAAAAATATGCATTAAAGACTACCTCCACATCGTTTGCATCCAAGCAAATGTTCCTCCCTTTATTCTCGAGTGGCCCCACCCTCTCACTCCTGATGTACGTATAGAATTCTCTTTAATCCTACTTGCCTAAAACTTTTCATGGCTCCTCCTGGCTTTCCAATTTCCTTGCTTGAGTTCTTTTCCAACTTCTTTATGATCCTCAAAGGCTCTGTTTGATTCGAGCTTCCTGAGCTTTACGTACTTTTCCTTTTCCTTCTTGACCAAATTCATCACCTCCCTCGACGTCCAAGGTTCACTTCCCTGCTATCCTTGTCCTTTCTTCTCCGTGGACCATAGCTGTCCTGTTCTCTGTGCAGCTGATCTTTAAACACCCCCTGCATGGATGTGGATTTACCTAAAAAACCACTGTCCCAATTAACTCTCCCTCATTCCTGCCTAATGCTCTCTTAATTTGCCCTGCTCCAATTTAATTCTCTCCTGTAAGGTCCACACTTAGTTTTATCTGTAGCTATTGTAAGACTTAAGGAGTTGTGGTCACTGTCCCCTAACTGTTCAGCCGCTGGAAGTTGGTCAACTGGCCAGGCTCATTAACCAACACCAGATCCAGTACAGCCCCTCCTCTTGGACTATCTACATATTGATTTCAGAAACCCTCCTGGACATTAAGCACCCATTCTTGTCCCTCTGTCAGTGAAGTCTATGTAATGGCCAAAACATCATGGCTCCATCCACTAATCCATATTCTGAGTTCATCACCTTTCCCCATAATACTTCTAGCATTAAAATACACACACTTCAAACTATTGCATCTATTACTTTAATCCTGCCTGTTTACTGGCCCCGACATCTACCTTCCTCTCTATCCCTCCACTTTCTAACCTGGTGCTCTGGTTCCCATCCCACTGCCAAGCTAGTTTAAACCCTCCAGAGTAGCATTGGCAAACCTCCAGATGAGATATTGGTTCGCCTCCAATTTAGGTGCAACCCATCCCTTTGGTAAAGGTTGGCCCTGCCTCAGAAAAGGTTCCAATGATCCAAGAACCTGAAACCGTGTCCCCTGCACCAGTTCCTCAGCCACTCATTCACCTCTGCTCTCATTCTATTTCTGCCCTGACCAGCACTGGCACCGGAGTAATCCAGAGGTTACTACCTTTGAGGTCCTACTTTTCAGCCTCTTTCCTGAACTCCTGTATTCTCTGTGCAGGGCCTCCCCCCCCCCCCCCCATTTCTACCCCTGTCATTGGTGCCAATGTGCACCACAGCCTCCGGCTTCTCACCCTTCAGACTAATCTGTGCTGTCTGCCTTCTCCCCTTCCTTCATCCATCATCTATCTCCTATCTGAAGCCTGCACTCTGAGTGTGACCACCTCAGTAACATTTCACCGACGAGGCTTTTAGCCTGAGTTCATCCAGCTCCAGTTCTTTGACCTTGTCAGTCAGGATCTGAAGTTGGGTGCACCTCCTTCAGATGTAGTCATCAGGGAGACTCTTAGGTAACCTGCAATCGCACATCTCACAGGAGGAGCATTTCACCACATTAACCATCCTGTCTACACTGAACTAAGGATTTACAGACAATAAAAAAAAGCTTACCTGTTCCTACCCGTGCCTTCTGTCTGAAACCTGTGATTTCCACCCTCACCGAGGCCACAGCTCAGCCTCTTGTCATCTTTGGCTCTGACTTCTCAAGCCCGAGTTTTACAGTTAGAACAAATGATAATTAACGACTCAGCACCTAGAGACTCCACCAGTTTGTGTTCTGAGTTTATCGATAATGGTGGCATGATGGGATTTGGATAGATTGCTGGCTCTTTGATGGGACTCTAATGCGAATGTGACCCTGTGTCTAGGAGCAGGTGTAAACTATGAGGTCCTACAAACCCTTGACTTGCTATCCAGTTGCTGCATTCCTGCTCCCCTTCCTCAGCCTGAGCCATTAAACATTTGCCTCTCTGACATCTCCATCTGGTTCAGGCACAAGATCCCTATTGATCTATTGGCTTTCCTCTCTGCCCGCTCTTGCCATTGGTCGTTGCTTCTAGGGTCAAGTTTTTCTCTGTGCATCAAATCTGGGTCTTCAAAACAGGTGAAGGAGGAGGGGACTTGTTAAGAGAAAGTGGTATTGTTTAAATAAAAGCTAAATTTTCATGTCCTGCCAAGAGCTGAGATTTGAACCGTATTCCCTGCCTTTATGGTTTGAAACTAAATTGGCGTTTGTAATAGTATGTTATTGTCGCATGTTTTGCGATACAGTGAAAAGCTTGTCTTGCACGCTGTTCATACAGATCAAATCATTACTCAGCGCATTGAGGTTAACAAAAAAATAATGGTGCATAATAAAGTGTAACAGCTTCAGAATAAGTGCTTAAACCGCAGGGTGGGGAAGATTTTGATCCTGATAGGGTGCAATGAGTGTGACCTTAGAGGAGAAGTTGCTTAACGAGTAAAGGGGAACAGAGACACAGGTCTGTAAAGTGAGGCAAAATGAAACAACCTTGATGATGGAGGAAATCGGCAGATCAGGCAGCTTCTGTGGAGATGGAGGGATTGTTAATGTTTTGGCTCAAGACCCTGCATCAGGGCTGGTGTGTAAAGGAGTGAGGGGGAGAGGGGCTGGCAGGGGATAGGTGGAACCAGCTGAGGAGGGAGATGATGGCAGGGTGGAGGGTTGGAGTTGGGAGACAGTAATTGGTAGAAGAGAAGAGAGGGATAAAAAGAAGCAGATAAAGCCAGGAGGGCCGGGGAAGGTGGAGACAGAGACTGGACGGTGAAGAGTAGATGAAGCTGCAGATACTGCAATCTGATAAAACACACACAAGACGCTGGAAGAACTCAGCAGGTCAGGCAGCATCTCTGGAGGGAAATAGGCGATCAACATCTCAGGCCAAAGTCCACAGAAGCTGCCTGACCTGCTGAGCTCCTCCAGCATGTGGGTGCCATGGTAGCATGGTGGTTAGCTCGATGCTGTTTCAGCTTGGGGCGTCAGAGATCTGAGTTCAGTTCTGACGTCACCTGTAAAGAGTCTGTATGTCCTTGTGGAAAGTGTGGGCTATTTCTGGTGTCCTCCCACAGTCCAAAGACGTACTGGTTAGTAGTTTAATTGGTCATTGTAAATTGTCCTGTGGTTAGGTTAGGGTTAAATCGCGGGTTGTCAGGTCTTGCAGATTTGTGCAGAATCTGTTGTCTCTGGAATCTGATCAGTGAAGAAGATGATAGTGGGAGCAGGTAGTTCCATGGACAGATGGAACTAGTTGAGGGAGGGGATAGAAGAGGCAGTAGATTAAGTGAGCAGGTGATAGGCAGATCAAACCGGGTGGGGGAGGTGAAAACTACTAGAGATTGAGGACTTTGACACAAGAACGGGGGAGTTGTGAAATTGTTACCCGAAGATGTAGAATTCAGTATGGAGTCCAGATGGCTACAAAGCGCCCAGACAGATGATGAGATGCTGTTCCTTAAGCTGCCACGGTGACAGTATAGGAGTCCACAGATCAGTGGCTCGGAGTGGCAGTGGGATGAGGCGTTAAAGTGGCAGGAAATGGGGAAACTAAGGGATGTCTCTTTGGAATGAAGATGTTTCATTCTGTATTGTTACATAGAAGGTAACACAGTACAGGAACAGCCCCTTTGGGCCACAATGTTGTGCCAACCAAATAAATGAATAATCAAATAGCCAACTAGGCCAATGCCTTATGCCTACACATATGTCCATGTCCTTCCACCTTCCTCACATTCAAGTGCCCATCTTCTTAAAAGCCTCTAATATATTTGCTTCTACCACCATACCAGGTAGCGCATTCCAGCATCCACCACTCTCTGATTTAAAAAAAACTTACCCCTCACGGCCCCTTTAAACCTACCCCCCTCTCACCTTCAATGCATGCCCTCTGGTATTAAATATTTCAGCCCTGTGAAAACGATGCTGTCTGTCTACACCTTGCATAATCTTGTAAACCTCCATCAGATCTCCCCTCAGCCTCCGCCACTCCAGAGAAAACAGCCCAGGTTTGTCCAGCCTCTCACGATCGCACGTGCCCTCTAAACCAGGCAGCCTCCTGGTCAAACTCTTCTGCACCGTCTCCAAAACGTCAACGTCCTTCCTATAGTGTGGCAACCAGAACTGTATGCAATACCCCAGATGGGGCCTAACCAGAATTTTATGATTGCTATTGTTTAACCTTGTTCTATCTTAATGTTCCTAATGTATGAACAGTATGCAAGACAAGCTTCTCAGTGTATTTCAGTACATGAAACAATAATAAACCGATATTAATACCTCTCCGGTTCTTACTTTAACGGTTCCTTCTTTAGAGAATAGTTTTTCCTGTTTGCACCTTGACAAATGATTGATTTCCCTCCTTTTCTTTCTCCCTCAGGAGACAGAGAAACTCGAGGAGGAGAAGTCGGGGCTGCAGAAGGAAATCGCCGTGCTGCAGAAGGAGAAGGAGAAGCTGGAATTCATGCTGGTCGCTCACAAGCCCATCTGCAAAATGGCTCTGGGGGCTGAGGGGCGGAGGCAGTCGGCGTCACCTGAGCCACGGGCGGGCCGGACGGCGAACTCGGTGGTGGTCAAGCAGGAGCCTGAGGAGGAGGCCAATCTAGGCAGGTCAGGCCTAAACAAGACACAGAGGTCCGTCATCAAGCCGGTGACCGAGATCAGCATCGCTAACAGCTTCTTCACCGAGGCTGAACCTCTCAACACTCCTGTGGTGGCCACCTCGACCCCTGCCCCCAGCGTCACCCCCTGCGCCCCCAGCTTGGTCTTCACCTACCCCAACGTACCCAGTCTGGAACAGGAGTCACCTTCAGAGTCCTGCTCGAAGGCCCACCGCAGGAGCAGCAGTAGCGGAGACCAGTCCTCGGACTCCTTGAACTCCCCCACCTTGCTGGCCCTCTGAATGCCCTACCGACCACATCAGCCAAGCCCCCACGTGCAGGGGAGGAGGCACGCGGTTCTTGTGGAACTGGACTTCCCACCGAGTGGAGCCCGCAGGATTGCAATCTAAACACTTCAGACTCATGGGACGGGGAAGGGTCAGGGGTGGGGAAGGGGGTAGAAGAAATTCAAGTAACTGGTGAATCCTTACAATGGGCAGCATTTTTGTAATTGCCAATCACAGAAAGAGGAACTAAGGGATCTGTGACTACAGTGGTTGTTACTCTCAATGGAAAAGCGCCATGTGCTCAACAGTGGACAGTTTCAAAGGCTGCCAACCCCTTGCGTTTTGAACTCAATTTTAAATCATTTTGGTTTCCTGTTTTTTTTCTACTGTCTTCAAATATTTACTCTACAGGGACGTCCTGGTGACCCGCGTGATGTATAATTGTCTTTTTTGGACCATCAAGTGATCTTAGTTTTAAGGTTGTGCTAACTCCATCTCTGCAATCCTTTCGTTTCCAAAGAGGTGTAGACTGGGAATCTCTCTAACCTGATATTGGTGTAATATAGAGAACAGAATTACTTTGTGATGCTTGTGATAATATGTTGGTAGTACAATGAGCATTTCTGCAATACTAGAATGGTTGTCAGATTTCAGCATTTAATAGGGCAAAGGGACTTGTATCACAATGTAGGCCGCTTTTGTCGGACCAGTCCGTCATATAACAAATACCCTTTGTCGTTAGCCTTCTGACCTTAATTTTAGAGTTTATAACTTTTATTTTACAAGAATTTTAAATAATAATTAAAATATATTGCAGATTGGGGGAAAAGTCAGTTGGACTGGATGTGGGATGGAATAGATTTTCAGCAGAGTCACAGAGGCAATAAAAAAAAATCCCTTCCACACATTAATGGGTCAAATTGATGAGATCGCAGGACTTGTGAGACTTGTTTCTGAAATGGATGCATTGTGAGGCTTTTCTTGTCTGTTTGATCAGAATGGATAAGCTAGCAAGCCATTGCACTGTAGGAAGTAAGAAGAGTAAACTTTGGCTTGTTTCTTGGGCACCTACTTAATTTAGCTCAGAATTCGTTCTCACTGCCTGGATTTGGTAGGCAGGTGACAGATCCCATTTCCTAGTCTGACATTCGATTATTTTTCTTCCGGTAGTTAGGTTGAACTGGAAAGCCCATGGTATTTCTCTCCTGCTCCCTAACATGAGGGCAAAGCAAATACAAGAGAAGGTCAGGTCATTTTTACAAAGGTACAGAGTTTATCCTTGTGAGAGTGTGTGGTGGAAAACAAGGCTGAATTTTTCTTTTGCAATGGGTGGGTGACTGAGGGCAGAGGTTGGGGAACCTTGGGTTCTTTTTCCCAGTACAGTCTTCACCAGCCTGCAGGTATCTGAGCAGTCTCCCGCAAGAGTCAGAGCAGGTACTTTCAATCTCTTTTGTAATTATATTTATAGCTTCCTTAATTAAAATAACATGGATAAATGTTTTATTGTTAGAGCAGGTCTCCAATGAATTGATAATTTTGATTTTTTTTTAAAAAAGGCACAACACTGATTTTAGATTTGTGCTCCTATGGCTCCAGATGTGGCTTCTTCAGTGTTTTGTTCAACCACAATTTATCATCCTAATTTCAATGATCAGCAACCCAGGACCTTTCTTCACCACCCTATTTACCCGTGTCTCTGCTTTCAGGGAACCACATAGCTAAACTTCAAGACGACTCTCTTCTACAACATTTTCCCAGAGCCTGTGTCGTGTTTCTCTTCACAACCTTGTGCACAAGGAGCCATTTTCTGACACATTTCCACAATGAGAATACAAGAACAGGAAATAAATCTGTTCACCTTTAATTAGGTGTCCTTTCACTAGGAAGGTTTCTACATTAAGCTAGCCTTTATGCTGTGATGTGTTGTTGGGAAGTCAGGACAATGAGCTAGAGCCAGCTTCAGAGTTCACTCCCGACAATGGCATGAGCAGAGGGGAAAGGGTCCCAAGAGATTAGTCACTGGGCAACTTAAGGCTTGCAGAAACAGTAAAAAGGTGAAGCCTTGTTTGTCCTGTGAGAGAGGATTAGCTTATAGGTGGTGCAATAGGTCTTTTCAGCATAAATGATTTGGCAAAAAGAAGGAGGAAGTGATCTGTTAGGGCGGTGGTGGGTGGAAAGTTGGGGGTAGGATTTGCAACTTAGAAGAAATAGCAGGAGGAGTATGCAGGAGCCAGGGCCACAATGACATTGCTTGGAAGAAAATGGAGAAGGAAATGAGAAAGGGAGATTGAACTCTCAGATTTTGTTGTGCATCTGGAGCACAGGCTTTGGCAGCGCTAACATCTGTTTGAAACTGAGTCATTTGAAAATCTCTTGGAGGAAGTTTCTCAAGGTGGCCCGTTGAATTTGCCCTGTGGGCACCTGAAGCCTGTTGGAGGCTGCCTGTCCGAACTAATCTGACTGGAGCAGTGGTTGGGGCAACACAGTGCCTTTGCAGTTTTATCTCCTGCTTGTTGACTTTCGAGGGTATACGCAAGGCTCCTCCTTGATTGCATATGTAGAGTAGGGTTTTCTCAGGCAAGTGAAGAAAGAGATGTAATTTAATGGCTTCTGAGATGGACAGTACTCTATCTTTTTAGCACCAATTTGCCGAAGGAACTCACTGAGGTCACAGCATCTGAGTGCGATCTCCACAGATGCTGCTGAGTTCCTTCATCAGTTTGTTTGTTGCTTCATATTTCAGCATCTGCAGTCTCATCAATATTTATTATTTCAGGATGGATTTGTAAAGGGAGAGACATTGTTTTTAAACAGTCTGCTGAGCTGACTCAAGCCTGCAGAGTAAGAACTTAGTAGGAGCTGCGGCCACAATTGTTTGCAAAAGATTACAGAGAGATTTTTGCACCAAATACTTGTGGACATGGTTATCTTAGTACCGGCGATGTAGTCACTAGTTCTCAGGAAGGGATTATCAACCGTACTGCAACAAACCCAGAAGTAAACGATGAAAGGAAAGGAAGTACATGAGGTGCAAAGGTTTGTATGGGTCTGTCAGCATCCGGTGAGGAGGATAGTCCAGTCATTACTAAATTATGTCATCACTCTGTGGACTGAAGTGAAGCCAGCAGTATAACTCGGTTCTGTCAGCTCTCGAGACTCTCAGTTGGTTAGCAGGGTTAATTTAGCATTTGTGCTTTAAAGGGCTACAAGGGTCCGTGGCTATTGCTGGGATCAGTGATGAACTGTGCCTGTGCCAAAGCAGGTGCCAAATCTGAATACCTTAATACTCCAATATCATTAATTATATTTCAGGGAGATTTGTGTAGGGGAAACATTTGACTTGAATATTGATCTTGTGGGAATGTCCTTTTCCTTATTCCTTGTACTCTTCACATCAGCCAGTCTGCAGTGCAGGGCACCAAGCCCAGATGGAGGACAAATCTGATGGTAGTTTGCGCTGGTGAAAGTTCATGGGCGAGTGTGAGGAGAGAGTCAGGGCTTCCACAAATTTATTGTCTTGAGATGGCAGGGGAAGTTTTAATCTCTACATTAGTTATTTCAGCAGGACTCAATCTCATTATAGTAATTTTTGTGTTTATGTGTGCATCACGGTGGGGGGGGGGGCAGGGGTGAGTAAAAAGAAGGTGGGCCACAAATGCAGAAAAATACAAAAAGGACCATAATTAAATCTCAAGCCTGTAATGAATGACTTTCTCATTGTTCTGTTAGAAGGACGCTATATTAAGAAGCACTGCAAATCAACGGATGAATGGATCAAAAGCATTATGAGATGTACAACATGTCTCACAGGAACCTTGATAAGGCGTTGTAAATCTGTAAAATTAACTATTCCGTGTTTTTTTTAAAAGAACAGTCAGATCTTTTCCTATTCAAAATTGTATGTGTTAGTATTTATTAAATAAATTGATATTTTAGAAGATGAGTGCCTTTGAATTCACACTGATCTTGTTCTGTGAAGGCGTTTCGTTTGAGGTAGCACATCCCCTCCTTATGAGTGCAGGAAGTGGTTTTACACTGCAGTTTCATTTTGATACACACCCACATAAATAACCTCTATCGGAGCCAGGATTGGAGGAACTAGTAACACCAGTTAATAGTTGTATCATTGTAGTGGACAGAGACAACCACAAGCAAAAGCTTCATTGGTTTAGGACAATGTAATCATATGCATTAGCTAGTAGACATTGATTACTTTGGTGTAGAAGAGTGCTGTTTGCAGTGTCTTCCAGTCACAATGCCCTCCAGTCCACTCATCCGTTCACTTAGGCCTTGGTTCAATTTGCATAAAAATTCTACAAGAAAGCACAAATTGGAGCAATGTCTTCTGAAAGCTATTTAGGTCTGGAAATGCAGCTAAAAAAGTGGCTTCAGTCTCAAAGTGCCATTTTTTTTTAGCATTGTGAAGTACCAGATCTGGAACATGAAAATCTGTTGTTTCCAGCACAGGACACAATAGAGTTGTAGAGAAACAAAACAGGAACAAGACCTTAAGCATTTCACTGTATGTTTCATTGCACACATGACAAACAAACTTGAATCTTCAGAGATTCAGACCACCAATTACCCATTTACCATCAGCTGATGTTAATTCCATTTTTTTATTCATCCCACGTCCTCACCAACTCCCCGAGATTCTCAAACTCAATTACACACCGGGAACAGTTTACAGTGGCCCATTAACCTACCCATCTGCATATCTTTGCGATTTGGGAGGAAACCAGAACACCTGGAGGAAACTCTCAGAGCCACAGGGAGAGTGTGCAAACTCCATATAGACAGCACCCAAAGGCAGGATTGAACCATTAGTCTGACTGTATTCATGCCTGCGAAAGATGACCTGTAAGTTAATTCCTTCATCTGGACTGGATCCAGTACAGATAAAGGATCTTGATCTGAAAAGCTAACTGTCCATTTCCCTCCTTGTGGTGCTGCTTGACCTGCTGACTTCCTCTAGCATTTTGTGCGTGGCTCCAGACTCCAGCATCTGCAGTCTCTTGTGTCTCCTCACTGTTCTTTAATTTCACCTCCCCACTCTCTGGCTGGAGCTGCCATTTCCAGCTCTTGTGCTCATTCAACTACCTTTTAAATGCGATGAAGGTTTCTGTATTCACCTTTTCTGATCACAAGTTCCAGACGTCTTAAGTGAAATAATATTTTCCACAATGCTTCCCTGATCCTTCTGACAAATTAACAAATCCATAGCTTCTCATTTCTAATTTCCCTGCAAAGATTTGTGCTGCCTACACTGTCCAAGTCTCTGATTATTTTATAAACCTAATTGCATCTCCATTCAGTCTTTTTTAAAAATTTCCAGATATCTTCAAAACTACAAATCTCCAACCCTGGAAACATCCTGGTATATCTGTGGAGCAAGCTCTAATGGCCAAAAGTAATGCTTTATAAGCTATTAAAGTTTATTATTAGTACTAAAGAGTACTAGATTTTTAAAATCATAAGATTGAATGCACATAGTCTTTTTCCCAGGAAAGGGGAACTAAAAACTAGAAGTAATGGGTAGAAGATTTAAAAGAGGCCCAAGGGGCAACTTCTTCATACGTAGGCTGGTGTGCGTATGGAATGAGTAGCCAGAGGAAATGATTGCCTCAGGTACAATAACAAATATTTGGTCAAGTATGTGTAGAAGGGGTTCAGAAGGATATAGGCCAAGAGCAGGCAAATAGGATGAGTTTGGTGGGACCATGGTCAGTGTGGATGAGTTGGGCTGATGGCCTGTTTCCATGTTGTAGTGCCCTACGACTCTGTGAGAATGTCCTCCCAGCTCACGGAAGATAAGTACCCCAAAGTTCAGAGGCAGGAAACCTGAAAATAAACAGAAAATATGAAAATATCAAATAATCCATCCTCCACCACCTTAGGGGCAAAAAATTCAAGAGGTTCACTACCACCTCCAAGGAGAAAGTTCTGTCCAATATTGGACAGTCAGAGAGTCGCACAGCACAAAAACAGGCTCTTTGGCCAGTGAATCCATGCCAACATCAAGCATCAATTAACACTAATCGTCTAGTCCAGATGAAGGGTCTCAACCTAAAATTTCCATTTCACTCAACAGATCCTGCTCCACTGGCTTGTTCGCTCCACATTCCAGCATGTGCAGTATCTTGTGTCTCCTCAAATACGCTTTATTCCCTCCACTCTCCACACTCAACCACCACCCCTTCTCGAACTCCATCCTCCTCTGCACACTGGGAGCAACTTATTGATGTGTGTACTAATTGGGCGCCCTAGTTTCCTCTCGAGTCCCAAAGACTGAAGTGGTCACGGGGCGAATGCACAGTTAGCAGCGGTGTTCAGGATTGAAGCCAGGTTGTTGGAGCTGTGAGAATGCGCCACTATTTTAGCTTTGGTTATTTTACTTCGAAAGGAAGGCACAAGAAACGGGAACGGGAGTAGGCCTCTTTGCGGTGGTTACCCAAGGTAATAACTGTTCCTGAATCTGGTGGGGTAGGACCTAAAGCTGCTGTCTGTGGTGAACTACATATACCTGTCTGGACACGCCCCCCCCCCCCCCCCCACTGACTGCTCCTGTGGCTCCTCCCACAGACCCCGGTATAAAGGCGATAGGAGCCACAGACCCTTCCTCAGTCTCCAGGATGTTGTGTGGTGGTCACTTGCTGCTTGTGCTTTCTTCCAGCCAATAAAAGCCTACCTTAACCCATGTCTCTGAGAGTTATTGATGGTGCATCACTGTCCCTCCTGTGTGATGGTAGTTGTGAGAAGAGAGCATGGCCTGGATGGTGGGTATCTTTGATGATGGATGTTGCTTTTCTCTTGTAAAAGTGCTGAATGGTGACGAGAGCTTTGTCTGTCACGGACAGGGCTGTATCCACCTCGTCAATGGCATTCCCATCACTGAATCCACCACTATCTTGGGAATTACCATTGACCAGAAAATGAACTGGGGTAGCCATGTACGTAGGTCAATGTCTAGGAAACCTGTACACAACTTCTAATATGCCAAAGCCTGTCCACCATCTGCAAGGCTCAGGTCAGGAATGTGATAGAACACTTCCCACTCACCTGAATGAGTGGAGCTTCAAGAACACTCAGGAAACTTGATACCATAGAGCACATAGCAGCCTGCTTTGTAGGAACCCCATCCATAACCATTTGCTCACTCCACCACTCCAGCACAGATGCACAGTGGGCAGGATACACTGCAGCAGCTGCCTAGAAGCACCATCCAAACCCACGGCCTCTACCAGCGAGAAGGCCAAATGGAACACCAACATGGGGACGATTTGGAAATACATCATTGTTCCTTTACCGTCACTGGGTCAAAATCCCGAAACTCCCTCCCTAACAGCAGCGTGGATGTGCTCACACCCCAAAGACTGCAGTGGTTCAGGTAGGCAGCTCACCAGCACCTTCTCAAAGGCCGTTAGCGATAGTCTATGAAATTTTTGCTCTGCCTATGAAGCCCACATCCTGTGAATGAATAAATGAAAACAAAGTGAGTACTCAGTCATTCCATCCAAGTCAACAGTATGGAATTTATATAGTTGAAGTCGCAACACTAATCACTCTGGCATGCAACTATTGATTGCAGTAAGTGACACATTATCCTGCCTCTCATTTTTTGGTAGTTAGCCAAACCCTTATCTATGTCAATATCTTAGCCCTCAATTCCTGCAAGAACTGTTGCAAGAATTGTTGTGCAAGAACTGTTAGTGCAATACTTTAGCCAAGCACGCTACATCTACTGCAAGAATGTGTAGGGAAGGGGAGCCGGAGGTCCATGAGACAGTCCTCATCGGAGGAACAAAGGTGGAGAGGATTAACAACTTTAAATTCCTGGGTGGTACTATTTCAGGGGACCTGTCCTGGACCCAGCACCAAGGGCGATTGCGAAGAATGTACAGCAGTGCCTCCTCTTCCTTCGGAGTTTGCGGGGATTCAGCGTGACATCTAAAACTTTGAAAATCTTCTGTAAATGTGCAGAGGAGAGTATATTGACTGGCTGCATCAAGCTCTTGAATAAAAGGGGATAACTACACTTAACTTCACTTGCCCCATCATTGAAGTAGTCGCACAACCAATGATCTCACTTTCAAGGACTCCTTATCTCATGTTTTTGTTATTTTATTGATATTTATTTATATTTGCATGTGCATGTGTCATCAGGTTTGTGGGTGACATCACAGTGATTGGCCTCATCAGGAACGACGATGAGATGGAGTAAACAGAGGAAGTGGAGCAGCTGGTGGATTGATGTGAGAAGAACAACCGAAGACCGAATGTGGAGAAGACAAAGGGAATCATTGCTGACTTCAGGAAGGTGCAGATGAACCATTCCCTTCCGCGAATATATGGCTCTTCTGTATAGAGAGTTAAGTGCACCAAGTTCCTGGGACTTCACATCACAAATGACCTCACCTAGTGCATTAATATCACCTCGCTGAACAAGAAAAAGGCACAACAGCACCTCCACTTCCTAAGAAGATTGAGGTAAGCAAGGCTCCCCCCACCCCCACCATCTTAACTGTGTTTTCAGGAGCACCATTGAGAGCATCCTGACAAGTTGCATCTCCATCTGGTTTGGAATCAGTTGAGCAATTGAACAGAAGTCCCTACAAAGGACTGCGTGAACAGCTGAGAGGATCATAGGGGTCTCCCTACCATCCCTCGGGGACATTTATCAGGAGTACTCCATACGCAGGGCCCTTAGTATTATTAAGGATTCCACCCACCCATCCAACCATCAGGCAGAAGGCTATGATGCATAAAACTAAGAATGGTTAGAAGGAGAATTCCCAGGACATTAGGCTTCTGAACTCACTGCTGCATCATATTTGAAGTGCCTTCTTAATCTGTTCTGTTCTTACAATAGTGAATATTAATGCACTTTAGCTGTTATTTATGTGTGATTTAGCTGTAGATTTTATCTGTACCTCCAAATTATCATGAGCTATGTGTACTACTGTGCTTTACACCCTGGTTTGAAGAAACATTATCTTGTTTCTATATACGTTATATGGTTATATATGTTATATACATGTATATAGTTAAATGATGATAAACTTGACTTGGCTTGATATCTTGGCAATTTGTTGTCGTCTGCACTCCAGTTGATCTTTCATTCATCCTGTTATAGATTCTATTCTATATATTTGCTGAGTATGCCCACAGGAAAATAAATCTCAGGGTTGTATAAGGTGACATATGTGTACTTTGATAATAAAATTTACTTTGAACTTCTGAAAACTGCTGGCTGAACTCTGTGGGCAGAGCAGCATTTTGAGCGGAAGGAATTGTCAAAGTTTCTGATCAAAACTCTGCAAAAGAAATGGGATTGGCAGAGGAAGAGGACTAGAATAAAAAGGGGATGGAGAGGAGAGACTCAGGGGCTTGTAGGTGATAGGTGGACAGGATGGGTGATGGGCAGGTAGAGTAGGTGTGGGTGATGGCGGCACTGGCAGGTGGGATATAGCTGGAATCGACAAGGAGGAAAAAGGGACAAGTGGAACCAGGTAGTGGGAGGGGAGATTGAATGTAGAGGTAACTACAGGAGGGTATAAAGCAAGAACACAAAGGGTTAGCAGTGTTGTAATCTGATAAGGATGGAAGGTGATAATGGGATCCCGAGATACATGAAGGGTAAGTGAACCAGATGAGGCTGTGATCTAGTTGCAAAGATGTATCAGTGGATGGAACCAAGAGGAGTGGAGATTGAAGGAGGGTTATGGAAAAGAGAACAAAAATAGCAAGACCAGAGGTAGATCAGAAAGGGGGGGGGGGGGAGGGAACACAGGAGCTAAGGGTTAACTGAAATTGGGATACAACACATCTACTATGTTCCCTTTATATCTATCAGCTGCATTCCCGAAGAACTTGGACAAACCTGCTGAACATAATTTCCCTTGTCATAATTTCCCAGTCTGTTTGATCGTTAACTTTTCTTCGCACCTCAGCTTCTTCTAGTGATCAGTCTTTCCTGCTCTGTCACCTAAATGGGATTAGTTTAATTTGGCATCATGGTCAGTACAGGCATCATGGGGCAAAGGGCCCATTCTTAGGGTGTACTGTTCTATGTTTAATGTTTTAAACGTTCAGTTCTTCTCCCTTTATTCCCAAATTCCAGCATACTTCCAATGATCCATGTTGGGAAGACGGGTGAATAATTTCCTGCTTTCTCTCTCCCTGTTCTCTTGAGTGCTGCTGCAGGTTCAGTATTATCCAAATTGCATGGGGCTGGAAGTTATTCGGATTTTGGATGTTTTTATCAGATTTTAGATATTCATCAGTGACAATCTTGTAAACTTGTTAATGAATTTCTCTGCTGCTTCATGATCAGCAGATGCTTTATCACCACAAACCTTAAAAACAATAATGCCACGCCTTTCTTAAATTTCTACAATCTTCCTGCTGACGATTACCTTCAATTCTCAGTTCGTTCTGATGGATCTTTGCTAGTTTCATGATAAGCGTACCGTTAAGTGACATACGTCCACTCTGATGCTGGCGAATCCACTCTTTATTTTTCACTTTATGCAATTGTAAGCCTCAGGTTCGGCCAGCGGCTTAATCTAGGGGGAGACAGCCCCCGGCACAGCCAAACTTGAGAAATCTTGCTTGGGTGGATAGTGCGTGATGTGTCCCCTGTTACAAATCAGTACCACGAAATAACAAACAGTACACAATATGCAATTAAATGACTGAGCTTTATAATTCTTAATTTGACTATAGAGTTAGTAAAGAAACAGAAAAGAAAAAGGGCCCATTCTCATGAAAAGCTCTAATGCACAATGTTAGAGCTCACTGTTTTCCTATCGGTTTGTTCTCCAACAATTTTCCCCTCGGGCGTTGACTCCCGACCCCATTCCAGGTCCACTCCGTCCTGCAGACTATGACTTCCCTGTCTTGGCATCATCTCTCTCCATTTTCCACCAAACAAAAGACCGTGAAGCCTTCGCTTGAACACACAAGAAAGAAAAACATCTCCTCTCATTGGCCAGCGCACTTTCCAAAGTCCCCGTTATCTCTAGTCATAACCCAAACACTGCTGTTGCAGAGAAACCATTACATTAGCATGAAACATTACAGTGTGATACACTCTCCCTCCACCAAATTTAGTCATGTCCTCATGACGTTGGATAATTCGCCAACTCTTCCTGCAAAGCACAAAGTCCAACCCAGGTGTAAAGGGCAGTGACATACCTCCCCAAAATGGTGGGGCCACACTCTGTTTCCCCAGTGCTACATAGGCCAGCTTATCTGGTAGTCTCCTCATTCTCTGAGACCTCCGTCTCCCCCCTCACCTTACTCTGTAGGTTCTAAACACTACTGGGGATACTTCTGGTCTATCTGGTGAGGCCTCCCCCGGCTTCTCACTCGTGCCCACTGGCAACTCGGACTCCTCTGTTCCCTGGCCAAGTCCCACTTCATCCCTTGCAGAGCCCCGCTGCAACCCAGGCTGTCAACAGATAACCCCCCCCCCCCCCCCCCCAATTTCACCTGACTCAGTGGGAGAAGAGCTGGGAGTCTCTTCCTCGATCAATGGGGAGTTAGCAAAAGGCAGCATATACCACACATCCAGGTCCTCATCCTCCGAATCAGTAACCCTCTCAGGGGTGGGGGTTGGCCTAGCCTCGCCTGCTGTGACCCTGCTGTCACCCCACATTTCCGCAGAGTCCTTTTACTAGGTGTAGGCTCTAAGTTGGGCTCTGTGTCTTTCTGCACCTCTTGTCCCGGGTCAGTAGGTGGTTCCAATAGAGAATTTTGACAGGCCCATTCCAATCTCTGGTTTCACCCGAGAAAACTGGTAGATTTGGCATCTGACTCTCTACCACATAGGGCGTGGCCACCCAGCCGTCAGCCAACTTATGCTTCCCAGGTAGCCCCAAATTCTTTATGAGGACTCAGTTTCCCGGAAGGAGTTGGGAGAACCTCACCTTTTGATCATACCTCCTCTTATTCCCTCGATTCTGCTTGGCAGCCACAACCCCAGCTAATCCATAAGCCCTTTCCAGCTCTCTTCTCATATTAGACTCACACTTCAGATAAGCCTTCGGTGGTAAGTCACTCTCATCAGTCCCAAACCAAAGGTCAATGGGCAACCTCGCCTCGTGTCCAAATCAGATAGCATGGCAAGTACCCGATAGCTTCATTTCAGGTACAGTTGTAACTGTGGACCAGATGTCTAATATGTTGACTCCACCTGCTCTTCTTGTTGATCTCCAAGGTCCTGAGCATGGTCCTCAACTTCTTGACACCAAGCATGCCCAGTAACTCAAGGATAAGCCTGTTCTTGAAATCCCGTCCCTGATCACTATGTATCCACCCGGGGAGGCCATGGCTATTTCTTATGTTCTTATAGTAAATGAAATACTTTTCCCATAACACTTTAGCCACCGTGGATGCCCTCTGGTCCTTGGTAGGAAAAGCCTGAGCATATCTGGTGTCGTGGTCAGTGACGACTAAGACATTTGCCGAGTTGCTGGCATCGGGTTCTATTGACAGGAAATCCATACACACCAGGCCCAGGCAGCGTCTTCCGCCCTTTGCATCGAATGCACGACTTGCAGTATTCTTCGACCTCCGACTTTGTTCGGAGCCAGTAAAACTGGTCTCTGAGCAATCCATAGGTCTTTTCAACCCCCAAATGTCCAGAATCATCACGGAGTGACTTCAACGCAATCCTCCGATGCTTCTCCCGCAGAGTCAGCTGGCAGCGCTGAGGTCGGTCCGAGGGGTGATGTGACCCGGTATGGGATCTGGTTCCACAGCTCCAACCGAGGCCATTCTCTCAGTAATGGAGGCACCATGTTGTGTTTTGTCTTCTCCACCTGAGCCATGACTCCCTTTTCGACCGCTGTCCAAATGGTACCAAAGCCCGGATCATCCCTCTGTGCAGCTGCCACTTCCCCAGGACTCAATTCCGGCAGCTGATTTGTCTTCAGAGCAGTCAGGTTGCAGTAAACTTGTGGACTGGCATCATCAGAAGCCCCCGATTGATTCACTGCTCAAACCTGCCTCACCTTTTCCTCTGCCTTCATGGTGCTTCACCCTTGGGGCAGGAACTCTCTCCCATACCTCGTTCCTGTCCAGTTCCTCATGCACCCATCGGAACAAAGCATCAGCGTCAATGTTCCTGCTTTCCGGCCGGTACTTCAGGCTGAAATTATAGGCGGACAACACCACCAACCACCGATGGCCAGTGGCATCCAGTTTTGCTGAGGTCAGGATATAAGTTGTCGTCTGTCCTCACCTCAGACTTGACCCCGTAGAGGTAGTCACTCAGCTTATCCACCAATGCCCACTTCAACGCCAGAAATCGCGACTTGTGCACGGGATAGTTTTTCTCAGAGGGCGACAAACTCCGACTGACAAATGCAATGGGTCTCAACCCGGTGCCCTGATCCTGAAACAGGACGCCCCCTGAGCCCTCTCGGCTGGCATCTGCGTGCAGTACATACGGCAATCGGGGGTCTGCAAAAGCCAGAACCGACGCCTGGGTCAGCAGCTCCTTCAGCGACTGAAAGGCATCTTCTCATTTTGCATCCCACCTTGGTCCAAAAGGCTCTGATTGGCTAAGATACTCTCCACTCTCTTGTCCTTTTCTCCCCAAGGGAGAAGCTGATTTAAAGGGTGACTCACTTTCACGTAGCCCTTCACGAACCTTCAATTGTAACCATAGAACCCGAGGATTGAGTGCAGAGCGCTCTCAGTCTGGGGCCTTGGCCAGGTTGTCACCGCCTCTATCTTAGCCGGATCTGTAGCTACTCCACCCCGTGACTATATGCCCAACATAGCTGACAGACGTTTTGCAGAACTGGCACTTGTCCGGGGAAAGTTCTAACCTTTCAGCTTTCAGGCAGCCCAGCACCTTCAGCAGCCTCGCTTCATGTTCTTCCAAGGTGGATCCAAACACTATGAGGTCACCCAGACACACCAATACCTCAGGCAAGTTCCTATCCCCCATCGTCTTCTCCATGACCCGCTGGAGGTTCTCCTGAGGCACGAGGCGAGGTTGCCCAGTGACCTTTGGTTTGGGACTGACGAGAGTGACTTACCACCGAAGGCTTATCTGAAGTATGAGTCTGATATGAGAAGGGAGCTGGAAAGGGCTTTGCAGGGTCTCCTGATATGCGCTGGGGCATCCTTTCGAACTGGAAGAATCCCAGGGGACATATAAATGCCATCTTCTCTATGGGGTCCAGACAAACCACCAGTAATGTATTGAGGACCTCATACACTCCCACGTCCGCCTCCAAGAACTTCAGCTTCACTGACAAATAACCATTGTATGAATAATCACCAGCACTAAGACCCCAGATCTCCAGTGCACTGAATGGTGTCAATGGTAAATGCTTCAGATAACGGTTGTAAAATGAACGGTACAACAACGTGACCTGTGACCCAGTGTCGAGTGTGGCTTTAGCATAAATACCCTCTATCCATAGTGACACACTGGAGCATGGTCCCACTAAGCCTTCAGGAATAGGGCCTTTCGCTTTCGGGGGTTCATTGTACACAGCTGGGAACGTGTTCCCCCAGACACCAGGCCATTCCCTCACTGGGTCTCCTCTAAGTTTTCCCAACGACTCTCCCTGCTGAGGTACTCCGGGGGCTCACTCTCCTTCTGGCGTGACACCTGCTGCCAGCAGCCCTCCGCATTGTTCGTCCCCTTAGGGAATCTGCCACCCCACCATCAGCTCCATCATATGGTGGGTCATACCCGCTGATGATAGCTGAGACATCTCCGTTCTCAACTCTGCCACCATCTCCTCTACCACTCCTCGGGGTAGGCTATCCATGGCCACTTCACCACAGGGGACCAAGGACTGTACCCTGCTGACAGAGGCCTCCCACACCTCCGACGCATCCTCCTCCTCTCGTACCTCTCTGGTCAGCTCAACAAAAGAGGGAGGGGGGGGTGCGTCTTCCGAGACTGTCGGAGGCCCCAAGCAATCAGGTCTCGGGACTGGGCACCCCTTACTACCTGGTCCACTCTTAACTGATCCACCAAAGCTGCCTGAACCGCAAGCAACTCAGCTGCTTCTCTAGCCGAAAGATGTAAGCAGAAAGCTTCTCCTGACGCATGTTCTGAAAACTCACCATGAGCTCCAGTGGGCTCCCTGTCATGCCGGGCCAAAAGCGTTTTCCAGTGCTCACATGTAATCACTCATAGTTGCGAGGGGATACCGCAGCCTGATGGCTCTCACAGCGTCAGCAGCCGGCCCACTCAAACGCTCAACCAATCTGTCGCTTTATGCCATCTGAGCACTGCCACATCTAACAACTGAGAGGTCTGCTCCGCCCAAGTCTCATGCTCCTCTTCCCCTTTAGGGGTGGGTGTTATTCCAGAGAATAGGTGGAGTCTGCCATAGCTGTGTATTTGGACCTGGGCATTTTTCCATTTGTGCACCAGAATTGTAAGGGCGGATACTAACTAAGAATTCTCTCTCCCTGGGGGACAGGGACTAATTAGACGTTCAAAATCTGACCACTCCTTCCCCTCACTCCTCAGAAACGATAGAACCCTGTCTTTGAAGTCTCAGCTCCCAGCTACCGCTACATCAGCGCTGGTCTGTATTAAAACGAGAGCTGTGCTTGCCATTTCATCAAACCGCCGCCCACAATCGCAACTTTAGCAGGCGAATTAACAATTCATCCGGAGTACAAATATCTGCCCCGCTAGTTCAATGCCCAGGGTAATCACACAGCATCCAACGGAATCAATCCCAGAACAATACCCCCACAATTGTAACCCTCAGGTTCGGCTAGCAGCTTACTCTAGGGGACTACAGCCTCTGGCCCAGCCAAACTTGAGAAATCCTGTTTGGGTGGATGGTGCGTGATGTGTTCCCCTGTTACAAATCAGTACCACGAAGTAACAAACAGTACACAATATGCAATTAAATGATTGAGCTTTATAATTCTTAATTTGACTATAGGGTTAGTAAAGAAACAGAAAAGAAAAAGGGCCCATTCTTATGAAACAGTCTGATGCGCAAAGTTGGAGCTCACAGTTTTCCTGTCTGTTCGTTCTCCATCGATTTTCCCCTCGGGCGTCGACTCCCGACCCCATTCCAGGTCCACTCCGTCCTGCAGACTATGACTTCCCTAGTCTGGCATCTTCCCTCTCCATCTTCCACCAAACAAAAGACTGCAAAACCTTCGCTCAGGCACACAAGAAAGAAAAACATCTCCCCTTATTGAATGGCACATATTCCAAAGTCCCCATTATCTATCAATTTTTCTATTTTTCATTCACTTCACTTCATACATTTGTGAGGTCGCTTCTCAGAAGTGCACAGAGCCCTGCCCATCTCCTGGGGGCTTTCACAGTGCTGAACAAAATTTTGGATTTGGAGGTGTTCGGATTTTGGAATTTCAAATAATTCAACCCATGGTCTTCTGTAGACTTTCAGTCCTTTGAGAATGCTCCAGAACCCAAAGAGTTTTGACAGATTAAACCAGCATACCCACCCTCTTTGCAGCTACTTCCTTTGAAGGCCCTGGGAATCAAGTCATCAGATTTAAGGAATATTGGCCCCATAAGTTAACCTAACGTTTTCTCTCCATTGAAAGAGAATGTTTTAAATTCCCCTCTTCATTCAATTATTATTGGAATATTTCTTGTGAATTCTACCTGAAAACCATCCAAGATAATTAAAGTTCAAAGTTCATTTATTATCAATGTATGTACGCTATATACAACCTTATAGGCAGCCACAAAACAAAGGAACCCAATAGAACCCATTAAAAAAGCAAAAAAGCAGAAAAAAAAACAAATTGTGCAAACAATATAAGTAAGCAAATAACATTCAGAACTGAAGTTCAGGAAAGTGAGTCCCCAGCCAGTTCAGGAGCCGATTAGTTGTAGACCATAGCCTCAGTTCAGTGCATAGACAATTAAACCTTGCAAACAGTGAGCTAAACACCGGCCTGCCCCTCTCCAATAGCCCCGACACTCTGACCCTTTTAATCGTTTCTTGCTCCTGGACCCAGGCTCTGCGGCTTTGATACCTGGGGTGTAGACCTGGGGCATTCTGCCATGATTTGACCCACACCCAATGTTTCCAATTGGCACGACGCTTAAATTGATCAAACATCAGTTTGTTCCTCGCTGTCAGGCCCGGTCACCGTTGCCTCGTAGACAGCATAATGGTGAAACTTCCAGACTAGCTGGGGAATTCAAATTGCAGGTTGAGTTCATTAGACCATAAAATAAGGGAGCATAATTACACCATTTGGCCTATCGAGTCTGCTCCGCCATTTCATCATGGCTGATCCATTCCCTCTCAGCCCCAGTCTCCTGCCTTCTCCCCATAACTCTTTGTGCCCTGACCAATCAAGAACCCATCGACTTCTGCCTTAAATATACCCAATGACTTGGCATCTACAGCTGCCTGTGGCAACAAATTCTGCAGATTCACCACTTTCTGGCAGAAGAAATACCTTCTCATTATTCTCAATGGATGTCCCTCTATTCTGAGGCTTTTCCCTCTGGTCCTCGACTCCCCCACCATAGGAAACATCCTGTCCACATTCACTCTATCAAGGCTTTTCAACATACAATAGGCTTCAATGCGATCCCCTCTTATTCTTCTGAATTCCAGTGAGTATAGGTCCAGAGCCAGCCATTGGTCCTCGTATGGTAACCCTTCCAACAGATTTGTCAGACAAGATTCTCCCTTAAGGAAACTATGTTAACTATGCCTGATTTTATCATGTGCCTCCACGTACCTTGAAACCACATCCTTAACAATCGACTTCAACATCTTCCCAACCACTGAAGTCAGACTAAATGGCCTATAATTTCCTTTCTTCAGCTTCTCTCCCTTCTTGAAGAGTGGAGTGACATTTGCAATTTTCCAGTCCTCTGGAACCATTCCAGAATCTATTGATTCTTCAAAGATCATTACTAATGCCTCCACAATCTCTTCAGAACCTTAGGGTGTAGACTTTCTGGTCCAGGTGATTTACCTACCTTCAGACATTTCAGCTTCCCATGCACCTTCTCCTTAGCAACAGAAACTACACTCACTTCTGCCCCCTGACACTCCTGAAATTTCAGCATACTGCTAGTGTCTTTCACAGGGAAGACAAATGCCAAATATTTATTCAATTCATCCACCATTTCCTTGTCCTGCATTACTACCTCCTCCCAGCATCATTTTCCAGTGGTCCAATATCTACTCTTGTCTCTTGTTTACTTTTCATATACCAGAAGAAACCTTTGGTATCCTCTTTAATCTTCTTGTCTGGCTTATCTTTGTATTCCATCTATCCCCTCTTCATGACATGTTTAGTTGCCTTCTCTTGGTTTTTAAAAACTTCCCAGTCCTCCAGCCTCCCAATAATTTTTCCTTTATTATCTGCCCTCTCTTTGGTTTTTATGTTGGATTTGACTTTCCTTGTCAGCCATGGTTGCATCATTCTGCCTTTAGAATACTTATTCTTCTTTAGAATGTATTATCCTGCACTTCCGAATTGCTCTCAGAAATTCCATCCATGCTGCTTTGTCGACATCCCTGGTAGCGCCCCCTTCCAGTCAAATTTGGCCAGCTCCTCTCTCATATCTCTATAATTCCCTTTACTCCACAGTAATACTGATACATCTGACTTTAGTTCCTCCCTCTCAAACTGCAAGGTGAATTCTATCATATTATGATCACTGATCCCTAAGGGTTCCTTTGCTTTAAGTTCTCTAATCAATTTCAGATCATTGCACAACATCCAATCCAGAATAGATGGTCCTCTAGTGGACTCAGCCATGAGATGCTCTAAAAGTCCATCTCATAGACATTCAACAAACACAAACTCTTAGGACCCAGCACCCACATGATTTTCCCAATTTACCTGCATATCAAAATCCCCCTTGACTATTGTAACATTGTTCTCTTACATGCCTTTCCTAACTCCCATGATAATTTGCACCCCCACATCCTGGCTACTTTTCAGAGGGAAGGAATGCAAATGCAATGTTAGCATTCATTTAGAGCAGAGTAGAATATAAAAACAAGGATGGACAGTAATGCTGATGTTTTATAAGACATTGGTCAGACTGCACTTGGCGTATTCTGTGCAGTTTTTGATCCTTTATCTAAGAAAAGATGTGCTGATGTTGGAAAGAGTCAAGAGGAATGAATGGGTTAATATAGGAGGAGCATTTGATGGCTCTGAGCCTAGTTTAGAAAATGGGTGTGGGGTGGTAGCTCATTGAAACCTATTGAAAATTGAATGTCCTAGGTAGAGTGGATGGGGAGATGATGTTTCCTATAGTTGGGGAGTTCAGGACCAGAGGGCACAGCCTCAAAAAAGAGGGATGTTCCTTTAGAACAGAGATTAGGAAGAATTTTTTGCCCTAAGGAGTGCTGAATTCATTGCCACAGATGGCTGTGGAGGACGTCATTAGTATATTTAAAGCAGACGTTAATTAGCTCTTGATTAGTAAGGGTGTCAAAGGCTATGGGAAGAAGGCAAGAGAATGGGGTTGAGGTGGATATTACGTCAGCCATGATAGAATGGCAGAGCAGATTTGATGGGCCAAATGGCCTAATTCTGCTCCTACTGTCTTGTGGTCTAAATTAAACCCTGGAGAATTTAAATTAAATAAATATGGAGGTCCTCATGAAGGGTTCAAAACATCACCTGTTTATTTCCCTCCATGGAAGCTGCCTGAACCGCTGAGTTCCTCCAGCTTTTTGTGTGTGTTGTTCACGATTTGCAGTATCTGCAGAATCTCTTTTGAGTTCCTCTCCGCCATCAGGCTTCCATAGCAGCCATCTCGTTCACACCCCCTTCCTGGTGGTGCTGCATGCTCTCGAACCCTTAATTCTACCTCTTCCACTATTGCCACTTCAACTTTTCTTCTTGCCCTGCCTCACTTTGCACCGTTCCATTGTTTTGCGCTCGCCACTGTATTTGTTGTTGGCACGTATACCGTTCACATTGCAAACTTCATATGGGCAAAGAATTCCATTGCATCCAGACGTACACGATGAACTAATCTGAATCCGAAGCGGCATCAGGCTGAGTGAAGGGCTCAGTTTTGCACAGCTTCCCGTGGCGTACCAGCCCCCACTGCTTCAGGCAATCATGCAACCCACTCATGCTGTACCACTAGTGCTGCATATGAGCTGAGGTCTCTATGTCACAGGGAATAATCCACCCACTGCATGTTTGGTTGGTCTAGTTCTGTGGTTTGAAGCGGCGGGTGGGTAGCGGGGATGGACTTTGGCAGTGCAACTTCGACTCTCAGTAGGTCAGTCTAGAGATGGAACATATGCAAATGTGCATGTGTTACTGAGAATTGGCTGGTTTGACTTTCCAGAATGGTGTGAAGCAATCTAGAAACGCTCGTTGCCACATTTTGCTCCATTTCCTGTTGTGCAAAGTCGGAATACTGAGGCAATGCGATCAAATCTCCAAACAAACCTCCAAATCAAATCCCCAGTCACTCCAGTGCCGTGTCACCTCCTGCCTTCTGCCTACAAAGTCTCCTCAGTGACCCTTCCATATCTCCTCAGTTGCGCCCTCAAGGCCTGTCCTGAATTTGCGTGGTCCTGAGGAAAACTACTCTCAGCCTTCACTGCCATGGGTCTGGGGGTCCTGGCTTTTCCACTGAAGCTGATGCTCTTCTGTAAACTATCCCATAGCCTTCCAGGCCTGCTCCACAGCTTTCAAAATTATGACCATGTTGTGCATTCACAGTTCTCCCAATCTCTTCTCTACAATGTACAGAATGTAACCCACCCCACTCTTAGACATAAAATGCTTCACCTCTCACTTCCCTCTTATCTCCTCTGTGTTTGCCTATTTCATCATTTTGCCAGCCTTCTTTAGGACTCCATTGCTCTCTTCCTCAACCTCATACTTCCAAAATTCTAGTTAGGCCATACCAGGAGTATTCTATTCAGTTCTGGTTGCCCCAGTGTAGGGAAGGAGGCTTTGAAGAGGGTGCAGAAGATGCTGCCTGGATTAGAGAACATTTACCATAAGGAGAGATTGGACAATCGTGGATTTGTTTTTATTTTGGAATGGCAGAGGCTGAAGGAAGTTTAGAAAATTATAAGAGGCATAGGTAGTTTAGACAGCCAGTACCTTTATCACAGGGTTGAAACAGAAGGCACACATTAAAATTAATAGTTCAATAATTCAATTTAATATCAGAGAATGTATACAATATACAACCTGAAATTCATATTCTTCACAGGCATCCGCAAAAACAGAAGAGTGCCCCAAAGAATGAGTGACAGTAAAAATGTTAAAGCCCCAAAGCCCCCCCTACTCTTCCCACACACAAACAGCAGCAAAACAATAACCCTCCCTCACCCCCACCCCCACTTACTTCATCAGAGAGCATCAGCACCCTCCACCCACCAAGCAAGCCATAGCGAAGCTCCCGATAAAGACCATTTCGGTTAGTAACTTTGCTGATGACACAAAGGTTGGGGGTGTTGTGGATAGCTTGGAGGACTCTCAGCGATTACAGCGGGACATCAATAGGATGTAAAACTGGGCTGAGAAGTGGCAGATGGAGTTCAAACCAGTTAAGTGTGAGGTAGTTCATTTTGGCAGGTCAAATATGATGGCAGAATATAGTATTAATGGTAAGACTCTTGGCAGTGTGGAGGATCAGAGGGATCTTGGGGTCCGAGTCCATAGGACACTCAAAGCTGCTGCTCAGGTTGACTCTGTGGTTAAGAAAGCATACAGTGCATTGGCCTTCATCAATCTTGGGATTGAGTTTAGGAGCTGAGAGGTAATGTTGCAGTTATATAGGACCCCGGCCAGACCCCACTTGGAGTACTGTGCTCAGTTCTGGTCGCCTCACTACAGGAAGGAAGTGGAATCCATAGAAAGGGTGCAGAGGAGATTTACAAGAACGGTGTTTGGATTGGGGAGCATGCCTTATGGGAATAGGTTGAGTGAACTGGGCCTTTTTTCCTTGGAGCGATGGAGGATGAGAGCTAACTGATAGAGGTGTATAAGATGATGAGAGGCATTGATCATGTGGATAGTCAGAGGCTTTTTCCCAGGGCTGAAATGTCTAGCACGAGAGGGCACAGTTTTAAGGTGCTTGAAAGTAGGCACAGAGGAGATGTCAGGGGTAAGTATTTTACACAGAGAGTGGTGAGTGTGTGGAATGGGCTCCAGCCCATTCTGGTGGTGGAGGAGATAGATACGATAGGGTCTTTCAAGAGATTCTTGGATAGCTACATGGAGCTTAGAAAAATAGAAGGCTGTGAAGAAAAATGGGTATCCCGAGATAATTTCTAAAGTAAGTACATGTTCAGCACAGCATTGTGGGCCAAAAGGACTGTATTGTGCTGTAGGTTTTCTGTTTCTATGATCTACAGTACAACAAAAGCTAATCGTTCACCTGATGATTTGACATTCTCTCTCTCTGTAAGGAAGGGGCAGAGAGGTGTCACCCTTTCACAGAGAGAGGGGAGACATAAACAAAACAATTTGCTGACTTATGGTGTTAAAGTTTGTCGTGTCACATGTTCTCCGACTTGAGAATTGGCAACAAGCTCTCCTCCACCAACAAGAGAGAGAGGGAGGGAGAGAGAGAGAGAAAGAGCACAATTCACCAAGTACAGAGCCCTCTGATAGCTGATCCGTTGTTGCCGATATTCCGTTTCCCCCCGTGATGCTTCAGTTGGCGGCACCAGCATAGGACTGGCTTGTCCCCAGGGCCGCAAAGCTTCGGAACCCCGAAGGCATGCTCGTCTTCTAGGCTGCATCCTTGTGGCATCGAAAAACGGTCCGTCGTTGAGCCCCAAGAGCGGGAACCAACGTCTTATAGAGCCTGTTTCACTGCAGCTCTAGGTTAGGGTCTTCGACTGAACCTCATCCATCTTGAAAAGGAAGAAGAGAGACATTAAAGGCAGAAATTAAGCTGTTTCCGCAGATGAGCTTGAAGAAGTCGATGTCTGGTGACAGCGTGGCTCCGTCCCTAAGCGGAGGAGCATTCAAAAATGATGTGTGGGGTAAGAATTATTTATCTAGAGAGTGGTGGGAACCTGGTGTGCGCTGTCAGGGAGGTACTGCAGTTATGACATTTAAAGGGTTCTTAGCAAAGCATATGAATATACAGAGAATGGAGGGGTATGGGCCATGTTCGGGCAGAAGGAGTTGGTTTAGTTAGTTTAACTTGTTTAGCACAACGTGGTGGGCTGAAGAGCCGGTTTCTGTGCTGAACGTAGAACACGTACTACCTCATATCTGACTCGCATGAACGTCAATATATTTAGGCAAGTGAAGGGTTTTGATACTGATCAATAAAACAAACAGAACTAATACTAACCCCTTGGCAGGGTAATGAATTCAGTGACTGTCGCCATCAATCGTTTTCCTCGTTGTGCTCTGTACAGAATGATGCACAGCAAAATGCTTGCTTTATCCTGAGGGATTCATACAAGCACACAAGCTAGAAGTAGGATGAAGCCACTTGGCTCCTCAAACCTACTCCCCCATTTTAATAAAGTCCAAAATTATCTGATTGCAACCCAACTTTGCATTCCTGTCTACCCACAGTAACCTTTCACCCCCTTGCTCATCGAGTGTTTATCCAACTCTGGCTTAAAAATAGTTCAAAACTCTGCTGCCTCTGCTCTTTGAGGGAAGAAATACAAAGATGTTCTGGGAGAAAAAGTTTCAAGTTATCTCCATCTAAACGAGTGATCCCTTGCTTTTAGACAGTGACCAGTCGTTGAGGAAATACCTTCTCCACACTCACTCTATCAGGATCTTCTCAGTCAAGCTGAAACAGCCCCAACCTTCTCTCGTAAGACCACGCATCCATTCACGATATGTGAAGTAAAGTGAAAAACTGCTGGAAATACTCAACAGGTCAGCCCACATCTGTGTGAAGAGAAACAGACTCAATGTATTAGGCTGAAGTCACTTTATTTGTTCTAATTATTAAACGCTGTTTTTGCCAACGTTCCTCAAACGAATAAAAGATCAGAAATAATTTCAGCAAACTAGTAGGACTGCTGCCTCACGGTAAATCTTCTCTCTATTCTTTCCAGCTTAATGAAATCTTTCCTATAGCATTGTGACCAAAAGTGAGCACAACAATTCAAATGTGACCTCATCAATATCTTGTACAACTGCAACGTAACATCCTAGCTTCTATTCTTTGTGTGTCCTGACTGATGAGAGTTATCGTGCCAAAATCATTCCTCACCCACCCTATCCTCCTGCGAGGCCACTTTCGGGAAACCATGTACTTGTCCCTGATCCCTCTGTTCTACAACACTAATTGCGACTCTGCTATTCACTGTGAAATCCTCATTTGCCTTCTCACTCGCTCAATGGTGATAACTTGCATTTATGTAGCACCCTCAATTATAGAACCAAAGATTTGATTCAACACAGGAGCTTGTTCTGGCTCCTGATAAAGTAATCCCTCAGCCTCACTTTCCAATCTCTTACTCTATTATCTCTGACACACTTTTGCTTCTTTGGATCTCACTGTCTCCATCTCTGGAGACAGATTTACCATTGACATCTTCTAAAAACCCCGTTGCCTCCTCTAGCTATATCATCTATACCTCCTCCTACCCTACCTCCTGTAAGCGTCCCATCCTCTTTTCTCAATTATTCTGTCTCCGCCCCATCTGTTCTCAATTTGAAGCCTTCTGCACTAGAGCTTCTGAAATGTCCTCCTTCTCCCTCAAGCACCACTTCCCCGTGCAATAGACAGAGCCTTGGCATGTATTTCCTGCCCTTCTCACACATCTGCTTTCACCCCTTCTGTTATGTTTTGTAACTTCAAAACATTAAATCAATTCCAAAGAAAACTAAAGAGTCAAGAGATATGAGTCTTAGTTCATGTTTAGATGCACACGTATCACATGGCAGCATGGTGACATATGTAATTCACTTATTTTTACATATATCCCATAATGAATTACTTAAACAAACAAGAATGTTTAATCAAATAGTATATTTACTATTATATGAAAAATTAAATACATAACACCCTCCCTTTCCCCAGAGAGGACAGCACTACAGTTCCCTTGGTGCTCATCTTTCACTCCATCAGCTTCTGCATCCAATACTCCATCCTCCGCCATTTGCCCAGCTCCAACATAATCCCGCCACCAGTCACATCTTCCCCTCTCCCCCAACCTCCTTTTTCTTTTCATGGGAGGCACGCTCTTGCAACCTCACTGGACTGCTCATCTTTCCCGGTCCCCTTGACACTTCACCCTTTCCTCACCACCATCCAGGGAGGTAAACAGCCCTTCCAGCTGCCCCTCATTCAACCTGGCCTACTGTGCTCAGTGCTCATGATGTGGCCTCCTCTGTACTGCTGAAACCAAGCAAACACCAGGCGACTGTCTCACAGAGAACTTGTCCTTTATCCACAACCACTGTATGGCTGCATGTGACTTTAACTCTCCTTCCATTCCCCAGCCGTCTCCACGGCAACTCGAGGCTGAACACAACTTGGAAGAAAAACATCTTGCATTTTGCATGAGTCACTTGGAGTCCAATGGTATGAGCATTGAATTTATCAGTTTTATAGTCCAAACTCACTTTCCCATCATTCCCTCCACCTGGCTCCATCTATCCATCCATCATCCTCTCCCCATTTGATTCCACCAATCACCTACCAGCCTCTTCCCCATTTCTCCCTTTGTACTGCAGTACACCAGCAGTCCTTCCTCTTCTCTCTCAGTCCTGAAGTGGTGACTTGATTTAAAACAGCATCTCACACCTTATGTCTCCACCCATGCCGATTACCCAGCTAAGTTCTTCCAGCATTCAGGTATGTATTTCCCTTTCAAAAGCCCTAAATGTCTGTTTCTATGCAAGCAGAGAGCTCCTATGCTGATCCTAACAAGTTATTGATTTCAAACATGTTTCCTCGTATTCCCTTTATATCTTTAGCCAAAGTATTTTAATCTCTGGTCCCTAATCGTTGACCCATTCACTAATGGAAACAGCTTCCCGCTCTTTATCCAGACTAACCTTACTGCCATCTTGTACATCAACCTTCCCTTCTCCAAGGTGACCAAATGCTAGATGATTCACAGATAAAGATTTTAAGATTGTAAGATATTGGAACAGAAGTAGATAATTTGGTCACTGAAGTCTGCTCTGGCATTCTATAAGATCGTAGCTGATCCAGTTTGCTATTATAACCATAAACCTTGATTCACTTCCAGATTAAGAGTCTACCTCAGCTTTAAATATATTCCTTGACACATTTCTCACTACAACATCCTGCCCAACTGGTCTATGCTAGATCTCAGGACATTCCCATTAGTCCCTATTCTTCATTTATTTTCCTTGAACATTTCTCTCATTACTCAAGTCCCACTGACACTAGGAGTGAGTTACAACACTTGAGATCAGGATTGAGACTGAGTTGATGGAACTGTGTGACCTTCCCTGTACATCGTGACCCTCCTTGAGGCTGTGTGACTTTCCCTACCCTGTGAAATCCTCCCTGTACTCTTCAAATTTGCAGGGTTGAGGAATTCCAAAGGTTCATAATCCTTTGCTTGGTGAACTTCATGAGAAATTGTTCTCTCCTTAAACACAGACTCTGCTTGCTAGACCTAGATCCCTATGATGCAAAGCTCACTAAAATCCTACATGTCCAGCACACTAGGAATCCTACGTTTCACTAAGATCACCAGTCATTCTTGTAAACTCCAATGAGTACAAACCCATTTCATACAACCTTTTCTCATAGAACAATCCCTTCATACCATGAATCATCCCAATGATCCTGCTCTGAATTGCCTCCAAAAAATAATATATGTTTTCCCAAGTATGGAGACCAAAACTGTGCACAGTTCCCAAGGCTTAACAGGTGCCTTGTTCTTTTAGATCCTAAGGTACAAATCATCAGGTCTAAATGACTTTCTTTAGTTTGCTTAATAATATTTCTGTAGAGGTGAAGATGGTATTTAATTCTTCCCCTATTTTTTCGGTACAAATGTGATAATCATATTATATTTCACTATGAAGTGTCTGCTAAACTCTTCTGCTATATCTATTTTCCCCATAACTATTCACCCTGTCTCATTTTCTAAGGGGCCTATTTCTAATTTGACCTCTCACTTCCTTTTTCTGCACTTCAAGCAGCTCTTATTGCTGCTTTTTATACCTCTTGTTGGTTTTCCCTTCTGATTTGTCTTTTCTTCTTAACTTTTCTGACCTCCTCTGTTGAATTCTGAATTTATTCAATTTTCATACCTACCCCTAATTCCGGCATACTTACACATTTTCTTTCGACTAAGCACACTCTTTGACTTCATCAGTTGTCCAAAGTCGGTTCACGTTTCTCCGCCTTAAAATACAACAGCCGCCACACACACACACACAGCATTTAATGTAAACACAATATATTCTGCAGATGCTGGAAATCCAGAGGGACACACACACACACACACTTACAATAGTGGAGGAACTCAACAGGTCAGGCAGCATCTATGGAGAGGAATAACGTGTCAACAACAAAGGCTGAGAACCTTCATCAGGGCTGCAAATGAAGAGGGAATATTCCAGGAAAAAAAAGGTGGGGAAAGGGAAAAGGAAAGCTAGAAGGTGAAGCCAAGTGGGTGGGGGAGGAGGGATGAAATAAGAAGCTGGGAGGTGATAGGTGGAAAAGGCAAAGGGCTAGAGAAGAAGGAATCTGATAGGAGAGGAGAGTGGATCATGGGAGAAAGGGAAGGAGGAGAGGCACCGGGGGAGGTGATAGGCAGGTGAGGAGAAGAGATGGAAGGCCAGAGTGGGGAAATGAAGAAAAGGAAAGGAGGAGGAGAAAAAAATCAGAAGGAGAAGTTAAAATCCATCAGATTGGAGGCTTCTAGGGACTATGAGGTGTTGCTCTTCCACCCGAGAGTGGTGTCGTCCTGGCAGAAGAAGAGGCCATGGACCGACATGTCGGAATGGGAATGGGAATAGAAATTAAAATGGTTGGCCGCTGGGAAATACCCCTTTTGGCACATAGAGCGGAGGTGCTTGACAAAGAAGTACCCAATAATATGTAGGGCCGCACCAATGTAGAGGAGGCTGCATCATAAATGCCAAATACAGTAGACCACCCCAACGCATTTGTAGGCATAGTGTTGCCTCGCCTGGAAGGACTACTTGGGGCCCTGAATGGATGTGAAGGAGGAGGTGAATAGGCAGGCGTAGCATTTCTGCCAGTTGCAGGGATTTGTGCCGGGAGGGACGGAGATTAGTGGGGAGGGACGGATAGACAAGGGAATCCTGGAGGGAGGGGTCCCTGAAGAAAGAGGAGAGTGGACAGGGAGGTGAAGATTTATTTGGTGGTAGGACCCCACTGAACATGGCAGATGTTGCAGAAGGTGATGTGTTGGATGTGGAGGATCGGCTCGGAGATGGGGCTGTTATAGGTGAGGACAAGAGGTACCTTATCCCTGCTAAGGCTGCGGGAAGACATAGTGAGCACAGAGATCCAGGAGATGAGGAGATCTGGGTGAGGGCAGCATCAGTGGTGGAGGAAAGGAAAGTTCCTTCATCTCCTGGGATCAGATGCGCTCGAGATTAAGGAACTTGAGAAAAGGGGATAGCATTTTTACAGATGACAGGGTGGAAGAAGTAGCCAAGAGAGCCATGGGAATAGGTCAGTTTGTCTCCAGAAATGGAGACAGAGAGATCAAGGAAGGGGAGAGAGGTGTTAGAAATGGACCGAGTGAATTTAAGGGCAGGGTGGAAGTTGGATGCAAAGTTGGTGACATTGACAAGCTCAGCATGGGCGCATGAAGCAACACCAGTGCAGTTGTCAATGGAGCACAGAAAGAGCTGGGGAGTATTACCAGGGAAGACTTGGATCATGGTCTATTCCACGAAGCTAATGTAAAAGTAGGCATAGCTCGGCCCATGTGCGTGCCCAATGCTACCATTTGTGTCTGGGTACATTGGCTCGTGTTGCAGTCCTGGATGACACTCCCTGTAATATTTGAACAGCTTCACAAGTTTGTAGATCAGTGGATGATGAGGACTTAGTACAATAAAGAGTGATCCATCACGATTTATGAGCAACTGGACACCGAAGTTTACAATGTTTGCTTAGTTGACCAGAAACTTCATCAGAGAAGTCAGTATTGCAGGAATGCTGAAGGAGTGAGAGGAAGGAGGATGACTGTACGTAGGTAAGAAGCTTTGAGCTTATTGTCCAGGTGACTGAAAACACTGTTCAGCTTGATGGACCCCAGGAAATTGAGGGATGGACAAGAGGACCAAATTGGAGCGAGCAGCAAGGTAGTGTAGTTAGTAAGGCCGCTGCCTCACAGTTTCAGTGCTCCAGGTTGAGTGCTGTCTGCGTGTGAAGTTTGCACATACGCCCCTGACCACATGGGTTTCCCTTGGGTGCTCCCGTTCCCTCCTATGTGCAGGTTGGCAGGTTAAGTAGCCACTTTAATATTTAGTTGAGTGGTAGAATCTGGGGCAGGTTGATGGGAATGCGGGGAGAACACAATGGGTTAGTTTGGGATTAGTATAAAAAAGGGTGGTTGGTGGTTGGTGTGGACTTGATGGGCTGAAGGGCTCATTTCTGAGCAACAACCTGGAGGAACTTAGCAGGTCCAGCAGCATCTGTGGAAGAGGAGGAATTGTCGATGTTAGGGGTCAAAACACTCATCAGGATATCCACTTTATCTCAACTTGCCTCGATGAGTCAGGGCTGGGGGTTGGCGGAGTTAGCAGGTGAGCAGTAGAGAGCCCATGGAAGGATTTGGACTGCGTCCTGTATCTCAGGCTTTGCCTTTTGCCTGGGTTTCTGCTCTACTTTCTCAAGCCCCTGAAGAGATAAATGTGTTTCAATGCCTTTGTTGAAACGCCTGGAGATATGGGAGTGGTGAATCAACAGTGTACTTTTTGGCATGTACCCAGACCAACACAGGATGTGATTGCGGTATAGAGCACAAGGAACTATCCTGCAGATGTTTGCTCTGAGTCTGATTAACACCCTGTCACAGGCAATAGAACTCTGAAGGCCCAGATCCACTTTGCGTGATTAGTGGTCAGTACATTTGTTCCCAAGTCATGCAGGTGTTGTTTTCCAGCTCCCTAGGAACTGCACATTCCGAGAAATATTCATGTATCCAAACTGACTTGAGACTATTGTTGAGAATGTTGTGAAAGGAAAGGAGCCAGACCGAGGCAGTTCCTGACACCACTGTGGAATAATTTTACTGCAAATTTATGTCTCAGCAATTCCATTCCTGCCATTTTGCTACACTAAGGTCTTGGCATGTTTAACGGCAGGATCCAACAAGTAGAAAAACACTTGACTTGGAAATGTTACTGACCTTTTATGCGACAGGTAATGCCGTGTTAGCGGCTTGAGCTGACACCAGCGAGCGTACAGATCAAGGACTTGCCAACAAAGTGCAGTGTGATGCTTTACCATCACGGCTTCAAGCTACTGCTCCTAAGACGAGCGTGAAACCAGCGCAGAGTCTGCCCTCTTAGACAGACAGACAGAAATTCCACCGTGCTCTTGGTGGGAGCTTAGCATGTGCCAAGTAGTCGCTTACACGGAAAGAGGCCATTCCACACATTGGATCCATGCCAGCTCTCAGGAGAGGAACTACATGAGTTCCATTCCCCCCTCCCTATTTTCTATTTCCCCTGCAGCTTCTTCCCTCTCACACCTGCCCCTCAGCCTTCCATTCTTTTTGCCATTAAGCTGCACTAATTAACCAATGACAATGAAAACTGGCTGCAAATCTCCTTGGAGTACCTGAGCTAGTAAGACATTCCATACAACTGGAATTGTTTGTATAAGCTTTAAATGTTCCAATGAATCCATTAGTTTCAAGCAGTGCTTATTTTTTAAATTTATTGAAGTACAGCACAGAACAGGCCCTTCTGGCCTTTGAGGTGTGCTGCCCAGCAAACCCCAGTTTAATCCTAGCCTTATCACAGGACAATTTACAGAGGCCAATTAACCTATCAAATGGTAGGTCTTTGGACTGTGGGAGGAAGCCAGAGCCCCTGGAGAAAACCCACATGGTCATGGGGAAAACATGGAGAAACTCCTTACAGTCAGCAGCGGGATTTGAACTCGGCTCACTGGTACTGCAAAGAGTTGTGCTAACCTCTATGCTGCCTTTATGAAAACATTGATTATTGATGAGTTCTCTTTTAAACACCCACCATATGGATCTCCATCTTCCTAACATCCATACATCCCCATCCTTCCTACTGTCAGCTGGTAGATTTCCCATCTGGTCGGGTTTAGATCCAACTCCTTGAGGTGACAGATTACCAAGTTCAACTATTTGTCCTACCTGCCAGGATGTGAAGTTGAACTTGAGGTGTCAGCTGCACATTACATCCGAGTCTTGCAAATCTTGACAGAAAGTAATGTTGTCAAAGGCTAAGAGGCAGATTCCAAAATCCAGAGGTGATAGGTGAGCTGCAGCAAGAAGTCAATGGAAAGGCTACAGTTTCGGCACTAATTGGGTGAAGAATAAAGACACAAGAGACGTCTGATGCTGGAATAAAACATAAATCTTTCAGCACAGGAACAGCTCCTTTAGCCAGTGATGCTGAATCAAACTAATTAAACTAATGTTACTTAATCCCTTCCTCATTCCCCATTCTCTGTGAATTCATGTGCCTATCTACAAGTCTTAAATGCCTCAGTAGTGTCTGTCTCCACCACCCTAGGCAGCATGTTCCAGACACCCTCCACTCTCTGTATAAAAACAAGAAATACAGGAGATGCTGGAAATCCTGAGCAATGTACACAAAATTCTGGAGGAACTCAGCACGTCAGGCAGCATAGATAGAGGGGAATGAACAGTCATCCTCTATTGCCTTCCATTGATGCTGGTGAGTTCCTCCAGCATTTAGTGTGTGTTGTTCTGTGCAAACAAAAAATGGAGCGAAAAACACAATGCTGGAGGACCTCTGTGGATTAGGCAGTATCTGTGGAGGCGAAGGACTGGTCCACGTTCCTGGTGGGTGGGCGGATAAAGGGGCGGCTCGGTAGCTTAGTGGTTAGCACACCGCTTTACGGTACCAGTGACCCAGGTTCAATTCCCACCACTGTCTGTAAAGATTTTGTACACTCTCCCTGTGTGGGTTTTCTCCAGACGCTTTGGTTTCTGACACAGTCCAAAGACGTAATGCTGGGTAGATTAATTGGTCATTGTAAATTGCCCCATGATTAGGCGCGTGTTAAATCAGAGGGTTGCTGGGCCTCACCTCTGGCTCTACACTGGATCCCCTCTGCAATCTCAGTCCTGATCTAAGGTCTCAACCCAAAATATTGGCCATCCCTTTCCCTCCAAGGAGGCCACCTTACCTGCTTTGACTATTGGTAGGGTCACCCATGCCAAACAGGTCAAAGGGTAGAGACTAGATGAAGAGTGGCGCACTGATCCTCCAGGTTCAGGAGTTCAGCTCAAGGCTAACAACCCTGACCGGTCAAAAAAATTGTTACGGAAACAGCAATGAAGAATCCTATATCTGTGTGGAGGACCTCCACTGTAGCAGGCAGTAACTTCGAAATATGAGCCTCTGCAGATGAATCCTCAGCTTCCTCATTAGAAGACTATAGTCAGCAAAAATCAGTGACAACTCTCCCTGACCATCAACACCAGCACACTCAGTGATGTGTGCTTCGTCCACTGCTATGCTCTCTTCACACTCCTGACTGTGTGACTAGGCACACGGTCAAATGCCATTTATACGCTTGCAGACGACACTACTGTTGTTGGTAAAACCTCACGTGGAGGCGTATAGAAATAAGATAAATCAGCGGGTTGAGTGGTGTCACAACCAGAAGCTTGCACTCAGCATGACAAGGCTAAAGCACCGATTGTGTTCTTCAGGAAGGATAAGTCAGGAGAACCTGCTCTAGTCCTCACTGAGGGGCTAGTGGTGGAAAGGGTTAGCAGCTTTCACATTACTGGGGATCAACATCTCAGGAACTATCCAGTGCCCAGGACATTGATCAAATCATGAAGAAGGCACGCCAGCAGCTCTACTTTGTTGGAAGTTTGAGGAGCTTTGGTATGTCACCAAAGACTCTTGCAAATTTCGACCGAGGTACCGCGGGGGGTATTCTAACTGGCTGCATCATATCTCAGTACAGAGGCTCCGAGGTGCAGGATTGCAAGAGGCTGCAGAAGTCTGAAGTCTCAGCCAGCTCCATCATGGGCACAAGCCTTCCCACCATTGAGGACATCTTCAAAGAGCAGTGCCTAAAGAAGGTGACATCCATCATTATGGACCCTAATCAGCTGGAACACATCCTCTTCTTGTTGCTATCATCATGGCGAAGGTAGGCTATCATCAGGGAGGGGACCTGAATACTCCCATTAATGATTCAGGACCACCTTCTTCCTCTCCATCATCAGATCTCTGAATGGTTCATGAACCCATTTCTTTTTTGCATTATTTATTAATTTTGCAATTTATAGTTATAATTTTGTCTTTGCGCTGTACTGCTGCCACAAAATAAACAAACTTCACGTCATATAAGACAGTGATAATAAACCTGATTCTGATTCCTGTGTCAACCAGGGAGAGGAAACATTTTTCCATTGTGGTGACTACCACGTGTTCCCATGCCATTTGGGGTCTGTTTGGTTGCCTTCCTGCTGCATGAATGAGGAGGTTGTGGGTTTAACTTCCACCTTTGCATTTGAACTTCCAATTGCACTTGAGCTCAAGGGAAAGGGTTAATATGGATGTGAGTCAATCTGTGTAAGCTTGTGAATAAAACTGCTGTCGCTTCTGGTTCAAGACGAGACAAAAGAGATTTGTTTCCACCAGAATCAGCTGAAACGTCTTCAGTTTGATTTATTAACATCCAATCTCTTATTAGAGTGCAAAAGCCAACTCCCCAGCTCCCCACATTACTGTGGTAATAACTTGCAGTTTGCAAACAGAAGAGGCTGAAAACTCCCGTCAGATCAGTCAGCAGAGTTAATGAGTGGATAATGAGTCTCTGGCCAGGACTGCTAACACTGTTCCTCTTTTCTCAGATACTGCCCAAACCACTGTTTTATTTTGTCCTTTTGCATCCTGAGAGAGAATCGGTAGAATGCCTTTGAAACAGCTGTTGATAGCACCTTGTGGTTGAGCCCACTAGAGGATCAGCTACTTTGGACTGGGTGTTGTGTAATGAACCAGGAGTGCTTAAGGTGAAGGAATGCTTAGGAGCCAGTGATTATAATATGATAGAATTCACTCTGCAGTTTGAGAGGGAGAAGCTAGAGTCAAATGTATCAGTATTACAGTGAAGTAAAGGGAATTACAGAGGTATGAAAGAGGAGCTAGCCAAAGTTGATTGGAAGGGGATACGAGCAGGGATGATGGCATTGCAGCAATGGCGGAAGTTTCTGGGAGTAATTTGGAAGGTGCAGGGTTGATGCATCCCAAAGATGAAAAAGTATTCTAAAGGCAGGATGATGCGACTGTGGCTGACAAGGGAAGTCAAAGGCAACATAAAAGCAAAGAAGTGGGCGTATAATTAAGCAAAAATTAGTGGGAAGTTAGAGGATTTAGAAACTTTTAAAAACCAACAGAAGACAACTAAAAACCATTAGAAAGGAAAAGATGAAAAATGACGTTAAGATAGCCAAAATAACAAAAAGGATACCAAAAGTTTTTCAGATATATAAAGAGTGAAAGAGAGGCAAGAACAGATATCGGACTGCTGGAAAATTACGCTGCAGAGGTAATAATGGGAGACAAGGAAATGGAGGAAGAACTGAATAAGTATTTTGCATCAGTCTCCACTGTGCAAGCTACTAGCTGCATGCCAGAAGTTCAACAGTGTCAAGGGGTGGAAGTGAGTGCAGTTGTTGTTACTTAGGAAACTGAACGGTCTGAAGGTATCATAAGTCACCTGGACCAAATGGACTGCACCCCAGGGTTCTGAAAGAGATAGCTGAAGAGATTGTCGAGGCATTAGTGATGATCTTTCAGAAATCACTGGATTCTGGCATTGTTCCCGAGGACAGGAAAATTGCAAATGTAACTCTGCTCTTCAAGAAGACAAGAGAGGCAAAAGAAAGGAAATTATAGGCCAGTTAGTTTGACCTCAGTGGTTGGGAAGGTGATGGTAAAGCTTGAGGTTTTGGGATACTTGGAGGCAAATGATAAAGTAAACCAAAGTCAGCATGGTTTCATTAAGGTAAATCTTGCCTGAAAAATCAGTTGAAATTCTTTGAAGAAGTAACAATGCTGTCAGATGAAGTGGTAAATGCAGGCTCACTTTTAACATTTAAGGAAAACTTGGACAGGTACATGAATGAGAGGTGTATGGAGGGATATGGGCCAGGTGCAGGTCAGTGGGACTAGGCAGAAAATGGTTCGGCACAGCCAAGAAGGGCCAAAAGGCCTGTTTCTGTGCTGTAATGTTCTATGGTTCTATAGACAAAGGAGAAACAGTTGATGTTGTGATTTTCAGAAGACATTTGACGAGGTGCCGCACAAGAGGCTGCCTAACGAGATAAGAGCCCATGGTATTACAGGAAAGACACTAGCGTGGATAGAGCATTGGTTGATTGGCAGGAGACAAAGTGTGTGAATAATGGGGGCCTTTTCTGATTATCTGCCAGTGACTAGTGGTACTCCATAGGATTCGGTGTTGGGACAGCTTCTTTTCACATTGTATGCCAGTGATTTGGATGATGGAACTGATGGCCTTTGTGGCTAGGTTTGTAGATGATATGAAGATAGATGGAGGGGCTGGCAGTGTTGAGGAAGCAGGGTGGCTGCAGAAGGATTTAGACAGATTAGGAGAATGGGCAAAGAAGTGGCAGATGGAATAAAGTGTTGGGAAGTGTCTGGTCATGCACTTTGGCAGAAGGAATAAAAGCATGGGCTATTTTCTAAATGGGGAGAAAATTCAAAAATGCAAGGTGCAGAGGGACTTGGGAGTCCTCATGCAGGATCCCCTAAAGGTTAACTTGCAGGTTGAGCTGGTGGTGAGGAAGACAAATGTAATGTTATCATTTCTTTCAAGAGGATTAGAATATAAAAGAAAGGATGTAATGCTAAGGCTTTATAGGGTACATGTGAGACCTTATTTGGAGTATTGTGGGCAGTTTCGGGCCCCTTATCTAAGAAAGGACATTCTGACATTGGAGAGGGTTCAAAGGAGGTTCGCAAAAATTATTCTGTGAATGAAAGGCTTATTATATGATGGCTTTGGACCTGTACTCGCTGGAATTTGGAAGAAAGAGGAGGATCTCATTGAAATCTATTGAACATAGGAAGGTCTAGATAGAGTGGATGGGAGAGGACGTTTCCTGTAGTGTGGAGTCTAAGACCAGTGGGCACAGCCTCAGGATAGAGGGACATCCATTTTGAATGGAGATAAGGAAGATTTCTTTGTAAGCCAGAGGTTGGTGAATCTGTGGAATTTGTTGCCATCAGCTGTTGTGGAGGTCAGGTCATTGAGTGTATTTTAGGCAGAGGCTGATAGATTCTAGGTATGTCAGGGCGTGAGAGGTTTGGGAAGAATGCAGGAGAATGGGGTTAAGAGGGAAATTGATCAGCCACGATCAGGTGGTGGAGCAGACTTGATGGACTGAATGGCCTAATTCTGCTCCTATGTCTCCTGTCTTATGGTCTTCTCAATTTTTATTTCAGATTTCCAACATCTGCAGCTGTCTTTTATTTTTTAGCCCACTACATAATCCAGATGTGGACCCCTGCACAGGAGTGCTACATTGCCCTTTTGAGATGTGGACAATACTCGAAGGGATGGGAACAACAGCTGTTCTGCAAAGTTTCTGCCCATGACGTCAACAAACTGGGCCCTTAGCTCAGGAATTCCCTCCTTAACACCTCTTACTCAATTCTTAAAGCTGCTAAAAGTTGCCTCTTGAAACAAACTCAGTTCTATCAGCCCTTCAAGTCTAATCAATAAGCTTGAAGACCTTGGCCTCAGTACCACCTTGTTCATTCGGATCATTGACCTCCTCACTTGCAGACCCCAGTCAGTTCAGATTGGCTACAATATCTCCGCCACAATCTTCCGCAGCACAGGACACCACAAGGCTCTGTGTTTTGCCTCCTGCTCTACTCCCTTTAGACTAATAACTGTGAGGCTAAGCACAGCTTTAATGCTATATTTAACTTTGCTGATGATGCCACTGTTATCGGCTGAATCAAAGGTGGTGACGAATCAGCATATCGGAAGGAAATTGAAAATCTGGCTGAATGGTGCCATAATTACAACCTCTTACTCGATGTCAGCATGACCAAGGAGCTGGTTATTGACTTCAGAAAGAGAAAACATGACATCCATGAACCAGTCCTCATTGGGGGATCAGAGATGGAGAGTTTCAGCAACTTTAAATTCCTCAATTTTATCATTTCAGAGGATCTGTCATGGCTCCAGCATGAAAGTGCAATTACAGATTAGACATGACATCTAAAACTTTGACAAACTTCTACAGATGTGTACTGGTAAGTATGCTGAGTGACTGCATCACAACCTGGTACAGAAACGTCAACGCTATTGGATGGAAAATCCTACAAAAAAGTAGTAGATATGGCCCAGTCCATCACAGGTAAAGCCCTCACTCCCCACCATTGAGCACATCTCCACGGAGCGCTGTTGTAGAAAAGCAGCATACATCATCAGGGCTACCCACCACCCAGGCCATGCTCTCTTCTCACTGCTGCCATTCGGAAGAAGCTACAGGAGCCTCAGGACTTGCACCACCAGGTTCAGGAACAGTTATTACCCCTCAACCATCAGGCTCTTGAACAACAGTGAACTCAGCTTCACTCGGCCCATTACTGAACTGTTCCCACAACCTATGGACTCACTTTCAAGGACTCTTCATCTCAGGTTCTAGGTATTTATTGCTTAGTTATTTATTCTTATTGTTGATTTTCTTTTGTATTTGCACACCAGTTGTTTGCCCACACTGTTGGCCATGGTCTTTCATTGATTCTGTTATGGCTCTTGGATTTATTGAGTATTCTTGCAGGAAAATGTTTCTCAGGGTTGTATATGGTGACATATGTGTACTTTGACCATAAAATTACTTTGAACTTTGAAATGTTTTGGTCACCACATTTATTTACCCGAGTTCTGGTTCTGTGAAGTGCCCTGGGCTGTTTCACAATATGAGAAATGATTTAAAAGCAGTTTTTATTGTCGGCACACCCAGCGCATTTAGCCTGTTGTAAACGCCTTTTATAATTGCAGCAGAAATGGAACATGCTTCTTCAGTTCGTAGAGTCATAGGTTTGTACTGTACGGAGAAAGGCCCACAGCCCACCATATCCATGTTGATCTTTTTGCTCATCTATACTAATTCCACATGTCTGCTCAATGTCTGTCTCCTTCTATGCCTTACCTTTTAGCATCTACTTAAATGCCTCTTGCAGGGCTTAGAGAGATATGGAAACTGGAATTTGATGGGTGGGCACCATGGTCAGCATGGACTGGTCGGGCTGTAGATCCTGCACCGCTGGGTTCAGTAACAATTAGCTATTAAAACCAACAAACTCCTGCACCGGCATGGATAGATCATTCGTCATTACTCTGAAGTAATTCTATGATCTACAGGCTCACTTTCAAGGACTCCTTACAACTCTTTTTCTCAATATTATTTTTATTTGTAGTTTTCTTTCACAAATTGGTGTTTGTCATGCTTTGCACATGTATTGTTTTTCATAAAATTCCATTGTATTTTTTTGGAAAATGCTTGCTGGAAAACGAATCTCAATGTGGTATATGACAACATATATAGTACGTACTTTGCTAATAAATTTACTTTGAACTTTGAACTTGGAAGTAATTGATATGCACCACGTTCAAGGGGCCCAGCACCGATCCCTGCAGCACACGCTTATGATGGCCCTGAAATGAATCCCAGATTTCAACATGGCTGTCTTTATTAGCAGAGTTGTCTAATCTGGTCTCCAATCTTTACTTTTTTTCCAAATTTAATCATGATTTCAAATTTAATCAGAATATTGCAGGCACATCCACCTGCCATGATAACTCAAGCTCACTTTTAGTTCAATGAGTCCCATAGACAGAACAGATTAATTTGGCGCCATTCACATTTCTTGGGCAGGATCCACCTTGACTTTATGGTGGATTGAAATGAGAGCTCATATTTAATTTCAGATTTAAAAAAATGCAGCCATAAATAATTTCAAGAAATAAAATTAGATTAATTGAGCATGACAAACCCCTCTAGCCAAAGGCATACACGAGGATAGACAAGTCCAAACCAGATGCTCAAATTTGTTGCTGACCTTGCTACACTTAAGTTATATTGTTTGTGATTAAAATAAAATAAAATCTTCTGAGCTGGGGGCAGAGGCTGCGGGGAGTGTTGTGGAACTGAATCTCACATCTCAATGGTCATAAAAAGGGGAAATGCTAAAGCAATGTTTGAGGTAGATTCAAAGATATTATAGGATAGAAAAAGTGAAAGCCAAAGTAATAACGTCAAGAGAAGAAGCAGAAGTAGAGATGTGGTTGTGTAGTGATTACAAGCAACCAAAGTTCAGGGCCGTTCGTGCTGCAAAATCAGTTTAAATCCCACCACAGCTACTAAGTTAAATATGAATTCAGATAATTAAAATTTGGAGTTTTAAATTCTAGCATTTTGGAACTGGATTAAAAACTCCCCTGACTCACCCATGCCATTTAAGAAAGGTCATTTGACATCATTATATGCCGGGATGTCTCTATATACAATTACTGGACACCAAAACTTGCAGAGTCTCTGTTTCTCTATTCCAGAGACCCTGCCTCGATCTTGACCTCCAACACTCTGTGTGGAATTTGCACATTCTCCTTATGATCATGTGAGCTCCCTACCACATTGCAAAGACGTGTGGGTCGGTAGGCTAATGGGCCACTGTAAATTGCCCCAAATACACAGGTGGGTGGCAGAAACAGGGCACAGTTGATAGGAATGTGGGGAGAATAAAGGGGAGAATAAATTAGGAGCAACACATATGAAATGCTGGAGGAACTGAGCAGGTCAGGCAGCATTTATGGAAATGATCTCAGTATCTCAGGACCTGAAGAAGTGTCTCAGGCTGAAACATCAACTCTTTATTCATTTCCATAGATGCTAAATGACCTGCTGAGTGCCTCCAAAATTCTGTGTGTTTTGCTTTGGATTTCCAGCATCTTCAGAAGTTCTCGTGATTCGAATAAATTAGGATTCACAAAAGACAGGTGTAGATTAAGATCACAATGACCTGCGGCTGAAGGATATTTCCGTGCTATATCTCTCCATGACTCTCTCACTGTTGACCCAAGCCCAACAATCTACTTGATTCCTTAGTTTGAAAGGTAGATGCAAGGACTTTTTGTGACATCCATATATCCTATACCACCCCCCGCCCCATAGTTTTGTATATCTCTATCAAATCTTCTATGTTCTGGTGAATAAGTTTCTACCTATTTAATCTTTCCTTATAATTCAGCTCCTTCAGTCCATCAATTTTCTCTGTACTCTTTTCAATCTTATTTACATCTTTCCAGTAAGTGGGTGACCAAAACTACACACAATATTCCAAATTAGGCCTCACCAGTGTGTTATACAACTTCAACATAATACCCCAACTCCTGTATACTGTGCTTTCATCTATGAAAGTCAATGTGTCAAAAGTTTTCTTTATGGCCCTATCTCCCTGTGACGCTACATCCAGTGAATAATGATCTGTATTCCCATATCCCTTTGTTCTGCTGCACTCCACAGTGCCCTATCACTCACTGTGTGAGATCTACCCTGGTTTGTCCTCCCAAAGTGCAACAGCTCACATTTGTCTGCATTAACTTCCATCTGCCATTTTCAGCCCATTTTTCCATTTGGTCCAGATCCTGCTGCAAGCTTTGATGGTCTTTCTCGCTTTCCACTACACCCCCAATCTTAGTGCCATCTTCAAATTTGCTGATCCAGTTTACCACAATATCATTCAGGTTGTGGATATAGATGACAAACAACAACAGACCTGGCACTGATCCCTGCAGCATTCCAGTCAGAGAGGCAACCATTTTCTACCACTGTCTGGCTTCTCCCACAATGCCAATGTCTAATCCAGTTTATGACCTCATCCTGAATGGTAAGCAACTGAACCATCCTGACCAGCTTCCAATGCGGAACTTGTAAAACGTGTTACTAAAATCCACGTAGGCAACATCCACTGCATTGCCTTCATCAATTTTTCTGGTAACTTCCTTGAATGGCTTTAAAGCCATTCTGACTATCCCTGTCTATGCAAATAGTCATACATCCAGTCACTTATAGCTTCCAGTAACTTTCCCACTACTGATATCAGGCTCACCGGCCTGTAATTTCCTGGTTTATTCTTAGAGCCATTCTTAAACAACAGAACAACATTGGCTATCTTCCAGTACTCTACTACCTCACCTGTTGCTAAGGATGACTGAAATATCTCCGCTGGGACCCCTGCAATTTCTGCACTTGCCTCCCACAGGGTCTGGGGGAACACATTGTCAGGCCCTGGGGATTTGTCCACCCTAATTTGCTTCAAGACACAAACACCTCTTCCTCTGTAAACTGTATAGGGTCCATAAGCTCGCTGTGGCTTTGCCTTACTTCAATAGACAGTGTGTCTGTTTCCTGAGTAAATACAGATGTAAAAAAATTGATTTAAGATCTCCCCCATCTTTTTGGGCTCCATGCATAAATTACTATATTGGTTTTCCTTAGGAACAATTTTGTCCCTTGCAATCCTTTTGCTCTTAACATATCTGTACAGGCCATTATGATTCTCTTTTACCTTGTCTGCTAGAGCAACCTTAAGTGTGCTCTTGCATTTCTTATACTCCTCAAGTATCTCATTTGTTCCTACCTGCTTATACCTGCTATGCACCTCCTTTTTTTCTTAACCAGAGTCTCAATGTCTCTCAAAAACCTAGGTTCCCTAAACCTGTTATAATTGTCTTGTTTTCTGACAGGCAGGTACAAACTTTGTACTCTCAGAATTTCACTTCTGAAGACCTCTCAATTAACAAGAGCACCTTTGCCAGAAGACAGCCTATCCGACTCTACATTTGCCAGGTCCTTTCTGATACTTTTAAAATTGGCCTCTCTCCCACTTAGAAACTCAGCCTGAGGACCAGACCTATCCTTTTCCATAATTACCTTGAAACTAATGGCATTATGATCACTAGATGCACAGTGTTCCCCTAAACAAATTTCTGTCACCTGCCCCGTCTCATTCCCTAATTGCACACTCACTCGTTGGAACTTTATGTACTGATTAAGGAAACTTTCCTGAACACATTGAACAAGTTCTATCCCATCTTGTCCTTTCACAGTAAGGGAGTCCCTAGCTGTCTTGTGAATTGTGGACTTCTTTATGTAAACCTTCTTCTTGGGCCACTGCAGATCTATTGCCTAGAGTTTACCCACATTCTGTTGTAACGGCATTGGGTTCACTCTCTGCAGTGCCTTAAACTCAGAAGATTTTAAGCCCTATCCAAGATAGATATCTACAGATACTCTCACTAAGTGGAGATTATACTGTATCCACCTACTCTTCAAGATCTAGCTTACTTCTTCGTGTAGTCCCTACAGCGAAGTCTAGCTACCAATTTCCACTGATTGAATGCTGGGTCCCTTCTTCTCTACCAAGGAAGAGATACTTCCTGCTAACAAAATATTTTAAGCACAGGTTACTTTATTTTTAATGATACATCTTTAAGTTTAGACAAATAGTTCTTAACAGACATTTAACACTCACAGGGGATTTCTGATTTATAAAAGCTTTCTAGATTACAAAAGATTTATAAACTACAAAGGATTTCCAATGACAGGTGCAATTCTTATGAACTAAATGAATATACCACTGAATTGCAGACAATTGAGTCATCTATTGCATAAAATAAAGTTTGAGTAATGGATTTTATTTCCTCTTTCTGTTACCCCATCTTCTGTCAATCTCCTTGTCATTCGTAACAATTCCCAATGCTTTCAAACATTTATACTGTTTTGCATCCAGTTGACATTATTTGCATGTGATGTTTCTCAGATACCTTTGTAGAGACAAAGTAATTCTCACAGATGGTGTAAAAGAATTCTGGGGACAGAGATCCCAGACACCCAAAATTAATGGTGAGGACTGACTCTCTGAGGTCAGAAATATCCCGACTATTGATAGGTCATACCTGTAACCACATATGATGTGCTGAGTGACGAATTAAGTCAGGTCTGAAACCTTTCTTGATCTTTATCACAATTACGTAAATAACTTAGCTGTAATTGCCTGGCTTGATGTAGGTCAATTTACATAACCCTATCATCTTCTTACATGTGAATATTGGCTAGAATTTTAACCTTGTCAAAAACAACTCTGACCTTTTGGAAAGGTCATGCAGTTGTGCTAGAAAGCTAAGGTCAGCAATGGGCCTCTCAGACCCTGGAGAACGCATATCCATCCGTAGGGGATGGAGTTGCATGATTCAGACCCAATCATAATGAAGGGCCAGTGATAGATGGTAGAGTCACCGATCACTACAGCACAGAAACTGCTTCGGCCTACATAATCCATGTCGACCTGGTCTTCTGCCTATTGCCATCTCCTGTCACCTCGACTAGAGCCCTCCATCCATGTACCTATCCAAATTTTTTCTTAAATGTTGCAATTGAACCTGCAGTTACCACCTCTGCAGGCAGCTCATTCCACACTCACACAACCCTCTGAATGAAGAAGTTACCCCTCAGACTCCCCTTTCACTTTTCACCCTAGGATCTACACTGTAGGGTCTTTTAAGAGACCTTTAGATAGGCACATGGAGCTTAGTGAAATAGAGGGCTATAGGTAAGCCTAGTAATTTCTAAGGTAGGGACATGTTAGGCACAACTTTGTGGGCCGAAGGGCCTGTATTGTGCTGTAGGTTTTCTGTGTTTCTATGTTTCTAAACCTAGGATTTCCAGTTCTGGTCATACGTAATCCGAAAGGGAAAAGCCTGCACACATTCACTTCATCTATACCCTTCATAATTTTGTGTACCTACACATTCCCAAGTCATGTTGGAGGGAAGCCGTGGTTGGAGTTTGTTTGTTTCGAGGCTTTGGGTTTGGAAGGTGCTATCGGGGCAGGTTGGGTGTGTATTGGATGGCAGTCTCTGGGCAGCAGGCAGTTACCCTTCTGTATTTGTTATTGTTATCTTCTCATCATCAGACCTTGGCATTCCTAGATTTTGGATCACCTTTTCTCTCTCTGTTAGTTTAGTCCGGGCATGCCATAGGGTCATAGGGTTCTACCGCAGTGAAACAGGCTCCTCAACTCAGTTTGTCCAAAATGCCTTCTTGAGGTAACCCCTCATAGCCTTGCATCACAGAGACAAAGAGGCAGAACCTGATCCAAAACTGAGGTTCCTTCTTCTACATGGACTTATTTGGTCTCACCCATCAGAGATGTTCTACTGCTTTCTCTGCTATTAAAAACTAACATCCTTTCCAGTTCAGATGAAGGTTCTCAACCTGAAACATCACCGACATTCACAAATGCTCCCGACCTGCTGAATTCCTCCTTGTTAGTTGCTTTATCTTGTTCCCAAGTCTAGTGTAAGGTCCCAGACCCAAAATATTCACTGTTTCTCTCCCCACAGATTGTCATGGTCCGGTCCATTAAGTCTGCATTCTGATTCACGGTCTGGTTCATCGCTCCTTATTCCAGGTTTCTGGTTTCCCCTTGTTCTGTTGGGTGCTCTAATTGAGGCACCTGATTCTCATTTTGGGCTGGGTAGCTCCTGGGTTCTACTTCATTTGCTGGACTATCCCCTTCTTCCTTGCCTGTATTGTTGTTAAGCTCTACTGCCAGAGCAAGACTGGAGAACTGGAGCCTTGCTGTGTCTAGATAAGGAGCTGTCTATTGTTGTTTGGAACTGTCTCTGTGTCCATGCCTTTGCTAAGTAGGTATGGCTGCTGGCTGCTACCTTGTGTTGGGAACTGTCTCTCTGTGTTTGAGTCCTGGCCCTATGTCCTGCTCCCTAGGAGGGGTCTGACTCTGTTGTGCCCTGGCCCCAAGTCCTGTTCTTGAGGAGGGGTCCTGGCCCTGTGTTCCATGTCCCTGTGTTCCTGTTCTCTCAAGACCAAGGCTCTGTGTTCAGGTGTCCCAAGATTGAGTCAAGGCTTTGGGTTCTTGTCCTGTGCAAGAGTTCCATGTCTAGTCCTGCAGCCAAGCCTCAAAGGACCCAAGCCATGTCCAGTCCTGTAGCCATGTCATGTCCTTGCCTAGTTCTGGGGTTTGAGCCTGAGTCAAGACCTAGGTTCTGGGTCCTTGTCTAGTCTCTGGCTCAAAGTCCAAGCCCAGGCTCCTAGTTCCTTATCCTGGTACTGCTTTTCTAGCCAAAGTCCTAGCCCAAGTTTGTGTTCCTGTCCCAGCTCCTAGTCTGTGTCCTGTCCTGTCCCTAACTAGTCCAGTCCAGTTCCTAGTACTTCAGTGTCTGTCTTGCATTTGGGTCTGCTCCCAGTGCCCACCTTATGACACAGATGCTGCCTGACCTGCCGTTTCCAGAAATTTCTGTTTGTACAGTTTGTCTCCAGGTAATGAATGTGTTCTGTTTGTACAAATCTTTCTAAGACAATTTTGCCCATAAATCATAAAAGCATAGAAAAAAATCATTTGATATGGTAGCCATAACTACACAGTATTACAATAAATTGCATCAAAAGCACATAACACCTAAAGGAAAGAGCAGTTGCTGAAAGTGGACAAATTAGAGGAAGACCAGTTCTGCAGTCTGTAGGAACAAATGAGTGTACTTTGGGGTTTTGAATTTAATAATATGGAAGTTCATTCATACCTATTGGTGTCCATGAATTATGAGTTTGTAACTAGAGATGGCCTGTACTGGAGACTTTTTCCATTCTGGACCATGGTGGTCACTCCTGCCAATAGACGAATGCACCTACAAGCTGCTATGTAAATGCAAGTTATTGTTGTTGCCTCAAACATGGCTTGCTGAAGTTTTGAGCACGTAGGGTAAAGGCAGGAAAGGCAAAGGGAAAGGGACCTTGGCATCAATAATAGAGTAAGGATGGAAATTAAAGGCAAGAGAAGCTGTTCTTATCAAATCTTGACCTTTTTAAACTAACAAGCTTCTGCAGATGCTAGAAATCCAGTGCAACACTCAATTTTGGAGGATCAACACCCTTGCCCTACTGAGTTCTTCTGGCACTTTCTCTGTGTTGATCTTTTCTAATCCCTGTTTGTCTCCAGTTTTGTCCCCTCTTCCTCGTCTTTCCTTGAAGAACAATTCTAGATCAAATGACTGGCTGTTCAGTATTTTTCCTGAGCAGCTATTTCATCCATTAGAGGCAGGGTGTATGATAACAGGCTGCCCCACCGTGGAAAGGACCAAGACCTTGCCCAGTCCTGGTACTTGTGGACTGATTGTGATGCAAGGATACTGCATCATTGGTTGGTGGGGAATTCAATGCAATGTGTCCTTTTCTACCCAAGTAATTCAGTAGATGCTGGAGATCCAGAGTAACACATACAAAATGCTGGAGGAACTCAGCAGGACCTACAGAAAAGAATCACCAGTCAACATTATGGGCTGAGGCCCTTCGCCAGGATTGGAAAGCAAAGGGAAAGAAACACACAAAATGTTGGACGAGCTATCCTTCTGTAGCCAAGCTTGCAGCCACATACCACAGCAGCCAAACCCTGGTAAGATCAACTGAGTGCTAGCTACACCAGAACCTGAGACATTCCTCCTGTGGTGCTTTTAGAGGCTCATAGTTAGTCTGAGGGGATATATTATAAAGCCATGACTATCTTTGTTGGGAAAACAGCTGAAGCTCCAAGCAGTCTGACCGGGAAGCTGTCTGGCAGTCTGGGCAGCTCTTGCCTCATCATGATCAATGCCTCTTCCATTGCTCTGACAACACTGTGTGAGGTCATTGTGGATTCCAGTGTCTGGAGACTGGTTGGACCGTCTGGATCAACCGATGAGAAATTCCAGATGATTCAGTTTTCAAACATCTAGCAGGGATTATCTTCCCCATTTCACTGCAGCACTGAGCTGAACCGTTTCTTCACTGACATGGAATGTGCTCCATCTATGTCATTTTTATCTCTCTTTCCTCCTTTCATCTCACTGCTTTTGCAGCAGAAGCCTGTCTCTCATAGCTGGAACACTGAGATCCTACATGTGGCCAAAACCTCTCCTGAAGTTCACACTGCCAGTTCTCATGGGTAACCATTCTTCATTGGCTGTGCTCCAGTATAAAATAGAAATGAGGAAGTTCTGACAGAAGATCATCAATGAAACATTTATTGTGTGTTATCCGGTACTTCCAGCAATCCCTTATTTTATTTCAATGTTTCAGCACCAACAGTTTTTTCAGTATTTGAGTCATCCTGAAGTTCTCCACTGATCACACAATATTGGTTGCATACTACTGCTTTAATCATAACTACTTGCTTTACACTTATGACTGTGAGACTAAGCACAGCTCCAATTCCACATTCAGGTTTGCTGATGACACCACTGCTGTTGGCCGAATCGAAGGTGGTGATGAATCTGCATATAGGAGGGAGATTGAAAATCTGGCTGAGTGATGCCACAACAACCTCTCACTAAATGTCATTGAGATCTATGAGCTGATTATTGACTTCAGGAGGAGGAAACCAGGGATCCTTGAGCCAGTCCTCATCAGAGAATCATAAGTGGAGAGCAGTTCCTCAATATTATTATTTTGGAGGACCCGTGCAATGATGAAGAAAGTGAGGTGAAGAGTGTATTGATTGGCCTGCTATGGAAACAGCAATGTCCTTGAATGGGAAATCCTACCAAAAGGCGTGGATATGGCCCAGTCCATCACAGGTAGAGCCCTCTCCACCGTTGAGCACACCCACACAGAACACCGTCACGGGAAAGCAGCGTCCATCATCAGGGACCACCACCAGCTAAACATGCTGTCTTCTCTGCCATCAGGAAGAAGGTATAGGAGTTTCAGGGCTCACACCGCTAAGTTCAGAAGCTGTTATTATCCCTCAGCCATCAGGCTCTTGAACCAAAGGGGATAACTTCACTCAACTTCACTTGCCCCGTCATTGAAATGCTTCCACAACCTATGGACTCATTTTCAAGTAGTCTTCATCTCATGTTCTCTATATATTCATTTACTTATTTATTGTTATTATTTCTTGTATTTGCAGTCTGCTGTCTTTTGCACACTGTTTAAATGCCCAAGTTTGTGTGGTCTTTCATTAATTCTGTTATGGTTATTATTCTATTATGGATTTTTTGAGTATGCCCACAAGAAAATGAATCTCACGGTTGTATATGGTGGCATATGTGTACTATGATAAATTAACTTTGAATTTCTCTCCAGTCCTTCATTAGTACCTTACAAGTCACCTTGTGGCACTTCATTGGTTATGGTTGTACCCCACTGGTTGCTCTGTGTCAGCTTATTTGTCACCAGTCTTATCTAATTGGTTGTGATCTCTGATTGCTCAGTGTTAGTTACTCTCTGGCAGCTCATTGGTCATTGTCACTTCCTCTGTGACAATTGGTTACCCTGCACCTCACAGGTTACTCTGCATTAGCTCATTGGTTATTCCAAAAGCCGCCTGATGTTTAAACTGTAACTCCAGTTTTCCCATATTACTTGTAATCTTTTGCTGTAGATCTCTTCCGAGGCCATGGCTTCATTCAGACTGCGGCCCACTTGGAGTAGTGTGGCAACGCGCACTCTTGGCTGTTGGCTTAAAGATGGGCTGCGGCCAATGACAGCTCAGCTAGGTTCGTGTTAGTGGTGCATGGGTGCCCCCTGGTGACATTGCAGTGAATTTCACCCCGTGACACTCATTTCCATTGGTCATTCATGGGAACCGACATTTCCATTCAGCCCATGTTGTCACATGGCCAAAGTGCCGGAGGTACTGAAGTAAAGTGGTCATGAAGGTGGGAGGTGGCAGAGCAGTGGAAACTACGTGCAGTTTCAAACTCCAGTGCGCATCTCGCAAACCACTCATGGTCCCTGAGCACATCCTACACAATCACCAATGTCTCTACACTCTGAGAAGGCTGAAGAGAGCTGGACGATGCATATCTATACTCGTGTTGTTCTACAGGTGCACAGTAGAGAGCATCCTAACCAGTTGCATCACTGCATAGTATGGTTCTACAACAGGTAGTCAACACAGCCCAGTGGATCACCAGCACCGGCCTATCTGCAGTCAAGGACATAGACACAGAAAGATACCAGTAACATCATAAAGGTTCCCACCCACCCTGCTCATAGATTATTAGTTCCAATCCCATCAGGAAGGAGACTATGTAGCATCCACACTAGGGCCATGAGACTTAACAACTGTTACTTTCTCCAAAGCTGTAAAGCCGATTAACACCTCCACCCACAAAGCCCACTCTTCTACATCTCCCAAGCACAACTATGTAATTTTCTGCCAGTCACCTTTATGTACAGAAACTTCTGTGTCCAGCGTTAGTTTATGGACGTACAATCACTGATTGTATATAAACTATTCTATATATTTATATTTATTGTGTTATTATTCGACCATAAGACATAAAGGCCATTCAACCCATCGAGTCTGCTCTGCCATTCCATCATGGCTGATCCTAGATCTCACTCAACTCCAGACACCTGCCTTCTTGCCATATTTGATGCCCTAACCAAAAAGGAAACAATTAACTTCCACCTTAAATATACACACGGACTTGGCCTCCAACACAGCCTGTGGCAGAGCATTCCACAGACTTTCTATTGTCTGGCTAAAAAAATTCCTCCTTACCTTTGTTCTAAAGGGTCGCCCGTCAATTTTGAGGCTGAAGTTTTTGGTGTGTTTTTTTTTGTTCTGCTGCATTGGGGCCGGAGTAACAATTATTTCATTCTCCTTTTACTGGAAATGACATTAAACAATCTTGAATCTTGAACCCTCTGTGGATTTGAGGCAATTGAAATTGTGAAGAAAAGGATCAACAGATTTGGATATTTTGAAAATGCTGCAGATGCAAGAAAACTAAAACAAAAGTTATAATACTAATGAAGCTACCGAAAAGGATTAGAGGGAGTTTGACCAAACACAGAAAAATGGGACCATCTCAAGTCGATGCCTTGGTCAGCATGGACAAGTTGGCTGAAGGACCTTATTTGTGTTATATAGGTCTATCTATGAGAGAATGCTGGAAAGACTCAGCAAGTCAGGCAGCATCCATGGAGAGAGAAACAGTTAGTATTATTGGCTCAATAGATTGCTGTTGGTCTGAGGTGCTGGGTGGCTTAGTTATGTCCGTTAGGCAATTGGTAGCAATGACAGTTCTCCATCTCTGTCTGTCCATATCATTGCTCACAGATATAGAAGAATTCTTCCTCACTGTTTCTGTAATAACTTTTTTTTGACCGGTCAGGGTTGTCAACCTTGAGCTGAACCTCCGAACCTGGAGGACTGGTGGACCCTCAGTCTGGCCTCTACCCTTTGACCTGTTAGGCAATGGGTGACCCTACCAAGAGCCAAAGCACAAGGCTTTCCGGGTCATTGGGACTTGCAGGCCTCCAAACTCTACGGCAAGTTGTGGTCCTCTTGGAGGAGTTTATTGAATTGCACTTACAAAATAGAACAGTATATTGGGTCAGACATGTACAGAAAATGGTACGGTACTAATTAATATTAAAGAATAGTACAGCATAGGAACAGGCCCTTTGGCTTTGTCTCTGCTGATCATGATGCCAAGTTAGACTAAATCTCTTCTGCCTTTATATGATCTACGTTCCTCCGTGCAGCTTTCTGAAGCCTCTTAAATGACGCAATTGTATCCACATCCAAAACTACCCCAGCAATCCATTCTAAGTGCCTACCACTCTTTGTGGGGGGGAAAAAAAACTTGCCTTGCACATCCCCTTTAAATTTCCCCCCTCTCCCCCTTAATGAATGTCTTCTTGGACTTGACACTTCTACCCTGGGAAAATGATTCTGACTGTCTACCTAATCTGTCTCTCAGAATCTTATAAACTCATCCTCTGATGGCCCAGAGAAAATATCTCAAGTTTGCCCAACCTCCCCTGTTCTCAAGCCCTCTAATTCAGGCAGCATTCTGGTAAGCCTCACCTGTACTTGTGCCTCTGAATTAAAAGGCAAAATGGAGCTGTCATTTCAGTGCATTTACAGTGGGGCTGTTGTGTATTTGAAGCACTGCACTGAAACTGCCTGTCGGATGACCATGAAGAAAGTCATTACCTATCAGAAAAGGTCCTTCCACCTCCCAAGGTAATTTTGGATCCATTTGGCCATCTCACATTGGATCCAACATGGCTTAACCTCTCAACCAGCTTACTACTGGGATCTTGTCGAGCGCCTTACTCCAGGTAAGCTTGGGAGGTGGAAGGGCCTTTTCTGACAGGTAGTCTATGACCAGTAATGTACTTCAGTGATTGGTTCTGGGATTGTTGTTGTCAACAGCTTGCCAGGTTCACCTATCACCTGCCATGTTGGACTTCCTCCTCCCCGCCACCCACCTTCTTGCTCTGACTTCTCAACTTCCTTTCTAGTCTTGATGAAGGGTCTCGGCCTGAAACGTTGACTGTTTACTCTTTTCCACAGATGCTGCCTGGCCTGCTGAGTCCTTCTTGCGTTTTGTGCGTGCTCCAAGGGTTTGTAGCTTGGTGATGAGTTTATTTGGAATGACTGTAATGAAGGCAGAGCTGTATTTAAATAAAAAAAGGTAGTCTGGTATAAGTGTTTCCACTGTCCAGATGCTCCAGAGATGAGCGTAGGGCCGTGGAAATGGGATCAGTCATAGATCTGTTTCAGCGAGAGGCAAATGGCAGTGGGTCAAGGTTATTTGGAAAGCTGAAGTTGATGTGTACTGTGACCAGCTGCTCAAAGAACCTCATTGATGGTACATGCCAGAGCGACTGGGTGGTAGGCGTTGAGGGACGTTAATCCTGTTTCTCTTGGGTACTGGGATTATAATGGTCTTCTTAAAGAACGAAGATGCCACAGCTGAAGGAGGGGGAGGTTAAAGATGGGCATAGGTTTGAGAGGTTAAGAGAGGGTATCAAAAGCAAGTGGGTATAAGTTTAAAATCAGATGAAGAACTTTGAAATGAGATTTCAGAGGTAATTCCTTTACACAATGGGTGGTTGATATCTGGAAAATGCTGCCGGAGGAGATGAAATCTGATACAATCACTATGTTTAGGAGACATTTAGACAGACACTTGAATGTGAGTAGTTGGGCAGAAGGGTGAATATTAATGTGAAAAGCTGAAGAACCTATTTCTTCTGTACAACAATGTCCACGTAACAATGCTCTCAGGGATTCACTGAAGAAATCCTCATGTAATTGCATTTCCAGGCAATAATATGGACTGTACTTTATTCAAAAGTTCTTCAACTTATTAACTGCTGAAGTTCTCACCCATGCCTTTGTAACCTCTAGGCTGGACTCTGCCATGCTCCCTGCCAGTCCCCATCCCACCGTAAACGTAATGGTGACCCCATGCTTTATGATCACACCTTCATGTTCACCCTGTGCTGACTGATTTATGTTGCTTATAGGTTAAGCAGTTCCATAGCTTGAAGGCCCCTTTTGAAATGTCTCCATAGTCTTACCCCCTTTCTACCTTTGTCGCTATGTGAGATCATTCCCGAAAGTAATGGCTCTGCCAATGGTGGCTGTGCCTTCAACTGCTTGTGTGCCAGGGTCTGGAATTCTTCTCTAAATCTCTCCATATCTTTTCCTCTCTTCCCTTACTTAAAACCTTCCTTAGAATGCTGATGTCTATTATAAACCATGGATTCACAGCTACCTGGACTATGCCTCTTCCCATTCTGTTACGTGTAAAAATGCCACCCTTTTCTCTCAATTCTTCCGTCTCCACTGCATCTGCTCTCAGGATGGTGCTTTTCATTCCAGGATGAAGGAGAGGTCCTCCTTTTTCAAAGAAAGGGGCTTCCAGTTCTCCACCAGCAATGCTGCCCTCAACTGCGTCTCTTCCGTTTTGTACACGTCTGCTCTCACTCCAGCCTCCTGCCACCCTGCCGGGGAGTGGGTTCCTCTCGTCCTCACCTACCAGCCTCTTGCATCCAGCACATAATTCTCTGTAACTTCTGCCATCTCCAACAGGATCCCACCACCAAGCACATCTTTCCCTCCCTGCCCCCACTTTCAGTTTTCCGTGGGGATCGCTCCCTACATGACTCCCCTGTCTATTCGTCCCTCACCACTGATCTCCCTCCTGGCACTTATCCTTGCAAGTGGAACAAGTGCTACACCTGCCCCTACACCTCCTCCCTCACTACCGTTCAGGTCCCCAAACAGTCCTTCCAGGTGAGGCAACACTTCACCTGTCAGTCTGTTGGGCTCATCTACTGTATCCAGTGCTCCCGGTGTGGACTCCTGTGTATGGTGAAACTTGATGTAGATTGGGAGATAATTTCACCTAGCGTCTACACTCTGTCAACCAGAAAAAGCAGGATCTCACGGTGGCCACGCATTTTAATTTCACTTCCCATTCCCATTTTGACTTGTCAGTCCATGGCCTGCTCTATGATACCAATGGGACCACGCTCAGGTTGGAGGAACAACCCCTTATATTTGGTCTTGTTGCCTCCAACCTTTTGGCATGAACATCAATATCTTAAACTTCCGGTAATGCCCTCCCCACCCCCTTCACCATTCCCCATCCCCTTTTCCCTCTCTCACCTTATCTCCTCACCCGCTCACCACCTCTCCCTGGTGCTCCTCCCCATTTTTTTTTACCATGGGACCTTCTGTCCTCTCCCATTAGATTCCCCCTTCTCCAACCCAGTATCTCTTTCACCAGTCAACTTCCTGGCTCTTTACTTTACCCCCCCCATCTCGGTTTCACCTATCACCTTGTGTTTCTTTTCCCCTCTCCCCCACCTCTAACTCTGACTCCTTTTTCCCTCCGGTTCTGATGAAGGGTCTCAGTCCGAAACAGCGACCATTTACTCTAGTCCATAGATGCTGCCCGGCCTGCTGAGTTCCTCCAGCATTTTGTGTGTGTTGCTTGGATTTCCAGCATCTGCAGATTTTCTCTTGCTTGTGATTAGACTCCTTAGAACATATTCCTTTGTCTGTGCTTTTGATCCTTCCAACATTTCCTCTGGGTTAACAGCACACCTGAGAAGCCTTTCGATATTTTACCATGTTAAGGATGCTGCATAAATGGAAATTTTTTGAAAGCTGTATGCAATGTTCCCTTTTTCTGTCCTTCTGTTCAGCCACCACCTCGCCCCCCCCCCCCCAATGCAGAGTAGCGAGAGGTATTTCTAATTCCTCCTAGGGTGAAGAGAAGGAGAACTTATGGACGTCAGTCACACCACCATCAAGATATCATGAAACCTCCTGATGACACCAGCACATTTGATCAGCAGTTATACAGCACTGTACAAAAGTCTTAGGCACTGAATGTTGAGACTTCTTAAAGCACTGGTGAGGCCTCACTTGAAGTATTATGAGCAGTTTTGGGATCCATATATCTCCAGAAAGGATGTGCTAAAACTGGAGAGGGTTCAAAGCTGGAGAGGGTTCAAAGGAGGTTCATGAAAATAATTCCGGGAGTGAATGACTTTTCATATGAAGAGCATTTGATGGCTCTGGGCCTGTATTCACTGGAATTCAGAAGAATGAGGGGCGACCTCATTGAAACCTATTGAATGGTGAAAGGCCTTGATAGAGTGGATGTGGAGAGGAGAGGATGCTTTCTATGGTGGGAGAGTCTAAGACCAGAGGACACAGCCTCAGAATAGCAGGGCTTTCTTTTAGAATGGAGATGAGGAGGGATTTCTTTAGCCAGAGAGTGGTGAATCTGTGGAATTCGTTGCCACAGGCAGCTGTGGAGGCCAAGTCTTTATGTATATTTAAGTCAGAGGTTGATAAGTTCTCGATTGGTCGGAGCATGAAGGGATACAGGGAGAAGGCAGGAAATTGGGGCTGAGAGGAAAATTCTTTCAGACAAGATGAAATGGTGGCGTCGACGTGATGGGCTGAATAGCCTAATTCTGCTCCTATATCGTAAGGTCTTCTATAGTATATGTGACAAAGGTGCCGAAGCACAGCACTGTACTTGCCACAGTGGAGAGTGAGGTTGTAAACCTGGTGGGAGCAAAGGATGCTGAGAATAGCGAGGGTGGAGCGCCACAGGAAAGATGTAGGACAAATGGCAGAAGAAGTGCCAGGTGCGGTGGGGGAGCAGCAACACCCAGCCCTGAGACACCAGGCAAGGTCACCTGATTCCAAACAATGAGATTATTGTCTCCTGCTCCCTCACCTCTCCCTTCCCTTTTTCCCAAACATGATTCCCTTCTCCCTGCCTCCTTCCCACTCAGTCTACGATGGAGACCTATATCAGAATCAGGTTTATCATCACTCACACATGTCATGATATTTTTTTGTGGCAGCAGTACAATACAATACATAAAACTACTACAGTACTGTGCAAAAGTCTTGGGCACCCCAGTTCAAAAAACTAAGTAACGAGGAAGGAGCTTAAGAATGAAATTAGGAGAGCCAGAAGGGGCCATGAGAAGGCCTAGGCAGACAGGATTAAGGAAACTCCAAGGCCTTCTACAAGTATGTGAAGAGCAAGAGGATAAGATATGAGAGAATAGGACCAATCAAGTGTGATAGTTGAAAAGTGTGTATGGAACCGGAGGAGATAGCAGAGGTACTTAATGAATACTTTGCTTTACTTAATGAATAATTCACTACAGAAAAGGATCTTGGCGGTTGTAGGGATGACTTACAGCAGACTGAAAAGCTTGAGCATGTAGATATTAAGGAAGAGGATGTGCTGGAGCTTTTGGAAAGCATCAAGTTAGATAAGTCACCGGGACCAGACAAGATGTACCCCAGGCTACTCTGGCAATAACCTTTGCATCATCAATGGGGACGGGAGAGGTTCTAGAGGATTGGAGGGTTGTGAATATTGTTCCCTTATTCGAGAAAGGGAGTAGAGATAGCCCAGGAAGTTATAGACCAGTGAGTCTTACCTCAGTGGTTGGTAAGTTGATGGAGAAGATCCTAAGAGGCAGGATTTATGAACATTTGGAGAGGTATAATGTGATTAGGAATAGTCAGCACGGCTTTGTCAAGGGCAGGTAGTGCCTTACAAGCCTGACAGAATTTTTTGAGGATGTGACTTAACAAATTGATGAAGGTAGAGTAATAGATGTACTGCAAATGGATATTGGCAAGGCATTTGATAAAGTAGCTCGTGCAAGGCTTATTGAGAAAGTAAGGAGGCATGGGATCCAAGGGGACATTGCTTTGTGGATCCAGAACTGGCTTGCCCACAGAAGGCAAAGAGTGGTTGTAGATGGGTCATATTCTGCATGGAGGTCGGTGACCAGTGGTGTGCCTCAGGGATCTGTTCTGGGACTCCTGCTCTTCATGATTTTTATAAATAACCTTGGTTACAGCATGTCATTGATAGGATGCAAAACTGGACTGAGAAGTGGCAGATGGAGTTCAACCCAGATAAGTGTGAGGTGGTTCATTTTGGTAGGTCAAAAATAATGGCAGAATATAGTATTAATGGTAAGACTCTTGGCAGTGTGGAGGTTCTGAGGGATCTTGGGGTCTGAGTCCATAGGACACTCAAGGCTGCTACACAGTTTGACTCTGTGGTTAAGAAGGCATACGGTGCATTGGCCTTCATCAATCGTGGGATTGATTTTAGGAGCCAAGAAGTAATGTTGCAGCTATATAGGACCCTGGTCAGACCCCACTTGGAGTACTGTGATCAATTCTGGTCGCCTCACTACAGGAAGAAAGTGGAAACCACAGAAAGTGTGCAGAGGAGATTTACAAGGATGTTGTCTGGATTGGGGAGCATGCCTTATGAGAACAGATTGAGTGAACTCGGCCTTTTCTCCTTGGAGTGACAGAAGATGAGAGGTGACTTGATAGAGGTGTAGGAGATGATGAGAGATATTGATTGTGTGGATAGTCAGAGGCTTTTTCCCAGGGCTGGAATGGCTAGCATGAGAGGGCACAGTCTTAAGGTGCTGGGGAGTAGGTACAGAGGAGATGTCAGGGAAACGTTTTTTACGCAGAGAGTAATGAGTGTGTGGAATGGGCTGCCAGTGACCGTGGTGGAGACGGATACAGTAGGGTCCTCTAAGAGACTCCTGGACAGGTACATGGAGCTTAGAAAAATAGAGGACTATGGGTAAGCCTAGGTAATTTCTAAGGTAAGGACATGTTCGGCACAGCTTTGTGGGCTGAAGGGTCTGTATTGTGATGGAGGTTCTGTTTCTGTTTCTGTTTCACTGTGTGTGTGTGTGTGTGTGTGTGTGTGTGTGTGTGTGTGTGTGTGTGTGTGTGTGTGTGTGTGTGTGTGTGTGTGTGTGTGTGTGTGTGTGTGTGTGTGTGTGTGTGTGTGTGTATATCTCCATATCCCTAAGACTTTTGCACAGAACTGTACTTCAGTCAGTAGAGCTATGTTGCAATGTAGTTTTCACTTTTACAATATCAGAGCTTTGGGGAATATGAGCTGGCAGTCTGGCTCGATTCACCAAAAAGGAGATGCACGTTCACAGAAAAGGGAATGCCAAGGAGCAAGAAACGGAGTTAATGTTTAGAGAGCATTTCTTGAGGGTAGGTTGAGTGAGCTGGGGCTTTTCTGTTTGGAGCCAAGGAGGATGAGAGGCAATTTGATAGAGGTGTACAAGGTGATAAGAGAAGATCAAGTGGACAGCAAGAGACGTTATCCCAGGGCAGTGATGGCTAAGGGGCATCATTTTAAGGTGACTGGAGGAAAGTATAGTGTGGATGTCAGGGATAAGTATTTTACACGGAGGTGAATGTGTGGTGGTACATTAGGTACATTTAAGAAACTTCAATAGGCAGATGAATGTTAGAAAAATGGAGGCTCATGGAGCAGGGAGGGGTTGCATTGATTTTAGAGTGGTTTAAAAGTTTGCACAAAATCATAGGCAAAGGGTCCATAGTCCTCCAGGTTTTATGTGGAAAGTGTTTTTATCACTTCCGAGATATTAACACTGTTTCTGTGCTGCCTATTCTATTGATTGATGCTGGCATTTTTAACTTCTGTTTCAGACCTCTGCAGTTTATCTGATATTCACAAATCGCTTGGTCTGACCTGCCGACCTCTGCTTTTGTCTCACCCTCTCTGCAATAACCTTCTTCAGTTTTACAGTGAGCTGAAATACCTAGTCTCCTCTGGTTCTGGTTTTCTTCAGCACGTCAGTGGTGGCCTTGCCTGAGCTGCCAAGACCCCAGTCTCTGGAGCATCTTGGAATATCTTCACTCAGTCTCTCCAGTCTCTCCATTCTCGATCTCTTGGGCAAACACTTGTCCTAGCTTCTCTTGGTGCCTGGTCTAAAGTAATGTGATTCCCATTGCCAATCGATTTCATAAACAATACGTTAAATAGTTCAAACAACCTTAATATATATATTTTTCCTATTACTTTCCACTCAATTTGGCTAAGCAGTGTTCAGGAAAATAGTGTCCATGGAAATTCGGGAAGGCCAACAAAAATGATCCTATTGTCAATAACCTTATAGAATTATTCACTGAGATAAAGTGCAGAATAGGCCCTTCGAGCCACGCTGCCTAATAATCCCTGGACTTAACCCTAGACTAATCACAGGACAATTTACAATAATCAAATTATCTTATCAACCGGCACATCTTTGGACCGTGGGAGGAAACCAGAGCAGCCAGAGGAAACCGATGCGGTCACGGAGAGAAGTTACAAACTCCTTACAGTGGCAGGAATTGAACCCGGGTTGCTGATACTCTGAAACGGTGTGCTACCGTGCCTTATAGGTTTCTGTGACAAAATATAACAGAGCATATTTTTCCTGTGTTTACTCATTAAAACCAGCAGAGGGAATCCATGAGCAGGGATTCTCTTTCCTTTCTTTGAAAGTCCCTCAGGACTGAGAATGACTTGTCCCCAGGTGACCGAGGTTAATGTAGGAGGCACAGACACTTTCCCAAGTGGGACAGAGATGACTGAAGGCCGTGTAGGTTTGCAGTTTCTGACGCGGTACGCTCCTTTTGCTCTTAAGCAGAGCTTCTGTTCACTTCCAGCCTGTATCTCATTCTGAAAGGACGGGCAATGGCCTCCATTGTCCTGGAAAGGTTGTGGGGAGAAGGCAAGAGAACGGGGTTCAGAGGGGAAAGGATCAGACACGATGAAATGGCAGTGCAGACTCATTGGGTCGCATGGCCTAATTCTGCTCCAATATCTTATAGTCTTATGACTGACCCTTCTCCATTGTGAGCAATCATAACCCAGAGATTTCCAAGAGTCTGTGCCGATGTTGCAACTCTTCAGAGGTGTTGAACGTGTCCTTGAATCTTTCCTCTCGTCTACCTGGTAATCTCATCCAACAGCAGGTCTTGAAATAGACTGGTGTCAGGGATCCTAAGAAATGTCAGAAAATAATCCATGTTTGTCCAACTCTCCTTATAGCCAATACTCTCGAATCCAAGTGATTCTCTTCGGCAAAACTTCCACATCCTTTCTGTAAAGCGGGGACCAGAACTGTACATAGTACTTCAAATGTGACCTAACCAAACTTTTATGCAGCTACAATATGATTTCCCAACCTTTATATTCAACACCCTGAATGAACAGTGTGCACATCCTTTATCACCATATCAACTGTGTTGCCACTTTCAGTGATCTATGGACTTCCACCCTAAGAATTCTCTGTAGATCAATGGTCCAGCAGCAATTCTTGCAGCTTTGCAAAATCAGAGAACCTAGAGCATAGAAAGAGCACTGGAAGGGACCCGTCAGCCCACATAATGCCTGTGCTGATCATGATGCCGAATTAGAGTAATTTCTTCAGCCTGCACAAGCTCTTTATACGTCCAGTCCTTGTATATCCATATGCTCATCTTAAAGTAGCTCAAGCACCGTTTCGTACCTTCTTCCATTACCACCAGGCCAGACTTTTGCACTGAAGTACGTGAAGCCCCAGCCTGCTGCCTCAGGGCCAATGGAGATTGTGGCTGAACTGTATTTGCAAAGGTTACTTGTGAACTTTTAGCAAATTAGCACATGCAATGCAATTGGAGTGATCCGTGCATAGTGATAGAAGCCATTTGGCCCATCGTGACCGTACTGGATGATTAAGAACCTGCCAGTTTAACACCATCTCCAGATCTGGGCTGTGGCCCTGCAGGTTAGAGCACGGTATGAATGCTTGCTAAGACACTTCCTGAAAGTGACTTCCGATCACCACCTTTTCTGACTCCAGTAGCGCACCTCTCCTGCAGATCTCCTCGAATCCACCTTTCCTGGTAACTGCTTCTCTGTGAAAGAAAATTGGTTCTTTCACTTCGCTCTTTCCAGCCCATCACTGTCTTATAGACCTCAATCAAATCTCCTCACCGCCATCAAACCCAGCTGATTCCGTCCTTCCTCAACACTAAGTTACTCCTGGCCAGGCAACAGCATTGTAAATCTTCTCTGAATTCTTTCTGAGGCTCAAGGGGCTCTGCAGTTGCTGGAATCTGTTGCAAAACGCAAACTGATGGAGGGACTCAGCAGCTGTGAAGGCAAAGAGATGGTCAGTGATTTCCTGTAACGTGGAGAATGGAACATTACATAGTACTCCAGCTGTGGCCTAACTAAAGTTTTGTTTTGTTTTAGAGTCATGCAATGTAGAGACAGGCCCTTCAGCCCACCGAGTCTGTGCTGACTATCAAACATTCATTTTCATTCATTCTAGTTTATTCTTCCCAAACCCCCATCTGCTCCCCCCAGATTCCACACATGAGGGGCAATTTACAGTGATCAATTAACCTATCAACCCAGTGGCACAAGACGCTGCCTGCACTGGAATATGAAGCAGTAAAAAAGATGCTGGAAGAACTCAGGGGGTCAGGGAGGATCTGTGGAGGGAAATGGACAGTTGATGTTTCAAGTAAGACAATAAGACACAGGAGCAGAATTAGGCCATTCAGCCCATTGAGTCTGCTCTGCTGTTCCATCATGGCTGATGTATTATCCCTCTCAATCCCATTCTCCTGTCTTCTCCCCATAAATTTTCATGCTCTGACTAATCAAGAACCCATCAATCTCTGCCTTAAATGCACCCAGTGGCCTTGCCTCCATGGCTGCCTAGACACTAATTTCCGTAGATTCGCCTCCCTCTTTAAAGAAATTCTTCTTCATCTCTATTCTAAAAGGATGCCCCTCTATTTTGAGGCTGGGCCCTCTGGTCTTAGATTCCCGCACCAAAAGAAAAACATCTACTCTATCTAGGCCTTTCAACATTCGATAGGCTTCACTGTGATCCCCCGCATTCTTCTACATTCCATCAAGTACAAGCCAAGTGCCTTCAATTGCTGATCATGTGATAAGCCTTTCATTCCTGGAATCATTCTTGTGAAGCTTCCCCCAAACCCTCTCCAATGTCAGCACATCCTTTCTTAAATAAGGGACCCAAAACTGCTCACAATACTCCAAGTGAGACCTCACCAGTGCCTTATAAAACCTCAGCATTACATCCTTGTTTTTGTTTTCTAGTCCTCTTGAAATTCCTCACCACCAATTCAACCTGCAAATTAACCTTAGGGAATCCTGCACGAGGTCTCCCAAGTCCCTTTGCACCTCGAATTTTGAATTTTCTCCCTGTTTAGAACAAAGATCATAGAAAACCGACAGCCCACAATGCTGTGCTGAACATTATTTACTTTAGAAATTACCTAGGGTTACCCATTACCCTCTATTTTACTAAGCTCCATGTACCTATCCAGGAGTCTCTTAAAAGACCCTATCATATCTGCCTCCACCACCATTGACGGCAGCCCATTCCACGCACTCACCACTCTTTGCGTTTAAATTAAAAAAACATACCCCTGACATCTCCTCTGTACCTACTTCCAAGCACCTTAAAACTGTGCCCTCTCACGCTAGCCATTTCAACCTTGGGGGGAAAAAGCCTCTGACTATCCACAGGATCAATGCCTTTAATCATCTTATACACCTCTATCAGGTCACCTCTCATCCTCCGCTGCTCCAAGGAGAAAAGGCCGGATTCGCTCAACCTATTCTCATAAGGTATGCTCCCCAATCCAGGCAACATCCTTGTAAGTCTCCTCTGCACCCTTTCTATGGCTTCCACACCCTTCCTATAGTGAGGCGACCAGAACTGAGCACAATACCCCAAGTGGGGTCTGACCAGGGTCCTATATACAGTGGCATGCAAAAATTTGGGCACCCCTGGTCAAATTTTCTGTTACTGTGAATAGTTAAGTGAGTAGAAGATGAACTGATCTCCAAAAGTCATAAAGTTAAAGATGAGACATTCTTTTCAACATTTTAAGCAAGATTAGTGTATTTTCATTTTGTACAATTTTAGAGTGGAAAAAAGGAAAGGAGCACCGTGCAAAAGTTTGGGCACTCCAAGAGATTTGAGCTCTCAGATAACTTTTACCAAGGTTTCAGACCTTAATTAGCTTGTTAGGGCTGTGGCTTGTTCACAGTCATCGTTAGGAAAGGCCAGGTGATGCAAATTTCAAAGCTTTATAAATACCCTAACTCCTCAAACCTTGTCCCAACAATCAGCAGCTGCCTAGCATTCTGAAAATTAAAATAAATGATGCCCACAAAGCAGGAGAAGGCTATAAGAAGATAGCAAAGTGTTTTCAGGTAGCCATTTCCTCAGTTCGTAATGTAATTAAGAAATGGCAGTTAACAGGAATGGTGGAGGTCAAGTTGAGGTCTGAAAGACCAAGAAAACTTTCTGAGAGAACTGCTCGTAGGATTGCTAGAAAGTCAAATCAAAACCCCCGTTTGACTGAAAAAGAGCTTCAGGAAGACTTAGCAGACTCTGGAGCGGTGGTGCACTATTCTGCTGTGCTGTGACACCTGCACAAATATGACCTTCATGGAAGAGTCGTCAGTAGAAAACCTTTCCTGCGTCCTCACCACAAAATTCAGTGTCAGAAGTTTGCAAAAGAACATCTAAACAAGCCTGATGCATTTTGGAAACAAGTCCTGTGGACTGATAAAGTTAAAATAGAATTTTTTGACACAATGAGCAAGGGTATGTTTGGAGAAAAAAGGGTGCAGAATTTCATGAAAAGAACACCTCTCCAACTGTAAAGCACAGGGTGGATTGATCATGCTTTGGGCTTGTGTTGCTGCCTGTGGCATGGGGAACATTTCACTGGTAGAGGGAAGAATTAATTCAATTAAATACCAGCAAATTCTAGAAGCAAACATCACACTGTCTGTGAAACAAAAATGCTGAAGATGAAAAGAGGATGGCTTCTACAACAAGATAATGATCTTAAGCATACCTCAAAATCCATAATGGACTACCTCAAGAGGTGCAAGCTGAAGATTTTGCCATGGCCCTCACAGACCCCCGATCTAAACATCATCGAAAATCTGTGGATAGACCTCAAAAGAGCAGTGCATGCAAGACGGCCCAAGAATCTCACAGAACTAGAAGCCTTTTGCAAGGAAGAATGGGCGAAAATTCCCCAAACAAGAATTGAAAGACTCTTAGCTGGCTACAGAAAGTGTTTACAAGCTGTGATACTTGCCAAAGAGGGTGTTACTAAGTACTGAACATGCAGGGTGCCCAAACATTTGCTTCAGGCCCTTTTCCTTTTTTGTTATTTTGAAACTGTAAAAGATGGAAATGAAAAAGTAATCTTGCTTAAAATATTAAAGAAATGTATCATCTTTAACTTTATGCCTTTTGGAAATCAGGTCATCTTTTACTTGCTTAGCTATTCACAGTAACAGAAATTTTGACCGGGGTGCCCAAACATTTGCATGCCACTGTAGCTGTAAGTAAATAGTCTTTGTTTTTATTCCTTTTACCAAAGTGCTTGACCGTACCCTTCCCAAAACTGTTTTCCATCTGACACCTCTGCCCATTCTCCTAATCTAAGCCCTTCTGCAGTCTCTCTGCTTTCTCAACACTACTTAACCCTTCATCTGAGCTGAGCTAATCCACCAGCTGTACCACAATTTTAAGAGCATGTTTCTTGTATAAATCCCTTGCCTTTGAATCAGAATCAGATTTTTTATAACTTAAATGACATGAAATGTGTTATCTTGTGGTTCCGATTCTATGTATCTACCTCTTTCTAAGAAAACACAAGCTGTAAGCTCTTGATCAATTAGTGAAAATTAGTTAGTTCATTGAACTTGTGCTAACCTGCCTGCCAGAATGATTCTAATTTATAACTCTGACCTATGGTAATGATAAGATTTCCTGCTGTTATCTCAGGAGATATTATTTAAGGAGTGACTTCCTTCTTTATTGACTGGTTGGAAAGTCCAACAAATCAATCAGGTCCCCTTTGCTTTTCTTCCTCTGAAGATTCAGAAAGTGAAGACTTGCATTTCTGCAACACCTTCTGCATCATTTTCAAGGGTTTTACATGTGGTATTATTTCCTGAAGTGTGGTTCTTGTTGCAGTGTAAAAGACCTGGCAACCATTTTCAATAGCTCATTTGTTCCATTTATTATCAGAGAACGTATACAATATACAACCTGAAATTCTTGGTCTTCGCACACATCCACAAAGACAGAAGAGTACCCCAAAGAACGAATGACAGTAAAGACATTAGAAACCCCCTTGTTCTGCCCCCACACAAACAGCAGCAAAGCAACAGCCCTCCCCCTCCCACGCCCCCACTTACTTCAGCAAAAAAGGCATCAGCATCCTCCACCCACTAAGCAAGCAATAGCAAACCCCCAAGAGAGACCGTGATCTCCGTACAATGGCTCATCCAACCAATTTGACATGCCACAGGTTCTCTCTCCACCCCCCCCCCCAATAAAGGAGCAGAGAGGTGGTCATACAGCGAGCGAGGAGAACAACAGAAACAAACAGCTCTCTGATTTACAGTGTTAAAGTCTAAGAGGTAGCTTTTTCCCAGTTCAATGACTTCAGAGTCAGTAGCAGACTATCCCTGCCAGTGAGAGTGAGAGGGAGAGAGAGAGAGAGAGGTGGGGGGGGGGGGGGAAGAGGGAGATTCGGCAAGTACAGAGACTTCCAATAGCTGATCCACAATTCCGATTTCACTCAGGAAATCTTGCGTTGCTGACTGAAAGATGGACTTTGACCAGCACACCAGATCTTCATTGAGTTAAGGGTTCACAAATGTAGCTGCACCAGGGGAAAGGAATGTGAACTTTCTCTTAACCCCTTCTTAATTTCCCCTATTAGAGTAAAAAGTATCTACCCTATTCAATCCCTTTCAGGTTTCTGCAACTTAAATATTTAATCTCTGGAACATGGTGAGGGTGTGGAATGAGCAGCCAGCACAAGCAAGCTTGATTTCAACAGTTAGGAGAAGTTTGGATAGGGACTAGGTTGGTAGGAGTATTGCGGGGGAGGGGGGTGCTATAGTCCGGGTGCAGGTTGATGGGAGTAGGCAGTTTAAGTGGTTTCAGCATGGACTTGATGGGCAGAAGGGCCTATTTGTGTTGTAGTTTCCTATGATTCTTTCTACACTTGAAGAAATGGAAGCTAAACAAATGCTATTACTTCAACCCACTTAAACACTGCAATCATGCTGTAAGGACATTGATGAGATTCTGTCCCAACTTGACAAGCAATCAGCAACACGCGTCTCAGGCCTGAGGGAACGGGCTAAATTAAGGGTGAGGTGTAGGAGTTTTATAAGGTAGCTAAGGAAGTCCTTTTTCATCCAGAGAGTGGTTATAAAATGGAATGCAACGCCTGTGAAGGTGGTTTTAGTAAGTACTCTTGTACATTTAAGAAGCACTTTGGATAAGAAATTAAATTAGCAAGGCTTAACAGACTATGGATAAAGTATTGATGCATGTAATTAATTAGGTAGGTACTTCAAGAACAAGTCAAATTTATTGTCACGTGCACAAATATGGTGAGGTACAATGAGAAAAACTTTTGCTCTCAGCGACATCACAGTCACACAGGTGCAGACAGCAAACAGAATATTAATTATACATAAATTAAATTTGAATGGTTTTGCAAGGCAGTGAAGAGAGAAAGGAAATAAAGACAGCAAAAATAAGACTTGAGTGCAAAAAAGATGCAAAAAAAAACCAATCAGAGATAAGTTCCTGGTATTACAAAAGGTAGACTATACAGTTCCATATCTGAGGTAGGATTATGGTTCTGCTGGTCAGTTCAAGAACCTCATGGTTGGCATGGAGGTGGTAGGTCAAAGTTTGTCTTGCCAGACTCTAGCTCTATACTCCCACCTCAGGATGCTGTATGACCTGGTGGAGAACCTGTGGATGGGCTGGTGCCTTTGTGACTGCTGCCCTTGGCAACAGAGATTGGCAGGTTTAGCTGGTGCTGTTGAAGGAACCCTGCAGAACTGTTGTGTCTTCTTTGATACAGAGTTCCATAATTGCACTAATGCTTTATAATGGTGCTTGTGCAATTGTTAAGGAAAATGAACCTTTATTGTTATACAACACAAGAACACTTTATTAAGCAGCTTATCATGCAATAAATCCAAAACGTTTCTCTATTTTCCAGTCAGCTCCAGCAGTAAAAGGTGGGAGGGGATGTGACCTGATATAAGCCAGTAGTGCTTGGAAGATAGTTCACTCTATTAACTTTCTGAGGTGACAAGCTCCCTGGATTCTTGAATGCTGCCAAACCAAATGATGGGACTGCGAAATGCAAACATACTGATTCTCTCTCTTTGCCTGTGGTTAATTCAAGGTAGGGTTTCCCTGGTCTTCTAATAATGTTTAACCTGATAAAATTATATCATAGGAAAATCTGAAAAGGGTTTCTGAGATCAATCAGAACTTGCAACTCACTTGTACGAATTGTATTCCAAGTTAAAATGCTAGGATTCTTAAAAGGGGAAGCTTCTGGAGAGAGGAATGGATGATTATGCCACAAATTTTAGAAGAAGTTGGATAATCACAGATAAGAACAGAATATGTTTATAGAGGTTAAAGAAGAGTTGGGAGGATAGTCACACAGAACAGAAATACTGCCAAGGATATATTGGGCTGAATGGCCTGATTCTGTGGTGTAAGCTCTGTATAAGTTAACATAACATTGAACTTTGGGAAGTCAAATACAAATGGAAAGTATACCATTAATGGCAGAATCCTTAACATTGACATTAGGAGTAATCCTCTGGTCCAGGTCCATATCTACCTGAAAGCGATAGAGACAGAGTGACAAAGAAGGCAAATGGTTTGTTTTCCTTCTTTGCTAGGGGCATAAAGTGTAGGTCTCAATAAGTCACGGTGCAGTTGCATTTGAGTTTGTTTTGACTGTACTTGGAGTGTTGCGTACTGTCCTGGTCTGCCCGTGACTGGGGGGGATGTGGAGGATTTGGTGATGTTCAGAAGAGGCTTACCAAGATGCTGCCTGGATCAGAGAGAAATGGCTATGAGGAGTGTTTAGATTGATTTCTCTGGAGTGTCGGAGGCTGATGGAAATATATAAAATTATGAGAGTTTTAGTCGGAATCTTTTTACAAGGGTAGAGATGTTGAATACTAGAGGGTATAGAGTTACTGTAAGGTGAGGGGGGGAAATGTTTAAGGGAAATGTTTGGGGAAAGATTTTGTTTTACGGATGCCAGGAACGTGCTGCTAAGGTTAGTGGTGGAAGCAGATACAATAGTGGCATTTAAGAGGCTTTTATGCAGGCATGTGAATATGCAGGGAATGCGGTGACAAGGATCATGGAGTGGCCAAAATTTTGATTTGGCATCATGCGCGGCACAGATATTGTGGGCCAAAGGATCTGTTCCTGCATTGTACTGGTCTATGTCTGAGTCAAGCTCTGAGATAAATTTATATGCCTTTCCCATCCAAGCTGCACTTCAGACTGAAGGAGATGGTTCACCACCTTGGCCACCCTATTTAATATGGTGGAGTTTTCAACTCCTCATCACCAATTCCACCTTCATGAAGATCAGTAATGTTATCTGTCTCCAATTCCTCTTCACCCTTCTGCCCTTTAAGCCACAAAGGCTTCTGGCTGTCCCCTAGCCTCAGGTCACATTCTCATCCTAGCCCTTCCTCCACCTACCTCCGTGCCTCCAGCCAACCTCACAAGCATCGGCCATTTTCTTTCTCAGCTCTCATTTTCTTTTATCCCGTCATTACCTTTGGCAGTCCGGAACATATCCCTCAACAGAGGGCAGTTAAAAAAGCAATCACAGCGGTGAGTCTGAAGACACTGTAAGAGACAAACCAGGTTTCAGATAGCAGAATTAAAAACAGGAAATAATGGAGGGCAGGCAGCATCGGTAGAAAGAGAAACAACTAATATTTCAGGCCTGAGAGGAAGAAGAACAAGTTAGGCCAGGTAGTGAAGAAGATGGGGGAAGTGGATGAGGATGAGCAAGGGGAGTTTTTCTGATTGTGTAATGATAATAGTAGGGTAGTTAAGATCAGTTTAAGTTAGACACAAGACACGGTAGATGCTGTTATCTGGAACAGAGAGCAAACTGCTAGATACTCAGCAGGTCAGGCAGGGGGAAAGGACCGGATGACATTTAGTGTCAAGACCCTGCATCGATACTGAGGGAAGTTAGCTGATTTGAAGAGCAGAGGGGAAAGGGAATGCCAGGAACAGGTAGGTTTAGGTAAACCAAGGGGGTGTGGGCTGTGGTGAAGGATGACAGGTCGAAGAAGCCAGGTGGTGTCATGGTCCCTTCTGGCAATCCCCCACCTGGCTATTTACCTCAGAAACTGGGCCTCAATCCCCTCGTTTAGTTTCCAGTCAGCCCCAGGTTCCACTAACTACACACACCTGCTTTCCATCAGCAAACGCAGGATAAAAACCCTATGATCACAACAAGGAGCTGCTAGTTTGTTAGTTGATGCTGGTGTGAGTAATCTTGTTTCATGGTTCTTAGGACTGCTTGTTCTAAGTCTACCATTGCTCCTGGACACCAATTCTAAGCTTGCTACGTCAAGGACGCCTCCTGACTCTGCCTCTGTGTCTGTGTTCTGCACTTGGGTTTGTCCACTGCCATGCTCGTGTAATAGGTGGGGAGTGGGGGAGATGTGGGGTTGGCAGACGGGTGGGTGGGTGATGGATGGAAGCAGAGAAGTGATAAAGCAGGGCAGGTGGAGTCAGGTGGGGGTGAAGATCAGATAACTTTTTGTCTGTGTTGCTAATATTGCGGAGACTGTATAATGTTATTAAGTCTGTCCAACTAGGACTCGTCCAGCAACTCTGTCTATAGAAAGAAAGCGGAATAAAGAATAGCAGGTAAAAATGGCCAGCTGTCACAACTAAGAAGGGAGAGTGAATTATCTAATTAACTAGCTTGGGAGAACTGGTTAATGAACCCTGGATAGAGAGCCCAGATGGAAGATAAGTTGGTGTTCCTTGAACCTGTGTTGGGCTTCATTGTGGCTGCTTGATTTACAGATAAAATGAACAGAGTGGGAGGGGGATGAGGAATTAAAGCAACAGGTGGCCAGAAACTCAGGTGAGGAGGGTGAATCATTGAAAAGCATCAAGCCCAGATGGGGTACCTGAGCCTTCAGGAGGCTGAACCTATGAAAAGCAACAGGCACATGTAGGATTCCTGGCCTAGTAGTAAAACTTGTGCTGATCAAATGGCTGGAGTGTTCACTGGAATCATTAACCTCTCGGGTAGTGTGAGGTACCCATCTGCTTCTGGTGGACTTCAATTATACTGGTGCCGTGGTAACCTGCCTCAATGACTATCACCCGGTAGCACTTACATCCACAGTGATGAAGTGTTTTGAGAGGCTGGTGATGAAACATATCAAGTCCTGTCTGAGGAGCAACTTGAATCTGCTTCAAATTGCCTGCCAAAGTATCAGGTCCACAGCAGACACCATTTCATTGGCTCCTCTCTCAAACCTGTAACATCTAGACAAGATAGATGCATACATCAGGATGCTCTTTATTGACTTCTGCTCAGCATTCAATGCCATCATTTCCTCAAGAATAATCAATAAGCTCCAAGACCTTGGCCTCAGTACCTCCTTGTGCAATTGGATTCTTGATTTTCTCAATTGCAGAACCCAGTTGCAGAATGGCAACAATATCTCCTCTATGATCTCCATCAGCACAGGTGTAAGACAAGGCTGTGTGCTTAGTCCCCTGTTCTACTCTCTTTACAATTAAGATTTGATGGCAAAGTGCAGTTCCAATGCCATATTTAAGTTCGCTGATGACACCACTGTCATTGGCCAAGTCAAAAGTGATGGATCAGCTTATAGAAGAGAGATTGAAAATCTGGCTGAGAGGTGCCATAACTACAACCCCTCACCTAAAGTCAGCAAGACCAAGGAGATGATTATTGACTTCAGGAAGAAGAGACCAGAGGTCCATGAGCCAGTCCTCATTAGAGGATCAAAGGTGGGGAGGGCAGCAACTTCAAATTCCTTGGTGTTATTATTCTGGAGGACTTGTCCAGGTGCCAGCATGTCAGTGCAATTACGAAGAAAGCACGGCACTACCTCAACTTAGGAGTTTGCAAGGATCCGGCATAACGACTAAAACTTTGACATACTTTTATTGACTGGCTGCGTCACAGCCTTGTATGGAAACACTACTGCCCTTGAATGGACAAGCCGACAGAAATTGTGAACACAGCCCAGTCCATCACCGGTAAAGCTCTTCTCTTCATGGAGCACGTCTACACAAAGCATTGTTGCAGGAAAGCAGCATCCACCATGGGGCACTCACTCTGTCCAGGACATGCTCTTGCTGTTGCCATCAGGAACGTTCAGGCCCTTAAACCAAAGGGGGTAACTTCACTCGCCCCATCATTCAAATGTTCCCATAGCCTATGAACTTACTTTCAAGGACTTGATTGCATGTTCTGAATATTTATTGCTTATTTATTATAATTTGTTTTTCTTTTTGTATTTGTACAGTTTGTTGTTTTGCACACTGGTTGAACACCCAAGTTATTGTGATCTTTCATTGATTGTATTATTGAATTTATTGAGTATGCCCACAAGAAAATGAATCTCTGGGTTGTACATGGTGACATATATGTACTTTGATATTTAATTTACTTTGTACTTTGTGCTCTTTCAACAGATCATTTGTTGCTCCAAATTGTCCTTATGATTTGGTTTTTGCCTATGTCCCAAAAATATGCGAGTTGCCAGGATAATTGGCCATTGTAAATTACCTCTGTGTAAGGGTAAAAAATGAAAGGAGTTAATGGTCTTGAGACAGAGAAGATGTTATAGTGCTTCTTAAATGTAATGATTACAACTGATTCTACCACTCTACAGTGCATCACAGATACCAACCACACTCATTATAAAAACTTACCCCCAAGATCCCCTTTAAATCGCCTACCGCTCGGATCAAACTCTTGTGTTTGGCACAACTACCATGTTCATTATAAATTAATAAGGTTTCACAATTACTAGTTCAATAATTGTTCAAGGCCAGGTTCTTTCCTCCAAATCTGAGCATTTACAATCGTCCTTTTAACCAACTCGTTACTAAGTGTTTGTCTTCTACTCCTATTCGCTCCTCCCAATGGCTTGACATCTACTTGCAACTGATTAGCATGACATACCTCCACACTGAAGACTTTGAGGGAACCTCAAGGGTTTTCACCTGGAACATCGCCAATTCAGTTCTGCCCTCAAAAGATGTTTTCTCACTTTTCTTGGTGACTTTGTACACGGCCTTTTAGTTTGGTGCTTTCCTTTATTTCATTAGTTAAGCAAGGCTGGCTTTCCCTCGCCCTACAGAGCTTGCTTTTAATTGGACTATACTTCTGTTGATTGCTGTGAAAAATCTCTTTGAAAGTCTTTCTCTGTTTCTTCAACTGTGTTCCCATTCTACGCCAGCCAACTCCTTCACCTTGTTGTAGACCTTTCTTTAGACATGATATACTGATTTTAGATTGATCTGTTGTATTCGCTCTTTGTATGAGAAATTCAATCATAATGTGATCACCTTTCCAAGAGGACTGCTTACCATAAGAACATTAATTTTTCCTCTCTCGTTGCACAGGTCTAAGATAACACGTTGACTTGTAGGTCCAATAACGTGCTCCTTTCACACTGGCATGGTCAGAGAAACTCCTGTTGTTGTTTATCTGCAATGGGACCTTAACCTTGAAAGAGCTCCATGGTTTACTTTCAGAAAGAAATACCTGTGACTTACTTGATCCCACAGCACCCTCCCATCTCCCCTTCACCGAATCCAACTCTGTTCCTGGCTCACCCTTCCTGATACCTTGCTGATGGCCACCCTGTGTAAAGGAGCAGCTTCCTTCTATCTGCTATAAAGCTCCCTCTTAAAACGGACTGATCAATGCGAAGTGAGGAAATACAACGCATTAAAAACGCTGAAAACATTCCCAGAGAACATCTTCCATGCAGAGGCTTGGCTGTTAAGATCCAAATGAGCATGAATGCTGTTCATAGGCTTTGCTAAAAATTTATACGTCCCACATCAGTGTATAAGGTAGTGTATTGGTTAAGCTGCTCATCTGGCTTCATAATGTGATGATGTGGGTTTAAGTCATAGAATAGAGCTATAGAGTCATAGAAAAGTACAGCACAGAAACAGGCCTTTCAACCCATCTTGTCCATGCCGTACCATTTAAACTCCTATCGATCTGCACCAGGATCATAGTCCTCCATACCTCTACTGTCCATGTACTTATCCATACTTCTCTTAAACGTTGTAATCAAGCTTGCATATACCACTTCTGTTGGTAGGTGGTCCTACACTCTCATGACCCTGTGAGTGAAGAAGCCTCATGTTCCCCTTAAACTTTTCACCCTTAACCCATGACCTCTAGTTGTAGTTCCACTCAACCTCAGTGGAAAAAGCCTGCTTGCATTTACCCTGACTATACCCCTCATAATTTCATATACTTCTGTCAAATCTTCTAAGTTCCAAGGGATAAGTCCTACCTATTTAATCCGTCCTTTTAATTCAGGTCCTCCAGACCCAGCAACATCCTTGTAAATTTTATCTATTGTGGCAGCCTGCACACACGGGACTCGAACCACCGCGGATAGACACACACTAGCGCATTTGGAACTACCCGCTCGGGGCAGACCTTCCAGGGACAGTCTAACGTCATGTTTGCCCTGTGGGTCACAGAGGCCCATGGGAGGGGAGATTCATGCGCGCGATTTTGAATTAGTAAAGGCATTCTGAGTTCAGCTCTCTCTGCCTCCGTGTCTTTCTTTAGTAGCGCATTGCGTGTGACTACACTATCTTATTTACATCTCTCCTGTAAGTAAGTAACCGAAACTGCACACAATATTCCAACTTAGACCACACCATGTCTTAGACAAGTTCAATATAACATCCTGTACTCAGTACTTTGATTTATGAAGACTAAAGTGCCAAAAGCTTTCTTTATGATCCTATCAGTCTCATAATGAATTTAAATTTCCAAATGTTCATTGACAAATGATTTCTAGAAAGTAGAATATAGTGGGTAATATTGCAGGTCAAATTACGGTAAAATGGCAATAATCTGTGTACTAACTATTCAAAGATCCTGGTGGTTTGGCATCTGCCTTATCTGATAATGTTTGCTGTACTTTCCTCATCTCATAGGGGCCTTGGTTCCTGTTTGTCCCATTCACTATAACATCAGAGAAAAAAGTTAACTAAAAGTACACTTGAGTATTAATTGAATAACACCTAAGAGTCCAGAAAATCTGTTTGCCCTGCAGCACTAAAATGCTGTTTATTGGAGTCTTCCCCAGGTTACGAAAGTCCGACTGGCCAGCGTACAGTCTATACATATGAACGAGCACTTGGGAGAGGGGCAGCTGGGATTTGCTGGATACCTGGGGCTGCAGACATCTTCTGCAGTGTGCGGTTCCAAACAGTTCACAGAAACAGAATCCTGCGGTAACCTGGTGACAGTCAATGTTTTAGCTCACATGATGTGGCACAGATCCAATTTTGACCCAGTGTGATGGACACTTGGCTATCCTCTGAAAGGACTAAGGATAGTGGGGGGTGGGCAATGATTAACTGTCGACCTTGTCAGCAGCTGCCTGTCAGTCATTTTAGTACCAAGACTACAGAGTCTCTGTTCATCTGCAGCTACTTTAGTGACTGGTTTCAGTGAAGAATCAAAGTGAGCTTAGCAGACTGAAGCTACTCGTCCCATCGTATCCATGAAGATTGACGGCTACCCAGACCAATCCAACTTCCAGCTCTTGGCTGGTAGCCCCACAGCTCATCCTTCATGAATGAACCACCCTCCCCCCCCCAAAAGAACCGCAGGTGCTGGAAATCCGAAATAAAACTAGAGAATACAGGAAGCACCCAGCAGGTCAGGCAGCATCAATACAGAGAGAAAAGGAGCCAATGTTTCATATCAAACATCCTTCATCAATTCTAATGAAGGCTCTTTGGACTGAAATGTCTCCTTCCACTGAGACTGCTTGAACTCCTACCACAAAGCTCAAGGATAATTTCTACTGCACTGTTATAAGGCAATTAAATAGCTCCCTCGCACAGTAAAATGGATTATTGAGCTCACAATCCATCTCTTTATGGTTTTGTACCTTATTGTTTACTTCTCTGTAGCTTTATTCTGTATTGTTATCATTTATCTTTTTCTACCTCAAAGTGCAGTGTAATGATTGATCTGTATGCAAGACAAACTTTTCACTGTGTCTCGGTACATGTGACAATAATAAACCAATTGCAGTTCCAATTGCACATCTTAGTGCTGTTTGAATGTGAAGAAGCTTTCTCCCTTCACATTCCTCTCTGGCTGTTAGTTCCAGATCTCCAATTTTAAACTCATGTTCCCTTTGAGCTTCTCTGATGGTGAGTGAGGATAAAATAAAATGAAGCTGTCAGCGGCACCAAAAGGGTGAACTGCAATGAAGGTAGAAGAAACGCACGAAGGAACATCTGCCACGATCGGCCTGTCATAAGTGTGGACAGGTGGGTAGAGTAATGGCATCAAGAGCGAGGGTAACTAGGGAGAGTGTAGGACCACTCGGAGGGGAACATTTGCTTTGATGTGGAGAATGTGAGTGAGGTCCTTAATGAGTATTTTACTTCAGTGTTTACCAACAAAAAATCCATGGAGGACCAGGAGATCAGTGCTGAGTGTTTTGGGCATTTAGAGGTCAAGGAGGAGGAAGTGTTGGGTCTCCTAATGAATATTAAGGTGGATAAATCCCCAGGGCCTGATAGGATTTACCTCAGATTACTGAAGGAGGCAAGAGACCAGTATCTTCATGTCCTCTCTAGATACAGGCGAAGTCCCAGAGGACTGGCGAGTGGTTAATGTTGTACCTCTATTTAAGAAGGCACGGGAAAATCCTAGGGAACTATAGACTGGCAAGTCTCAAGCCAATTGTGGGGAAATTGCTGGAGAAAATTCTTGACGATTGGGTATATGAGCATTTAGAAACCTAATTAGAAAGAGCCAGCATGGTTTTGTGCTGGACAGGTTGTACCTTACCAACATGATTGAGTTTTTTTTTTACAAGTTGATGAGAGAGATTGGTGAAGGTAGGGCAGTGGTTGTTGTCTACATGGCTTTTTGTAGGGCTTTTGACATGGGAGGCTTATCTAGAAGATTAGGATGTTTGGTCTTGTATCAAGTTAGATAATCTTTGGAAAGAAGTCTTTAAAACTTTATCTAAAGTCTTGAATTTGGATTTACAACTGAATCTATTAACTGCAATTTTTGGGATTATTCCATCGGAAGCAGGAGGTAATCCTGCTTCCGCTCTACGGATGATAGCTTTTACAACTTTATTGGCTAGGAGAGCCATTTTGCTTAAATGGAAGGATTCTAATCCACCTACTGTCTTTTTTTGACTTTCCTCCATTATGTCCTGCTTAAATTCACAGAAAATAAGTCAGACATTGGATACATCCTTTAAATTTGAGGAAACTTGGCGACCCTTTATTCATTATTTTCAAAGGCTCTGACTTATGGCCAGTTACTTTTTTTGAAGTTTTGGATTAGATCAGAAAGTTTTTCCTTTTTTCCTGCTTTTACTCTCAAGGTGAGCTGCCCAGTTTCCTTTTTTTTGGTGTTTTTTTTAATGTACATTTCAGTTATAAAAAATTTTGTTATCTTTTTTCTTGTTATGGATAAAAGGAGAATCAATTATCTCTTTTTATTATATACTTTTAGATTAATTCTATGTATGATTGTGATAATTTGTATTTTTCCTTCTATTTGAATTGTTATTGATATAGATTTTTGAGACAATTCTCCTCTTGTTTGTTTATATATATATATATGTATATGTGTGCATATATATATATGAAAAATGTACTTTTTTAAATGAACTAATAAAAAGATTGATAAAGAAGGAAAAGGATGCATGGGTTTCACGTTGAACTAGCTGTTTAGATTCGGAATTGTCTTGCACAGAGAAGAGAAGAGGGTAAGTGGTCAGAGGAACTTATTTAAGCTGGAGGTCTGTGATTAGTGGTGTTCTACAGGAATCTGTGCTGGGACCTCTGCTGTTTGTGATGTATACAAATGACATGGATGAAAATGTAGATGGGTGGATTAGTAAGTTTGCAGATGATGCCAAGATTGGTGGAACTGTGGATAATGTAGAAGACCGGCAAAGAATACAGTGAAATAATCAATGCAGTTATTGGGCAGAGAAATGGCAGATGGAGTTTAACCCAGATAAATGTGAGGTGTTGCACCTTGGCAGGGCAAATGCAAGGAGACGGTAACCGTTAAAGGCAAGACCGTTAACAGTGTTGCTGAGCAGAGAGATCTTGGGGGCCAAGTTCATAGTTTTATGAAAGTGGCTACACGAGCTTCTTGATTTGGACCCGCTGAGGATCCCAGGTACTCGCATTCAATTGACTGCTTCTCCAGCTGCTCTCCCATTACATTCTATGTGCCACACTTTCTGCAATGAGGAGGTCCCTGGTGTCCCTATCCTAGTCACTTTCACAACTCCTGGATTATCTCTCTGCCATATTTAATGGATAAAGTCTGCTACTTTATCCTATGCCAGATCCATGCTTTCGATTGCCAGTTCTTTGACTTTCTCACATCTTGCGAGGGTTGGAAGATCACCCGTCTATGGACCACAGAACCTGCCGTCTCCAATGCCAGCAGGTTCAGACATCTCCAGACTGCGATCTCTGGTACTGATCTCAATGGCTCTAACAATCCAGAGCAGATTCAAAACCCAGACTCCACTGTCATCAATGCGGGTTCCAACGATCTCAGACACCTCCAAAGTGCCGATTGTGCAACCTCCACCTCTGACTCCAGCCTTGACCTCCAGGCCAGGTCCTCACAGCTGCCGCTGGAAACCCCATCTCCCCTTCCCCCACCACCACTCTGCAATCTGGTCTCTCTCAGGTTCCACCACCAGCTCTTGGGCTCTCAGATATTCCATCTTCCTCTCATCCTACCATCCCCTGACCACCCCAAACCTCGTTTCTCCTTAGACACTACTAACCCCTTCCCCCATCCAATCCCAGCTCTCTGTGCTAGGTCTTAACCATTCCCTCTGACCTTCCCCTCTCTGAGGCAGAACATTCTGTCCTCGGTAAGGGCCTCACTTTTGTCCCCCTGTGCCCACACCTCAGTGAGTTCCACACCCGCCACAATGCTGAGCTCTTCTTTCACCGCCTCCGTCTCTGAGCCTATTTCTTTGGCAAGAACTCTCCATGTCGCACTGATGACCCCATCTCCCATCTTCACCCCCCCCCCCCTTCCTGGACACCCCACCCTGGTCTTCTGCCTGCTCTGGACCTTTTCATTGCCAAATGCCAAGGGGGCATCAACCGTTTTGACTTCAACGCCCCTCCCTCCAATTCCAGTCTCACTCCTTCCAAATGCTCTGCTCTCCATTCCCTTTGCACTCGTCCTAACCTCACCATCAAACCCGCAGATGAGGGAGCTGCTGTAGTAGTCCGGAGCACTGACCTCGAACTTGCTGAGTCCCAGTGACAACTCTCAGGCACTTCCTCTTACTTACCCATTGAACAGGACCCCATTAAGGAACACCAGACCATTGTCTCCCATGCCATTACCGACCTTACTAGCTCTGGGGATCTCCCATCCACTTCCACCAACCGCATAGAACCCATACCTCCTGATACTATCTCCTACCCAAGATCCAAAATCCTGCTTGACCAAGTAGACCCAATGTTTCAGCTTGTTCCTGGCTCGTTGAACTCATATCTGCACACCTCGACTCAGTTTTATCCCCGTTGGTTCAGTCCCTTCCCACCTACATCCATGAAGCTTCGCACACTCTGGATCTTCTCAATGATTTCAAGTTCCCTGGCCCCCATTATCTTACTTTTACTATGGATGTCCAGTCCCTATACACCTCCATTCCCTCAAAGCCACCAGACCCAACCACTCTGCCCTCAAATTTACCTGGTCCATTTCCGACACCTCTGTCCCCTTTCTCGATCTCTCAGCCTCTTTCTCTGGAGACAGCTTATCTACTGATGTTTGTTATATACCCATGGACTCTCACAGCTACCTGGACTATATCTTTTCTCACCCTGTTACTTGTAAAAATTGCCATCCCCTTCTCTCAATTCTTCCGACTCCACCACATCTGCAATCAGGATTAGGCTTTTCATTTCAGAATGAAGGAGATGTCCTCCTCCTACAAAGAAAGGGGCTTCTCTTCCTCTACCATCAATGCTCTCCTCAACACATCTCTTCTATTTCACGCACGTCTGCTCTCACCCCATCCTCCTGCCACCCTACCTGGGATAGGGTTCCTCTTGTCCTCACCTAACACCCCACCAGCCTCTGTGACCAGCACATAATTCTTTGCAACTCCCACCATCTACAATGGCATCCCAACATCAAGCACATCTTTCCCTCACCACCTTCCCCCTCACTTTCCACCATTCGCAGGGATTGCTCCCTACCAACTTCCTTCTCCATTCATCCCTCCTGGCACTTATCCTCGCAAGCGGAACAAATGCTGCACTTACCCCTACACCTCCTCCCTCACTATCCAGGGTCTATAATAGGCCTTCCAGGGGAGACAACACTGTGAGTCAGTTGGGATCATGTACTGTGTTCAGTGCTCCTGGGTATGGCCTCCTGTATATCGGTGAGATCTGACGTAAATTGGGAGACCTCTTCGCCAAGCACCTATGCTCCGCCTGTCAGAAGAAATGGGATCTCCCGGTGGCCGCCCATTTTAATTCCATTTCCCATTCCATTCGAACCTGTCGGTCCATGGCCGCCTCTACTGTCGCGATGAGGCCACGCTCAGGAACAATACGTTATATTCTGTATGTGTAGCCTTCAACATGATGGTATGAACATCGATTTCTCGACTTTTGGAAATCACCATTCCCCAACCCTTTTCCCTCTCTTATCTCCTTGCCTGCCTATCGCCTCCCTCTGGTGCTCCTCCCCCCTTTACTTTCTTCCATGGCCTTTTGTCCTCTTCTATTTGATTCCCCCTTATCCAGCCCAGTATCTCTTTTTCCAATCAACTTCTCAGTTCTTTATTTCTCTCCTCCCCCTTTTGATTTCACCAATCACCTTGCGTTCCTCCCTCTCCACTTTCTTACTCTGACTGCTCACTCTTTTGTCTCCAGTCCTGCTGAAGCGTCACGGCTCGAAACGTCAACTGTACTCTTTCCATAGACACTGCCTGGCCTGCTGAGTTCCTCCAGCATTTTGTGTGTGTTGCTTGGATTTCCAGCATCTGCAGATTTTCTCTTGTTTATTATGGAATGCTTGGCTTTTTTTTAAAGTTGAGGCATTAAGTTCTAAAGTCAAAAGGTTATGTTGCAACTTTATAAAACTCTGGTTAGGCCACACCTGAGCTATAGCATACATTTCTGGTCACCCCACTACAGGAAGTATGGTGAGGTGCAGAATAGTTTTACCAGGGTCTTGACTGGTTTAGAGGGCACGTGCTATCGTGAGAGGCTGGACAAACTGGGATTGTTTTCTTTGGAGCAGCAGGAGCTGAGGAGGGATCTGACAGAAGTTTATAAGATTATGAGAGCCAGGGGTGGAGTAGACAGGGAATATCTTTCTCACAGGGTAGAAATGTCTAATACTAGAGGGCATGCATTGAAGATGAGAGGGGATAAATTCAAAGGGGATGTGAGGGGTAAGTTTTTTTTACCCAGGGAGTGGTGGTTGCCTGGAATTTGCTGCCTGGTGTAATGGTGAGGCAAGCATTTTAGAGGCTTTCAAGAGACTTTTAGATAGGCTCATTAATATGAGGAAGATGGAGAGATGTGGACATTGTGTAGGTAGGGGGGGATTAGCTTTTGGGGATGGGGTTTGATTTACCATTTAGCTGGTTCACTGCAACATCGTGGGCCCGAGTGTCTGTTTCTGTGCTGGACTAATCCATTTCTATGTCCTGAAGAAAAATCTCAGCCCAAAATGTCCACTGTTTATTCATTTCCATAGATGCTGCCTGACCTGCTGAGTTCCGCCAGCATTTTGTGTGTTGCTTTGGATTGCCAGTATCTGCGGAATTCCTTGTGTTTTTGAATATTGAAAGGCCTGGATAGAGCAGACATGGAGAGAATAATTCCTGGAATGGGGGAGTCTAGAAGCCTCTGAGTAGAAGAGTGTGCTTTTAAAACAGATGAAGTGGAATTGCTTTAGCCAGAAGGTGGTGAATTTATGGAATTCATTGCTACAGGCAGCTGCGGAAGCCAAGTATATCTAATGCAGAGGTTGATAAGTTATCGATTAGTAAGGATGTCGAAGGTTACGGGGAGAAGGCAGGAGAATGGGGCTGAGAGGGATAATAAATCAGCCATGATGAAATGGCAGAGCCAACGTTCCCTCTGATTATTTTTTTTACAGCTGCACAGACCAGCCATTGCTCTGAGCAGGAAATATTTACGTGGCCTGAACACTGCGTGACACTTTAATAAAACGTTATATAAAAGATTCCAGCTGTGCCGCTAAGAAAGGCTGTGCGCGCAGGAGCATTTCGGTTACTGCCCAGCTGAGAGGAAACGGTGGACAGAGCAGACTTGATGAGCCGAATGGCCTATTCCTGCTCCGAAGCCTCAAGTCCAATGGTCTGTACATCATACCTTGCAGGGTTTCCTATGCCAGAAACTGACTGTTCCAAAAATGTCTGGAATGTAAATCCAGGCAGGTTTACTAAGCAATAAGGCCAATGCACTGAAGAAAGAATGCAGCTAAAAAGACACAAAACATGAAAAGAAAACTAATTTGTCCAGAGCTGACAACAGAAATCAAAGGTCCTATTAAATCAAAAGAACAGTCTAATATGATTACCAGAACCAGCAGCAGGCTGAAGGATTGGAAAGATCTATAAACTCAGCAAAGGAAAACTTCTGGAAATTATTAGGGAAAACTAATTGGTATGTTCTTTATTATTATCCCATGTACCAAGTGAAAACTTTGATTTGCATGCCATCCATACAGATAATTTAAAAACACAAGTATATTGAAGATGTACAAGTGAAAAGAGATCACAGAATGCAAATTATAGTTCCATTTATAGAGAAAGCCAAATTAGGTACAGTACAAGGACCACAATGAGGTAGATTGAGAGATCTAGAGTTCATCTTCATCATACGGGGGTCTATTCAATAGTATTATAACGCCGGGATAGAAGCTGCCCTTGTGTCTGGCGGTATGAATTTTCAAACTTTTCTATCTTCTGTTTGGTGGAAAGAGGGAGAAAAGAAAATGACCAGGATGGGAGTGCTCTTTGACTATGCTGACGTATTTTTGGAGGCAGTGGAAGTTTTCACGTAGTCCATAGAATGAAGATCAGTTTCCATGATAGATTGAGCTGAATGGACAGCTCTGCGATTTCTTGCAGTCTTGGGCAGAGCAGTTTCCATACCAAGCTTTGATGCATCTGGATAGGAGGTTTCAATGTTGTAACTGTAAAAGTTGCTGGGGGGGGTGGGGTCAGCAGGGACATGACGAATTTCATTAGAAGTAAAATATGAGCGTAAAACTGCAATGAGCATAAGAATGTACTGGAAGAGCTTTGTATAGATATGTACGAAAGAAAGCACTAAAGTGGGCAAGTGAGGGCTTCTTAACAGAGACAAGATGAGAATAAAACAGAATAAAGGGGTTCCCAACGTTGGTTAAAGGTAAGGCTTCATGATATAAAAAAGGTTGGGAAGCCCTGGAGTAGAGTGAAGATCCATTAGACTAGACCCACCAGGAAGGGTGGGTTTGCTGTAGAAATTAAGAGACCAGTAGATTCCCTAGAGTTCAGATGACTGAGAGAAAATAATTCAAAAAGCTTGACACGCTGGATGTAAGAAGGACGATTCCTCTGATGACGAAAATTTCCAAGATTATAATCCTTTGCGATTGTCTATCTAGAGGTTTATTGAGATTTCAACATTGGGTCCAGAAATCGATATAATTCTGGATATTACGGGAACCAAGGGGAATCGAGATAGTGCTGGAAAGTAGTTCTGAGGTAGAAGATCAGCCATGATCCTGGAGATTGGTGGGGAACTGGACAGATGGTTTGCATTTACACCTACAACTTAGTTACATTGTAATTTTCTGATGGGTGGTCTCATTGTGTACTGAAAGGAACTGATTGGTGCTTCCATCTTCAAGTAATGGTCTGGATTTGAGAAACAATGCCACTAATTTCTACATTTCAAATTGGTAAATTGGTTTATCATTGTCCCATGTACCAAGGTCCACACAAATCATTCAACATATTAGTGAGACACTCCGATGGAAAACAATAGCAGAATAAAGCATGACAGGTTTGGGCACCTGAGAGGAAGCAGTAAAGATAAAGTTAAAGGAATCTCACTGAGGGAAACAAGAAATGAGTTGATTGATGGGGTAGGAAGGTGGAAGCAACAATCTGTTGGAAGAACTTCAGCATCTGTGGGGGAAAGGATTTGTTGACATTTCAGAATGAAGCCCTGAATTAGGACCCAAAATGACAGCAATTCCTTCTGTGCTTGTTGCTCCAGCTTCCAACATTTGCAATGTCTTGTGTCTCCTAGGAAGAAAAGGAAGTGGGAAGGGGTGTGTGGACCATGAGCACTAGTATAAACCAGTTATGCCGAATGGTCTATTTCTGCACCTTTATCTCAATGTAACTTGAAGAAGTTATATGTAGAGAAAATGGGCAGGCAGCAAGATAGTGTTGTGAAGGTGAATGCAGCTACCTGGAGGACCTAGCATTATCAGAATGGGCCAAAGAGCCTCCTCCCATGCAGATACTATCCTTGAAGCTTTTACCAATGTTTGAAACTCCTAGCAACATAAATGGATACTACTTAAGCATTACTAGCTAACACAAGGCCCTATCGATTCTGAAAGAGGCACTGAGAGGTTCTGATTGGTGAGTCTGCCAATACATTTTGGATTATCCATCATGGAGAGAATGTAACTGAAGGTAAAGGGGATGATGGAAATATTAATGTTGGCCCATTGAAATTCACCTTTCATTGGATGTTCTTTCATCAGAAGGTACCTGCTTCAATATTTTCTCTCCACTTATGTTGCTTGGCAACTTAATTGAAAGGTAAAACCAGCCCGAATATAATATAAGCCATTATAAGCCAGCTTTCAAAATTGCTTCTGATCTTTGTTTTAAAATGGCCTTTCGCATAATTCTCTCATGGCTCACGCTCCAGTATTTCTGATAGCTTCACCCTGAGATCTTTCCCCACAGGGTTTTCAGAGGATCCAGCTGAAAGGAAGTATATCGAGGAAAAGGAGAATGACATCAGCCTACTGGGAAATGGAGGGGTAAGAACAGAATATCCCACCCCTCTTTTTGCTGGATCTTTCTATGTATATATTTGGAATCCCCCTGTTCAAATTCCTATTCCCCATCATCAGCATCACATAAAAATGATCAAATAGTTCATAAACTGTTTTTGATACTATTTGTCTGTATGCATATATATTTGAATGTGTATGTGTGTTGTGTATCTACATATATTGACTTGCACAGTGGATTCCGGTCAATTGGGCCATTGGTTAATCAGGGAAGCCACTTATTTTGGACAACTCAACAAAAAATAATCAAGAAAATAGCCAGGATTCCCTTCATTTATTTGGGATCTAGGCTGCTTAATTTACAAGAGACTGGCATCAGTTGCATGCACGTGCGGCTGTTAAACACTAAACTGTGCTTGGCGCAAACAGTTTTTGAATAGTATTAGTTGTGTGCATTTGTGTTCAAAAAGCAAAGATTTTTGTCTCTAATAGTTGGCAAGAAATAAGCAGTAAGACAATTCAGGACTGTTTTGCTCACTGCAGTTTCAAGCGTTCACTGGCTTGATGGTGACCCTAAAATTACCAGAGATTCTGACAGAGACATCCTTCTTGGCTATTGGGACCAGTGTCATTGCCCATGATACATGTCTAATGTGGCTTGTTAGTTGTATTTCACTATTCCAAGTTTCATTCCCATTAGTGTCATCATTCCTCCAGTATCAGTTCTTAGTTCCCATCTGCAGGTTTCAGTTCAGTATCTTTGAAATGTGGTTCAACCCCATTTTCCGGAATGACTGAAACAGCCAAGCCAGTGTCCAATTCCATTTTAATTAATGTCCCATTCACTTCTGCTGTAAGCCATATTGCTTGTCTATTGTTAGTTTTTACATTGTATATCTTAAGGCTACTCCGTCCTGTGTCACTCTCAACATTATCAGATTTTTCATTAACAGCATGCAGATTAGTGCTCTCTTTTGAAATTGCAACTTGGATTTTCATCTTTTTCTTTTCCCTGTGCAGTCCATTTATTTCTGTCTGCCCAACATACTCTTTTTATGTGTCATGCTTTGTTGTATTATCTCCGAGTTTCAGCATTATGAGCTGTGCTTCAGATAGGAGTGGTTTTGGAATGCTTTCTTGTAAGATTCCGCAAACTAAACAATCTCTTAGTGTATCCTTAAGCCTATCACTAAACTGACAATACTCGAACAATTTCTTCAATTCAGCCATATAAGCTGAAATGGACATCCTTTCCTTTTGACTCCTCTTGTGAAGCCTAAAGCATTTTGCAATCAACAATGTTTCCGTTCCAAATTTTCCTGCATTATGTTCACAATATTAGTAAAGCTCTTTTTGGCTGGTTTAGTTGGAGCAGTTAAACTTCTAAGCAAAATGTACGTTCTTCCACTTATTATGCTCAGTAACACTGGCACTCATTTTCATTGGCTATTTCGTACTTCAAAATATTGCTCAATACAGTCAGAATACATCATCCAGTTATCTGTTGTGCAATTGAATGTGTCTATCTTTCTGATATAGCCAGTCATTTCTGCTTTTCTAAAATTTACTATTATTATCACCTAGTGTTCACTGTTTATGAACCCATTAATTTCATCAATTTTCTGCCTTTTTTTGAAAACACAATCTTCTCTTTCCCTTTCAAAGAAAAATCCCTGCTGTGCTTCAAGAGATTGGAAGTTGCCTTGAGTTTCAGGTTTATTTTAAAACTTCCTTGTTGTCACTGTTAGTTTTGTAACTCCAGAAACTAATCAAAAGAAGAACATGGGAGTCGGGGATACTTATATATACTTTAGTGAGGCACTCACATATAACGTGGTGGTGTTATGATGTATACCATCCATACGCTTCTTATACATAACCCATAATGAATTATTTAAACAAAGAATCCTTAATCAAACAATATATTCACTATGATATTCAAATATTACTGAAATATCAAATACACACCAATCCCCTTTGGTTCATGAACCTGATGGTTGAGGAGTAGTAGCTGTTTCTGAACCTGATGGTGTGGGACTTAAGGTTCTTGTCCCTGCTTTCTGATGGCAGCAGTGAGAAGAAAGCATGGCCTGGGTGGTGGGGGTCCTTGATGATGGATGCTGCTTTCCTGCTGCAGCACTCCTTTGTAAATGTGCTCAATGCTGGGGAAGTCTTTACCTGTGATGGACTGGGTTGTATCCACTGCTCTTCGTAATTTTTTTTTCCATTTAAGGGCATTGGTGTTCCCATACCAGCCCATGATGCAGCCAGTCAGTATACTCTCCACCAGACATCTACACAAGTCTGTCAAAGTTTCTAGAAGACATGCCAAATCTGCACCAACCTCTAAGAAAGTAGAAGTGCCGTCTGTCGTGCCTTCATTGTAACATGTTGGGCCCAGGATAGATGCTCTGAAGTGATAACGCCGAGGCAGCAGAGGGACCGAATGCTTTAATAAACTGACTTATTTCCCTGATTACCTTTGCTTTAAATGAAGTAGATGATACCCACAGTATAATGCAAAATCCTGATGACTAAAACAGGCACGCAATATGATGGAGTGAGACTGGTGACTCTGTGGCTCAAAGGAAGCTTGGCAAAGCTGTGTAACTGCAGTAAGAAGCAGCATGCGTGAAGGAAGTTCATCGTCTGGAGCTCCAGTGTCCCTGAAACTCTATCTATGGTTAGGTATATGAGCATCTACATCAGTCTGTCCCCCAATACTCCAACCAGGAACACTGGACTTAGCATTATTTCACCAGCTGTCTCTATTTCCCGACAATGACTCCTCAGCGTTATTTTACGCTACCAGATTTGCAGTTATTGACAAATTACAAAGGAGGCAGGTCAAATTAAAATGATGTGCAATGTCTTCACACTGGTGGGCAGCTAACACAGCTGAGTAAGGATTCGGTGCAGGCTCTCCCCATTCAACTGGATCCAGATTTGTCATTCAGGTTCAATGTAGTCAGTGGCTAGACTATTTCCCTATACAGTATGTGGACCTACTTAATAACTCGTATGGTGACGCTAAGCTCCAAGCCTCCACTAGATACAGGTCTATTGACAACACAAGTGGAGAGAGTGGTAAAGAGGTTTATGGCATGCTTGCTGTCATTGGTCAGGGCATTGCGTAGGAAGTCATGTTCAAACTGTGTAAAACTTCGATTAGGCCACATTCAGAGTACTATGCCAGCACAGTACAGAAAGAATGGGCCAGGTACAGAAGATATTCACAGGATATTGCCTAGAATAGAAAGTATTAACTAAATGGACAGGTTGGACAAACTGGGATTGTTTTCTCTGGAGTGTCAGAGATGGATGGGAGAGTCACAAATCTCCTTTGAAATTTCCTCTTCATACCTTAAGCTATGCCCTCTAGAATTTGACATTTTTTCCCTGGATGAAAGATTCTGACCATCTACCCCATCTATAACTATTATAATTTTATATAACTTTCATCAAAGCTTCCATCCACCTCCAACAGTCTGGAGAAAATAACCCAAGTTCTTCCACTCTCTTTCTAGCTAGTACCCTTAATCAAGGCAGCATCCTGGTAAATCTCTTCTAAACATTCTCCAAAGCCTCCACATCTTCCTGTTATCAGGTAATTAGAACTAAACACAATATTCCAGGTGCAGCCTGACTATAGTTTTATACAACTGCTTCCTAAGCTTCTTACTTATAGTCAGTGCATACCCATAAAGACCTCCCAAGCAGTTAAAACACTTGCCTGGATTGATCTCCGACATTTCTCTGCCCATATCTGTAACTGATTAATATCCTGCTGTATCCTTCAAGAATCTTCTTCACTGTCTGCAACTCCACCAATTCTTGTGTCATCCCAGGTTTACCAACCAACCAATTTACATTTTGATTCGAGTCATTTAGAGTCATAGAGTCTTACAGTCGATAACGACTGTGTTCCCTAGCAAGCTAATTCCATTTGCTCACATTTGGCCCATAAGCCTCTAAACCTTTCCTATTCATGTATTTATCTAAATGGCTTTTAAATGTTGCCAATGTGACCCCCCAGCCACTATTTCTGACAGCTCATTCCAAATATGAACCTTACATTGTGTGAAGAAGCTGCCCCGGATGTTCCTCTTAACTCTCTTGCCTCTGATCCTAATCTAATGCATTCCTGTTTTTAGCACCTCCTCCCTGTGTACTTTCACCCTATCTATGCCTCTCATGACCTTGTATAGCTCTATCAGGTCACCCCTCAATCTCCTACATTCCAGGCTATATAGTCTATGCAACCTCTCCTGGCACTCCTTTTATGTACTCTTTCAAGTTTAACAACATAGTTCCTATAACAGGGTAACCAGAATAATTTATATACAACCCAAACAACAGTGGTCCTGTACTGATCCCTACAGAACTCCATTGGTCACAGATCTCCAGCCAGACTAATACCCTTCCACCACTACCTTCTGTCATTGATGGGCAAGCCAATTTTGAATCCAATCACCAAGTCACCGTAGATATTATCACATCTTAATCTTATGGAACAGTCTACCAGGAGAGACCTTATTCAATTCTTTGGCATGTTTCAATACTTTGGTCTTTTTCCTGGCACATTGCCACACTTTATTCTCTCTGTATGAATTACTGGAAAAAGATGATCCTTGGAAATGGGATGATGAGCAACGGACACCAAACAGGAGATGCAAGACCAGTCTTGACAATGAGTCCATCTTTATTAGGATGCTGAGGTTCAGAATTCAGTTGATTATCACTGACATGGGTCAAGACGTTTGACGTTTTGTGGCAGCAGTACCATGCAAGACACAAGAGTTTCCATAAGTCACAAAAATAAATAAATAATGCAAATGGCAGATAGTGAAGAAGTGTGCATGGGTTCTTGGACTGATCAGAAACCTAATGGTGGAAGGGAAGAAGCCAATCGTCCATTGCAAGGATTGATCAGCGAGGCTCATGGCAATGGACTGGTTTGGGGGGATATTGAGGTTACGTGTGTTTCTGGATTCTGGGTACTCTGCTGTTTTTGAGCCGTTTGATCAGGGCACTTTAGTGCAAACTGGGGCGCTTTGGAGAAGACTGGCTTGGCGGCCTGCAGTCGGCTAACAGCGTGGCGCTGAGCTGAACACTCCTGGACTCCTGGTTTGATGTTCGATATTCGATGTGTTGTTCACTCACTTTTTGTTGTTCGTGCAATTTGTTCTTGCGCGTTGGGTATTCGGTGTTTTCTTTGAACAGGTACCATGGTGTTTCTTTGTTTCGTGGCTGTCTGTGGGAGGACAAACCTCAGTGTTATTCTGTATACATACTTTGATCATAAATGTACTATGATCCTAAAACATAGAGTGTGGGTCTTTAGGCTCCTGTATCTCCTCGCCAATGGTAGTAATGAGAAGAGTGCATGTCCTGGATGGTGAAGGTCCTCAGTGATGGATGCCCCCTTCTTGAGGTACCACCTCTTGAAGATGTGCTCAATGGTGGGGAGGGCTGTACTTGTGATGGACTCTTACATGGTGCACTTAGATGGAGGGGGAGCAAGCTCAATGATGAGTTCAGGCCAATGGCATTTACTCACCTCCCAGTGACTATGTTGGATTCACTTGGCTTGATAACAGCAGCGATTGGGGAAGCCAGCAGATGAGGAGGATAAAGGCTGGGTCTCTCAGTGGTCTAGGTGACCAGGTCCAGCTCTTGGGGTTGAGAATGACACCTTGGGAGCAATATTGTAAGAGGATGGCACGTATCGTTTGGCCTAATCACCATCATACATCAGGGTAGACATGCCCCCATTGTGTACTCCAACTACATTGATGTGATTTGGTATGCATGCAACTGACCTTTGACATTTCCCTTCTAGACCCTCACAGATCCTGGTATTGGCTGTGTTGAGGGAACATTTTCCAGCCCACCTTCTGATTCAGGTAAGTATGATTCTGATAGGGGAACAATATCAGAGAGATATTGGAGAAAGGGATTTGGAGAAGTCAAGGATGTTCTCCCTTGAGTAAAGATTACAAGGAAAATCGATACTCTTCCAATTTATGAAGGGTTCTGAGCGAGCAAATTGGGAGAAACTATTTTCAAACCTAGCTTTACTATAAGTGAGCAGAGGGAACAGATTTGAAGTAATTGTCAAGAAGTTACAGGGAAGCCAGAAGGAATTGTATTATTTACTGAACTACAATCTGTAAGTTCCAGTGACCAGAAAAAGGAGTGTCAGTCATTAGACTAAGGAGAAAGAATAGAGAAGTGGGATATTTGCTCTCTCTGTCAAAGAGCTGGCACGGTAGGCCGAATGTCAAACCTTCATGTCTTCACATAATCCAGTGATCGTGTCAAATCGTGTCAAAGGCAACATGCACCGGTAATGCATGGCAGTTCTTCCTCACTCTGATAGAGAGAGCTTGAGTCATGGAGTCATAGATCATAAGATATTGGAGCAGAATCAGGCCATTTAATCCATCAATCATGTCTGACTCTTTCAAGCTCATCCTCCCACTTGATCCCTGTAATCCTTAACTCCTTACCAATCAAAAACCTATCAATCTCTGCCTATCAATAAGCCCAATGACTTGGCCTCTACACCTCTGTGGCAACAAATTCCACAGATTCACCACACTCTGGCTGAAGAATCTCGGTTTCTCTTTATTCTGAGCCTGCTTTAATGATCTGATTATAGACTCCCAGACTAATGGAAATATCCCCGTCACATCCAGTCTATGCAGACCTTTCAGTGTCTGGTAGATAACAATGAGATTCCCCATGCCGCATAGAAACAAGCCCTTTGAACCAACTTATCCATGACAACCAAGTTAACAACCTATCTGAGCTTGTCCATCTGTCTGCATTTCTCCCATATCCCTCTGAAACTTCTTCAGCATGTAACTGTCCAAATGACATTTAGGTGCTGTAATTGTACCTGTCTCTACCACCTCCTCTGGTAGTGATGCACCATCAATAACTCTCTCTGAGACGTGAAGTCGAGATATCGGCTTTTATTGACTGGAAGAAAGAACAAGCAGTAGTTGACCACCATGCTACATCCTGGAGAGTGAGGGCCGGGCTCAGGCCTCAATCGTCTTTATACCGGGGTCTGTGGGAGGAGCCACAGGAGCAGTCAGCAGGGGGTGTGTCCAGACAGGTATATGTAGTTCACCACAGGTAGCTTGTTCCATATCCTCGCCACCTTGTGTGTGGAAAAAGTTCCTTTTGAGATCTTTTTAAATCTTTCCCCTCTCACTTTAAACCTATGCCCTGTAGTTTTAGACACTCTCACACCAGGGAAAAGAATGCGGCTGTTCACCTTATCCATGCCCCTCATGACATCATAAATTTCTATAAGGTCACCCCACAATTCATGCACTCCAAGTTCATGGTTAGCTCGATGCTATTACAGCTCAGAGATCGGAGTTCAATCCTGATAACAACCGTAAGAAATTTTTATGTCCTTCCTGTGACCGCACGGGTTTCCTCCGGGTGCTCCAGTTTCCTCCCACATTCCAAAGATGTACTGGTTCCTAGTTAAATTGATGATAGTAAGTGGTCCCGTGATTAGGCAAGGTTTAAATTGGTGGGTTGCTGGGTGGTGCAGCTCGTTGGGTTAGAAGAGTCTGCAATGTATCTCCAAATAAATAAATAAATAAAATCATGGCCTATCTACCCTCTCCTTATAACCCGAACCCTGCAGTCCCAGTGACGTCCTGGTCTGGTCCATAAGGCACTGGATTCAAAATCAGGTTTATTATCATTGTGAAATTTGTTGTATTGCTGTAATACTTCAGTGCAAAGGCACAAGATTACTACAAAAGTAAATAAATAATGCAAAAAATAAGGAATAATGAGGTAGTGTTCATGGATCACTCAGTAATCTGATGGCAGAGGGGAAGAAGTTGTTTCAGAATTGCCGAGTGTGGCTCTTCAGGCTTCTGAATATTAGATGTTGTTGCTATGAGGGCATTTCAGCTCACGAGTGAAAAAGGGTGAGGGTACTGGTAAAACAGAGTGCATGAAGCACATAAAGGTGTGGCTCATAGATGGTTAAGAGAAACCAGATGTTTGGATTGAGATTGAGTAGCCTACAAAATGTAATGGATGCAGTCTATCACGGGTAAATCCTTCCTAACCATTGAGCACATCTACACAGAGCATCTGTCATCAAGGACCCCAACCACCCAGGGCGTGCTCTCTTCTTGCTGCTGCCATCAGGAAGAAGGTACAGGAGCCTCAGGACCCTCAACACCAGGTTCAGGAACAGTTATTACCCCTTAGCCATCAGGCTTTTGAACCAAAGGGGATAACTTCACTCAACTTCGCTCACCCCATCATTGAACTGCTCCCATAACGTATGGGCTCACTTTCAAGGACTCTTCATCTCATTTTCTCAATATTTATTCCTTATCTATTTTATTATTTTTTTCTTCTTTTTGCATTTGCACAGTTTATCGTCTTGCATATTGATTGTTTGTCCGTCCTGTTGGGTATGGCCTTCCTTTGATTCCATTAAGTTTCTCGCACTTATTATGTATCCCCACAAGAAAGTGAATCTCAGGGTTATATATGATAACATATATGGACTGTACTTTGATAATAAATTGACCTTGAACTTTAAAATGCTGCATATAAAAGGTTTTCATTTTAATACTACCGTACATGTAAAAGTACAATTTAGTACCAATTGGAATTTGTCTGCTTGGTACTGATTAAATAAACAATTAAGCTTGATAGATAGCTTTAATTATTCTTACACAAATGATACTATTGATTATTAACTTAAAATATCACTGCTAATACTCTATGTAGTCAGCATATGAAAATTCAATATTACTAATGATTGCAAACAACACTAAAATATAAGCAGAAATTCAGTGGACCCAGGACACATCTTTGCCCTATAACTCAATGGCTCTAAAATCATCTCACAGCTCGAATCAAATGAGAGATTGTATTTCACATATGGGTAATTCTGCTTATCTTGCACATTCTCTCTCCTAACTATCTTTCCGTGCCTTTCTGAACTGGGAAGATGTCTGTTCTAACTCTTTATCTTATCTCTGACTTTCTGCATACAAGTTCCTGAGGCCTTATCTTGCAGAACAGGGTTTGAAACAGAGCAAACCTTAAATTGCTGCATTTGCTGATATCCTGCTGCCACGCTGCTAATTTTTAAATGATCAAAACAACTCCACTTCACCCACCCCCCCCCACCTCATCAAACACGGACTGCTGCCCCAAATCACAATGGGTCAGGGTAGCAGTGACTTCCTTACAAGTTTGATTGAGAAAGTAGAAGTGGTAGGGGATGTGGAAAGGAGGACGACCTAACATTGGCTGATCAGGAGCATCATGGACTGTTTGCCCCTCTCCCATCAGGGAGGAGGCTACGTAGCACACCAGGACCATCAGACTCAAAAACAGTTACTTTCCCCAAGCAAGGCTGATCAACATCTCCACCCGTTAACCCACCCCTCCACACCCCCAACCACCACTACTTTATCATTCCCCATCAATCACCTTACACCCAGTCATTCCTGTGTTTAACATCTCTTTACGGACATACAATCAATCTATGTATATTACGTATTTATATTCATTGTTTTATATATATTTGCTATTGTACTCTATATCTTATTATTGTGACTTTTTCGTGCTGCATCAGATCTGGAGTAACAATTATTTCATTCTCCCTAATACTTGTGTTCTGGAAATGACATTAAACAATCTTGAATGTTGATTTGCATGATTATCAAAGGGGTCGCATCCTGGTATCATAGAACATAGAACAGTACAGTACAGCACAGGCCCTTTGTTGTTCTGATCCAGCTAAAAGGTGCATCAAATAATCCCCAAAAACTAATCTCTTCTACCCATACAATGTCCATATCCCTCCAGCTTCCTGAAATTCATGTGCCCATCTAAACGTCTCCCAGAAGTCTCTAACGTACTTGGCTCTATCACTACACCATTCTGCACCTACCCTCAGCTTATAATTCTCAAATGGATCGTCACTCCATTATCATACCTGCTAGCGTTTGCTGTGCTACTGCCTTTCCAGCATTACGCCAATGATGTTTCAAAAGCTGGTTTATTGGTTATAAAATGCCTGGAGATATGCTGAACTTACGAACACTGAAGTTCGGGTGTTGGCCCTTCAACGGAGGTACTTGCATCTGAGTCAGGATTAGTTGCTTTAGGACTCAGAAGGTCATAACGTCATACAGCCCAGAAACAGGCCCTTTGGCCCATCACATTTATGCCATCCATTGTTCTCATCTGTACTTGCCCCATCTACGGCTATTTGTTATGTAGTCTTCCATGCCTTGCTGACTCATGTATTTGTATAGACATTTTGTAAGTGTTGTGTGTGTGTGTCATCAACCACCATTTCACCAGGCAGTGCATTCCACAATCTCCCAGTCTCCATGTGGAAACATGCCCCCTTTGATCCTCTCAAAATTTCCTACCTCTCACATATTTATGCCCTCATGTTTTGGACATCACCAACAAAGGGAAAAGATTGTGACTGTCTAGTCTTCATAAGTTTGTATGTCTAATGAACCCATCCTGAAACCTAAACTGACACTATTGTCTAGTGCATAGTCAGAGATTTATTTATGGTAAAGCTTTAAGTCCAGGTCATCTTGACCTTCAGATGTTGCTGAACCCTTCACATCACTGGAAGAAATTCTTTGTGATTTGGGATGAAATTGGATCACCCGAATTGAAACTTCTGTGACCTGGTCAAAGTTTTTCCTTCAACAGACGCCAACAAAATAAGAGTGGAAACAGAAGAATATGAGTGCAGAGTGTACCCAGTGAATCCAACTTTTCCATACATATTCCTTATCAGCTTTCCTTGCCTGCCACTGAACTAAAAGTGAGGACAACTGGAAACGAGTGATATAACCCTGGTTTCACAATAACAATTCTCAACAACAAATGCACAGTACATGCCAAGTGAGCAACAAACCTGATGGTTTTGATTTCTCTAACTTCCAATACTTCTCCTCCTCATTCCTTTCTCTCCCCCCCACCTTCTTATTCCCAGCCTCCGGATAGAGGGGCCCTTTCGAAACAGAGATGCGGAGAAATTTCTTTAGCCAAAGGGTGGTGAATTTGAGGAATTTGTTGCCGCATGCAGCTGTGGAGGCCAAGTCGGTGGGTGTATTTAAGGCAGAGATTGATAGGTTCTTGATTGGACATGGCATCAAAGGTTACGGGGAGAAGGCTGGAAAATGGGGTTGAGGAGGAGATAGAAAAAAGGATTAGCCATGATTGAATGGTGGAGCAGACTCACCGGGCCAGATGGCCTAATTCTGCTCCTGTGTCTTATGGTCTTATTCTGGCCTGAACCCCCTTCCTTTTCAGGGCATCGGCCCAAAACAGCAACTGTCTATTCCTCTCTATACTATAGATACTGCCTGACTTGCTGAGTTCCTCCAGCAATTTGTGTGTTTTGGACAACAACTGTTGGGTTTATTTTCAACCTGTGTTTGTCTAACTCTCCACAGTCCACACTTTGAGACCATCAGAGATCAGGGTTGCTGCAATGATGGGGGATTCGCTCTTTGTAAGTAGAGTTGTTTGCTTATTATTGCCTGAGAATTGGTCAGTGTGGAATGTGTTGACAATGCACTAATACCCTCTGTTTACTTCCAGGTTGGTTCACTACAGGACACTGAGCAATCGACAAGGTAATGATTTAACCGGAAAATCACAGCATTATTTTGTTCCTTTCTCCCCTCCGTTGACATTGAAATCCCTAGTAAACTGGGAGACTCGGCATTAGAGAGGGAGCGCAGGAATTTCATGACTATATTATGCTGGGGTGAGTGAGGTTGACAGCAGTGATGGGGACTAAATGAACTAGCCAACATAGCTCATTATTTCTTTGCAGTTGTAGCTTGCAATTGGATTTGCCAGACACAAGGCTTTGTCCATTTAGACGGATGGACGCACTCAAGGGAAAAAAAACTCAACCTGAGGGTTCCCCTCTTGATCACTCACTCTTCTAACTTATAAATGTATATGTCTGGTCCTTCACTGTTGCGGGGGTCAAAATCCTGTAAAATCCCAGCCAGCAGCATCATTAGAGCTCATTCTGCATATTCTGTGGAGGCTCGGAATCTTACCATCTTGCAGATAACTAGGAACAGGCAAAGGTCCTGGGGGTCAGTTAAATGTAAGTAAATGCTATGCTTTTGTGTCGACAGAAACACAGCTGTCTGAATGGTTCAGCCACTATCTGCTTTTTCTCTGGGGGGGAGGGTAGGAATCACATTTGTAAGTATAATTTTCAAGGAGGGAGGGGGGAATTCTTTTGATGGATAAGGGATTCCTCCCAGGAAGAACATTCACCAGAGTGGAGAACAAAACAGACCTTTCTGGAACCCAGATAGCAAAGATCCTTTTGTAAACATCAGCTTGCAATTTAGTAGAGGAACTATGAAGGAACTATGTCAACACTGCAGTTATCCAAGATTCTGAGTGGAGAGGGTTACTCATTCCAGACTCGGCAGTCTGTGTGTAATCACTCTCAGTGGCAATGATTTGTTTTGTTGGGCTTTGGGGGATACCAGTATTCTAGCCTGCAATAGGCCAAGCTCTCTTCTCGTCACTACCAGTGGAGCAGGGCGTACAGAATCCATAGGTCCCACAAGAACAGTTATTACCCTACGACTCAGGCTCTCGAAACAGCATGGATAACTTCACTCAGCACAACTCTGAACTGATTCTACGACCCACAGACACACTTTCAAATGAGAAAACCTGCCGATGCTGGAAATCCAAAGCATCACAAACAAACTGCTGGAGGAACTCAGCAGGGCAGGCAGCATCTATGGAAAAGAGTAAACAGTTGATGTTGCAGTCTGAGACCCTTTATCGGGACTGGTCCTGATGAAAGGTCTCGGCCTGAAATGTTGACTGGAGACTCACTTTCAAGATCTCTTCACCTCATGCTCTTGGTATTACACTTTTTATTTGCACTGTTTGTCTTCTTTTGCATTTGTTTGTTTGCCATTCTTTATACATGATTTTTTTTTGTAGATTCTATTGTAGCTTTTTATTTTTCCTGTAAATACTTGCAAGGAAATGAAACCCAAGGTTGTATATCATAATATATATGTACGTTGATAATAAAATTACTTTAAACTTTTAAAATTTTAACTATAAGACATAGGAGCAGAATTAAGCCATTTGGCCCATCGGGTCTGCTCTGCTATTTCATCATGGCTTATCCATTTCTGTCTCAACCCCAATCTCTTGCTTTCTCTCCATAACCTTTCATGCCCTGACTAATCAAGAACTATCAAACTCTGCCTTAAATGCACTCAGTGACCTGGTCTCCATAGCTGCCTGAGGCAACAAATTCCATTGATTTACCCCCTCTAATAAAATTCCTCCTCATCTCTTCTCTAAATGGACATCCCTCTATTCTGAGGCTACGCTCTCCGGTCCTAGACTCCCCATCAAAGGAAACATCTTCACATCCACTCTATTTAGGCCTTACAATATTCGATAGTCTTTAATAAGATCTCCCCTTCTAAATTCCAGCAGGTACAGGTCAGAGCTATCAAATGCTCCTCATATGATAAGCCATTCAATTCCAGAATCATTCTCGTGAACCTCCTCTGAACCCTCTCCAATGTCAGCACATCCTTTCTTAAATAAGGGGCCCAAAACTGCTCACAATGCTCCAAGTGAGGTCTCACTGGTGTCTTATTCAGCCTCAGTATCACACTCTTGTTTTTATATTCTAGAACTCTGGAAATGAATGCTAACATTGCGTTTGCCTTCCTCTCCACCCATTCAACCTGCAAATTTAGGCAATGATGCAAGAGGACTCCCAGGTTGCACCTTTGCACCTCAGATTTTTTTTGTAAACTTTCTCCCTGTTTGGGAAACAGTCTATGGTTTTTATTCCTTCTATTACATCACAACACTTGGGGTGCAAACTGGGTTCCAGTGGCATTGGAGTTAATCCAGCAGCAGGAGTGTGAATCCCACGGTGGACGACTATTTGTAATTCAAATCATGTGATAAATTTGAAATAAAAATCTATTATTAGTGACTCAGAAGCATCTGGCTATACAATTGTAAAAAAATATGTATCTGTTTATTAGTGTTTTCCAGAGCAGGAAATCTGCCATCTTACTTCGGTAGGTCTTTATATGTCTCCAAACCTTTGCCAATGTGAGTGACTTATTAACTATACTTTCAGCCACTCAGTTCAAAGGGAATTAGAGATGCACAATAAATGTCAGTCACGCAGACGCTATCCTCAACCTAGCATGAATAAATTAAAAATCCCGCCTCAAAGCTTAAGATGCAAAAGTCATTGATTCATACAGCACAGGAACAGGCCCTGTGCTGCATACTGAATAAGATCCTCATCTGAACCAGTCCTATTTGCCCGCATTCAGCCCATATCCTTCCAAACAAGGGGTCCCTAACCTTTTTATGCCATGGAGCAAGGAATCCATGGACACCAGGTTGAGGAGACCTGTTCTCCACCTTTCCTGCCCATTTGCCTATATAGGCACCTTTTAAATAATAGTGTGCAGTCGTCCCTTCTTCAACTCCTTCCCCAGCAGCTCATTGCATACACTGAACATTGTCTGGGTGAATACGTTTCTCTTCAGGTCCTTATTAAATCTTACCCCTCTCACCTTAATTCTCCATCAATGGGGAAAATGTGCATATTCACCCTAGCTATGACCCTCTTGATTTTTATACACCTCTATAAGATTGCCCCTCATTCTCCTAGTTCCAAAAACAAAAGGAGTCCCAACCTGCTCTCCATAATTTAGTCTTTTGAGACCTGGCAACACTTGGAAATCTCCTCTATAGCTGGGTCGGGCAGCATCTGTGGAGGGAAGTGCAGAGTTGATGCATCGGGTCAAGGCCCTTCATCTAGACTGGAATATAGAGGGGAGATAGCCAAAATAAAAAGGTGGAGGGAATGGCTGGCAAATGATAGCTGGTCCAAAGATGATTGGCAAATAAAGGAGGGAAGAGTGGGAATAGCGCCAGAAACGGGGAGGTGATGGATGGAATTGACAAAGGGCTGAAGATGATGGTATCTGATAGGAGAGGAAGCTGGAGCGCGGAATGAAGGGAGGGAGGTGGATATAGCAGATGGGAGTGGTGGGGAAAGGTAACCAAGTGAGAAGAGTGTGCTAGTGAAAGGTAAATCGTAAGGGTGAACGAGGAGAAAGAGAGAGTGATGAGGGTTGGGTAGATCAAGATGAAAGGAAAAAGAGACAGAGAGGGAGAAATTTACTGGAAGATGTAGAACTCTTTAACATTTTATGTGTTGCTCCAGACTTCGGTGTCTGGAGATTTTTGTGTATCCACAGAGATCCAGACTGTTTTTCCACTAGGCAGGGGTTTCCAACCTTTTTTATGCCATGGACCAATACCATTAAGCCAAGGGTCTGTGGACTCTAGGTTGGAACCCCAGCACTAGAGTGATGGGCAAACAACCTCGAGGAACAAACATTAAACAAAGACTCTGCTTGCTATCCTCCTTAGAAATAACAGATCCCACGGCATTCCCTAGAAGAGCATAAGGACTTTTTGCTCTCATTTGCTCACCTTTCAGGATTTGGGCTTCATGGGTATGGCCTGCATTTAATGCCTGTCGTTAACTACTCTTCCTCGGTTTTTCTTGGGCACTTAAGAATTGACTGCATAAATACATACAACAAAATCTAAAAAGCAGTCCTGCTGAAGGGTCTCAGCCCAAGATGTCAACTATTTACTCTTTTCCATCCATGTTGCCTAAGTTCCTCCAGCATTTTGTGTCTGTTATCTTAAAAACAATTATCTGATTTTTGTTGCATTCCATTTTTGGAATCCATCGTCAAAGTTGTTCAGTGGGATTCCTGAAGTGGATGTGAAGAATGCTTTAGAAAACCATGTGCTCCTTTCCAAGCAATTGACATAGAAGAGTTACAACATTGGAACAGGTCCTCCAGCCCACAGTTTGTGCAAGGCTAATCAAGCAAATTACTGTAAGAGCTGTTTTTCACGATCGACGGCTATGGAAAGTGAGTATGCTTTCTGCAGTGGGAATCAATCAAGAAGATTGAGTCTTTCTCCATACACAGATAGGCTGGGTCCTTGGTACCAACCTAAATTCACTAATAAATGGAAATAAAAGCCTTCAGAAGCCCTGGGTTTAATCAAATGCTGGCTGCCTCTTTCCAGGAATATCAAGGAGTATCAGCTTACTGATCTTTGCCTTCTACCTGCTGGCCAGTCATTCAGAACAGGTGGACACCTGGCCTACCACCACGCAAATCTGGATGTTGGGATAATTCATTCCAAGAGCCAGCATGGGAATAGTGGGCAGAGTGGCCTCTAGTTGTTTTCATGACAGTAAATGTAACTTTTTTTCTCTTTGTTTTCTATTAACTAAAGGATTGGGGAGGACCCATCTTCCAGGATGCAAGGCTCCTTTCCAGGTATGCGCCCACGAGCAGTCCCTTCAGAAAGCCAAGGACAGTCAAGCATTGGTCCTACTCTCCTTTCCGGGCCTGGGTTAGGAGCTGCTCTTCTTGCTCCAGACTAGAGGAACGCAGCACCGAATCAGGCCCTTCAACTCAACTTGCTATGCCGATCATGAAACCAAGCTAGTCCCATCTGCCCACGTTTGGCCCTCATCTCTCTTAACCTTTCCTATCCACGTATCCAACCAAGTGTCTTTTATGTATTATGTTGCACTTGTTTCAAAAGCAGCTCGTTCCATATAAACATGAAGAAGCCCCTTTTAAATTTTCCCCCTCTTGTTTTAAACCTCTACCATTTAGTTTTTGATTCTCTTTTCTTGATAAAAAGACCATGTGAATTTACCCTCTGTCTGCCATGAGTTTATAAGCTTTTTTGTGTTCTAGGATGAGTAGCACTGTGGCACAGCAGGTATTACTGCTACTTTACAACTCCAGCAGCCCCCAGGTTTGATCCTGACTTCCACTGCTTTCCGTGCGGTGTTTGCAAGTTCTCCCAGTGACAATATAGGCTTCGCCCCCAACTCCCCCCCCCCCCAGCTGATGTTCAGAATCTGGTCTGTTAGGCTATATATATCTGCGTGCCATTACAACACTTAAAATTCCCAATCATCTTTCTAATCCACAGATATTTTGAAACTTTTTAATCCTGACCTCATTGGATACTCTCAAGACAACAGAAGCCATGACAACTCACTGGACCAGTCTACTCTGAAAGTGAAAGCTGAGTATGTTAACTCTGAGAATGCAGTTTTTTTCACTGGCTGTCTCACTGTTGTGGAGTATGAACGTGGGCTTTTGTGATTCTTACTTTCAAAGCTGGGCTGGGAGGCTCACAGGATTCAGAATCATAGAGCCTTGATGCTAGAGTACTGTGCAAAAGTCTTAGGCTCACATATATAGCTCGGGTGCCTTTTCACGGTTCTGTATTTGTCAGTGCGGAGTGGAGAGTGAGTTTGTAAATCTAGTGGGAGCAAAAGATATTGGCAATGGTGAAGGTGAAGTGCTGTTGGGAGGGGTGTAGGACAGGTGGCAGAGGAGTGCTGGGGCAGGGGGTGGCACAGGTGCAGACACACCCAGCCCCAAAACACCAGGAAAGGTCATTTGATTCCAAACAATTGGTTTATTGATCATTACAGAATGTCCCTCTGGTGCTTCCCGTGCTCTCCCCTCTCCCCTCCCCTTTTCTCAACCGTTATTCCCCTCTCCCTGCCCCTTTCCCACTTAGTCTGCTCTAGAGACCCATATCAGAATCAGGTTTATCATCACTCACCTGTCATAAAATGTTATTTTTTCTCTTGTAGCAGCAGTACAGTGTAATACATAAAATTACTACCGTGCAAACGTTTGATTTTCCCTAGCTATCTATATTATATATAACTCTAATATATCTCTATACCGCTAATCGCTCCATCAATCTTTAATCTCTATTCTCTCCTCTCTCTCAATCACTCCCTCTCTCCCCCTCTCTATAGATATCTATATATCTAGAGCTAGGGTATATAGGGTATATGGCTCAGACTTTTCCACAGTACTGTATATAATGTGGAATACTCATCCATACCATCCCATTTGCCTGTGTTTAGCCCATAGCCCCCTGAACCTTTCCCATCCATGGACCTGTCCAAGCGTCTTAAATATTGTAATTATACCTACCTTTACTAGATCTTTTGGTAGCTGGTTCCATATATGCACCCATTCTCTGCATAGGATCCCTTTAAATCCTTCCCATCAACATATGTCTTCTAGTTTTGGACTCCCCTCCCCTGGGAAAAATAATGTGATCATTTCCTTTATCTGTGCCACACGCTATTTTATATACCTCCTTGAGGTGACCTCCTCAGACTCCTGAAAGCCTCTGTTGGTCAGGGTTGATCATGGATGTTGCGTCCTAGCTGTCTAAATACTCAAGCCCGGGCAGAATGATATGGGGAGCAAGCCCCCCTCCTCCATGCACCTGACGAACCCAAAGGAATGGCAGAGACCGATACAGTTTGGCACCAGCAGCATTGAACTCAACATAGGGCCTTAGGGACTCTAGCTTCAGATTTTTCCCTCAGGGTTTTCTCCTGAAACCTTCCCCATGAGTGGTAAAGCCACAAGATGGTGGAGGTTTGAGATCAGGGCTTTCCTTTTCCTAGATGAGCTGCCAACCACAGCTGATGAGCCCTATCTGCCTGAAGTGAAAGATTTTAAAGCGTCAGTAGACCACCTTCGCCCTTCTGTCAGTAGAAATGCTGCTGCCAGGCTGAGTAGCTAAGCCACACATGAGGGCCAGGGGCTGGACCTAGTTGTCAGAGGCTATTTGAGGGGCATGCCATTATAGGTCATGGGAGCTTATACCCATCACCACCCCTGACTATAATAACCTTAAGGAACCCTACGCGCCGGGGAAACTAGTCCACAAATGCTTGCACCTGGCAATAAGCTTTACCACCAGAGTTCCCCTTTTTCCTGGGTGAAATGGAGATTTAAAATTGAAGATAAACTAGGAAGGGCATTTGACAATAAGCCGATTCTTCATTGATGAGAAATAGATTTCAAATTGGTGCCCAGTGAGCATGTGAATGTTCACAACCATGTTGAGCTGTAGGTTTTAACTGCCAGTGGACTGTCCTTTACATTTCAGCTGCATTCAATGTGAGGACAATCTGCTGTACTCCATACCTCTGAGGACACTGTGCTGTATATATTAGTGAGGGCATTGGGGGGTACTCGTATGTAAATGACTCCTCATGAAGGGGAGAGGCAAAACCACTGAACTGGGGAAGATGGGCATGTGAGAGATCATAGTCATGGAATATTTGCAGCATAGAAGGAGACCATCCTCACCCACCATCATGTCCGTCCCAAAGGCATATTAGCTGTACTGCTCGTTCAGTTAGGTATGGCTAAAAGTCAAATCAAGTCTGTTGTCACGTGCACAAGAAAGGTGAGACACAAGTGCATTGAGAAACTTGCTGGCAGCAGCTTCATAGGTGATAGGTTTGGGCTGCATTCAGAACGTAAATGAGACATCGATTATACAAGGCAGCAAAGAGACAAAAAGAAGACTGTGCATAAACAAGACGTCAGTGCAAAACAAAAAACTACCAAGAGACAACTCCGCAGTCATGCAAGGGGTAGTCCATAGTGTTCCAATGCCATAGTCAGTGTAGATAGAGGGCAAGAAGCAAAGCGGGGTTGATGGGAGGGCGAGAGTAAATAAATTACAAGGGAACAGGGGAATAAGTAGAGACGGAAACGGACGTTATGGGCTTGGTCTGCTGGGCGCTGGTATGAACCCTAAAAAATCTCTATATGCAAGCACATGTAATGTTCCTCTATGGTCTGATGTGTTCTATGACATAAATTTATCAAATAATTAAGTGATCTGTTTATTTTAGGGAATTGCCAGGCCAGGCTTCAAAACTGGTGAGCAGTTTAAAAAATCAGCCGGTGAGTGTTCAGATCATCTTTACGTCATGAAGTGATAATTGTAATGGGCACACGTGCGAAATCCATTGGAGTGCTCATGGTAATGGGCCTTATGGGAAATCCATTGACCAACTGAGGGACACCCCTGTAACTAATGATTGGCTGGATCATTTTGATGATAAACCTTTTCTTGTACCCTCACAAATTCTTGCACATATTAATGTCATAAAGCCATGGGAGAGAAACTTGACTTCAAACAGCAACCCATGCTCTGGGTACAGTTGTGTGGAGATGTTTACAGGCAGTGACGAATATCCAAGGAAGCCGAGGCCTTATAAGGCACTGGTCAGACTGCACTTGGAGGATTGTGAATAGTTTTGGATCCCTTGTCTAAAAAGAGGGTGGAGAGTGTGCAAAGGAGGTTTCCAAGAATGATTTTGGGAATGGAAGGGTTAATGAATGAGGCATGTTTGATGGCTCTGGGTCTGTACTCACTACAGTTTAGAAGAACATGGAAGGGAGGAATCTCATTAAAACTTATTGAATACCAGAGGGCAAAGCCTGTGAATAGATGGACGTCCCTTTAAATCAGAGATGTGGAGAATTTCTTTAGCCAGAGGCTGATGAATCTGTGGAATTCATTGCCACAGATGACCGTGAAGGCCAAGTCACAGGGAATATTTAAATCGGAGGTTGATTGCTCTTGATTAGTAAGGGCATCAAAGGTTATGGAGAGAAGGCAGGAGAATGGTGTTGAGAGGGTTAGCCATGATGAAATGGTGAAGCAGCTTCAATGGGCCAAATGGCCTCATTCTGCTCCTATGCATCATGGTCTAATGGACGCAATGTGCATTCCAGCAGAACATCAAACATTAATTACTCTTGCATAGATTAGACCTAACCAACAGACCTTAGATAGTCAGGATGCACAACCGCTCCTCCCTCCCTATCATCCTCAACATGGGTGCCCCCCTGGGCTGCGTGCTGAGCCCATTTCTGTACACTCTGCTCACACGCAAACACCCAAGTAATCATGTTGTTCACCAGTGACAGGGCAGAGGTGAGGTTCATCATCAACAACAATGAGGCAGCTTGCAGTGAGGAGGAGGAAGTGCTCGACGCCTAGTGCCAGGCAAACAACGTCTTTATCAATGTCAACAAGATAGAGGAGATGGTTATCAACAGGGGAACTCGCACCCCTCACACCCACCTTCACATCGGTGGCACAGCGGTGGAAACTGTCAGCAGTTTCAAACCCCTGGGTGTTCACATCTCACACAACCTCTCATGGTCCCAGAACACATCCTACACAATCAGGTAAGCTCACCAGTGCCTCCACTGAGATTTGGATTATGCACATCAATAGTCAAGTAATTCCACAGATGTGCAGTAGGGATCGTCCTTACAAGCTGCATCACTGCATGGTATGGAAACTGCTCTGCACTGTACAGGAAGGCTCTACTGTGGGTAATTAAAACTGCACAACACATCACCAGCACCAACCTACCCACCATTAAGGACACCTATACAGCAAGGTGCCAGAAAAAGACCAGTAACATCATAAAGGATCCCACCCACCCTGCTCATGGACTGTTTGTCCTATTCCTATCAGGAAGAAAGCTACACAACATCCATGCCAAAACCACCAGTCTCCAAAACAGTTTCCCCAGACAGTATGACTGATCAACACCTCCGCCCACTAACCCACCCCACCACACTCCAACCACCACCACTTTATCAATTCCTGTCAGTCACCTTATGTACAGACACTCCTGCGCCTAGTGTCACTTTATGGTCATACAATCAATTGATGTATGTAAGCTGTCTTGTGTAATTATATTTATTGTGTGGTTTATTATTAATATGTCTTTACTTTATTGTGTTTTTATTGTGCTGCATCAGATCTGGAGCAGCAATTATTTCATTTTCCTTTACACTTGTGTTCTGGAAATGACATTAAACTATCTTGAATCTTGAACTATAATTCAGCTGCTGCCAATCTGTGTCAATATCCTTTGAACTTTAATAAGATTATATGTATACATTTCCGCATTAAAACACAGAACAATACAGCAAAAGAAAAGGCCCTTTAGCCGTCAATGTTATGCTGAACTAATTAAACTAGTAACTAAATGCTTAATTGGACCTTAATGCAAGATCTATATCCCTCCATTTTCTGCAGATTCATGCGTCTATTTAAGAGCCTCTTAAGTAAACACCTCTGGCGTATTTGCCTCCACCACCATCCTTGGCAGCTTGTTCAAGGCATCCACCACTCTCCATATAAAACAACTTGCCCTGCACATCTTCTTTAAACTTACCCCCTCCACCTTAAATACATGTCCTCTAGAATCAGATAAAAATACTGGTTGTCTACTGTATCCATAACTCTCACTATCTCACATCTCTCTATCAGATCTGTCCTCAGCCTCCACCACTCCAGAGCAAACAACCCAGCTTGTCCATCCTCTCCTTGCACACCCCTTCCTATCATGGCATATATTTTCTGTACCCTCTCCAAAGCCCCCTTTAATGGGGAAACCAGAATTGAATCCAATATACCAGATGCAGCCTAACCAGAGCTTTATAAAGCTGCAACATACCTTTTGAACACTGTGGCTTGAATAATGACGGCAAGCATGCCATCCAGTCCATCGTTGACATCCTATCAACCCGTTAAGCCATGTTTAGTGAGCTAGGGACAGGGACTCCAAGAGACCTCTGTTAATCACATCGTTCAATGTCTTGCCGTTGACCATGTAGTTTCCTTTTAGATTTGATCTCCCAATTGGGTGAAAAACTGACATGAGAGTCATAAACATTTAGATTATTTTCTTTGATAGGGATTTCCTATGCCCTGTGTCCATATTCCCTACTGTACCTTCCTGTACTAATCCTATGTACCCACATTAGGTCTGTAACCTACTATACAATAGTTACGAAGGAATCTGATTTTTTTAAAGCACAAAGGCACTGGGCAAAGAAGATAGAGAGAAACTTTGCCATTGATGGAAAGGGTAGAATGAGGGTTTAAAGTTCAAAGTAAATTTATTATTGTTACGAACCCCGTAACTGGGTTACTTACCAGCAAAGATAGAGGCGTCCGTTGGAGTCTGGTGATACTATTTTTAACAGTATTTATTAGTAAAAATACACAAAAATAATATCAATGCAAATATACAGATAATATATGTCATTAATACTAAACCTAAAAGTGCGGGTATAATAATAATCAATAAGAAATAAGCTCTATCATTGTCTAGGGGATAATGAATTGTCCGATGGAAATATAAAGTTCGTTTCAGTTCACACAGGCTGCGGTGGTTGTTTGTCGCTGTGTTGTAATTGTTGGAGAGAGAGGGAGAGATAGAAGAATGGGAACAGTTATCGCTATTGTTTTTGCCAACCTTCCTTTATGATTTCGATCCGTCGGTGTCTTGTTGTTGTGGCCGTTCAAGTATGACCTCTCCTTTAGCTAAACAGTTCTTCCGTGATGAGCCCGCCACCCTGGCAAGGGAGGACACACACGAGCTCTCACCGGCTTTCGCTATAAAACGCTGACACTGGATTTCTAGCGTTTCTCCTGGTGCGTCTGAGGGTTGTTTCCCAGACCCGACTTTTATCCTCACTCACGGGGTCTCAGATGTCAATCAGGTTGGGATGATGCAATCCCTCAACCAGCCCACTCTGGCTGCCCTGAGGGGTTTCAATGAATAGTACAGTACTCAATAGACAACTCCTTCTCCAAGAGACAATAGCAGTAATCAGTGGTTCCGTTCCGCTTTTGTTAGAAGGAGATATTCCACTTTGTGTATTCTGGCGTTTCTCTCTCATTACTGACATGATGTGTATCTCTCTCATTTCCTGGGTATCAGACCCGAAATAATAGCGATCTTGCAATTCTCAAATAAGGGGGGGGGGGGGGGGGGGCGACTTTGCACCCTTCGGCCCATCAGAGTTGCTCCACATTCGTAACATTATCAAAGTACATATATGTCACCATAAACAACCCTGAGATTCATTTTCTTGTGGGCAAACTCAATAAATCCAGAACAGAATCAATGCAAGGCCACACTGACTTGGGCGTTCAACCAGTGTGCAAAAGTCAACACACAGTGCAAAAACAAAAATAAATAAATAAATAGTAGTAAATAAATAGATAAACAATGAATATCAAGAGCTTTGCTTGGTGGGGAAGGTTTTGCTTATCTTGTTTCTGTAATTGAGCAAACAGATTTGGGAGAACACATTAAAAATTGGACAGAGGTGCATAAAATAGACAATTTGTATGCTGGCTTGAAACGAGTAACCCACCGCAATGTTCTTTTGAAGGCATAAAGGTGATGAATTTCTGTGGGAAAAGACATAGTCATAGGGCAATAGAACATGGCACAGGCCCTTCAGCCCAACCAATTGATGCCAACCTCTTTGTCCAGCCAGCTAGTCCCAATTTCCTGCATTCAGTCCATATTCCTCCAAGCGTGGTCCCACCATGTATCTATCCAAGTACGCCTTAAAATATTCTGTTTTATCTGCCACAACCACTTCCTCTTCCACATACACACCGCTCACTGTGTGCAAATCTTATCCCCACTCACCCCAAGCCCGTGCTCCTTAGTGTTGGGCTCCCTACCTTTAGCCAAGACCGATCATGCATAGAGTTAGAACAACAGTGTGAAGGGGGTCTTCCTCACAGGCAGATTAAAGATAGGAGGAAGACCATGTTGTCCATGTCGTATGACATTGCACATAATGATGATAATGGTGACAACCCTGAAGAAAAGACTGTTTCCATCCACTTGATCTATGCCCCTCATAGTTCTAACTTTGGGAACACGTGGCCACCAGAGGGATATGGCTACTAATAAAGCAGAGCTACTGAGCTCAAATAACTTCTGGAGGGATGTGAAACTGATTAACTGGTTGAATCGAAAGGATGTTTTGTTAGATTGGATACTGGCCCGGGCCAGGATCTCCCCTCTAGTGGGTTAAAATAGATAAATGTTTGAAGATTGCTCAATGAAATGATTATCTAGAATCAGCAATCTTTTAATAGGCTGATAGAGGTCATCTGTAATTATGCTTAGTGTATAATAATTGCTGTGTCATTTTGGGACTTTGTATCTGGGTGAACATCAAAGTATCAGTTTTATCTGACTATGGCAGGATGTGACATTGACTGACATCCCAGAACACTATATGTGCTGGGAAAAAAAGATCTGGAAAAACCTCACCAAACTTCCCCCCCCCCCATCACCCCCCTCCCCACACAAACACATACAACCCACCGCCACGTAATTCTATTAACAAGGATAGACTGGCCAATTAGAATATGCTTGACTGATTCCATGGTATCCAATAGAAATGAGCTTTGAAAATTTGGCCAGGCAGCTGGGCATCTCACTGGTAAAGTAGCCAAACAGAATCAAAGACCCCACCCATGGGGGCATAAAGGGAGACACCTTTAAGCAATACATAAAACTGATGGGCTTATGGGAGAAGGAAGGATCTGCCTGCACTGCACTTTCTCTATAACTGTAATATTCTGCACTCTGTTTTTTTTCCCCCTCTATTACCTTAATTCACTAATGTGTTGAAATGACTTGCAAAACAAAGTTTTTCACTGTACTCATGACAATAATAAGCCAAATCACAATTTATAATTTAAACAATTCACGTGTTGATGAGACTCCAGACAAATGGACACTTCTGACTGAGTCCAGAGTAGCAATAACCAGTGCCTGTTTCCTTTTCAGCACGTCAACTTTCAGAGGGATTGGAAGCTGATTACAGTTTACATGGGCCTTGCTGATCTCTGTGCATATTGCACAAATAAGGTGATGTCCAAAATACTCCTGTTAAGTAGTGATGTGTTTGTGCATTCAGTATAAGCTGAAGCAATCAACAGGAGGCAGGCCAGACTTGTTAAGGGCACTGAGCCAACAAGAAGACAATACCTAACGATGACCATACTTTGAACGAGTTCAGAGTTAGGTTTGGAAAGGAGCAATGTAATATATTTTCTTGGTCTCTAAATTTCACTAAGGTAACTTAACCAGATGACAACAGGAAAGTGGTCGAAGTGGATGTTGATTAAAACCATGTAAGAACAAAAGATTTTCAGAGAAGAAATAAAATCAATGTATCATCAGATAGTACCTGGGTGGTATGGAAGATCTCTGCCTTCTAAATAAGTGCAGGTCACTGAAAGACCAAAATTACTAGTACACTTATTTGCATTAACACATTACAATGCAAGAATATGGGATGTTAGTTAATGGGCACATTGTGTCTAATGAACCTCATTATCTCTTTCCAGAAAATAATTGAATTAATGGGTGGGATTATGAGTGTATTTATATTAAGTTATATCAGGGCTTCCCAACCTGGGGTCCAGCGAACCTTCTGTTAATGCTGGAGGTCCATGGCATAAAAAAATTGGGAATCCCTAAATTATATGAATTTACATAAGAATTCAGAAAGGTTTCACTTAAAACTCATGGAACAAAAATAATTACTAGTCTGTTTGTTAACCACAGACGGAAAACAGCGAACGTCCCCTCAGTCTTCAGATTTCTGAATGGACAATGAACAAGCCCTTGAACACTGTCTCACTATTTTTGCTCTTTCTTTGCATTAGCCATTAATTTTTAAAAAAAACATGTTTTTCTTATTGTAATTTACAGTATTTGTAAAGTGTCGCACAGTAATGCTGCGACAAAACAACAATTTTCATGACATATGTCAGTGATATTAAACCTGATTTTGATCATCATGAGTGACCAGCCATGAATGAAATAATGGCCATCACAAACCTGTCAAGGGTCTATACTGGGGTCTCAATTATTTATTTTATTTATTATCGTCTTCCCAACAAAAAGAGAAGATACCTGCAGGTTTGTCGATGACACTCAGGTGGTGACTTTTTAGGCAGCTTAGCAGAAACCTAGAACTATGGAAAGACACTAATAGATTAAAGATGTGACACTGTTGGCAAATAGATTTCAGCATAGCTGAATGCAGGGTCATCTACACTGGAACATAAACAGGTAGATCCGTTTATTATTTAAGGAACAGCAAAGGTTCTAAGAGATTTAAAGGTCTGTATACGAAACTAATACATGGGAGATGAAAAATAAACATGAAGGCTAATGAACTGTATATGGATATGACAATGTGACGGGAAGGAAGTTTTGCTGCAACTGTATAAAATGGGAGCAACGCACACAAAATGCTGGAGGAACTCAGCAGGTCAGGCAGTATCTATGAAGAGGAATAAACAGTCAATGTTTTGGGCCGAGACCTTTGTCTTCAGGACCTTTCATCTTGTGTTTACATAAACTGGGAACAATTTCAGGGTCCACTTTGTTGAAAGGATGCATTGCTCTTGGAAAGTATTCTGGGGTTACATTGTGACAGGTAACTTAAACTAGATCTGTGGTCACCATAAAAACTCAGGACTGATTTGATTTTAGGATTTTGGAAGGATGCATTCAGATCGAGAGGAGGTATTTCCACAGGCGACAAGAAGTGAAAAATTGCTGATGCTGGAAATTTGAAACAAAACTACAAAGACTGGAGATAGTCTGAAGGCTAAGCAGCATCTGGAATGAGAGGGAGAGGCACAGTTAACATTTTAGGCCCATCGTCTCTAATCAGAATTGGCAAATCCAGAAACCAAGCTTGTTTTAAGAAGGAAAATGGGTGAAGAGAACAAAGGGTATGTCAGTGATAAGGTTGGGACTGGATGGGGCTAAATAACACAGATGTTAGAGATACCAGATGAGAGAAGCTGTTGAAGGGTTGTTAATCACAGTCTGCCTAAAAGAGGAGTAAGTAGAGAGAAAGCAGAGAAAAAGGCAAAATCAACCCTTGCACTGTGAAATGCAAAGTACATCAGCCACTGAAAATTTGAAGCAAAAGAAAATACTACTAATACTTAGCAGGGCAAGCAGCATCTGTGGATGGAGAAATAATTGGTACTTACATGAAATTATTCAAAGCCTTCATCAAAATAAATAAAGTAACTGACAGAATGCCTATAGATTTGGACAGGAAATTCTTAGACTGGGACAAGATGATGTTCAATGTCTTTAAGGTATTCTGTTCCTTTCATTTCCTGATTCAGGAATATTACTCACCAGAAAATGTTGCATCCAGACTTAAAGAGGCTCTGGATATTCTGTATCAAGAGGTAAGCACAGTATTTTGAGCAACTTTCTTGCAGACATTATGATGGGTTGATACAAACACTCTCCTGGAACGATCATGCTTCAGATCCTCATCTGAGAAGTAAATCTGAGGATGGATTTATTTGTACTGAGGGGCATTATTGAATCAAGTGTACAGCACAACGTGAGGCCATTCATCCCATTATAATCCCAAAAGAAAATAGGATAATTGGGTAAGCTTATTTCCCAGTATTTGTAACTCTACAATCTACAGATTTTTAAGTGGTTAATCAGATGCTGCTTAACTACAGTGAGGATGTCTGCCTCCCTTTTACTTCAAACTGTAAATTCCCAACACTGCATTATTAAGCAAAGATTCATGCATCTTGCCTCTAATCCTTTTACATTTTTTACAATCCAAAGATAAGGGTTAAGCCTCTTTTTGAGAAGGGCTTGAGAGTGGGAAGCCTGCAGAATTCTCTGCCACAGGTTTACCTTCATCAACTAAGTTCTGCTACTCCTGTTTCACAACTTCGTTCTGACCTTAACCTGGACTCTTCAGCTATTGTGCAGTAGAAGTTCACCAGGAATCACGGGTCAAGAGAAGGCTCACCTTCCCAAAGCTGCCCAGCCTGTGTTCTGTACCACCAGTACCACCAAGCCATTCAGCCCGACTCGCATTCTCTTACACAAAGTTCCTCATTACTTATCAATGATCTCTAACACACTGTGAACCAGCACACTATTTCACCACGGACACATATCTCTGCAGGTACCACGAGCCTTTGTGAATGTTGTGGAGATGCAGAGCATCGACAGCCTCCTCCAGCGGTATGGCCCGAAACTCTCTGTACAAGAACCAAGGTAAAATCTTCAGTCAGAGCAGAACATTCTGTTCTTGTCATCAGTTTTAAATCACACATGTCTATAATTAGTTTTTTCCCATTGGGACCTTTATGATATTTATAATCTGCAAAGACATGTTTATGATTTTTTTTTGATCACCAGGGATTTTTGTGACTGCTTGGTCAAACTCCACAACTCAGGAAAGTTATCAGCATACAACATTAGTAGGGACTTCATGGTAAGTAGCACTTTAACCTCATTTATTACTATTGGAGAATTATGCATAAATTTATATTTACAGCATAATGCACTGACAGCACAATTATAAAAAGTTGCTTAGTATGGCATAAGGTTTGACCTGCACACACAAGGGCACACTATGAAGATGCAGTGCAAATAAACATTTGTTGGGTCAATACCCAGTCAGACTATTAACCTGCCTGAGTGAAGAGGTAACCAGGGGCCCCTCAGAAACCATGTGCATGTTTTTGCAAAAGGTGTAGGTGAAGGAATTCCCTATCATGTTCCTGTATTCTGCCTTATAGTTAGTGGAAAGACTTTGAGTGTTTGTTGTGTACAGCTACATGTATTTGTAAATACTGTATGTACGTGCATGCGTGAGACTTCATTGAGGTTGTCTCGTGTGTGTGTGTATCATTATGTGTAAATCCTTCATCTGTCTGCATGTCTGTGTGTGTTCAACGTGTGTGTGCATATATATTTCTTATATTCTTGTATACTTTGGTTCGCGTACGCCTTTTCTGTCTAGTTGCGTGTGTCTTTCTGTTTCCGCGTGTGTGTTTGCGTGTTTAAAACCAGTGCTCGGTCTTGCCTTAGACTCATCTGGTAGAATAGATGTGAGCAGAACTGCACACCAAGGTGACAGAGTGACCATTTAAAAAAAAAAAGACAAATGGGTTTTCTTTCAACAAAGCAGGCATTAAGACTTTGGTATGGTTCTTGTTATAGAATGCCATTCGGGAGCTGGTGTACTCCGGGATCTACGACAAGCGCAAGGATTACACGGTGGTTCTGCAACCCTTCCTCAGGAACCTGGAGCTCCCGCTCACTCCGGTGAGTTTATTAGTTCAGGTGGTTCCAGTATCCATGGCGAGGCAGGCAGGGTAGGTGGAGTGCACAGACCACGTGGGAGAATCTCAAAACATAGAATTCTTACCAATCTTGCTGAGAGAGACTGACTGAGTCAAAGAGACAGACAGATAGAAACAGAGCCACGTTAACACACACAAAATGCCGGAGGAACTCGGCAGGCCAGGACATCTGAGTGGTCTCGGCCCAAAATGTCGACTGTACTCTTTTCAACAGATGCTGCCTGGCCTGGTGGGTTCCTCCAGCATGTAGTGTGTGTTGCTTGGATTTCCAGCATCTGCAGATTTTCTCTTGTCTGTGACAAGAATATGTTAAAATGTGTTGCTCGGAAATAAATTATTGATACCTGGCCTGGCTGTGGTAAAACACACATCTTCATCTGATCCCGGTGGCTGGTGCTTGGGACTATCCATGGGAAGGTTGTTCCTCTGCCAACTGGCCTCTGGCCCCATGAGGAAAGAGAGTTATTGTCCTCCGTGGCATCTCGGGCGCGAAAGAACATTGGTTGATAGTGACACAGGAAACTGCAGACGCTGGATTCTGGAGCAACAAACAGCCTGCTGGAGGAGCTCAGCAGTCAAAAACCCTGCATCAGGAATCATGCAGGGTCCTGACGCCTTTCCCTCACAAATGTTGTCTGGCCTGTTGAGTGCTTGCGGCAGATTGTTAATCCCAGGTGACGATGCTGCAGCGGGATGCTGGGGGTTCCCATGACATTGACGGTGATGGGAAAGGAATTGTATCACAAGACAGTAAAACATCTACAACTTGGGGCAAAGACAATAGTCATTCTTTGAATTTGTTGGTCCTCAGTGTTGGAAGTTCTATGGCAAGGAAGTTGCTATTGTCACAAATTTCATAACCTTACAAAAAATATTAAATAACACAGCTACAGACCATGGGATTTGGAGGGGCCGGATACTGAGTGTGTGGAAAGTCAAGCAATGTGTCCTGAACTAGGAGTGACGACAGGCTGGAATCTAATCAAGGGGTTCAGAGGATTTACATTTCAAAGTTCAAAGTAAATTTATTCTCATAGTACATATGTTACCATATACAACCCTGAGATTCATTTTTGTGGCTATACTCAATAAATCTATCATAGAATAATAACCATAATAGAATTAATGAAAGACCGCACCAACCTGGCCATTCAACCTGTGTGCAAAAGACAGCAAATTGTGCAAATACAAAAAGAAAGCAATAATAATAAATAATCAAGCAATAAATATTGAGAATGTGAGATGAAGAGTCTTTGAACTTGAGTCCAGAGGTAGTGGGAACTGTTCAGTGATGGGGCGAGTGAAGTTATCCCCTCTGGTTCAAGAGCCTGATGGTTGAAGTCTAATAACTCTTATGCAGAATAATAAAATATTATCTATCCAGCAGTGACTGCAGACTGGAACCTAAACAAGTTTATGGATAGCATATGTCTAAATGTGTTTCATGTTGTATTGACCACATGTATCTTACATACAGTATATCTACTCTGTGTTTAATTTTCCTTGCAGAGTGGCAAAGCTGATCCCAGTTATTTATCACAGAATGGCCTCCATTTCAGTTTCAAGAGCCACACCCCTTTAGCCAGCGGTCTTTGGAATAATATGGTACGTAGAACATTTTCTGTGCCAAATCAGTTCCGCCTAACTAAATTCTCTGACCTTTCAAAAAATGTAACTTCCTCTTTAAATGCTCCTAATGATCCAGCCTGTATAACTCTCTGGGGTAAAGAATTCCTAATGTTCACAACCCTCTGAGAATATAAGTTCCTCGTCACCTCAATTTCACGTGACTGCTAATAATCTTCAAGTTCAAATTCAAGTTTATTTTTATTCAACTGTATACATATATGCCACCAAACAACATTCCTGTGGACCAAGATGCACAATGCAGTACATAAGACTCACACACAACACATAAAGTAATATTACCACAAATACATTAAAATATTCCAGAAGATTGACATCTAGCATGAGGGACATTTATGACATAAGTCAGAAAGTTAACAGTATAACACTTCTGGCGCTTCATAAGTGATGAGACTTGGGTGGTGGCAGAGAGTTCAGTAGTCTCACGGCCTATGGGGCGAAGCTGTTTCCATCCTAAAAGTTCTTGTCCTAATGTTACGGTACCTCCTGCCTGATGGTAGGGGGTCAAAGCAATTATGGGACAGATGGGAGGGGTCCTTGACAATGCTAAGGGACTGGCATATGCAGCAATTCTAGTAAGTGTCTCTGAAGGGTGGAAGAGAACCCCTAGTGATCCTCTCAACAGTCCTCACAGTCATTTGTTGACAGATGCCTTGCAATTCCTGTACCAGACAGAGATGCATCTGCTCATTTCACTCTCAATGATGTAAATAAGTCCCTCCATCTGAGATATATACTCCTACCAGCCACTCGTGATCTTTCATGCTTCATTAAGATCACCCTCTCATTCTTTGTAATGCGGAAGAACATGAGTCTAATTTCTTTAGCTGATCATGATTGTACAGCCCTATCAGCCCATGAATTGGCCTGGTGAATCTCTTCTGGATTGCGAGCATTGCCAATATATCCTTCCTTAAATTAGGGGACCAAAGTTATGCCTGGTCTCACCAATACACTGTACAATTGTAACAATTCTTCACTATTTCAAAACACCAACCAACTTGTAATAAAGGCTGTATGCTAATTGCCTTCCTTTCCAGTTGATACACCTGCAAACTAACTTTTTGTTACCTGTGCATAAGAAAGACGTAGATCTCTTTGTACTTCCCTCAGCTGCAATCTTCCTTCAAGTAGGTAATACCCTGCCTTTATAATTCTCCTTGCCAAGGTGCATAGCTGACTTTTAAACTCTGTTTGCAAAGTTTCTACCCACTGACTCAATGTACCTCAATATAGTTGTCATGCCGTAACATCCTCATCAGAACGTCTCAGCCCATTTAGTTTCAATCTTAAAAACCCAAAGCAGTTCATTAACTGGCTGCTGTTCTCCAATCTTTGCAGCCCGTCCTGACTAAACCAAAGCTCCTTTTCTTGAGAAGCACCTCAGCAATGATTTGGAAAATCCACACTTCTTATTTACACTTTGTACATTCCTGCATATTTGGGTTCATTGGCCTTCTACACTGCTCTTTCTAACAAAAAATTAAACAAAGTTATCACAATCCAAGCAACACACACACACACACACAAACTACTGGAGGAACTCAGTGGGCCAGGCAGCTTCTATTGAAAAGAGAACAGTAGACATTTCAGGCCAAGACCCACAGCAGGACTGGAGAAAAAAAGCTGAGGAGTAGAGTTAAAAGGAGGGGGGGAGGGGAGGGATGATAGGTGAGACCAGGATAGGGAGGGGTGAAGTAAAGAGCTGGGAGGTTGATTGGTGAAGAAGATACAGGACTGGAGAATGGGAAGCCTGATAGAACATGGACAGAAGACCATGGAAGACAGAAAAGGGGGGGGGGGGAGGAGCACCAGAGGGAGGTGAGGGGCAGGCAAGGAGATAAGGTGAGAGTGGAAAAAGGGGATGGGGAATGGTGAAGGAGAGGAGGGGGGGGGCATTACCAGAAGTTTGAGAAATCGATGTTCATGCCATGAGGTTGGAGGCTACCCAGACAGTATTATGAGGTGTTGTTCCTCCAACCTGAGTGTGGCTTCATTACAACAGTAGAGGAGGCCATGGATAGACATATCGGAATGGGAATGTAAAGTGGAATTAAAATGGGTAACTACTGGGAGATCCCGCTTTTTCTGGTGAACGAAGAGTATGTGCTCAGTGAAGTGGTCTCCCAATCCATGTCGGGTCTCACCGATATACAGGAGGCCACACTGGGAGCATCGGATACAGTAGATGACCCCAACAGACTCACAGGCGAAGTGCCGCCTCACCTGAAAGGATTGTTTGGGGCCCTGAATGGTAGTGAGGGAGGAGGTGTAGGGACTGGTGAAACACTTGTTCTGCTTGCAAGGTTAAGTTCCAGGAGGGAGATTGGGGGGTGGGGGGGGGGGGGAGAGGGTTGAATGGACAATGGAATCACGTGGGGAAAAGCAGAAAGTGGAGGTGGGGGGGGGGGAGGGAAAGATGTACTTGGTGCTGGGATCCCATTGGAGATAGTGGAAGTTCTGGAGAATTACGCGCTGGACGCGGAGGCTGATGGGAAGGTAGGTAAGGACAAAAGGTACCCTATCCCTGAGGGTGGCGGGAGGCCTTATATCTTCTTCACCAATCAACCTCTCAGCTCTCTACTTCACCCCTCCCCCTCCCGGTTTCACCTATCACCTTATGTTACTCCCTCTCCTCCCCCCCCCCACCTTTTAACGACTCCTCATCTTTTTCTCTCCAATTGAGTTGAAAGGTCTCGGCCCGAGACGTCGACTGTTTACCCTTTTCCATGGATGCTGCCTGACCTGCTGAGTTCCTCCAGCATCTTGTGTGTGCGTGTTGTTTGGATTTCCAGCATCTGCAGATTTTCTCTTGTTTTTTTGTTATCTCAATCTGAGATACTTTGGATAAGATAATTGTTAATCGATGAACTGTTTACTGTTATCTGTCCTTGTGCTTCTTCCTCGTGATGGAAGGCAGTGACTTGTTCAGATCAAAGGGTAAATTCTTTGGATGTTTGCAGATCTGTTTAATTTGAAAACAAAATGAACAAGATTCCATTTCTGATAAAGGCTATACACGAGACTCACATAAATCAGGATCCTACGCCATTCTGTAACGATGACCACCCGCTGAAACCCGGAAAATGATTTCTTCAGAGGCAGTGATTAATATGGTGATATTGCTGATCTTATCAACCCAAGAAACAGTATTAGATGAAAAGGGAACTAAAAGCCTAATGCATACATTCAGCTCAGTTTATCATCTCCGAATGTCCTCAATCCCTTTCGAGCTGCAGTACAGGGACCACAGGGAATATATCAGCCAAATTAGGCTCAACAAGATCCCAGAAACACCAAATTTGATCATGAAACAATTTTTCTTTACTCTAGTGAAGATGGCCAAAGGGCAAACACAGTGGATTCTGGTTAATTGGGCCGTTGGTTATTTGGGGAGGCGGCTTATTTGGGACAACTCTTAAAGAACAAAAGCTAATCAGTAAAATAGCCAGGATTCTCTTCATTTATTTGGGACACAGTGCTGCCTAAATGGAGCACGAGACTGTTGCTGAACAGTTCCCAACTTGCATCAAACGCGCGCACTTGTGTGGCACTACACTGAGCTTAGAGCAAAACGGTTTTTAAATGGTGTCAGTTGCGCGTGCTGATGTTCAAAAACTAGGGATTTCTGTCACTTATATTTGGTGAGAAGTAAGCAGTGAGACAATTCAAAACTGATTTGCTCAAACAGTTCAGGCTTGGAGATGCTGGAAGTGAAAATGAAATGATTTCACTATTTCAACAAGCTGGGAACCATGACAAAGTTGAAGGTATCGACAATCATCTTGAATGTTACAATGAAAATGAAGATATGAAGGCTGCGACCATTTACAGCATTCTATGAAGGCAGTTTACTCTCTATGCTCAGTGTCTGCACTGATTTTTTATTTACAGTCAATCAAAAGAACACAGCAGCGTACACTGGGTAAATTCTCTTGTCGATAACTATAATATACAGTTTTATTGGTAGTGTTCCAATTCATTCTTTGGTACTCAGTTAAATGGTAGCTTGTCTTTGTTATATCTTTTAAACTATTTCTGTGAACGTTTGGCTAACTGGGGCATCTGTTAATTGGGCCAAAGTGTATTGATTCCAATGTGCCCCAATTAACACAAGCACGTACTTACTTACTGCCCATTATGCTGTTGGCATTTAGGGTTCTTCCATCTCTGTCAGTCCTTGGCCACTCAGATGTAGAAGGGTTCTTCATTGCTGTTTCTGTAACAGTTTTGTTTTACCAGTCAGGGTTGTCAGCCCTGAGCTGAACCCCCGAACCTGCACCACTCTTAGTCGGGCCTCTACCCTTTGATCTGTTTGGCATGGGTGTGTCTACCAAAGGCCAGAGCATAAAGCCCTGACTCAGGCAACATAGCTTTCTGGGTCACTGCGGCACATAAGCCTCCAAATCACGACAAGGTCGTGGTGTTCTTGGCAGAAACACTTGCACTATCTTGGACTTTAATGTTATAATTGTGTTGGATCTGCCTGTCTCTGATAATGCTGTTAATTGCTGCAGTGATACTCTGATAGCCATATATCACTGGCCTTTGCTGCTATCTTCATTTTCATCACTGTGACTGTTCCATTTATTGCCATCAGCAACCCTTCACCACACCCTCATTTATTTTCCTCTGGATGGGAACAAACTGACAAAGCCAATATTTTTGCCCATCCCTGATTGCCTTTAATGAGGCCGTGATAAACTGCCCTCTTGAACCATCAGAATACCTGTGGTGAAGGATCCATAGTTTCCCGGGGAAGCAGTTCCCAAATTTGTAGTCAACTCCTAGAACTGTCTCTGTTGTTCTACTATTGCAGAAACAATGTCTGCAGCAGAAGGCTATCAAAATCCTCAAGTCATCCCATTAGATCATAGCTGGCCTATCCTTAACTCTACTTCCCTCCCTCTGTTACATAACCCGTTCCTTTCTGCGCCTTGGGGCGCATCAGGCGGCAACCTTGCTGTTTCATTGGCATTCTTGTCTGTTTTTTATGACGTCAATTTGCTAGCTCAACTTAGCATAGAAGGAACCGGCTGGATTCGAACCCAGAACCACTAGCCCCAAAGTCTGGTGTGGATGCCATTACACCACAAGCCAGCTCTGCATAGCCCTGATTTTCCATTAGCTCTTTGAAAGAGAGGTTGAAAATCAGACTGGCATGATGCTTTAGATAATAATGCTTTTGCTGGGTTTCCTTTAGACTGGATCAGCTCCAAACCTGATGGAAGATCGTTAGCTGAAGCATTAGGCTCTCACTACAGGCAGCCTTTCCATGTGCTTGTCACCGTTGTAGACAAGCAAACTCCATTGTGATGGACTAGTGATAGTGAGTTCTTTGAAACCCATGTCCAAAACAACGAGGCCAGCACAGTGACCGGCCTGGGAACACACCCCCACTCCAGCAACAAATACGCTAACTGCTCACAGACCCATGAATCACACCCCCCACTCCCACTTCCTTGTCAAACCGATGAAGGACCTTGAATCTCTGTAGAGCCTCAAACGCATTCAGAAACTATTGAAAGTCAATTAAACAAGTAAATATTAATTTATTAGATATTTAAAAAGTAAGTTCTAAAAATATACAATCTAAAAATATGAACACAAAAGATTCCACAGATGCTGGAAATCCAGGGCAACATGCACAACAGCCTTCATTAGGTCTCGATCTGAAATGTCGACTGTTTATCCTCCTCCATAGATACTGCCTGACCTGCTGAGCTCCTCCAGGTCAGCAATATATTTTTAAAAATCCCTTTTATGGACAAGGTGTATAGAAACAGGAAGTACTGAAAAAAGCAACACACACAAAATGCTGGAGGAACTCAGCAGGTCAGGGAGCACATACAGAAATGAACAAACAGTCGACGTTTCAGGCTGAAGCCACGAAACAGAAAATACTGAACAGCTCAGCAGGTCAGGTAGTTCTATGGAGAGAAGAAAAGTTAATGGTTTGGGTCCAAGACCCTTCATCAGAACAAGGGAAAAAAAGGAAGCAGGTTAGTTGGAATAATGCAAGAGGCCACACACAGGTAGGTCAAAAGAGGGAGCAGGGCAGGGAATTAAAGGGGCAGCAACCAGAAGATCAGAGTCATTCCTGCTGACTAAACACATATGCCCTACACAGCAATGGTCCTAATCTGCAGCCTTCTAGGGTAAATGCCAAATCCTCCACCCTTCGATGACTCTCTCTCTTTCCGTGTGTACAGAACTGGCCATTTCTATCTGTCATCTTTTTCACTCAGCTGTTTTCAGTCAAAGTTGAGCTTATGCACAATTACTGTACGTGTTTGCAAGGGTGCAATGAAAAACTGACTTGCAGCAGCATCATATAAACAGAAGACAGGCATAAATTGCACAGAGCTAGTACAGTGTTAGTGAAGTCTGGCCTGATAGACGTGTCTCACAGCCCCGCTATTAGTAACACGTTACACAGACAAAGGACAGTCCAATTCTAACAGCTGCATGAATTTATTTCATCTCAGTCAATCTAAGATAATATTCCCTTCGCTTTACCCCTTCCTCCCCCATCTCTGCCGCTAAAAGTTAACTAGTCGTCTCTCTTTCCCGGTTTTGATGAAGGATCTAAGCCCTGAAACATTACCCGTTGCTCTTTTCACAGACACCGCCTGACGTGCTGAATGCGTCCTGCATTTTCTGTTTTTTATATCAGATTTTTTGGCATCTGCACTTTTTTCTATTTTTCACTTTTTACTTGTCCTCACAGCTGGTGGAGCTGCTTGTTTCTGGCTCCAGTGCGCCGGATTCAAAACCGCTCTCCGAACCAGAATCAGGTTTAAAATCACCGGCATGTATAATGAAATGTGCTGTCTTTGCGTCAGCAGTACTATAATAATACATAATAATGAACTGTGTGGAGTTTGCACCTTCTCCCTGTGTCTGATTCAGTTTCCTCCAACATCCCAAAGGCATGCTGGTTGGTCGTTTAACTGGCCACTGTAAATAGACCCCAATGTGTTGGTTAAGGGGGGGGGGTGGGGGTAAATTTAATATCAGTCCGGAAGAAAGGTCTCAGCCCAAAACGTTATCTGTTTGTTCATTTCCATGGATGCTGCCTGACCTGCGGAGTTCCTCCAGCATTTTATGTGTTTTGCTCTAGATTTCCAGCATTTGCAGAATCTCGTGCGTTAATGTTGCTATTTGGTATTTTGGATTATTGCTAAGGTCAGAGACGGTGCTGTTAATTCCGTTCTGGGGACAATCGGTCATCGACTCAGAGAGTAAGGAAATGGGTCCTTCAGTCAATCAACTCTATGCCCACTATCAAGTGTCCACCGTTACCAATCCTATCCAAATCCCATCTTATTCTCCCTCCATTCCTATTAAATCTTCCTGGATGTTTTTCCTTGCATAATCCGGACAAGTTACAGTACCCAATTAATCTACCTACCTGCACATTTTCGGGAGGTGGGAGGGGGCACTGATGTACCAGGGGAAACTCACGCTGTCACGGGGGGGGGGGGGGGAAGCATGCGAACTCCACACAGACAGCACCAGAGGCCAGGTCTCTGCCCCTGAGAGGCAGCAGCTCTACCATCTGTGCACTGTCCTGTTCAATGAGGTTGGCACTGAACATCACATCTCTCTTCCTCTTAACAGCTCGAGCCCGCTGGGCAGAAAAATGAGGTCCTTAAGTTATCACCAGCAGCCCCTCGGTTGCATTGCCCAACCAAGGTATGATCAGACCAATAGTGCTTTCTGTTTTCAGATAGTAAACTTGTTTCTGTGCTGTCAAATTATTTGTCTCATAGCCAACAGCTTATCATATTTACAGTATAAACTGTAGTATTGAATTGCTTTAACTCACTACTGTCTGTTGACTCCCAAAGGAAAGACCCTACCTCTTCACTAATCAGAATAGCAACTACGGGGTGAACCTGCAAGGAGAGGCCAGAGGCTCCAGCTGGGAGGTAAGGAATACAAGAAAATAGCAACAGGAGTAGGTCAGTATTCCCATCAAAACTGTCCCGCCAACAATATGAACTTGGATGATCTCAATTACTCTTCTATGCCAGCTCCCCATAGAACTCCATTTCCTGATCTTTTAATAATGTATATCATTAATGTATAGAATGTCACTGTGCAAAAGTCTTAGGTACACACAGTATACCATATATAGCTAGGGTGCCCAAGACTTTTGTGCGGTTTAGTATTTGTCAACAAGGAGCAGAAAGAGGGTTCATTAGTCTGGTGGGAGCAAACGATGTTGTGAATGATGAGGGTGGAGTGCCACGGGAGGGGTGTGGGACAGGTGGCAGAGGAGGAGTACCGGGGTAGGAGGTGATGCAGGTGCAGATACACTCAGCGCTGAGATATCAGGCAAGGTCATTTGATTCCAAACAATTGGCTTATTAATCATTATAGAATGTGTCTCTGATGCTTCCTGCTCCCTCTCCCTTTTCCCAACCATGATTCCCCTCGTTCCCACTCTCAGTCCACAATATCAGAATCAGGTTTATCATCACTCACCTCTCATGAAATGAGGTTTTTTTTTTACTGTAGCTCTACCATGAATATTTCTAATGATCTAACTTCCACAATCTTCTGGGATAGAAAACCTCTGAGATTCTCTACACTCTTCAAAAAAGTTTTGTATATATTACCATTTTAAATAACGGATGCCTTATCTTGTAACTAGATCTACCCTTTGAGACCCTCACACTGGGGCAAACATTGAACATTAACCCTGTCAAGCCCTTTCCACAAGTACACACCTGAAAAGGATCACACTTCATTCTTCCGAATTCCAAAAAACAGAGACCCAACCTGTCCAGCCTCTCAACCCTCCTCTTCCTGGTGTATACCCTTCACACTACTGCATTATTTTTTGATAAAGTGACCAAAATACTGTATGCATGACACATTCTGTACACCAGTAAAAAAGCACAAGAGGAAACTTGCCTTCAAAACTTGTGCCTTTGCTACCTTCCTCCCTCCCTTCTCAATTCCTGGCCAATTTTACTCATTTCCACCCTAACATATTGAGCATCTTGTTTTTGCAATACACACCACATTTCTAAATTTATCTTGTTTCCCTTTTGCATTGAAAGACTGCTCTCTGCAGCTTTGCTATTGCCAAGTGTTGAGCTTTCAGACATGAGATTCCATCAGGGTGTTCTGCCCAGTCGTATCCAGAATTATTGGGGTAGACAATTTCACAAATCTTCTGGATATCCAGCACCATCTGTTCTTGCACCTTCACTATAATTTGCACAATTAAATTGATGCATTTCTTTGTATTTTCAACTAATAAGTTGCATCTGATTTTTAACCAGGATTTTGGTAGTGAAGTGACTTGCACGGAAAGGGCACCGTCTAACACAGTTCCAGTCTCAGGTATAGTGAAAGTTTATGGTGGGATACCATAAAGAAAGTAAGAAATTGAAGCAGGTGTCTGGCGTTTTCATGACTGATCAATGAGATTGTAGCTGATATTTTATCTCTGTGTCTCTTCTCTGGCTAACCTCATTCCTCTTGATTCTCTTAGTATGTACTGTGAAAAATTATCAATAAGACACGGTTGTAATTAACATATTGACTACAAGTTGAAACTCAATATCCTAGCACAGCTGGGACCTGACTAGTACCAGACAACAAAAGATGCTAAGGTACCAAATTTGCCCCCTGATCATCTTCCTCCAAGCATAGGAACTGTTGTGGCAATTATTGGGTTAATCTTATGCCACTCAGTCAGCCACTCCCACATGGGAGAGCTCACATATTGTACAAACAGAGTATCAATAAAGTTCTAATGATCACCATTCAGGGCCCCAAACAGTCCTTCCAGGTGAGGCAACACTTTACTTGTGAGTCTGTTGGGGTAATCTATTGCATCCGGTGCTCCCAGTGTGGCCTCCTCTACATCGGCGAGACCTGACGCAGATCTCTTCGTCAAGCACCTCTGCTCTGTCCGCCATAACAGACAGGATCTCCCGGTTGCCACCCACTTCAACTCTGCTTTACATTCCCATTCGATATGTCCATACATGGCCTCCTCTACTGCCATGATGAGGCCAAACTCAGGTTGGAGGAGCAACACCTCATATAACATCTGGGTAGTCTCCAGCCCCTTGGTATGAACATTGAATTCTACAACTTCTGGTAATTCCCTCCCTCTCCCTTCCCCTATCACACTTTCATTCTGCCTCCTCTTCTAGCTGCCTATCACCTCTCTCATGATTCTGCCTTCTTCTACTACCCATAATGCTTTCACCTTACATTCCTTCTTCACCTCTCTGACCTATCCCCTCCCTGCTTCCCCTCCCCCACCCCTTGATCTTTCCTCTGATTGGTTTTTCACCTGCACCTTCCCCCTCTCCCCACCTTCTTTATAGGGCCCCTGCCCCCTCCTTCTTCAGTCCTGACGAAGGGTCTCGGTCCGAAACGTTGACTGCTCCTTTCAACGGATGCTGCCCGACCAGCTGAGTTCATCCAGCTTGTTTGTACTTATCAACAAAGCTCAGCTGAATAGCCTGCAAGCTGCGTGCTAGTGTTTCCTCTGCCCTCTCCCTCAAGAACAAACGTGACAGGAACTAAGTGTAGACACTCCCTGGATTGTATAAGGGTTCTGAGAATTGTCCATAAATCAAAGTTAACTTACCAGTACAAATAATACAGAATTTAGTTAATTTTAGATCTTATTTAGAATTGATTAATTAGTATGGATTTGCACTACAGATTCAAGACATTCCAGACCTTAGGAATTCCTGGACCACAGAGTTTTGACCTGTAGTAAATTGTATGTGACTTTGTCACTGCACTCTCTATTGACTATGTGATTCATAGAACAATACAGCACAGTACAGGCCATTCGGCCCACAATTCCTATTATTGGAACCTAGCATTAGATCAGGTAATCTCAAGCCAGTTAGGCAATGTTCTCCACACCTTTCATTGGTAACATATGCTCCAGTCATACAACGCTCCAGGGTCATAGAATCACATAGCATTGAAACAGGCCCTTTGGCCTGTCCACTCCACGTGGATCATGAAACACCCAGTTACAGTCATTCTAAACTCATCCCATTTTGCTCTCCTATTCCCATCAACTCGCCCTAAATTCTATTGCTCATTTGCTCACCGCGGGTAAGTTAGTGTTTGATTGACCTACCAAACTGAACTTCTTGAGGATGTGGGAGGGAACTTGGGGGAAACCCACAGGGCGAACGTGCAAACTCTACAAGAGAGGAGTCAGGATCAAATATCGATGCCTTGAACTGTGAGCAATTCTACCAGCTTCACCACTGCCTCAGCTCTTATTTTTTATTTCCAGTTAAAAGTAAATGAAAATAAGCACTATCCCTGCGAACCTCCAATTCTGGACTTAATGAGATGGTCTCAATTCAGGGTTTGACCATTTAGAGATAAGTTGAGGAAAAATATCTTTATACAGTTGATAGTAAATCAGAGAACTGTGAGCATTCAATCACTGAGTATATTCAGGGCTCATAACAGTAGATTTTTGGATACTAAGGGAATATTAGGACATGCGGATCAGCTGGCAAAATGAACAAAAAGTAGAATGCTGTTAAATACCGGGGAAGGCTTGAGGATCTTAACGAGTTGCCATTTCTTACGCCTTTACTCAGCCTGTTGTGATCCCAGCAGAATTACTGGTAAACAATTTGTTCAAGAGCAATAGTGAGTCCAATAGCAATACCCACTGTTGCCATGGTGATGATGGTGCTTGCATCATTGATGCCCTCTCATTGCTACAGGAATAGTCTCTTGTTGAGGTGGATGAGGGATACCAACTCAGCTCACCCGGGGGCTTCCTCCAATCCTCTTGTAGGCCATGTTAATGAGAGTCTCTGCAGGTTATTTGCTATGTCTGAACAATTTGGCATAAGGAACAGAAGCAGGAATAAGCATTCTGATCCTTGTACCTGCTCTGTCACTCAGTAAGACAATAACTCATGTTTAACCCCATTGCCACTTCCCTGCACTCATTCATATCCCTTCATTCCCTTAGTATTTCATTTGGCTCTTCCCTTATCTCCCACTGCCTGACCCGCTCTAATTCTCCTTGACTTCGCAATTGGTTGAGGGATTCTTAATTCTTACTATGTATAAATGGGTCAAAAAAGATGATTTCCTTACCATATACTTCATATAGGAATGAAATAGTGGGAATGTTTGCTTTATATTTCTTAATGGCACAGAAGACCATTCAGCCCATGGAGTCTAGGGCAGCTCTTAGAGCAATTACATCAATTAGAAACTGGATATAAAGGACACTGAGGTAGATGGAGTTGGTGTAGGAAAATGGTGGTGAGGTAGAAGATCAATGATCTTGATGGATGGTGGCACATTCACAAAGGACTGCCTATTCAATGTCTTCCTTTGCTATGTTAGAAGCCTGCTCATGATCAGCCTTCTCTCTGGCACCCCCTGACCTGGAAGTCTCTGGTGTCATAACAATAATACTGCCATGAGATTCGACACAGCTCTTACATACTGCCTTAAGGGTGTTCTGTTTCCAACAGTCAACACAGCAGAGGATCCATGTTGTGTGTTCAATAAATCTAAATGAACATCCAAGCATTATTCCATGTGATTCAGACAACTTTCATAAGTGTTTTGCTCTAACAATATAAATGTTCCAACACAGGCCGGTTCACCTGGTGACCAGTTCTTGATCTGGTCATAACCGGTTGCTGTTCACCGTGACCGGGCGCTCTGTTCTGCAGCTGTGAGCTCATTATCTTCTTCAGTCTAATGAGCCTCCCCTGTGATCTTTCTGAAACCACCCTGGTTTCCTTGGCTGTGTGGGTCTAGGGAAGACAGCCTCCGGCCCTGCCAAACTCGTGAGATTGAGGCGTGCTCGATCCCACCGTAAACCCCGGTTTGTGTGGATGCTGTGTCATTTGCCTCTGGTCCTGTTACAAATTAATGCCGCAAAATAACAGGCAGTACACTGCATACGATTATATTTAGGAATCTTAACTGAAGGGTTAGTAAAGAATAACAAAGAGAAAATTAAACAGTCAAAAGTGCACAAGTTGGAGACCATCTTGAACTTCTGTCACTCACACACTGAACCCTTGGTCAACATGAATGCCCACACCGCCTTTCGAACATCGCTTACAATCCATCTCGAACAAACAGGTCTCCCACCAGATCGTATTCTGTGACTGGTTCTCCCCAGTGTCTTCTCTCTTTGTCACCTCTCGAACAAAAGCCCCAAGTTCAATCTTATTCTCCTTCACCAAGAAAACCTTCTGCTAATTGAATGACACACATTCCACATCATCCTCTATCTTCAACAATAATCCAAACAGGTTGAAAGCAGAAGAGCAGCTCTTACAGAGCTGCTAAATGAAATATCTACAGTGTAACAGTAAAGATGTGGACCAGGGCATTACATTTCTCTTACTGAATGTATCACCCTCCTCACCCTTCACCCCAGAGGATCTGGGTCATTACGACTATCTTCCATAGGTTTCCACCATCTCTTTGTGGTATCATGGCAGGATATCATCCTGGTTTAAGGATCACACCTCTTCAGCTGTCCTGTCTTTTTCTCTCCTTCTCCATCTGCTATCTCAGTAGGAATTTTGGGATTCAACAGACTATTGCTCCAGTTCAGCAGTTCCTGTTGCTGGGCTGCATGAGAAATGAACTCTGACACTGCCAACAGACTGAGCTATTCATCTCTGTGTGATTTGTCTTCTCTCAGAAGCAATGGCTGTCTTTTTACAACATTGAATTGTGGAATGTGGTAATGATGCATTCTGTGTGAATTCTTGTGTCACTATAAACTTTGAAAATTCATGTAAAGTCAAGTGTGCTGTTGTCTGTCATAACTAAATCTGAAATATCATAGTCTGAACCCTCAGCTTGTGAGTGTCGGCTGATGAGGTTCTTTGAATTAAGGTGGTCTACTTCCAGGGTACTTCCAGATGTCTCAGCAACTTGTCTTTGACCCCAACCATTAAGAAACACATTGTTACCTTTGTCCAAGGTCCATCCATCACAAACCTGATGAACAATAATCCTTCAGTAAATGCCGAAGCCATGTAAAACATGGAAGTGTGGGCCAAGACTGGATTGGACTTCCTGTTGCTTCTTTGGCTCCAAATAACTGGATAAGGTTTTTGTTGCAATGGATGTGATCTGTTTCCTGTAGCTTCTTCCTCAATGACTTCTATTCGTTGACAACCCTCACCTAGGCTTGATGTATTGATCTGTCCTACAATGCATGGATCTATGATGTAGCTAGTAGCAAAAGAAAACCAAATTTGACATATCTGTGAGGTTATTTCTATATAGTATCTGTACAACTATAGGTATCCCTTTCTAATAAATGAATACAAAATCTGTCCAACATTATAATAGATCATGCTACTTACACTTTATCGTGCTTTAAATCTGTGTAACACTTCTCAAAAGTAAGTCAACGTTCCAACAAACTCACAAATTCGATATAACATGCACAGACTACTTTTAGGTAGCATGTTCCATTATACTGCCTCCAACGTCGAGACTTCAGTTAGTTCAATTTTGAGAACGTAATACAGAACAGGACTTGTGGTGTACTGAAAGGTGTTGTAGGATAGTGAGACCTTGTGTTGCAACTACATGGAGCATTTAATTGAAAGTGGGTACACACATAGCAGGTGGTGGGGTGGAGAATTGTCTCTATCAGTTTCTTCGCTCCACTAGGTTGTAGATCACCCTTTGGCAAGGTGTAGCACCTGCTTAGTTCCCTGATCAGGGTCACATGAAGCCATGGGAGCAGGTGGTGGATGGTCGTATGAGCAGCCGGTGCAGATCACAAGTCCTCAGTATGCGGTCACTGATGCCAGGCAGACAATCTCTGCAGAGTATTGATAATGGCCGGAGTCACCCATCTTGTAAAGACACTGCCCAGTAGAAGGCTATGGCAAGCCACTTCTGTAGAAAAATTTACCAAGAACAATCATGGTCAAGACCATGATCGACATAGACACAGCATATAATGATGATGAAAGTGGAGAAGAAGGCTTTTTTACATATAATGTTTACCTTTCTCAGAACATTGAGAGTAAGAATTAGGATGTCATGTTACACTGTAGAGGATGTCAGTGAGATTGCACTTGGAGTATTGTGTGTATTTCTAGTTACCCAGCTATAGGAAGGCTGTCATTGAACCAGAGGGAGTTCAGAAAAGATTCATGAGAATGTTACCAGGATTCTGGGGAGTTTGTGTTCTAAGAAGAGACTGGGTAGTTTTGCACCTCTTTCCTAGATCAAATATATAAGATCATGAAGGTCATAGGTAACCTGTTTGGTCACAGTCTTTTTACCCAGCTTAGGTTTAAGGTTAAGAGGGAAAAAAATGATCTGAGGGGTAAGATTTGCACACAGAGTGTGAAAGGTATTTTGATTGAGCTGCCAGAGGAAGTGGTAGAAGCCAATCCAATTATAATGTTTAGAAGACATTTCGCTACAAACACAGATTGAAAAAGTTAAGAAGGCATTGGTGAGGCCGAATTTGGAGTATTGTGAGCAGTTTTGGTCACCGAATTACAGGAAGGATATTAATAAGGTTGAAAGAGTGCAGAGAAGGGTTACAAGGATGTTGCCGGGACTTGAGAAACTGAGTTACACAGAAAGGTTGAATAAGTTAGGACTTTATTCCCTGGAGCATAGAAGAATGAGGGGAGATTTGATAGAGGTGTATAAAATTATGATGGGTATAGATAGAGTGAATGCAAGCAGGCTTTTTCCATTGAGGCTAGGGGAGAAAAAAACCAGAGGTCATGGGTTAAGGGTGAAGGGGGAAAGTTTAAAGGAAACATGGTGGGGTGCTTCTACACACAGAGAGTGGTGGGAGTGTGGAATGTGCTGCCAGATGAAGTGGTAAATGCAGGCTCACTTTTAACATTTAAGAAAAACTTGGACAGGTACATGGATGAGAGGCGTATGGAGGGATATCAGCCAGGTGCAGGTCAGTGGGACTAGGCAGAAAATGGTTCGGCACAGCCAAGAAGGGCCAGAAGGCCTGTTTCTGTGCTGTAATGTTCTACGGTTCTATGATACCATCCAAACAGACAATTGAGCAGACAAGTTGATTGGCATGGATAAGTTGGGGTACAGGGCTTGCTTCTGTGCTGTCTGACTCAATTAATCATGACTCTAATATCTGTTATTACTTTCAGTGATAAAGATTAGCTTTATGTGTCACATGCAATGTTTGTGTCAAAATCAAATTAGTGAGGATCATGTTGGGCAGCACACAAGTGTCACCTCACTTCCAGTGCCAATATAGCATGCCCACAATTATCTAACCCTAACCCAACATCCTTGGAATGTGGGAGAAAATCAGAGCACCGAGACGAAACCCACAGGGTCACGAGGAGAACACATGAGCTCCTTACCGATAGTGGCATAAATTGGAGCCCGATCTTACAGAAGGCACTGTAAAACATTGCATTAACCACTAGGATACAACACTGCCCATGTACTCCTTGGCATGTTTTGGATAAAGTTGGTGAGTTATGCTTTAAGTTTATTCTGAGCTACTGACAAACCTGCATATAGCCATCTTCTAATTTAGGAAGTCTGTGACCTGAGAATGCCTTGTCCTTAAAATTATTGGTTTACCAAGAGATGGCATAAGATGATGCATATCTGCAATGGGCAGTTTAATGACTGAAGGAAATATACTGTAGTTTACAGGAGATGTAGTCATGATACTGGATTAACTCATGACAGGAACTTTGTTTTTTTCTTTATAATTGTGTTCTTTCTTGTAAAATTGTGTATATTTTATTTTTAATTTACATTATCTTGTGAATGCTGTTATATATGGCAATCCACACCTGTGACGCTGCAGTGAGTTTTTCATTGCACCTGTGCGTATGTATACTTGTGCATATGACAATAAACTCGACTTTGACCTCAGATAGCCATGAATCATATTTGGTGACCCTTAACTTGAGAGTTGTGAAGGATTGATGCCTCCTTCCACCTTTCCAATACAATAGGGACAAGTGATGTTCCCCAGAGGGCATGTGCCTCTTCCACAGGCAGGGCAATCCCAGCAGCTGGGATCTGTGTGATCCCAGCAGGTTTTCCCAGCAGATTCCCTCCAGTGACAGGAAAGTGAAACATTTTCAGACTCTTAAGAAAATCCAGTGATTATTTGCTTATCCATGAAGATCAATGAGGATCCATTACAGAAGGTTGTACAAGACCAAGCTTTGTGGTGTGTTGGTCGGGGTGTGACATGCAACAAGACAACAACATTCAATAATGGTAAAGAGTAAAGAATTATATAAAGAATAAAGTTAGAGGTTAAAGTAAAGATGTGGAATGATATATGCATAAGTTTATAAACACCAGGCTGCATTTACAATGTACTTCACATTGTAAAAAGTGGTTTCAATTGTTTACAGTGCTGTGACAGGAATAATAGGTCAAAGGGGAGGGGGAGGGAGGGCTAATTAGAATGTTTGATCACATTTACTGCCGGGGGAAGAAACTTTTAAGATGGCATGAGGCTTCTGTTTTAAAAGCCTTGTAGCCCTTTCCAGAATGGAACTACTGTGCTGGTCTGAGGAAATAGATCGACTTTACGTGACTACTTTGAGTAGGTAGACTGGTTCTCATTCAAAGACTCAGCAGCCAGCCAAGATGAGTATGTCCCCACTATCACAGACTTTATCAGCAAGAGTGCAGAGGACTATGTAGCAAAGAGGTCTATCTGGATGTTTCCAAACTGGAAGCCATAGATGAACCATGAGATCTACTCCCTACTGAAGTCCAGGTCTGTGACATTCAAATTAGATAAACTTGATCTATACTTCCACCATGATTGTTCTCAACAATGGAGCTTAATCAGGTGGAATCCTCAATCCCCTACTATACCTCTTATAAACGCATAACGGTGTGGCCAGCCTCTGCTCAAATTCCATCTACAAGTTTGCAGATGATACCACAAAGTGTGCCGTATCTCAAATAATGATGAGACAGAGTACAGGAAGGAGGTAGAGAGCTGAATGACATGGTACCATGACAACAGACTTTCCCTCAATATCAGCAATACAAAACAACTGATAACTAGCTTGAAGAAGGAGGGTGGTGCACACTCCGCTTTTGCATCAATGGTGCTAAGCTCGAGAATATTGACAGCTTTACTTTCCAGGAGTGAACATCGCCAATAATCTGTCCTGGTCCAACCATGCAGGCACCATGGCCAAGAACACTCAGCAATGCCTTTACTTTCTCAGGAGGGTAAAGAAAGTTGGGATAACCTCTTTTAACCTCACCAGTTGTTATCAATGCATTATGGAAAGCATCCTAGCCGAATGAATCACGGCTTGTACGGCAACTGCCCAAGGCCATAAGATACTGCAGAGGGTTATGAACACAGTTCAACACATCAAGGAAACCAGCCACCCTTCCATGGACGCTGTCTACACTTCTTGCTGCCCGGGTAAATCAGCCAATATAATTAAAGATCTCACACACCCCAGACATTTTCTCTCTTCCCCCTGCCTTTGGGTAGAAGATAAAAAGTCTTAAAGTATGTAGCGGTAAGCTCACGGGCAGCTTCTCTCCTGCTGTTATAAGAATACAGAATGGTTCTTTAGTGTAATAAGATGGTCTCACAGTCTAACTCATTGAGGCCTTGCACTGTTGGCTCCCTGTAACTGTAACACTGTATTCTGCATTCTGTTAATTGTTTTTCCTTGTACTATGGCAGTGCATGTGCTGGACTGAACCATATGGATGCAATACAAAACAAAGTGTCATCACATGACAATAATAAACCAATTTTATCTTGGGAGAATAATTTACAGGGTTCTGAGGAAAGAGTGATTGATGAGGATGTGATTGCTCTACATGGAATCAGTGAGGACTTAATGGACTGGGTGTCCTCCTGTACTTAATGACTCCACAAATTTTAATTTATCAGATTTTCAGCAATGTGTAGAGCCTTTATTCACATCCTGGATGTTAATATCTCATCCTTAAACCAAAATGTTCTCAAGGAGTTGACAAGCTATATTCTTGAACTGCGATGGTCTAAACGATGAAATATCATTGCACCCTGGTAAATGTGATTAGTGTGGTTGAAGCATTACAGTATTGGTAATGATTTATTATTACCATATGCACAGGGATACAGTGAAAAGTTTTGTTTTGCATGCAATCTAGACACATCATTCCAAGCACAACTACAGTCGGCCCTCCTTATCCTCAAGGGATTGGTTCCGGGGCCCCTCGCAGATACCAAAAAACACGGATGCTCAAGTCCTTTATTCAACCTGTGTCAATGCGGTGGACATTAGGACCCAGCGGCGAGCTCTGAATCCGCAGTGTTTCTGTTCACAGAAATAATTATGATCACGATCGAAAATAAAGTGGAAATAATAAAGCGATCAGAAAGAGGTGAAACGCCATCGGTCATTGAAAAAGCGTTAGGCTACAGTCGGTCAACGATCGGAACTATTTTAAAGGATAAAGTGAGAAAGGCCCTGCCCTGATGAAAGCTACAATTATTACTAAGCAACGCAGTGGTTTAATTATTGTGTTTTGGGTTTATGATCCTCCACATCAACCAGGCACAGATGGAGAGCACACTTGATAGCGGTCTGTCACTGGATGGAACTCGGGAATTTCCGTTCCTGAGCCCGGCACTGAAACATATGTTCTTAAGTGTTTTATATGCATAGAAAGGTAAAATATATACTATATACTAAGACAACCGCTTGACTAACTGACGCTAAATAATAACGGATGTACCTGTTCCGACTTACTTAGTAAGAGAACTTACGGTTTTTGTGATCCCCATCCACAGTAACCTATGCACATCCTCCCGTATACTTCAAATCAACTCTAGATTATAATACCTAATACAATGTAAATGCTATGTAAAATAGTTGTTATACTGCATTGTTTAGGGAATAATGACAAGAAAAAAGAAGCCTGTACATGCTCGAACAACAAGTGCTGGAAGAGCACTTCCGGGTTTTCGCGATTTGCAGTTGGTTGAATTTGCGCATGCGGAACTCGCGGATAAGGAGAGCCGACTGTGTATTGAGATAGAATAAATGGAAAGTAGTCTTGAATCTAGTCACAGAGAAAGTGCAGTGCAGGCAGGCAGATAAAATACAAGGTAGATTGAGTAATCAAGAGTTCATCTTTATTGTACATGAGGTCCATTCAAGAGTCTTACGACAGTGGGATAGAAGCTGTACTGGTGCTTCTCTGTCTTCTGCCCAGTGGAAGGGGCAGAGAAGAGAGAATGGCCTGGGTGGGAGGGGCTCTTGAGAACGCTGGCTGCTTTCCTGAGGCAGTGAGAAATGTAGATGGAGTCGGTGGAGGGGAAGCTGGTTTCCATGGCAGATGCTGGCATTGCCTGTGGTGACACACTCAGGAAGAACAGCAGATTTCCTTCCCTCCAGTACACGCGCGAACCAGACTGGTTAGAGTTGAGCAAGTGTCACTATCGAAACTAGGTTTTCATTCAAGAATGCTTAATTAATTAAGTTCTAAACACTGGTGGGATTTGAAAATAATTTTAGATCTTTAGTCAATGTCTCTGAATTACTCGTTATGTTACAGGGTTGCTATGCTGCCGTGACCTCAATTGGCTCTTTGTTCATTGAGAGTAAAGTATGCTCTCTGTTGGTTAGCATTCCACAGTAATTCAAATTTCTTAGTCATCAATTAATCCAAGGCAATCTTTGAAACCATGGCAGCTCAGATAGCATTCATAAAATCATATGTGTGATTTTTCAGTGTCATTATTTCAACTGACTCATCAGACCTGCTTCTTCTTCTTCTTGGACCCTTCGCTTCCAGTGAAGCATAGGCCATTGATGACCTCTCATCTCCATCGTCCAAAGTCGATGGTATGAGGAGTTCATCGATGTTTCTATAATCCATTGTATCCACTGTGCAGGGGATTGGCCTATACAGCTTCACCAGAGGCCTGTTGGCTGACCTTACCTGTTTCCGCCTCTCACGATGGGGACGTAGGGTTGGACTTTGAGAGGCCCGGGCCTGCTTCTGGAATGGACAAGCTGAAGCACGTTTTTAAAGGAACTCTCTACCCAGTTAGATTAGAAATACAGTGCTGGACAGAAAATTTGCTCGGCCTCATGCATGGGCAATGGTCTGCTGAAGCTCTCAGGCCTCAATTATTTCAAAAAGATAAACTCTTGATCTCCCAGACTATCTTGTCGGTCCCTTTCACTTTATTTGTCTCCCTGCAATGAACTTTCTCTGTAACTACATTTTTTTTCTTCATTGTTTTCTTTTTACCACCTTAGAATAATTATGCATGGAATAATCTGTCTGGATGGTAGACAAAGCAAAAGCTTTGCACTACTTATGACAATAATAAACCAAACCAATGCCAGTGATGACTTCATTTCCGACCTAATTTTCAATGTACTTGCATGGCCATTTTTAAACCATTACCATTGACATTACTTCTCGAAAAACTTTCATAATAACATTAGTAGGAAAAACAAAAGTGTTGGAAACATTTGGCAAGATTGATAGAGAGAAATACTAATGCAGAGTTTGCTGACTTCTGCACGCTGGCTGAATGCCCGACTAGGTGTGATCCTTCATTGATTCTATTATGGTTATTAATCTATTATGGATTATTGAGTATGGCCGCAAGAGAATAAATCTCAGGGTTGTATGTTGTGTCATATATGTACTCTGATAATAAGTTTTCTTTTAACTTTGAAAACCAGCATTTCAGGTTGATGTCCATTCTTCAGAAGCGTTGAAGCATCATTGACCCAAAACATTAACTGCGTTTCCCTCTCCACAGATGCTTCCTAACGTGCTCTGTGTTATATTTCATGTTTCCATATCTGAGTTTCAATTAGATATGATATTTGGTGGCCTGTGTGGCTCGATTACTATGTCGCAGTTGTTCTAAGTATTGTGGTTTAACAGTTACTCATGTCCAATTCTTTTCCTTCCTCCACCAGTCCATGAGCTCAGACCAGCAGATATAAAGGTGATCGCTGCCCTCGGAGATTCTATCACAGTAAGTTCACACAGTGCCGTCTATTGTACAACTCAATCCAGTTCTGTTTATGATTAACTAATACCTTCTGTCTCATACTCCAGGCAGGTAATGGGGCTGGAGCAAAGCCCAATGACCTAATTGGAGTTCTCACCCAGTTCCGAGGTCTTTCATGGAGGCGAGTAACTGTTTTGCTGACCCTTTTTCAGTTTAGCTTTGTAATTAAGACCCCACTATTCTTATATTTTCTTACAACACAGGAGAAGGGCATTTGAGTCTTTGCCAACTCTCAGTGCATTCCCATCATCCCTCACATAATGCTCTCTCACATACTCATCAGCTCCGCTCCCAAATTCCAGAATCTCCTATCCTTGGGGTGATTTGAAAGGCCCAAGTAACCTCCCAGCCAGTACCTGCTTGGGGTGTGGAGGGAACTGGAGACAAAATCAATGCCCCCTGCAATCTCCGCCCAAACACCACTGAAGGCCAGCATTGAATCCAGGTCACTGGAGTTGTTGGGTGATGTCAGCCTGATTTTATTGTGGATCTTGGTGCCACACTGTTGCCATTCATTCACTACTAAATCGCATGAATCACGCTGCCGATCTGAAGCCAGGTCCCTGAGTCTTATTCGGAATCTCCAAACTGAATTTTTTGTTTATTGGAGCTTCAGGTGTGTTTGTCCCACCACTGTCAATTACTCTTAAACCCACCCAAAACAGTTCACAAGAGACACACCAAAGCCAAACAATTAGCATTAGGGCAAGGGTCCCTCTGGTTTCTCTTGTACCTTTCCACTTCCCACGACTCCACAGGCCTCTGAGCAGCCAGTGCGTTATGTCTAATGTAGTGGAAAAACTGCACAGCAAGATCTAATCAACTCTGTGATCATTGCCAGATACTCACTTTGGTGCAGTTGGATGACCAAAGATATGGGCCAGGGAACTTTAGAGAAATCTTCCATTCTTCTTCAGTGTAGTATCACAGGATCTCCCATGTGCATTTAAGGGAGTCATAGATTCATTGCAGGGAGGAATACCCTTTAGCACAATTCATCCATGTCAGCAAGACATCTATCCAAGCTAGTATAATTTACCTGCCTTTAGCCCAACTTTGGTTCAGGATCTCATCTGAAAGGTCGCACCGCCAGTCTGCCCCGATCGTGCCTCCTGATGGGACTCAGTCCTGCCACTTTGTACCTCAGAGGTTGGAACTATTGTCAACTGAGATGCCACATGATTAGGAAGAGAGGAAACAGTAAGGAAGGAAACTCCCTACTTACCAGTTCAGCTGCAGGCACAACTGTCAATGGTACTGTCTTACAAAACTTTCAGTGCTGGAATTTAAGGGATCTCAGATGATTGTGGAGAAACAGAGGGCCTGGGGCCATGGAGGGATATAAATAATGGCAAGGAAATACTTACGTTCACGAGCAAGGAGTAAGGCCCATTGCTAGACTGGTAGGTCTCAATGTGCAACCAGTAAGAAGGCAGAACATGTGACTTTTTTTTTACCCCAATGTCCAAGGGATTCAAGCAATTTTCCTCCACTAAGACTTGAATTTTATTGTATCTGGAAATAATGAGAAACATCTTCTGCCTTTCTGTTACACAGTATCGGAGGAGACAATAATATAACAACTGTCACCACTCTGACAAGTAAGTGAAGCACTTTCTATCCAGTTTACTTATTTATGGCCTTATTAACCAGGATACTTACCAATAGTTATACCATAGGACCATAAGACCCTCGATGGACCGAATGGCCTACTTCTGCTCCTATATCTTATGGTCTTAAGACATTGGAGCAGAATTAGGCCGTTCAGCTCATTGAGGCTGCTTTGTCATTCCAGCCTTATTGATTTATTATCCCAGCCAACCCCATTCTGCATTAAATATACCCAATGACTTGGTCTCCACAACTGTCCATGGCAATGAATTCCACAGATTCACCACCCTCTGGCTAAAGAGATTCCTCTTCATTGTTGTTGTGAAGAGATATCTTCCTTTTCTGAGGCTGTGCCCTCTAGGCCTAGACTCCCCCATTCCGGGAAATATCCTCTCCACATCCACTCTATTGAGGCCTTTCAATATTCCATAGGTTTCAGAGATCTCCCACTCATTCTTTTAAACTTCAACTAATACAGACCCAGAGCAATCAAACACTCTTCATAGATTAACCCTTTGTTCACAGGATCAACCTTGTGAACCTCTTCTGGCCCTTCACAAATGCCAGCACATCCTAAGGGGCTCATAACTGCTCACGATACTCCAAGTGTGGTCTGACCAATGCCTTATAAAGCCTCAGCATTATGTCCTGGTTTTTATATTCCAGTCCTCTCGAAATTAATACTAACAATGCATTTGCCTTCCTTACCACTATCTCAACCTACAAATTAACCTTCAGGAAATCCTGTATGAGGACAACCAAGTCCCTTTGCACCTCTGAGTTTTGAGTTTGCTCCCTGTTTAAAAAATAATCTATACCTTTATTCCTACCAGATTGCATTGCCATACACTCCCCTTCACATCTGCTACTTCTTTGCCTCCTCTCCTAACCTGTCCAAGTCCTTCTGTAGACTCCCTGCTTCCTCAATGCTACTTGCCAGTCCTATCATCAGCAACCTTGGCCACAAAGCAATCGATTCTGTCATCCAAAACGTTGACATATATTGTGAAAAGAAGCAGTCCCAACCCTGACCACTGTGGAACACCACCAGTCACCGGTAGCCAACTAGACAAGGCTCCTTCAGTCCTACTCTTTGCCTCCTGCCAGTCAGCCAGACTTCTATTCCTGTCAATACCCTTCCTGTAATACCATGGGCTCTTACCTTGTTTACCTGCCTCATGTGTGGCACCTTGTCAAAGGCCTTCTGAAAATCTAAGATATCCCCTTAAGGAAGCCATGTTGATTGTGGCCTGTTTTGTAATGTATCTCCAAGTACCCCAAAACATTGTCTTTAATAATGGACTCCAACATCTTACCAACCACTAAAGTCAGGCTAACTGAATCAGAATAGAATCAGGATCAGAATCAGCTTTAAAATCATTGGCCTATATCATGAAATTTATTATTTTGTGGCAGCACTCCTTTGCAACAGAATATTATGATTTGCAATGAACATATTCAGTGTAATACTATAATAGCATTTACAATAAATTACTATTACAATATAAATTACAATAAGAATTATATATAAAAAAGAAAAAGAAAAAGAAAATTAAATTAAATAAGTCGTGTAAAAAGGGAGGGAAAAAACACTGAGGTAGTGTTCATAGGTTCATTGTCCATTCAGAAATCTGATGGCAGAGGAGAAAAACTGTTCCTGAAATATTGAGCATGTGTCTTCAGGCTCCTGTACCACCTCCTTGATGGTAGCAATGAGAAGAGGGTATGTCCTGGATGCTGGGGAGTCCAGAGCTCGTGATGGAGCTTAGAACATCCTGCAGCTTTTTCCGATCCCGTGCAGTGGCTGCACCATACCAAGCTGGGATGCAATCAGTTAGAACGCTCTCCACGGTACATCTGGAGAAACTTGTGAAAATCTTTGGTGTGATACCAATTCAACCAGAAGTCCAAATGAAATATAGCCGCTGTCTTTGTAATTTCATTAATATGTTGGGCCAGGGTAGATCCTCAGATATGTTGGCTCCCAGGAACTTGAAACTGCTCTCTTTTTCCACTTCTGATCCCTTGATGAGGACCAGTGTTCATTCCCTCGACTTTCCCTTCCTAAATTTCACAATCAATTCCTTGGTCTTACTGACGTTGAGTGCAAGGAGCTAACTATAATACCTAGGCTGGCCTCTATCTTTCGTATCCTTCCTTTCTTAAAGAGTGGAGTGGCATTTGCAATTTTCCAATCCTTTGGAATCATTTCAGAATCTAGTGATTCTTGAAAGATCACTACTAATGCCTCCACAATCTCTTAAGCTACCTCATTCAGAACCTGGGGTGTAGTCCATCTGGTCCAGGTGATTTATCTACTTTCAGACCTTTCAGTTTCCCAAGCCCCTTCTCCTTAGTAACAGCAACTGGACTGGCTTCTGCTCCCTGACATTTTTGTCAGGCGCAGTTTTGGAATTCTGCGAGTGTTTTCCATCTTGAAGACTGAAACAAAATACTTATTAAGTTCCTCTGTCATTTCTTTGTCCCCCATTACTACCTCTACAGTGTCATTTCCAGTGGTCTGTTATCCACTCTTACCTCTCTTTAACTCTTTATATATCTGAAAAATAATTGGTATCCTCTTTGTTATTATTGGCTAGCTTACCATATTTTATCTTATTTTCCCTTTATGACTTTTTTAGTTGCCCTCTGTTATTTTTTTTAAAAAAGCTTCCTAATCCTCTAATTTCCCTTTTTTTTGCTATATTATATACCCTCTCTTTTGCTTTTATGCTGACTTTGACTTCCCTTGTCAGCCATGGTTGCCTCATCATCCCTTTAGAATACTTCTTCTTTGGGATGAATCTATCCAAGGTCTTCTGAATTACTCCCAGAAACTCCAACCACTGCTGTTCAGCCATCATCCCTGCTAGTGTCCCCTTTCAATCAACTTTAGCCAGTTCCTCTCTCATGCCCTTTGATCTACTGTAATCCTGATACATCTCACTGGGACCTCTCAGCCCATAAAGCTTCACTGGGGTAAGGGGGATCTTTCCCTCCTTTCCATCCTTTCCCTAATTGAGCCAGCTATAAGGAGGTAGGAGAACAGCTTTCATTTACTTGGTGCCAGGAACCATTGCTGCTCCTAGATAAAGGGACCTAGAAGTTCCTGGCTTTTAAGCCTGTCCTGAGGTTTCCATTGAATGGAGGGGCCTGCTAAAGTCCAGGAATGGGAGCAGAATGCCAAGCTGAGAACTCCGCGACACAATTTCATTATCCACCATCACCCTCCTGGAACAGTGGGAGGTGTGTCTGTGGGAGGTATCAGGTCAAGATTGTCATCATCAGCTCAAGTACGAGTGAGGTACAATGAAAAACGTACTTGCAGCAGCAGCTCAGGCACGTAGATACAGACAATATACAGAAAATAAATTAGACATAAATTATACAGTGGAATGAAAATGTGCAAAGCAGACATTAGGTTAGGAGTCTTCCCATGAGCCCTTATTGTCCGAGAGCAGAGGCAGGTTGGTTAGGGACCTTTTGTCAGGTGGATGCTGGGTGCAGGCCCATCCCATTCTCTCATATACTTCAGTAAGCTCATCAGTGATAGGTCAGAACCCAGTCTCAGAGCTGTCATGAATGCAAGGCTTGTCTACACACCGCAATCTGACAGTTGCGACTTGTGGGGTGACCTTGGTTGTGGGGTTTTATCACTGTGAACTGAACAGTTTCCCATTATCTGGTTCTGAGGAGTAGCTGCCATCCCACAGGAAGTTTGTAAGGTGGTTAGACCTCTTCACTCTTCCCTAGCCGGGGTCTCTCCAGGCTGCTATATAAGGAGGATAACTTGTAACCTTTGACGACCTCATCCATTCAACGTAAGTGGCAATATTCAAGTATCAGAACATTTGGAACTCCTGAATCTGGGCACGATACCTTTCACCTTTTCCCCATAAACATTCTGATAATTGGTTTATCTACAGCTCAATCTGACAGCACTCCTCCGCCATGTGGCCAAGGGCAACACCATCCGAGTCACACGGCCTTACAGAGTCACAGATCCATACAGTGCAGAAGCAAGCCCTTTGGCCCATCTGGTCCATGCCAGCCATCTCAGCTACTCCATTTGCCTGCATATGGGCCATATCCCTCTAAAGCTTTCTGGTCCATGTACCTGCCCAACTGTCTTTAAAAAGTTGTTACTGCATCTGCCTCAGCCACTTCCTCTGGCATCTCTTTCCACAAGTGTAACACCCTCTGTATAAACAAAAGGTTGCCCCTCAAGTTCCTTTTAAGTTTCCAACATACTGGTGATACTTGTGTCAGGCGCTGATATTAGCGACAATGTTTTATTGACCTTCTTGGTTAGCCGGTATTGAGAATCCACTGACTGAATTTTCAATTGGATTTCCTATTCAGACATTCTCCGAGAGTTTAACCCTTCCTTGGTTGGATATTCCACTGGTACTGGTCGTCAAGACACCCCACAGTCTTTCTTGAACCAGGCCGTTGCAGGATCTGTTTCTGGGTAAATATTTTCCCTCTGGATTCTTACCTGGTTATGTGGTCAGGTCATTGTCTTGTTATTAAATGGGGTGTCCTATTTTCAAACACGCAGGTGTTTAAACATGGAGCACCTGGGCCTTACACTCCCAGGTTATTACGTACTGTGTCTGGTTTGTAAACCGCCAGCTTATTACGGGGGCTGTCTGATCTTTACACACCCAAGTTACTACATGGGCTGCTTGGTCCTTACACACCTGGTTTACACACAGGGAACCGCCACAATGTGCAGTGCAATAATGACCCAGATAGACCATTCTGGTGACGTTGACTGAGCAATGAATATTGGACAAGAAGATGGGAGAACTACCCTGTCCATTGAAGCACAACCTGGAGAAGTTCCACTCGTCACTTTGTCTCGGGATTGGCTAATAATTGTTTGCTGTCCAGAAGGAACTGGGAGAGCAAAGGGAGAGGTGGGAAAATTGCCAACGGTCTATGGATGGGGATGAGCTTGGGAAGGTGATCGATCTCCACTGGCCCCACACTGATCTCCTGTGATTAAATTCTTATGACCACTTATCTCCTGTGATGGAGATTGCTGACACTCCCTCATAAGCTGGATGAGGAATAGTTTACCAATATGCACAATGCTGGTGGCTATTTTCCACTGATAGCACACTTGTTTGTGAAGCTGGTACTAAGAAATAAATTGAATCAGGAAGGAAATCTGCTTTAAAAATCTAATTCCCAATGTATTTAATCCCAACAGGTTCTGTTTAAATTGGAGCTTCCTAACCATGTCTTTTATTCCTACTCATTTCCTAGGGAGTTGATGGAACAGGTCAGGAAACTGGTGCAGCTGATGAAAAATAATTCGGTAATAAATTCCTTCATCTTTAATATTCCTCAGATTGTGCCTATTAATCACCATCCATTAATAGGTGGCAGCAGATTAAAGAGATCAGAGAGCAGAGCAGTAATATTCCTGAGCTAGCAATTCAAAACCCTGAACAAATTATTCTGTGAGCTCTGTTAAAAAACTCTCATTGAAATTTGTGAATATAAATTCAAACTAATTCATGAAAGTAGATCATGTCAGTAACGATAACCAGGAGAACTCATCTGATTTGGGGAAGTTTGTTCTTAGCTGACTTCTTAAAATTGGAATCACTTCAGCTTTATCAAGATCACCCAGGGACTGCTGAAGTTCGAGACAGTAATGGGAAGAGTCTGACAGTGGAAATTCACAGGCTAGTTTGTAAGATAATGGTCAAGCTCTGCAGAGGGTCACAGATGCAGTAATTAGATGGTAAGGAACAGGCATGCCAATGGTTTAGTGGATAGATGGGTACCATCTCTGGTTGGGCATCATCACTGCTGTCATAGGCTATCCTCTAAGACTCCCAATTAGCTAATGATCAGCTGTATCTCATCACCTTTCCTAGATCCAGTATTCTCATTTGCAGCTTAAAAATAAACAATGAAAATTAACATCAATTTTTTCTGATTAATTTTTCTAATGTGTGCCTAATAACTGTGACTTTTAATCCCTGGTCATTCTAGAGTAGATCAGCAGAGCTGGTTATAGGATCCACAACCAGACTATGGGCGGAATGGGTAGAAAGCCAGGTGCTGGGTGGGACCTAGAAGCTCCAGAGACCAGCGTGGTGCTGGGACAGTAGGAGACGCAAACCACAACTGTTGGGCTGTCACCTGGGCTGTGGGGCACTGTTAATAATGTCCCTCTGATTATGTTTCAACAGAAAATCAATTTTCAGGAAGATTGGAAGATGATTACCCTGTTTGTCGGAGGGAATGATCTCTGTGACTATTGCTTGAACACTGTAAGTGATGTTATTAGGAAAGTGTGGAAACGTCCTTCAATTTATTTTTATTTTTAGTTAGCGATACAGCACAGGACATCGTGGCCGAAGTCCTGACCTCGGGCAATGTCTGTGTGAAGTTTGCATGTTCTCCTTGTGTTTCCTCCAGGTGTTCAGGTTGCCTTCCACATCCCAAAGATGTGCAGTTTGGAAGGGTAATTGGTCACTGTTAATGTCACAGGTCTGTAGGTGAGTGTAGAAACTGGGGAGGAATGTGGGGAGAATAAACGGGGTTACTGTAGAATGGTTACTGGATGGCACGGACTCGGTGGGACAAGGAGATTGCCTTAGTGCAGGGTATCTGTCTGTCACTCCCACCTAACCCTGGTGACCTCTCAACATCTTCGTTATCAAGTATCTGCCTTCTTCAGCCTTAAAAACATTTAAAGACTTTGCTTCCATTAATCTTCAAGGAAGTGTCCCAAAGACTTCACAATTTTTTGAGGGGAAAAATTCTGCCTTACCTTTGGACTTTTTCTATACTTTTTTTGCTGCCTTGGTAAAGTAGCCAGCATAATTAATGACCCCACTCTCTCTTCTCCCCCACCCCCTGTTGAGCAGAAGCTCTATGTCGCTGTCTGCGACCTTGAAGCCATCCATACTGAGGGTATCTAGTGTTGGTGCCATGCCAAATTTAAACCAATCCTGCCAAAGTTCTACCAACATGTCAACTTTGCAATCAGAGGAGAGAATATATTAGACCTGGTCTATACCAATGTTTATGGAACCTACGAGGCTGCTGCCTGCTCTCACCTTGGATACTCAGACCACGTAATCTGTTTTGTTAATCCCTGCATAGACAACTGGCTAAATGAGTCAAATCAGTTTACAGGGAGACCAGGACCTGTCCAGAAGGTGCCGCCTCAGTGCTGTAAGATTGCTTTGAAAGCACAGACTGGAGCATACTCAGGGAGGTAGCTAATTATGATCACCCCGTTAATATTGACGGATATGCAGGATCGGCGACAGCTTCATAGCAAAGTGCTTTCAGGATTCTGTATCAAACACTATACTACCAGGGCAAGTCAGAAACCATAGCAGAGGCTCCTGTACTGCTTAGGGATCAGGACACTGCCTACAGTTCAGTGTCAGAATGTCTCTAGCATCAGCAAGATCCACGCCCTCCCATGCAACCACAAAGCCATGCACTGAAAATTCACAGATACCTTTGTGACACTAGGGACACATGGGGTATACAGCAAGGCAGATTACCATGTTCTCCTAGGCACTGGTAAAATTGAAGTCTGCTTGAAGCAGGTGATAGCTCCGACAGTCGAAGCAAGAGGTTAGAGATATCAGTAAACACTCCAGCCGGATGATTGGCACAGGTCTTTAGAACCTGGCAAGGTACCCCATCTGGACCAGATGCTTTCTGTGCATTCACCCTCCTGAAAGACGCTCTCACATTGGCTTCAGAAACTGAACTCACAGGGTCATCGGGGGCGGTCGGAGTTCGTCAAGATTACTCCATTCTTTGTTGGTCAAGGAGAGCACAGGAGGCATTCACCTCATCGGGGAGCGAAGCCATGTTGTCACCTCTGTCCTGAAGAAGGGTCTCGGCCCAAAACGTCGACAGCGCTTCTCCCTATAGATGCTGCCCAGCCTGCTGTGTTCCACCAACATTTTGTGTGTGTTGTTGTTTGAATTTCCAGCAACTGCAGATTTCCTCGTGTTTGCTCTTTGTCACCTGTGTCTCTTGGTTTCACTTTGTGGAATGTGATAGCATTCAAGCCCTGTCACAGCTGTCGAGCATCCTTCAGGAATTTGTTCGGTCTGGAGTTACCACCTTACATGTGAGATGGCTCTCTGGCGATCGTACCTGGACCTCTTGGTGGCCAGATCTGACTACAACTGATCTGGTTCTCAGCAGGTTGTGGATCTCATAGCTCATCAAAGGCTTCTGGTTGGAGAAGACTCGGAATGATTTTGTGGGGACACACTCCTCTACGACTGTTTTTATAAAGTCCGTGACAACTGTGGTGAATTCATTCAGATCCAGAGAGGAGTCGTTGACCATGGCCCTGTCCGCCAAATCGAAGCAATCCCATGCCTATTCCTCTGCCTCCTGCGACCACAGCTTTGTTCTCCTTGTCTCTGAAGCTTTGCTCTTTAGTCTCTGTCTGTTTGCAGGCAGGAGGACAGCCAAGTGATCGGATTTCCGGAAACGTGGACTACACATGGACCAGTAGTCACTCCTAATCGTAGTCTAGCAGTGGTCAAGTGTGTGGTGAATCCTGGTGCTGCAAGTTACATGCTGATGTTAATTACGCAGGGATTTAATCAAACAAACCCCGACAAATGATTTGAAAGGCATCAGGGTAGGCTGTTTCTTATTTGCTGATGGCAGCATTCAATATCTTGAATATCTAATTAACATTAGTCTTTGGTGATTTGTAAACTACAGTCAGGATCATGGAGGAGAACTGTCTTGGTGAGTAGAATGGTCGGCACTTAATCATTAGATGTTCCAGGTCAGGGGAACAAGAGTCCAATAAGGCTGCTGTGTCCAAGCACCACAAAGAGTCAGGTCTTACCAACGTATTCACCATTTCCAGGGTGAGCCATGTCTCTGTGAAACACAGAACACAGCAATTCCTCATTTCTTTCTGATCAATCTTGCCTTTAGGTCCTCTATTTGTTTTCCAACAACTGTACATTTGCTAACAAGATGCTGGGCAGAGAGAGTTTTATTCACCAGCATTTCAGTATGGCTTGGAATCCTCTCCTTCTTTTGGCTTCAATGACTATCGTCCAGTAGCACTTATATCCACTGTGATGAAGTGCTTTGAGAGGTCAGTGATGCAGCATATCAACTCCTGCCTGAGAAGCCGCTTGGGTCTGCTCCAATTTGCCCACCATCACAACAGGTCAACAGCAGATGCCATTTCATTGGCTCTTCACTCAACCCCGGAATGTTCAGACAGCAAAAATGTATACATCAGGATGTTCCTCATCGACTATAGCTCGGCATTCAATACTATCATCCTCTCAAAACTAATCAATAACCTTCAAGACCTTGGCCTCAATACTTTCTTGTTCAACTGGATGCTCAACTTTCTTACTCGCAGACCTCAGTCAGTTTGGATTGGCAAAATCATCTCCTCTGCAAACTCAAGCGGCATAGATGCACCACAAGCTCTGTGCTTAGCCCTCTGCTCTACTCACTTTATGCATATGACTGGGAGGCTAAGCACAGCTCCAATGCCACACTTAAGTTTGCTTTTGACACCACTGTCATTGGCCGAATTAAAGGTATTGATAAGTCAGTATTTAGGAAAGTGACTGAAAATCTGGCTGAGTGGTGCCAAAACAGCATCTCACTCTATGTCAACAAGACAAAGGAGCTGACTTCAGGTAAAGGAAACTGGAGGGCTACGAGCAGGTCCTCATCCGGAGATCGGAGGTGGAAAGGGTCAGCAACTTTATATTCCTCGGTGTCATAATTTCAGAGGCTCTGTCCTGGGTCCAGCATTTAAGCGCAGTTATGAAGAAGGCACAGCAGTGCCTCTACTTCCTTAGAAGTTCGCAAAGATTTGGCATGACATCTAGAACTTTGACAAACTTCTATGGATGTGTAATCAAGAGTATATTGACTGGTTGCATCACGGCCTGGTATGGAAACATCAATGATCTTGATTGGAAAAGCCTATGAAAAGTAGTGGCCCAGTCTATCAGAAGTGAAGCCAGCACCACCGCTGAGCACACCTACACAGAGCGCTGTCGCAAAACGAAACAGCATCCATCCTCAAGGACCCTCACCATCCAGGCCATGTCCTCTTCTCGTTGCTGCCATCAGGAAGAAGATAAAGGGGCCTCGGGACCCACACCACCAGTTTCAGGAAGTTATTACCCGTCAGCCATCAGGGCTGTTGAACCAAAGGATGTAACTTCACTCAACTTCACTTGCCCCATCACTGAACTGTTTCCACAACCTATGACATGACTTTCACGGACTCTTCATCTGATGTTCTTGATATCTATCGCTTATTTATTATTATTTTATTTTATATTTGCACAGTCTTTTGCACGTTGGTTGTTTTGTCCATCCTATCAGGTGCAGTCTTTCATGCGTTTCTTGTATTTGCTGTGTATGAATCTCAGGGCTGTATATGGTGACACACAGGTACTTTGATAACAAATTTACTTTGGATTTTGAACTTTGAAGGCATACAAACCATTACTGATTACAAGTCCACCAAGTGCGCCAGTGACAACACCTCCCTTCCTGATGGGTTGAATGACTTTTGTGCACGATTTGACACAATAAATGATGTGACACTGAAGAAAGCCCCCTCTCTTCCTGAGGAACAGGCACTTACTCTGGAAGCAGCCGAGTTGAGGAGGATCCTAGCCAGGGTAAACCCACACAGAGCTGAGGAGCCAGACAACATACCTGGTCAGGTGCTGTGCGGTCCAGCTAACAGAGGTCTTCACGGATACCTTAAGTATCTCTTTGAAACAGCCCACTGTCCTGCAGGCTTCAAGGCAGACACCATCATTCCAGTGCCCAAGAGAGCAATGGTAACTGGACTAAATGACTACTGCCCAGTGACGCTCTCCTCTGCAGTCATGAAATGCTTTGAGCGGCTGATAATGGGTCATATAAAATCCCACCCTCCAGCTGCATTAGGCCCTTTCTAGTTTACTGATGATGCCGTAACCTCAGCCCTCCATTCTGTCCTGTCAGACTGGGTAACCGCTTCTTCCCTCAGGCAGTGAGACCAATGAATACCCTGGCACCACTCGGGCAGCTAGCTGTTTACTGTTTACTTCGCTGCATACTACATGCACTTTTAATTATATTTTATTAACTATTTTTTATGTTCTGGTGCAGGAAAGTGATGCTGCAGTCAGTAAATGAGTAGAGGAGCTGGCTCAGGGAGATACAACCATTCTCCTGCTCCTGTTTATCAAGTTTTGTTCTTGTTTACAATGAACTTGTGCATAGAACATCACCTGCACTGGTGCAAGGAAGTCGGTGAACCCTGTTGAATTTCCTCTATTTCTGCATAAATATGACCTAAAATGTGATCAGATCGTCATGCAAGACCTAAAACTAGATAAAGAGAATCCAGTTAAATAAATAACATGAAAAATATTATAATTCTTCATTTATTTATTGAGAAAAATGATCCAATGTTACATGTATCTGTTGGGAAAAGCATGTGAACCTCTGGGGTAATGCCTTCTACAAAAGCTATTTGGAGTCAAGTGTTCCAATCGATGAAATGAGATTGGAGATGTGCGTTTTAGAGGTGCCCTGCCCCATAAAGAAGGCACACGAAGTCCGGTTACTAATAGAGCCTACTCTTCTCAAGAAAGATCTTTTTATGTGCACCATGCATCGATCAAAACAACTTTCAGAGGACCTTAGCAGAGGAATTGTAAAGATGAATGAAGCTGGAAAAGGCTTCAAAAGCATTTCTAAAGGGCCGAGTGTTCATCAGTCCATAGTAAGAGGAATTGTCTACAAATGGAGGAAATTCAGTACTGTTGCCATTCTCCTTTGGTGTGGGCTTTCTGCAAAGATCACACAAAGAGCCCAATGTGCAATGCTGAAACAGGTGGAAAAGAATCCAAGTGTAACAGCAAAATCCCTGCAGAACTCTCTAGAACTTGCTAAAATCTCTGTTCCTGTGTCCACTATAAGAAAAAACACCGAACAAGAATGGTGTTTATGGAGGGACACCACGGAAGAAAACACTGCTCTCCAAAAAAAAAACATTGCTGCATGTCTCAGGTTTGCAAAAGACCATCTAGATGTTCTGCAATGCTTCTGGGACAATGCACTGTGGAAAGACGAGACAAAAGTTTTTAGAAGAAATGCACATTGCTATGTTCGGAGCGAAAAGGCTCCAAGGTGCTCACCAGCACCAAAACCTCATCCCAATTGTGAAGCATGGTGGAAGAAGCATCACACACAAAATACGGGAGGAACTCAGCAGACCAGCAGCACCTACGGAAAAGAGTGCAGTCAATGTTTCAGGCCGAGACCCTTCAGCAGGACTGGAGAAATAAAGATGAAGAGTCAGAGTTAGAAGGTGAGGGAGGGGATGGAGAAACACAAGGTGATAGGTGAAACCGGGAGGGCGAAGTAAAGAGCTGGGAAGTTGATTGGTGAACGTGCTACAGGGCTGGAGAAGGGGGAATCTAATCGGAGAGGACAGAAGGCCATGGAAGAAAGAAAAGTGGGAGGAGCAGCGGAGGAAGGTGATGGGCAGGCAAGGAGATAAGGTGAGAGAGGGAAAAGGGAATGGGGAGTGGTGAAGAGGGGTCCATTTCCAAAGGTTCAAGAAATCAAATTTCATTCCATCAGGTTGGAGACTACCCAGTGGAATATAAGGTGTTGCTGCTCCAACCTGAGTGGAGCCTCATCGTGAGAGTAGAGGAGGCCATGAATTGACACGTTGGAATGGGAAGCGGAATTAAAATGGGTGGCCACTGGGAGATCCCGCTTCTTCTGGCAGACAGAGCATAGTTGCTCGGCCAAGTGATCTCCCAATCTATGTCAGCTCTCACCAATAAAGTGGAGGCCACACCAGGTGCACCGGACACAGTAGATGACCCCAACAGACTCACGTGAAGTGTTATCTCACCTAGAAGGACTGAAAGGTAGTGAGGGAGGAAGTGCAGGGGCAGGTGTAGAACTTGTTCTGCTTGCAAAGTTAAGTGCCAGGAGGGATGAATGGACAAGGGAGTTATGTAGGGAGCAATCCCTGCGGAAAGCAGAAAGTGTGGTGAGGGAAAAAACGTGCTTGGTGGTGGGATCCCATTGGAGGTGGTGGAAGTTACAGCTGGACACGGAGGCTGGTAGGGTGGTAGATGAGAACACGCGGAACCCTATCCTTGGTTGGGTGGGGTGGAAAGAGTGTCATGGTTTGGGGCTGCTTTGCTACCTCTGGGCCTGGACAGCTTGCAATCATTGAGGGAACAAGGAATTCAAAATGGCATCAAGACGTTTTGCAGGAGAAAGCTAGGGTCGTTGGGCACCTGGAGCTGAAAGAAGTTGGATAATGCAACAAGACAATGATCCGAAAGACAAGAGTAAATCAACAATAGAATGGTTTAAAATGAAGAAAATTTGTGGCCGAGTTGAAGTCCTGAACTTAATCCCATAGAAATATTGTGAAAGGACCTGAAGCAAGCAGTTCATGCAAGGAAGCCTGCCAATGTCCCAGAGTTGAAGCAGTTTTGTAAGGAGGAATGTCCTAAAATTCCTCCAAGCCAATGTGCAAAACCGATCAACAGTCACCGGAAACGTTTGGTTGAAGTTATTGATGTACAAGAGGGTCACACCCGTTACTGAAAGCAAAGGTTCACATACTTTTTCCCAACAAATACATGTAATATTGGATCACTTTTTCTCAATAAGTAAATGAACAAGTATAATGTTCTTGAGTTATGTATTTAATTGGGTTCTCTTTATCTAGATTTAGGATTTTCGTGAAGTTCTGATACATTTTAGGTCATAGTTATGCAGAAATAGAGAAAATTCTAAAGGGTTCACAAACTTTCTAGCACCTCTGTAAGTTTCCAAACAACACTCACTGTACTTTAGAATTATTGGATGATGTACTTTGATACCATATTTTACAATGGTACTAAAAGCTGTGATAATTATGATTAATAATTATCCTTTCATTTTTCAAAATGTAGACCAAATTTTCTCCAGATAACTTTATCAAGAACATACAGGAAGTACTGGATACACTTCACAGTGAGGTAAGGGTATCTCGCCTTTCTGTTTAATATGCAAAAGATGTTTTTTGATTCATCTGCAAAACCTGCTATTGGACTGGGGTCAGCATGTTTATAATCATAAAACCCAACCCAGACTGAAAGATTAGGATGCATGGGTGATTGCAGGAAATCGGCTGCTTGGATTCAGAACTGGCTTGCACATAGAAGACAGAGAATATTGGTCAAGGGGACTTATTTGAGCTAGAGGTCTGTGATTAGTGGTGTTCTGCAGGGATGTGTGATGGGACCACTGCTGGTTGTGATGTATATAAATGACCTGTATGAAAATGTAGATTGGTGTGTTTGCAGATGATACCAAGATTGGTGGAGGTGTGGATACTGTAGAAGACTGGCAAATGCAAATATGGACAGAGAAGTGGCAGATGGAGTTTAACCCAATAAATGTGTGGTGTGGTGTCTTGGTAGGGCAAATGAAAGGAGAGAGATCTTGGAGTCCAAGTTCATAGCTCCTTGAAAGTGGCTACACATGTCGATAGGGTGGTTAAGAAGGCTTAGTGAATGCTTGATTTTATTAGTCAAGGCACTGAGTTCAAAAGTCAAGAGGTTATGTTGCAACTTCATGGAATTCTGGTTCGGCCACATCTGGAGTATTGCGTACAGTTCTGGTCAATCCACTATAGGAAGGATGTTGAGTCTTTGGAGAGGGTGCAGAAGAGTTTTACCAGGATGCCAGCTGGTTTAGAAGGCATGTGCTATCATGAGAGGCTTGGGTTGTCTTTCCTGGAGCAGTGGAGGCCGAGCAGATCTGATAGAGCTTCATAAGATTATGAGGAGCATAGATAGAGTAGATACGGAGTATCTTTTTCCCAGGGTAAAAATGCCTGGTACACGAGGGCCTGCATTAAACATGAGAGGGGGTAGGTTCAATGGGGATGTGAGGGATAAGTTTTTTTTATTCAGAGAGTGGTGGATGCCTGGGATGTGCAGCCTGGTGTGTCCTATGTTTTGATATAGATCCCACCCAAAACTGAACATTTGAACAGAATTTGCCTTCCGCACACCCTGGTATATTTTAGCAGAATGGACAGCTGTCCAGAATCCAAATATTTCAACAGTATGTACACCTGTTTAGAACTAGAATGACCTCACAAAATATGCAGTCGATTTGAAGCCAGTATGTGCAGCCGACACAAAGGTTTAGTAGAATGTACACCAGACATGAACCAAATGTTAATTTAGGTTAACGTTAATTTTAAATGCCGAAATTGATGCTTTTGTTTTGTTAGAGGTATTAAGGAACATTGAACTATTTCAAAGACATGAATCCCACTGTTCAATTAAATTTCAAAAATATACTTTATTTACGATATATACTGCAAACACAATCAGCACATATCTTTCTCTATGTTCGTTACACTCTCCGTCCAATGCTTTCTCTTACAATGCATCACACCACTTATTGTTGCTGTGAGGCATTTTGGAGGCTATTGTGGAGAATTCTGTGGAGAGTGCATCACTCAGCACTTGCTGTCACACCTTGGAATGTGCCAGTCAGCTGTATTCACGTGCCACTTAATAGACTAGAACTAATTACTTCCTCCTATCCCTGTATCTTGGGCATCAGAATAAAGTGCATTCTCCCATACAGTACAAACAGAATACTTGCTCACTCTGCAGACAGAATGAAACGTACCAAGAACTTCCCAAGACAGTTTGCATTCCCTGATCACACTCAAGCCAGGAGCAATTTCTCTTACGTGTTTACAATTAACTAGCTAGCAAATACCAGATTAATCCAATATCGTATTTTGTTTTGTTTGCAGGTCCCAAGAGCCTTTGTGAACTTGGTGACAGTTCTCAACATTGTTCCATTACGGGAGCTTTTTACTGACAGACGGCTGAAATGTCCACTGTTCCTCTTAAAGTTTGTATTCAATTTAAATGCATTGTACAAAATTGTATCTTTGTATGTCTGACAAATGTGCTTTTTCAGAAATCGTAATGGTAGGAGATAAGTGAGAGAGAAGCTAAGTGTCTTCGCCCACTTACTGTTTGATAGGGAATTCTTTTTTTTAACTCTCCCAGAGAACAATGGACATATTGTTTATGTAAAGCCACTATGTTAACCAAAGACCAAAGTGATACAGCTAGTGGACCTTCTGCCTCAGCTCCAAGATCAAGGCCTCTGGTGCTGTCTGTGTGGAATTTGCACATTCTCCCTGTGACCATGAGTGCTCCAGGTAGTTAATGTCATTAAGAAGATATATGGGATACTGGCTTCAAAGCTCAAAGGAAAATTTTTTATCAAGTACATACATCTCACCACAAACAGCCCCGAGATTCTTTTTCCTGCGGGGATACTTAGCAAATCCGTAGAAAGGTAACTGTAAGTAGGATCAATAAACAACAAGCTGTGCAGATAAATAATAATAAGTAACTTGAGCATGAAATAACCAGATAAGAAGTCCATAAAGTGAGTTGTGAAAACATCAGAAATAGGAAGTGTGTGGTTATCCTCTTTGGTTCAAAACCCTGATGGTTGAGGGGTAGTAACTGTTCCTGATCCTGGTGGTGCGAGTCCTGAGGCACCTGTACCTTCTACCTGAGGGCAGCAGTGAGAAAAGAGCATGGCCTGGGTGGTGAGGATCTTTGATGATGGACGCTGCTTTTCTACAGCAACATTTCATGTCGATATGCTCTGTGGTTGGGAGGGTTTTACCTGTGATGTACTGGGCCAAATCCATACCTTATGTAGGATTTTCCACTCAAAGGCATTGCTGTTCCCATACCAGGCGCTAATGCAGGCAGTCAGCACACTCTCCACCACACTTCTATAGAAGTTTGCCAAGGTTTCTGATGATATCTCCATAGACTCCTGAGGAAGGAGAGGCACTGCATTGCTTTCCTCACAATTATATTTATATGATGGGTCCAGGACAGGTCCTCTGAGATAGAGACACCCAGGAATTTATAGTTACTGACCCTCTCCACCTCTGATCCTCTAGTGAGTACTGGCTCAAAGACCTCTGGTTTCCCCCTCCTGAAGTCTACAATCATTTCCTTGATCTTATTGACACTGGGATGGCTTTTGTATTCATTGAACACAAGAACGGGGGGTGGGGGGGGGTTATGCTCCAACTTGATAAAACATTGGTCGGACCTCAACTAGAGTACTGGGTGAAGTTCTGGTCACTACACTATGGGAAGAATGAGAGTGCAGAAGAGGTCACCAGCATGTTGTCAAAGGTGGGTGTCACAGTAACGTAGTGGTTAGCACAACGCTTTACAGTAGAGATGACTCGGGTTCAATTCCCACCGCTGCCAGGAAAGAGTTCTCCCCATGGGTTTCCTCCGGGTGCTCGGGTTTCCTCCCACAATCCAAAGACCTACTGGTTGGTAGGTTAATTGATCATTGTAAATTGTCCTGTGATTGGGCTAGGATTGAATCTGAGGATTTCTGGGCGATACGGCTCCAGGGGCCGGAAGGGCCTACTCCACACTATACCTCAATAAGTAAACTTCAGTTGTGAGGAGAGACTGTGGTGTTTGGGTCTGGTTTCCCTGGAGCAGAGGATGTTTAGAGGGGACATGATTGTGATACATAAACACATGAGGGTTATAGATAGGGTAGACCGCAGAAATCCCTTCCCATTTCCAGAGGACTTAGATTTAGGGAAGTGGTAAGAGATTTTGGAGGGGATCTAATGTGGAACTTTTCCACGCAGAGTGGTGAGTATGTGGCATACACTGTCATGAGGGTGGTGGAAACAGAGTCACTGGCAGCATTTAAGGTGTGTGTAGGTGAACACTTGAATCATCTAGGCTTTGAAGGCCAAGTGCAGGAAGGTGGGATTAATATAGGTGGGTGTCCACTAGTTGGAGTGAACGTGAGGAGACAAATGGCCTGTTTCCTTGTTGTGTTTAATCTATGGCTCAACGATGCACTGGGAAATCAGTTGGCCACTGCGAATTACCCTTTTAGTAAGTAAAGAGAGAAACCAAAGGAGGTTCATGGGCGCGTGAGAAAGGAAAATGTTGCAGAGCTCCAAACAAGTAAGAATAGTGGAGATGAGGTTGCTCTGATGTGAGCTAGCATGGACCTATTGGGCTGAATTACTCCCTTCTGCATTGAGATGGGAGTGCAAGTTACCACTCATGGACGTTAAAGGATACGAGAGCCAGGCCTATTCATTGAGTGAAGTGGTAGTTCTCCGGAAGTGGAATATTTTCCCAGTATCCCGCATATTTGATCGGAATCTACGTTTTGTTTCTCCACAGGTTGCTTTGCAGGTGTGTTGTTAACCCTCTGGACAACTCGACAGAGCTGAACGAACTGAAAACCCTAAATCAGGAATATCAGGTATTGGCCTTCTTTCAGACAACACCATCCAAGCTGACTGGACATCCCAAAATATTCTACTGCTAACAAAGTGCTTTTACGTAATCCGCTGACTGGCTAGAAGCACAGAAAGAATTTGACACATCAGAAGATCCCGTCAAACAGGAATACAACAATCTCCTACTTATTGCTGTTAAATAGGAGATGAGTATTGACAGGACACCGGGGCCGATTCCTCTGTGTTATGTGACATGAAGGGGAACCTGGAGGAAATGGTGCTCCCACTGCCTTTGTTCATCTGGGTGGAAGAGCTCACAGGTTTGAGTGATACTGTTGGAGTAGCTGAGGAGGATTATATTTTGCAGATGGGTGCTTACAACGACCTGAGGGGGCAGTTGAGTTAGGCATCTTACCACCTGTGGAGCAGCTCTCTGCAGGTCTGAAATCGGCGTCCACGTTCAAACCAACCTTATTACAACCCAGTTCAACAGCTGAGAAGCAGACACAAGGTGGAAGTCCAAAGTCAAGTCTATTGTCATGTGTGAAAGTTCATATCTGACAGGTACAGGTGCCAAGGTGGCATAGCGGATGGTGCAATGCATTTACAGTTTGGGGCATCTTCCCTTCAGCCATTCAATTCTGCTATCCTCGGTAAGGGGTCTCTGTACATCCTTCCCGTGGAATGCGTGTGTTTTCTCTGGGTCTTCCCCTGTCCTCCCACAGTCCAAAGGCGTATCAGGTAGGTTAACTGGTCATCGTAAGTTGTCCTGTGATTAGGTTAGGATTAAATCGAGGTTGTCAGGGGGTGCTAGGCAGTGCAGCTTGGAAGACTGGGAGGGCCTATGTCTAAATAAATAAAACTTGCAGTAGAATCACAAGCTCATAGCATCTGATACACAACATTCATAAGGAAGACATAAATCAAACATAGATCATATGAAACTACACAAGAGAAAAACACAATGAGAATGAGCAGAGATCTATTGTAATGCTGTGTCAAAGTGGTCATAGTGTGGCTTTCCTGAGGTAGTGATTAGGGTGGTGTACATTGGTTCAAGAACTGAATGGTTGAAGGGAAGTAGATGTTTTTGAAACTGATGGACTTCAGGTTTCTGTATCTATTGCCCATTGGTAGATGCAAGAAGATGGTATGGCTAAGATGGTGGGAATCATTTGTGATTGATGTTGCCTTTTTGAGGCAGTCATCACGTAGATCCACTCAATGGTTGGGAGGGATGTGCTGATGATATATTGGGGCCGAACCTACAGCTTCTTACGTTCCTGTGTGTTCTATCTGCTCTACTAATCCATGATACAAACAGCCAGGATACTTTTAACAATACCCCAGTAGAATTGTGTTTGATGACAAGCCGAACTTCCTTAAATTGGCGCAATAGATGACCGATGCTGGAATCTGGAGCAACAAACAACGTGCTAGAGGAACTCAGTGGGTCAAGCAGCATCTCTGGGGTTGGGAGGGAGGTGGGAAGAAATTGTCAAGGTTTCAGGTTAAAATTGGTGGATTTGGAGATGATAATTGTCCAAAAGATTCTTTGAAGGTCGAGGATGAAGTGTAAATCTAACATTTACAGCTCGTTTATTAAAGATTCAACTTTTCAAATATCCAAACTACATTTATTATCAAATAATGTATACAGAATGCAACCAGAGATTCGTCTTCCTACAGACACCTAAGAAATAAAGAAACACCATGGAACCTGTTCAAAGAAAATTTCAAACATCCAATGCGCGGAAAAAGAACAAATTGTAGAAACAGCAAAAAGCAAGCGAACGGCACACAGAGTATCAACATCAAACCAGGAGTCCAGGAATATTCAGTTTAGTTCAGTTCATTGCTGCTAGCTGACTGCAGGCCAGAAAGCCAGTCTTCGCTGAGGCACCCCAGTACGCACCGATCAAACCACTCTAAACTAGCAAAAAAGAGTAACCAGAATCCAGAAATACATGCAACATGAGCCTCGAAGTTTCCCAAAATGAGTCCAGAGCTACGAGCCTCCGTGCAATGTGGAACACAAGACCCCTGCACTTTCCTCCAACAGCAGCTAGCGAGAGGGAGGGGAAGGCTGGTCAAGCACAAGCTGAAGGCACTGAACACCCTTCACTCAGTCTTCCCTGCTCAATACCTCAATCAGAGAGGAGCATGGGCTCGTGCCCCGCGTCTGGGCTCCTGGGCTTCGTGGCCACACACTCTGCACCAACCTCACCGAACTCCCTCGGGGAACAGCAAAGTGCCAGATCACTCATTTGGCCCAAAGAAAGCCGCAGCAAAATGTAAACCACACATAGTAGTAGAACCTATTTGAACGAAGAAGAAGAAGAAGGAAAATTAGTTTTGTGAATTGTCTGCAGGAGTTTGCCATTGGTCATGTTGTTCAATGGAGTCATCTTGAACATCAGATCTTCATCAAAGTTCCAGCAGTGTCCATTTAAAACAGCAAGCCACTCAAATTAAAAACAATTAAGTCCAACGAGACAAGTTTTAAAAATAAGTAACAGTGAGTGGCAGCAAGGAACGACAAATAAGAAATAAAGAGAGATAAGGCAAATAAAAAAGCACTAGAGACTCTGAGCCTCCCTTTATACTGCAAACTAGTTTAAGCTGGTTAGACAAGGGAGCCTTCTCTGATAGGAACAGTCAGTTCACAACAAGCACAGTCTTGATTCATGCTGCCATGACATCTCAAACTTACAGAGGAACTTGAAAATCCACCAGAAGTTTACAGACAAACAGGTGATTGTAAAAACGGATGAGCAAATATAAAGAAAGTTAAACTACAAGAAAAATACAAATTTCATAGTAATTTAGGTCCTAAGCTTCAGGACTGGAGCGTATAAGTAGCTCTCCTGCCTCAACAGGAATGCAACTTGCCAAATTGTTAATCCCATTCCTCCATTCCTGGGACACTTGTCCTTTTGGCAACAGGGCCCTTGAGTATATGAATGAGGATCCAGTGGGGGAAATCAGTCAGATATTGGTCAGGCTGATCAATACCTCCACCCATTAACCCACCCCACCTCTCGCCCCATCACCACTATATCCTTAGCAGCCACACCTCTCCACAGCTCTTCAGCACCTGCCATTGCCCCACGCACTGCCACTTCACTTGAACATTGTGTTTTTTACGATTGAATTTATATTTATTTTTATTGTGTTCTTTTATGCTGCATTGGATCCAGAGTAACAATCATTTTGTTCTCCTTTACACTCGTATAATGAAGAATTACAATCTTGTATCTTGAGCCTGGAATCAGATTCCCAAAGACAGCCCAAGGTAAAAGTGATCCTGTGGCTCCAGACCAGGAGTCCATGGGACTCACAAAGGATCCAAATCCCTTAACATGAACCCACGTTTGTCTTTTAGAGGCGAACACACTTATTGATCGAGTCTGGAAGGTACGACAGCAAGGAAGACTTCACCGTGGTCATCCAACCATTTCTCGAGGACGTCCAAATGCCAAGGGACAAGGTAACCACAACAATCGGCACCTAATGCGCTGTTGCCAGGTAGACCAGCGGGAGATCCCAGCAAAATTCCTCATCAATGTTTCATCTCCAATAACAGTACAATTGTCCAGAGGAGCACTCTTTAGGTAATGTTAGGCTTCATGTTGGCTTTCCACTCAAGCTGACAGGCTGGAGACTATCCAGCTGGAAGAGTGAGGTGAGGTCCTGTTGGGGAGGAAAGGGATTGGTACCTTTTGGTAATCCTAATTGCAACATGGTTGCCCGCTGTGAGTAACCGGTTCATCAGGGAAGCAGTCAATTCAGCCCACTCAGTCAACGCAGACCGAGGTGCCTGTGCAATCCCTCTTGTATGGCCCAGATTCCCTGGACCTCTCCAATCCATGCACCTGCCAAATGTGTTCTAAAAATCGTAAATGTACCTGCCCCTACCACCTTCCATGGCAAACATTCTCACAGTCTCTGTGTAGATAAAGTTGCCGTCAGGCCTCTTTTAAACCTTTCCCCACTCACCTTAAACCTTTGCTCTATAACTTGGACTCCCCAGCCTTGGAGATAGGACAGTGCCAATCCACCTTATCTATGCCCCTCGTGATTTTATAGGAATCTCTATAAAGACACTGCTCGGCCTCCTACACTCCAAGGGAAAGAAAAACCTATCCAGGTTCTCCTTACAACCCAAGCCCTCCTCCAGTCTCAGTAACTATCTCACAAACCTTCATTGCCCTTTCCCGTTTAACCTTTCCTATAGCAGGATAACCAGAAGTGTATAGACTCCTCTAAATCCGGCATCTTGAACAGCCTGCCACAGGACATCTCAGATACTGTACTCGATATCCCGACTGATGGAGGCAAGCGTAACAAAAGCATTCTGTGTCGCCACTTCAAGGGAACTATGTATCTGAACCTCGTGCTTGTTTTCACACATTCCCTGGGGACTGGGAGTACTAATCATCTGATCAAGGGACCGTGCCTGTCTCCAGATACAGACAGGGGGTCTGTGCAAGCTGCTGACTTCCCCCAATGACAAATGTCTTTCCCTCTCACCAGAACGGTACGCCCGATACGTCCTACTTTGCACCAGACTGCTTCCATTTCGACGTGAAGGCCCACTCACAGGCAGCGCGGGCTCTGTGGAAGAACCTGGTGAGCATCTGATCATTAAATCTTTAACCTTCTTTTCCTTGTATACACGGGAGTGTGGACGTGCGTGCGAGTATGTCCGGGGGCAGGTGTGTGCACACGGATTTGAGAAGGTGCACGTGAGTGTGTGCGCTCTCGGTCATTCGTAGAATGATACAGCATGGGACAGGCCGTGCTAACCAGGGAGCACCCATGTGTATTAATCCCATCTTCCAGCACTTGACCCGTTACCTTCAATTCCTGTATGATTACAGGGCTCATCTGAACTCTTCCATCACCACTCTCCCTAGCTTCGCACTCCAGGTACTCATCACCCTCTGGGTGAAAAAGGTCCCCATCAGTTCCCCTCTAAATCTCTTACCCATCACCCTAAATCTATATCCTCTAGTTTTATCTACTTTGGATATGGTGAGAAGTTTCCAGCCGTCGTCTTTATTTATATCCCACATAACTTTACATTCTTTACCAATATTTACCATTCCAGGTGAGCCAAAATCTTACCTCTCCGGTCTCTCCTCATATCGGAAACACTCCATCTGATTCTCCTCTGCACCCTCCCCAGCACTGCCACATCCTTCCTACAGTGAGTCACCAATAACTGGCTGTTAGTGATTCACTCACCAAGAAGGCCATTCAGCCCCGCAGAGCCATGCCAGCTCCAACTATAGCAATCACTCACACAGTCCAAAGACATACAATACCACTTGGTAGGTTAATTGCTCTTTGCAAATTGTCGCTTGTTTGGGCTAGGGTTAAATCGGTGGTTGCTGGGCGGTGTAGTTTGAAGGGCCAGAAGGGCCTGTTCTGCACCGTATCTCAATAAATACAAAAATAAACATTATTTTCTTTTCCTTTCCTCTGATTTCCCCATAACCCTGCAGCAATTCTCTCTCTCTCTCACATGCCCCTCAATTCAGATCCTCCTACCGCGTATTACTAAGGAGTAATTTACAATGACCAATTAACCTACTAACCAGAATGTCTTTGGGCTGTCGGAGGAAACCTACGCAGTCACGGGGAGAACGTACAAACTCCTTACAGGCATTGGCGGGAATTGAACCCAAGTCGCTGGTACTGTGAAGCATTGCGCTAACCACTGCACTGCCCATTGAGGCTATGCTGGCCGTAGCATTCCTTGGAACCCATCCAACAATTCCAGCATGAAATTCCAGCTTCGGACTTCAGGTACAACTCGGGGTCTTGCCACCTGCGGAGGTTTTCAGATGATTCAGCAGTTGTGGGCTGTGTCAGCCGGGGTCAAGAGCTGAGTAGAGAAGAGAGGTGGATAACTTTGTCGAGTGGTGTGGGCTGAATCATCTGCAGCTCAACATCACTGAGACAAAGTAGTTGGTGGTGGACTTCAGGAAAGTGAAAACACTCCCATTTCCGTCAAGGGAACAGATGTGGAAGCTATCCAGGACTATAAATACCTGGGAATTCACCTGGACAATAAACTGGACTGGACTAAAAATACAGGGGCTCTGTACCAGAAGGGACAGAGCCGACTGTCTGTCCTGAGGAGGCTCCGGTCATTCAAACATCTATGGCATTATGCTGCAGATGCTCTACGACTCAGTGGTGGCCAGCACTCTATTCTACGCTGTAGTCTGCTGGGGCAGCAGGGTGAGAGCAGCTGATGCCAAGAAGATCGATAAGTTCACCTGGAAGGCTGGCTCTGTTCTGGGGGTGGAACTGGATTCCCTGGTGGTTGTGCCTGAGAGGAGGATGCTGCAGAAGCTGTGGAGCATTATGGACAATCCCTCTCACCCCCTCCATGACATACTGGACAAACAGAAGAGCACCTTTAGTAACAGACTGATTCCTCCGAGGTGCACCATCGAACACCACATGAGATCCTTTCACCCTGTGGCTGTAGGACTCTACAACTCCTCCTTAACTATATAGTTTCATTGCACACCTGTATTTTGCACTATTACTTTTTAATGCACATCTTGTATTCTTTTCATACCTCAATGTTACATTTTGTATTTTAAAGTAAATATTTCTGACTGAGCAACAGTAATTTCCTTCGGGATAAATGATTTTATCTTATTTTATCTAAAATGTCAGCAGCAATCCAAGATTTTCCTTCAGGTCTGATGCATTTAAGTGGAGGCAAGATGAACACAAGGGATGAGAGCATAGGATAGATTGGTTGGTAGAATGAGAGGAGACCTTTTGAGCCTTTACCCTCTTACAAAACTGTCTCTGTACCGTGAATGATTATGACTTCAGAAACAGGAAGGCATCTGAATGCTGGAAACACAGGTTCAGCCAAACACAGTCCATAGCTTCCTCTTCTGCCTCAATGAGGCCACTCTCAAGGTGGAGGAACAGCACTTCATATTCCATCTAGGTAACCTCCAACCTGATGACATGACATCAATTTCTTCTTTTGGTCATTTTTTTCTTTTTATTTTCTTTTCCCCTCACTCTTCCTTCTATTCTCCACTCTGGCCCCTTAGCTCTTCTCCACCCCCTCCTCCTTCTCTTTCCCCCATGGTCCACACTCCTCTCCTATCAGATTCCTTCTTCTCCAACCCTTTACCCTTCCCATCAACTTGGCTTTACCTCTCATCTTCCAGCTTATCTTCATTTCCCTCCTCCCACCTTTTTATTCTGGCAGCTTCCCACTTCCTTCCCAGTCCTAATGAAGACCCTCAGTCCAAACTGTTTATTCATCTTCATAGGCGCTGCCTGATAGGCTGAGTTGTGTGTGTTGCATTGGGTTTCCAGAATCTGCAGAATCTCTTGCATTTATATTCAAGAAATAGTTCAACCCTCTCCTAATTCAATGGGGAGTAGAGAGATGAGTCTGGAGGAAAAATTCGGCAAATAAATGTTTGGACATGGCTCAAAATTAGATCAGTACAGTTAGCTAAATCAACCTTCTTCTCTGCTTTTCAGCTGGAGCCAGTGGGCCAAAAGACTATGAATCAATCGCTTGATGAGCCCCTTTACCTCGACTGTCCTTCAAAGGTAACGTTTGTGTGAGAATGGCCTTTATCATTAAATATAAAAATGAAGTAATATTTGAGTTCTTTTTAAAATTTTACTGGGTTGTATTCAATATATTATTTCAGAAATTAGTGGCAACCAATCTTGCACCGGGTTTCTCAGTTACTACATCAAGAGCAGATCAAGCCTCCGGGGAAGAATGTGTTAGAAGAGCTTGGGTATTGAATGGGCACCACTTACTATAAAAGATTCCCCAATCTTCTTCACTGAAATGTTTGGAAAGGAGTATTGATGCCAATCCTTGGGAGAGCTGGCCTCCATCTAAGATTTTGATCTTACTGTAGGGCTTTAGAACTTTTGTTTTATTATCACAGCTCAAATGCTGTATTCAGCTAGCTTTATCCATTGGCTCCCATAGGTTTTCACTGTAACAATCAATCAGACGGTGTCGTATCCTTGTTGGACTGCGTCAATTCCCTTGCCAGAATCTCGCTGGGCCATATTGCCCTACTTCATCAATTCCTTGCTGTTTACTCAAATTTTCAGTGAAATTATTTTTATACTCCTCTACTTCCTTACAGAATTGTAATCTTATTATTTATCATAGCCCCTTGTCCTTCCCTGTTTGCTCCCGGATATCAGTGGGTTCTAGTTTAGAGAATTTTCATTCTGGAAGTACACACTCACTGTCACTTCCTTAAACGTTTCCCTTTGACCTTTGTCTCCAGTATGCTCTGATAAATTGAGTCATGTTTTATTTAAAAGGTTTTATTTCAAATAAAAATATTTCCTCTAGATCTACCTATATCATAACAATGCTAAGTTCGCCTGAATTTGTAGTGTTACTCATCTCATCGTTAGTACCCTTTTCAGATGCTCCATCTAGTCTTTGCCCAATAGTTCTCCTCTCTTTCTGAGCTTGTTACATTCTGCTGAAGATGTTCCCTGAATGCAGTTTTCGAATTCTGCACCCTTCATGTATCTCATCCTGATCCTGTCCAAGTTAACATTGTTAGCTGAATGCACAGTAGAGATGCCCCAAGTTAATGATATAGAGCCAGAAAGATAACAGTGCTGGAAAAATGTTGCAAAAATCAGAAGAGCTGGAAGATGGAAGATGACTACAGAGTGACCATAATGTGGTTGACTATGCTGTTGATGGCGGGACAGCCTGTTATAGGAAAGCTGGAGAGTGCAAAGGTAATTTATAAGAATATTGCTAAGACTCGAGGGCTGAGAGTATACACTAGGGAGTCTGGGACTTTATTCCCTGCAGTGTAGGAGACTGAGGGGTGACATTATAGGTGTTCATAAAATCATGAGGGTCTTAGATAGGGTGAATGCACACAGTCTTTTTCCCCGGAAAAAAACGCTAGAAGATATAGGTTTAAAATCAGAGTGGAAGGGCTGAAATGGGACCTGAAGGGCAACTTCATGCAGAAGGTGGTACGAATATGAAACGAACTGCCAGAAAAAGTAAGTGAAATGGGTACAATAATGACATTTTAGAAAAAAACATTTGAATAAGCACGTGGATAGGAACGTTTAGAGAGGGATATGGCTAAAAGCAAACAAATGGGACTAGCTCTTGGTTGGCATGGAAACAGGGCTGAAGGACCGGTTTCTGTGCTGAGTTCCTTTATTCTATAACTCTTATGAATAACAACCAATAGGAGGAGATAAGGTACTGTATACAGAATACATCCTCTCATCAGAGGATCAGAAGTGGAGAGGGTTAGAAACTTTAAATTCCTGGGTGTTACTATTTCAGAGGACCTGTCCTGGACCGAGCACATGCGCCTTTGCAAAGGAAGCATGGCAGCACCTCGACTTTCTTAGGAGTCTGCTGAGATTTGGCATGACATCTAAAGCTTCTATAGATGTGAATGGAGACTATATTGACTGACTGCATCACGGCACGGTATGGAAACACCAATGATTTTGAACAGGGGATCCTACAAAAGGTAGCGGATTCATCCCAGTACATCACGGTTAAAGCCCTCCCAACCATTGAGCACATCTACATGAAGTGCTGCTGTAGGAAAGCAGCATCCATCTTCAGAGATCCTCACCACCCAGGCCATGCTCATTCCTCACTGCTGCCATCAGGTAGAAGGTACAAGAGCCTCAGGACTCACACCACCAGGTTCAAGATCAGTTACTACCCCTCAACTATCAGGTTCTCGAGTAAAAGGGGATGACTACACTCACTTGCCCCATCATTGAAATATTCCTACAACCAATTATCTCACTTTAAGGACTCTTTATCTCATTATCTTATATTATCGTTATTTATTGCTATTTATTTGTATTCGCTTTAGCACAGTTTGTTGCCTTCTGCACTCTAGTTGATCTTTCATTTATCCTGTTATTGGTACGTAATGCCCTGGTTAAAATTTCTACAGCTATGATGTGAGGTATTTTTATTTAAGCAGCTTTCTGCAAAAGCAGTGTGTCCTGTTAGTAATAGTGTTTTGGCTTCAGCTAAAGATAAAGAGCCATGTTGTCCATCTTAAGAATCCGGTGTCAGCCAGCCGGGATTGTCTTGGTACATGTTGTAACTTTGTGCCCAGTGGAAGATTCAGGGGAGCTGGGTGGGATCAGATTTCTGAAGGACAGTTGTCTTGTTTGGGGTCTTTTGGCAGGAGTTGTGGAGCAGGTCACAAGGGAAGATGCAGAATGCTGCTTGAAGGAACGTACCCATTGTCAGAAGTGCTTTGTGCAGATGGTTGGCTCCAAGGAGGCACGGCCAATACTCCCGAGAGAGCCAGTTCATTCAAGATGGTCTTTGATGGAAATTCAGACTGTGGCAGGTGCCTTCACGCAGACTGTGGGTGCAGTCCATGAGTAAAGCGATATACCCAACTACTCCAGAAAAGAGCGCCAACATTTATGTGCACATTTAGACTGGTTTAGTTGAAAGGGGCCCTTCTAATTTTCTTTTCCTTTTCTGCAACTGTTGGTTAAAGTTGAAAATTTGGTAAATAAATTTTATGCCGGCTTATGATCTGTTAATTTACTGTTGAACGATAGCTTTGTATGGAGCAGCATTTACTACAATCAATGTTCCTCCCCAGATTAACCCAACTTTCCTGCTTGCTTGAACCCCAACTCATACCAACCCTAGACGTGAGCTGCCGAGGAAAGGTGGCCTTCTCACCACCGAGTCACGGAGCTGTTAGCGGAGTTAGCCAACGAGCCAGGTTTGAACACAAGTCTGGTGGAGGGTGGCAGGCATAGAATTGCAGAGCATGCCCACAAGAAAATGAATCTCAGGGTTGTATAGGGTTACATATGCATTTTGAACTTTGATCTTTAAATACCAGTGGGAAAGGAAAAGCTGGATTAATGTTGCAAGTAGCATCAATACTGCAGGAAGCATTCCCAATGTAGATTAGGAGGATATTCAATAATACTAAAAGATCAGATATACAGTATAGATTATATCTAGAAGTTCAAAGTACTATTAAATTGTGTATATGTTACTATGTGCTAGCTTGAGATTCATTTTGTAGGCTTTGACAGGGAAAATATTAATAGAATTTTATGAAAAACTATACATTGACAAAGACTGACAAACAACCTATGTGCAAAAGAAAATAAACTGTGCAAATAAAAAGAATATAGAGAACATGATCTGCAAACCATTCTGGAAAGTGAGTCTGTAGGTCTTAGAATCAGTTCAGGGTAGTCATGATTAAAGTTATCCACACTGGTTCGGGAGCCTATTGGTTATAGGGTAATAACAATTCCTGAACCTGGTGGTGTGGGACATAAGGCTTCTGTAACTCCTGCCCAATGGTAATGACGAGAAGAGGGCACGGCCTGGATGCAGGGTGTGTTTGACGATGGATGCTGCTGCCTTGTGTTAGTGCTCCGTGTAAGTCTGGTCAATGGTGGGTAAGGCTTTGTCTGCAATGGACTGGGCTGTATCCACCATTTTCTGTACTCTTTTCTATTCCTGGGCATCGGTGTCTCCATACCAGGCCGTAATGCAAGCAGTTAGGATACCTTCCCGTATACATTTACAGGAATTTGCCACAGATTTTGGTGACGTGCCAAATCTTCGCAAACCTCTATGGAAGTAAATACACTGTAGTGCCTTGCTTGTGATGACACTCGTGTGCTGGTCCCAGAATAGATGTCAACACCAAGGAATTTCTAGCCACTGAACCTCTCCACCTCTGTTCCCCTACTGAATGCTGGCTCATGCACCTCTGGCTTCTTCTGACCATAGTCAGTAATCAGCTCTTTGATTTTGCTGATGTTGAGTGAGAGGTCGTTGCTATGGCACCATCCAACCACATTTTTCAGAATCCCTCCTATATACAGATTCGTCGCCACTTTTGACTGGGCCACCAATCGTGGTATCATCAGCAAACTTAAATATGGCACTGGAGCTGTATTTAGCTATGCAGTTATAAAGTGTGCTGAGCAGGGGGCTAAGCACACAGCCCTGTGGTGCACCTGTACTGATGGTGGGTGTGGAGGAGGTATTGTTGGAGGAACCTCTCATTCTACATAGTTCTCCAGTGTGATCTGAAAGTACAAATGAATTGAGTAAATCTGGGTTTGAAGTTCATGGCAAACTAATCAAGTTTTCTCTTCTGACAACCACAGGATGAGCCGTACTTGAGAACATACAGAAACAGTAATTATACTTATCCAAATAACCCTGGGCAAACAACTGCAGTGGCCCCCAGCAGCATTCAGGCTACAGTTATAACAACGCACAAGGTAATACATGCACTCTCAGCTTGCTTCAATGAAATACTTCCTTGAATGTGAAATATACTGTACTTCACACGGCGGAAGAGAGAGGGAGAGAGATAAAATGGTGCATGCCCCAACTGTATAGCTGAGCAAATCTATTAGAGCTTTTTGAGGATATCTCCAACATTGATAGTAGGGAACCGGTACATGAATTACATTTAGACTTCTAGAAGGCATAGAGTTCTAGAGGGAGTTTAGGACCAGAGAACATGGCCTTAGAGTAGAGGAACATCCATCTGGGAACCGAGATGATGAGGAATTTCTTTAGCCAGAGGGTGGTGAATCTGTGGAATTCATTGCCACAGGCGGCTATGGAGGCCAAGTCATTGGGTGTATTTAAGGTGGAGGAAGACAGGTTCTTGATTAGTCAAACTCAATGGGATGAATGGCCTAATTCTGCTCCTATGTCTTATGGCCTTATGGTCTAACAACAATTACCTCACAAATGGTTAAGTCACAAAATGAGAACCCGTGGTGTTGCAGGGAACATATTAGCATGGATTGAAGATTAGCTAACAAGCAAGAATCAGTGAACAAGGAAAGAGGGGTCATTTTCAAGATGGCAACCGTCGTGGTACCAAAGCGAATTAATGCTGGGACCTTAGCTGTTTATGATCCATACTGATAGCTCAGAGGAAGGAAGCAAGAGTACAGTAGCCAAATTTGTGGATGACACAAAAACAGGAGGGAGGCAATTTGAGAGGATGATGCAAACAGTTTACAGAGACATTGGTTGGTTAAGTGAGTGATTGAAAAGTTGGCAAGTGGAGTACGATGTGGAAAAATGCAAAGGTGCTCATTTCAGTGGGAGAGAAAGAGAAAATAGTATTATTTAAATGAAGCAAAGTTGTAGAGGCTGAAGTACGGAGGGATTTGGATGTTCTTGGGATGAAATGTAGGAACAACAAACAAAGCAGGGCAGAAACTCAGTGGGTCAGGCAGCATCTGTGGAGCAAAATGAACAATTGACCTTTCAGGTTAAAACCCTTCATTGCATAGAAGCAAATCTGGTAAGAGGGAGAGCTAATGAAAAGCTGACATTTTTTCAGGGAGTTTGGAGTATAAATGAGGCAAGTCTTGTAAAGTACAAGACTCTAGTAAGACCATATCTAGAGTAGTGTGAACAATCTTGGACCCCAATTTGAGTAAAAGTGCTATTTAAACAGAGGTCATTAAGAAATGATTCATCAAAATGATCCCAAATATAGAAGGGTTGTCCTACTAGGACAAGATACACAGGTTGGGACTCTATAGTCTCTGGAGTTTAGAAAACTGAGAAGGCAAGAATAGCAACACACACACAATGCTGGCGGAACACAGGCAGCATCTATAGGGAGAAGCACTGTCGATGTTTTGGGCCGAGACCCTTCGGAAGGACTCAAGGCAAGAATAAAATGTGTTTAATTGAGGTCACCAGCTAGAAAGCATACATTACCAGAGGACTGGTGTAAGCAATCCCAGGATATTCCCCCTGCTTCATTTTTAAAGGAGGTAATGTTTATTGTGTAATAATACTTTAATATTGTGTCTCTCCCATCACTGTGACAAAATGATTGAGAATGAGATTACCCCTTCTTGAAGTAGTCCCACAACGGTAACCCAGAATGTCCACATACGTGACATAATATCACAGAACTGCTGTGCAAATCTAAATTACTCATTCACACACCCATCATTCAAATAGTTGTCCTGTTTAAATCACTGAAGGCTTGACTTAACTGGTTAATGTCTCCTGGAACTCGAGTCAACTTTGAATGGAGACTGTAAAGGTGCAGCAAAATCTGGATGCATATGGTGTATTTAGCAATCATGTTCAAAGTTTAGTAAATTTAGAAAGTTCAGTTGATAAATTAATCAATGCTACTTTTTGGATTTATTGATCATCTGAGTTAAACATGCAAGGATAAAATATGGAAAACAGTGATTTTCTTTCATAGATATTTTATGATTTAGGTATTTTGTTGGAAAAAAGATCATTTGTATGAAAGACTTAACTTACCTTTTGTGATTCTAGTCATTTATATCACAAGTGTCCTTCCAAACTACACCATCCATTACTGGAACCACAAGAGATCCCAATCAGGTCAGTATCAATGCTGGAAGGGGAGATGGTGGGAAGCAACATATTCCATTAAATCTTTACAACGTACTTTAGCAACTTTCTATTGGAAATATATATTTTGACCCAGTTTGATAGCAATGAATCAGAGAGCAAGAGGGGAATTATCGTACTTGCACTTGGGATTCTTGTGGTAACTACTGAAGAGTCACCTGAAAATCCTCCAAATTTACTGGAAGGATAAGTGAACCAGAGTCGGTGTCCAACCCCAAGGCATCACTGAGGCCCACTGTGACTCTCAGACATTTAGCCCTTTGGTCCAACTGGTCTATGCCAACCTAGATTCTCAGAAAAGCTCATTCTATCTTCTTTATTTGTTTGCTTTATTTATTTATTGAGATACAGCACGGAATAGGCCCTCCCAGTCCTTCAGGCCACACTGCCCAGCAATCACATGATTTAATCCTAGCCTAATCATTGGAGGACTTGCAATGACCAATCAACTTACTGACCGGTACATCTTTGGACTGTGGAAGGAAACCAGAGTGCCTGGAGGAAATGCACACAGTCACGGGGAACGTTCAAACTCCTTACAGGCAGCAGTGGGAATTGAACCTGGGTCACTGGTAATGTAAAGTATTGTGATCACCACTACACTACTGTGTTGTCTATTTGCCTGTATTTGGCCCATATCCCTCTTTTCCTATTTGTGTACCTGTCTAAGCACCTTTTAAATTATGTTAATGTACCTTCCTCAACAACTTTCTTTGGTGGCTCATTCCATATAGTGATGACCCTCTGAGTGAAAAGGTTCCTGTTAAATCTCACCCCTCACACCTTAAATCCACACTGGGCAGGCCTTCTTGTTTACAGGTTTGACACCAGTCTCAGTCTTCCATGATCTGACATGAGAGGAAGTTACCTCGTGGACAAAGGGGGGAAAAAAGTCAAGGATGTGCTCAAAGCCTCTGTGACAAATATATAACATTCCCACTGGGCTCCTGGAAATCCCTAGCTGATAAACATTGAAAGTGGAGACAGGAACGTTCGAAGCACTGGGCTCTTCATATCCATGTCTTAGAGATACAGAGGTCTAACTAAAGAGAAGGCAGCTTCTCAAGCTGTTGCACCACCCCCACCCCACACCCTAACCTTGAATCTGCTGGTATCTCCGGTCATGTATGTGGAAGAATCTGTGATTCCAGGATTGGCACCTTCCATCATCTTAGAACATAAAAAATCTAGAGAGGAAGTAACTCATCAACAGTTCTGAAGGGCCGCATAATAAGCAACTAGGCGAGATCTTGCATGGCTTATCACGTTATGCAGTGGATGTTTTGTCACTGAAGGAACCTGAAAAAATGATTCAGCCTACACCTGACCCTCTTTGACCTGATCCCACAAGGGAGATCCAGAATTTCCTCAAATCTAGAAGGTTGATTTGAGGAAATTCTGGGTGCAAAAGAAACCTAGGTTCCCAATTAATGCACATATTTCTGCAAATATTTGCATATTTCACAGAAATCATGCTTTTCTTATGAATATAATTCCAATTCCAACTAAAAGATGCCAGAGATCATATGATGATATAAGAGAACCTGGTCACAGTTCCGGTTCATACAGCATCGGAGCAGATTCTCCAGCCCAGCTGATGCATGCTGACCAACATTCCTCTCTACGCTAATCCCATTTGCTTGCATTTAGCCCATATCCCTCTGAACCCTTCCTATACGTGAACCTATCCAACTGTCTTTTAAAAGTTGTTTTTGTGCCACACTCAATCATTTCCTCTGGCAATTCACACCCATCACCCTTTATGTATCAAAATTTACCTCTCGAGTTCCTTTTAAATTTCTCCCCTCTCACCCGAAACCTATGTCCCTGGGAAGAAGGCTGTGTGCTTTCACTCTGTCTGTGCCCATAATAATTTTATACATCTCTATAAAATCACCCCTCATTCTCCTACACTCCATTCTGCTCAACCTCTCTCCATGCCTCCCTCCCTCATCCCAGCCACATCCTTGTAAATCTCCTCTGCACTCTTTCCACCTGAATAGCATCTTTCCTATCGGAGGGTGACCAAAACTGAGCACAAAATTCCAAATGCAGCCTCAGCTATGACTTATACAAAAGCAATATAACATCCCAGCTTCTGTACGCACTGCTCTGACTGATAAAGGTCAGCGTGCCAAGAGCCTTCTTCAATACCCAGTCTACCTGTGAAGCTACTTTCAGTGCAATCTCATTTTATATCAGACCGTAAGACAGAGGAGTAGAATTAGGCCATTCAGCCCTTCTAGTCTATTCTGCCATTCAATCATGGATGATTTATTACTCCATTCAATGCCACTCCCTTGCCTTCTCCCTGTAAATTTTGAAACCCTTACTTATCAAGAACCTGTCCACTTCTGCTTTAAATATGCCCAATGACTTGGCCACCACTGCCATCTAAGGCACTGATTTACCACCTTCTGGCAAAAGAAATTCCTCCTCAACTTTGTTGAAAAGGGATGGCCTTCTATTCTGAGGTTGTGCCTAAATACTGCAGTGGTTAATTTAGACCATAAGACATAGGAGCAGAATTAGGCCATTTGGCCCACTATTCCATCATAGCTGATTTATTATCCCTCCCAACCCCATTCTCCTGCCTCCTCCCTGTAACCTTTGACACCCATACTAATCAAGAAAACATCAACCTCCACTTTAAATATACCTAATAACTTGGCCTCCACAGTCATCTGTGGCAATGAATTTCTGCAGATTCTCCACTCTCTAGCTAAAGAAATTCCCAGTCATCTCTGTTATAAAGAACATCCCTCTATTCTGAGACTGTGCCCTCTGGTTCTAGACTCACCCCTGATAGGAAATATCCTCTCCACGTCCACTCTGTCTAGACCTTTCAATATTTAATATGTTTCAATGGCATCTTCCCTCATTCTTCTAAGCTCGAAGGAGTACAAGTCCAGAGACCTCAAATGCCCCTCATACATTAACTCTTTCATTCCCAGGATTATTCTCATGAACCTCCTCTAAACCCTCTCTAATGCCAACACATTTTTTAGATGGGGGCCCAAACCTGCTCACAACACTCCAAGTACAGTTTGACAGATACCTTATAAAGTCTCAGCATTATGTCCTTGCATTTATAGTCTAGTCACCTCCAAATGAATGCTAACATTGTGTTTCCATTCCTTACCATTGATTCAATCTGCAAGTTAACCTTTAGAGAATCCTGCACAAGGACTCCTAAGTCCCTTTGCTCCTCTGATTTCTGAATAATCTCTACATTTGGAAGAGTCTAAGCTTTTATTCGTTCTATCAAAGTGCATGACCATACACTTCCCTACACTATATTCCACCAGCCTCTTTGCCCATTCTCCTAATCTGTCTTAGTCCTTCTGCAAACTCCCTTCTTCCTCAATACTACTTGCCCCTCCAACTTTAGTGACATCCGCAAGTGTGGCCATAAAGCCATCAATTCTCTGATTCAAATCGTTGACATGTAACGTGACAAGGACCAGAACCTACACCAGCCCCTGTGGAACTCTACTAGTCATCGGCAGCCAACAAGAGAAAGCCCCCGTTATTCCCACTCTTTGCCTCCTGCGAGTCAGCCAATCTTCTATCCATGCTCATATCTTTCCTGTAATACCATGGGTCCTTATTGTATTTAGCAGCTTCATGTGCAGCATTTGTGAAAAGCCTTCAGAAAATCCAAGTAGACAACATTCACTGAGTATCCTTTGTCTATTCTGCCTGTTTTTTCCTCAAGAAATTCCAACAGATTTGTCAGGCAAGATCTCTGACAAAATCATGCAGACTTTAACCTATTTTTTCATGTGCCTCCAAGTACCCTGAAACTTCATCCTTAATAATGGACTCCAACAATTTACCTTTACCAACCCGTTAAGTCTGGCTAACTGGTCTATAATTTCCTGTCTTCCTTTTTAAAGAGTGGAGTGGTATTTGCAATTTTACAGTCCTCTGGAACCATTGCAGAATCTAGTGATTCTTGAAAGATCCCTACTAATGCATCCAGAGTCTTTTCAGCTACCTCTTTCAGAACTCTGGAGTGTAGTCCTTATAATATGGGTACTGACCTTTTAGCTTATAATCATTGTTCCATGTGAAATCCAGAATTGCATTCTCCATACAATATATGTGAATGTAGCCTGATGGCCTGGAATTATGAAATATAAATTTCAAGGCTACCTTTTGCTGAGAATGCAGTGCTTATTGGGTTGCAAGTAATGGTTTCCTGGCTTAGATTTATGTCTGTTGTGTCAAGTCGCCAACAGCAGGGGTGCAAGTTTCACCCATTCCTTTCACTGCTGTTGATCTCCTGATTTCTGCTTATTTTTAACACTTTGTTGAGATTCTCGGGACGTTTTGGCATCAAGTACCATCTGGAAACCATTTCCAATGCAACCTAAGGGAAAATACTCTGTTCATGCCAGTGTGACAATGGAATGAATTTTAAATGTGATCTTTACCAGGTTTATGGCAGTGAACTGCTTTGCAAAGACAAGCATCCATCAGATGTCATTCCAAACTCAGGTAGTATTAGATGTTTTTTATTCTATTATTTTTTCAAAACCAATCTTCCTTTGTTTGGCTCCTGACATGCAGACTGTTTCTTGTATGGGCTTCGTTGTAAGTGATCTGTGGAACTAGCATCTACTCCTGTGTTTAGCCAGTTGACAACAACCCCAAGGCAACTCTACTGGCATTCGCAGGCAGCTAGGTTGGCTGTACCTTATTCTTTCAGAGAATTGCTTTTAATGCTACCATGCTGAATTTTATTGAGTATTTCTGGCTATTTCAGTAATTGCAGGGCCTATATTATTGCTTCAAGAAAGGGAAATGTATCTTATTTTTGTTAACTTACTGCTGATCCCTTCTGGGCCTTGTAACATTGAACCATCTTTCTGAACCTATATAGTCCTTAGAATGAAGTAGGCAGTTACAAATTTTAGATGCAAAGGAACAGCAATGTATTTATAGGTTAGTATGGTTTACAACTCAACGAGCAATCCCTTAATCTTGTCCTACGTGGGGACATCACAAGCAATTAGAAATGGGGGTTGTTCACGTCCTATAAGAAAACATGAATAAAGTTCACTTGTGAGGATATGTGAGTTTGGTTTCAAGCTTTATCCAGAAGTCAGTATCTCTGACAGGGATCACTCCCTCCTGTTATGTTTGTTCTTTAACAAAGACAAACTTGCATGGGTAAAAATGCTAGAACTATTTATTTACTGATTTACAGAATGGCTTCATCATGAACAGATTTTACTCTGGAACTTCTAGCCCACCAAAAGTGTGTGTGACCCACCAACTTCACTCCCAGTTCTAAGTGAACCACCCACATTGCACGCTGAGAACTGAAGTTATTCATTATGTACTCACATAATAACACACCTCCCTGCCGCACTGAACTGCTAGTTAGAAGCTAATCCAGAGGCTAGATTAAACCCACATCTTCTTTGGTCAAACACGAGGAAATGTGCAGATGCTGGAAATTCAAACAACACACACAAAATGCTGGTGGAACACAGCAGGCCAGGCAGCATCTATAAGGAGAAGTACTGTCGACGTTTCGGGCCGACACCCTTCGTCAGGACTAACTGAAAGGAAAGATAGTAAGAGATTTGAAAGTAGTGGGGGGAGGGGGAAATGCGAAATGATAGGAAAAGACCGGAGGGGGTGGCATGAAGCTAAGAGCTGGAAAGGTGATTGGCAAAAGTGATACAGAGCTGGAGAAGGGAAAGGATCATGGTACGGGAGACCTCGGGAGAAAGAAAGGGGGAGGGGGGGAAGCACCAGAGGGAGATGGAGAACAGGCAGAGTGATGGGCAGAGAGAGAGAAAAAAAAAACAAACAACTAAATATTGTCAGGGATGGGGTAAGAAGGGGAGGAGGGGCATTAACGGAAGTTAGAGAAGTCAATGTTCATGCCATCAGGTTGGAGGCTACCCAGCCGGTATATAAGGTGTTGTTCCTCCAACCTGAGTGTAGCTTCATCTTGACAGTAGAGGAGGCCCTGGATAGACATATCAGAATGGGAATGGGACGTGGAATTAAAATGTGTGGCCACAGGGAGATCCTGCTTTCTCTGGCGGAACGATCCTGCTTTCTTTGCTACATTGACGACTGCATTGGCGCTACCTCCTGCACGCATGCTGAGCTCGTTGACTTCATTAACTTTGCCTCCAACTTTCACCCCGCCCTCAAATTTACCTGGTCCATTTCTGACACCTCCCTCCCCTTTCTTGATCTTTCTGTCTCCATCTCTGGAGACGGCTTATCTACTGATATCTACTATAAGCCTACAGACTCTCAAAACTACCTGGACTATTCCTCTTCCCACCCTGTCTCTTGCAAAAATGCTATCCCCTTCTCACAATTCCTTCATCTCCGCCGCATCTGCTCTCAGGATGAGGCTTTTCATTCCAGGACGAAGGAGATGTCTTCCTTTTTTAAGCAAAGGGGCTTCCCTTCTTCCACCATCAACTCTGCTCTCAAACGCATCTCTCCCATTTCCCGCACATCTGCCCTCACCCCATCCACCCGCCACCCCACTCGGTATAGGGTTCCCCTTGTCCTCACCTACCACCCCACCAGCCTCCAGGTCCAATGTATAATTCTCCATAACTTCCGCCACCTCCAACAGGATCCCACTACCAAGCACATCTTTCCCTCCCCCCCTCTTTCTGCTTTCCACAGGGATCATTCACTACGCGACTCCCTTGTCCATTCATCCCCCCCAATCCCTTCCCACCGATCTCCCTCCCGGTACTTATCCTTGTAAGCAGAACAAGTGCTACACCTGCCCTTACCCTTCCTCCCTCACCACCATTCAGGGCCCCAGACAGTCCTTCCAGGTGAGGCGACACTTCACCTGTGAGTCGGTTGGTGTGGTATACTGCGTCCGGTGCTCCCGGTGTGGTCTTTTATATATTGGTGAGACCCGATGCAGACTGGGAGACCGTTTCACTGAACACCTATGCTCGGTCCGCCAGAGAAAGCAGGATCTCCCAGTGGCCACACATTTTAATTCCACGTCCCATTCCCATTCTGATATATCTATCCATGGCCTCTACTGTCAAAATAAATCCAAACTCAGGCTGGAGGAACAACACCTTATATACCGGCTGGGGAGCCTCCAACCTGATGGCATGAACATTGACTTCTCTAACTTCCGTTAATGCCCCTCCTCCCCTTCTTACCCCATCCCTGACATATTTAGTTGTTTTCTTTTTTCTCTCTCTCTCTGCCCATCACTCTGCCTGTTCTCCATTTCCCTCTGGTGCTTCCCCCCTCCCCCTTTCTTTCTCCCGAGGCCTCCCGTCCCATGATCCTTTCCCTTCTCCAGCTCTGTATCACTTTTGTCAATCATCTTTCCAGCTCTTAGCTTCATCTCACCCCCTCCGGTCTTCTCCTATCATTTCGCATTTCCCCCTCCCCCCAGTACTTTCAAATCTCTTACTATCTTTCCTTTCAGTTAGTCCTGACGAAGGGTCTCGGCCCGAAACGTCGACAGTGCTTCTCCTTATAGATGTTGCCTGGCCTGCTGTGTTCCACCAGCATTTTTTGTGTGTTCTTCTTTGGTCAGCTGAGGCTAGCATTTTACTGCATTGGTGCGTGTGTATCAACTGATTAATCGTCAGTCCAATTGCCAATGTCTGCAGCAAGGTTCCAGTTAGTCTGGGCAGCACAGTGGTGCAGCTGGTAGAACCACTGCCTCACAATGCCAATGCCCTGGGTTCAATCCTGATCTCAGGCACTGTCTATGTGGAGTTTGCACATTCTCCCTGAGCCTGTGTGTTTTCCTTCTGAATGCTCCAATTTCTTCCACTGTCCCAAAGATGTGCAGGTTAGTAGGCTAAATCGCTGTTGTCAGCTGTCCCAAGTTTATAGATGGGTGGTAGAATTTATGGGAGAAGTGTTGATGGGAATCTAGGGAGAATTGGTTATGGGGAAAATTAATGGATGATTACTCTGTGAGGTAGCATGAGTTAGATGGAACAAATGGCCTCTTTCCATTCCATAAGGAAATCCCATCTGACCCCACCCCTCCAATGAGGTTTTTAATCTGACTCTGGTCCATGATTTACCATTTCCTTTAAAATGAATTTGACACGAGACAGTTAGTGTCCCTTTCAATGCAACAGACTACGGATGCTGGAATCTAGTGCAAAAAAGAACTGCTGGAAGAACTGAGTGGGACAAGCAGCATCTCTGGAAGCAAGGAAATGGTCGATATTTGGGATTTAGACTCCACATCACTACAGACCTGGTGCAGGGTCCCAACCTAAAATATCTCCAATTGCATTCCCTCCACAGATGCTGCCTTGACCCATTGAATTCCTCATTAAAGCTTCTCTAAGAAACATGAAGTTATACTATCAATAGTATGCAGGACTTACAACCATTCTTTGCCTGACTTTTTTTTCCAGTTCACTCTTTGCGACCAGCAGATGTGAAAGTTATCGGCGCTGTGGGAGACTCTCTGACGGTTAGTCCAGGGTCTGCATCATTAACATGAATGCATGTTGTTTTAAAGTGCAAATTAAAATCTTTGTGCATTATTATTTAATAATCTTAATGGACCATAAAAATAACAAAAAATATGATAACATAGCAACTATACTAACTGTGTTATGTCCAACTTGGTTGTTAATTCCCACCACCTGTTATTTATATATTTATTACCATGGTGAACAAGGACTTCTTAAACTCCATTAACATTGTAAATGCACATCAGATGTTTGCAAAATGGATATACAGGATTATCTCAACATTCAAACACCAGCTGATAAATGCCAACTTATTTTTATTCCACAACAAACCCCAGCAATAACTAGCTCCAACAAGAGCAAGTCTAACCACCTACATTTGAGGTTTGACGTCGATAACATAACCAAGAAACCCACTGTCGGTATCCTGGAAGTCATTACGAGCCAGAAAATGAATCCAGAGAACCACATAAATCCTGCAGTTCCCAGGGCAGATGTCCTTCAGTGACTTGCTTCTTTTCTGACTCCCCAAAACTGTTCCAACGATTCAGCGTACAAAGCATGTATACAGAATACAACCCTGAGATTTGTCTTCCCTACAGACAGCCAAGAAACAAAGACGAACCTTGGAACTCGCTTAAAGAAAAACATCAAACTCCCCCACCATGTGCAAAAAAAAAATTATGCAAATAGCAACGTAAAAAATGAGCGAAAACACAGAACATAAAACATAAGATCAAAAGGCATATTTCAGTTCAGCTTAGTTTTCACTATCTGCCGGCCACCCCAATTCAACATTGCCCAAACTAGCAACAAAAAGAAAGGAGGGTGAAAGGGTGCTCTTCATTTGCTCGGGTAGGTGCAGTGACAACTGTCAGGCAGCTCAGCACCATTCAGAACAAAGTAGCCTGCTCGATTGGCACCCCATCCACAAAACGACCATCCACGATGCCCATCTACACCAAGCCCATTTGCCTGCATTAGGCCCATATCCCTTTACTCCTTTTCTATCCAAGTACCCACCCAAATGATTGTTCAGAGCAGTTCGGTTTGCCGTCACTGTGCACTCCTTTGAAGAACTTACTTCCAAAGTTTCTTACAACGTGGCAGCACCTGTTACACACAATCAAGTGCAGTCAAACTGAATCCTTCACATACTAGGGCATTGAGTAGACCATTCTGCCCCCAAGCTTGTTCCACTGTCAAACTAAATCCATGTCTTGCCTGTCTTAGTTTCATTTTCTCAAGAGGGGTTGAAAGTGGTCCGGATATGAGGATTAGCCTGATCAGCGGTGCTGCATCTGGGGATGGAAGGGCAGGCTGCTCAGTGTTTCTAAAGTACCAACCTGTTTCAAATGACAGGTCACTTTTAGTATGAAGATACCAACCCAACGACCGGAGCTAAGTAAATTAATTTTGAACAAATCTTTCTTCCTTTTTTCCAAGAAGGTGTGATTGGTTGCATTCACTCATTCACCACCCCATGTTGTCTCATCATCAGCTTCTTCCTTGACAGCCATTGGAGAAGAGTTTATCTCACCTTTGGAGGAGAAATCAATGCTGTTCCTTGTGTTTTACAGGCAGGCAACGGGATAGGCTCAAAACCCAAAGACGTTCTGGACGTGTTAACGCAGTATAGGGGGCTGTCCTTCAGGTATGAGGCATTGCATCCAACAGCATCTGGTTGCTTTGGTAAACATGAGAGATCCTGCAGATGCTGGAAATCCAGAATAACACACACACACATAATGCTGGAGGAACTCAGCAGGTAAGGCAGCATCAATGGCGAGGAATAAAGAGACCCCTCCCCCTTGCTCTTTTTCGATTCCCCTTTCTGGCTCCCTCCTTGCCCCTTCTCATCACCCGCCTATCAGCTCCCTCTGGTGCTCCTCCTCCTTCCCTTTCTCCCATAGTCCACTTTCCTCTCCTCTCAGGTTCCTTCTTTTTCAGCCCTTTACCTCTACTACCTATCACCTCCTAGCTCCTCACTTCATTCCCCACCCCCATTCACCTAGTTTCATCTTTCACCTTTTAGCTTGTACTCCTTTCCCTCCCCCTACCCTTTTTTGCCAGCTTCTTCCCCCTTTCTTTCCACTCCTGATGAAGGGTCTCATCCCAAAATATCAGCTCAATATTCCTCTCTGTAGATGCTGCCTGATCTGCTGAGATCTTCACACACAAAATGTTGGAGGAGCTCAGCAGACCTGGCAGCATCTAGGTAAAGAGTACAGTCAATGTTTCGGCCTGAAAGGTCAGCTGTGCTCTTCTCCTAGATGCTGGCTGGCCTGCTCAGTTTCCCCAGTAATTTGTGTGTGTTGCTGGGAATTCCAGCATCTTCAGATTTTCTCTCGTTTCTGTTGAGATCTTCCGGCATTTTGTGTATGATTTTATTGGCTGCATTGGTGCTGCTTCCTGAAGCTGGCTATTTGTTGCTGCTTCTTACAGAACAGTCAACAATGAACAGCTGGTTAAAACATATGAACACACTAGGTGTTCTCTAATCTTGCCTGACTGCAAAGTGCATGTGCAAACTACAAAGCCTGAAAGTAAATCTCAACATCAAACCCACTGGTTTTGGAGTAGTGTTTAGCTTTGTAGGTTTGGCTTCAGCAGATAGTGAGAGGCTGGATGGATGGGATGAGCCACTGATTTCCGAGGAACTTAGTGAATGAACTAATGGTATGTGGCCTTGATTAAAGTGAGGAGCACAACCAAGTGACAAGGGCAGCCATTTTGGCTTACTCTGATAGAGTGCAAGAATCAACAGCGAATGGCCATCCATCCCATTTCCCCTCTTCCCTTGCGAACAGGAGAGGTGTACAGTGTGCAAAGGTTTCAGCCAGCCTGATTTACATAAGGAAGCATTTAGTATGTTTGAAAGATGTCAAACTAGAGGCATTGAATAACCACCACAGAAGCAAGGTCCTTCAGTCAATTGCTTCATGTCAAATGAGAATCCCATCTAAGCTAATCCCATTTGCTTCCTTTTGGCTCACATCCCTATTCGTGTACTTGTCCAAGGCCCTTTTGTATGTTATTATTATTATACATGCCTCAACCGCTTCCATTGGCAACTCATTCCAAATATCACCATCGTGTGTCTGAAAAAGTTGCCCCTCAAGTCCCTTTTAATTCTTTCCCTTCTCACCTTTAACCTTTGCTCTCTAGTTTTTGACTTCCCCAACATATCTCCTCTGACAACAAATGTTTTATTGTCATCACTACTAATTTTCTGAATAGCGTGAGGCATCACTCACTTCAGAGGCTAGTTCATCAATAATAGTAGGTCTGGGCCACATTAAAGTCAGGCTCAGTAAGGATAGTAGATGATGAACCAATGGCTGTTTATGGCAATCCAGTAACTTCATGCTCACCTTTAGAGAGGCTTTTTATCCCAGATTTTTAATTTACCAGCATAGTCAATCCCCAGAGGTCAAATCATGAGTCGTATGCTTATCCTGGGTACGAGTCCAGTAAAATTTGGAGTATATTTCTCCTCAGCTCTGCACTGAATCTCTAGTCCCTTGACCCGAGGTCACATCACGTAGTTTGAGATAGCTCAATGCAACGGCTTCTCTGCTGATAGTCACAGAATATGGAACAAAAACGATGAAGTTACTGTAGGAAAAGAATTTGACTCCAGATTCAGCACCTGGAGAATGAGCCCTCTGGTAAGGAAAAAAACTTGGAATAAAAATATTTGAGAGACACTATATAAACTATTAGAAATAGTTCTTAAAAACTATGCAGGTATTTTTTTCCAGAGTCTGATTTACTTCCTCTTTTTGCAGTATTGGAGGAGATGGATCACTACGAACCACTACAACTCTGCCAAGTAAGTGCATCAATGTGATGCTATTTCTGTAAGTGCACCAATCTTCCAATGCCTAACAGATCTGTTAGAACTCTTTGGGGAAATAACAGGTAGGATAGACAAAGGGGAGTCAGTAGATGTCATTTACTTATATATTCAAAAGGCCTTTGACAAGGTGCCGCCATGAGGCTGCTTAACAAGATAAGAACTCATGGTATTATAGGAAAGATACCAGCGTGGATAGAAGAGTGAATGGCTGTTAGGAGTAAAGGGGCCTTTTCTGGTTGTCTATTGCTAACTAGTAGTGCTCCACAGAGATCGATATTGGGACAGCTTCTTTTCACATTATATGCCAATAAATTGGATGACAGAATTGTTGGCTTTGTGGCCAATTTTGTGGACGATGCGGAGATAGGTGGAGGGGTGGGTCATCGAGAAAGTAGAGAACTGCAAAAGGACTGAAGATGGATAGAGAGAATGGTCAAAGAAGTGGCAGATGGAATACAGTGCAGGGAAGTGTATGGTCATGCACTTTGATAGAGGAATAAAAGTGTAGACTATTTTCTAAGTGGAAAGCAAATTCAAAAATTAGAGGTGCAAAAGGATTTGAGAATTCTTATGCAGGATCCCCTAAAGGTTAAATTGTGGGTTGGGTCAGTGATAAGGAAGGCAAATGAAATGTTAGCATTCATTTTGAGAGGCCTAGAGTATAAAAGCAAAGACATAATGCTGGGACTTTATAAGGCAATGGTGAGACCACAGTTGGAGCATTGTGAGTATTTTTGGCCTCCTTATCTAAGAAAGATATATTGGCATTGGAGAGAGTTCAGAGGAGGTTTGCAAAAATTATCTTGGGATTGAAAGGGCTAATGTGTGAAAAGCGTTTGATGGCTCTGAGCCTGTGTACTCGCTGGAGTTTAGAAGAATGAGGGGGGTGGATCTCATTGAAACCTATCAAATATTGAAAGAACTAGTTAGAGTGAGCATAGAGAAGATGTATCCTATAGTGGGTGAGTCTAGGACAAGAGGGCAAAGCCTCAGAATCGAAGGACATCTCTTTAGAACAGAGATGAGGAGAAATTTCTTTCACCGGAGGGTGGTGAATCTGTGGAATTTATTGTCACAGACAGCAGTAGAGGTCAAGACATTTGGAATGCGTATATGAAGTGGAGGCTGATAGGTTCTTCATTAGTCAGGGGTCAAAGGTTATGGAGAGAAGGTAAGAGAATTAGGTTGAGAGGGATAATAAACCAGCCATAGTGGAATGGTGGAGCAGACTCTATGGGCCAAAATTGTCCAATTCTGCTCCCATGTTTTATTGTACTGCGGTGTAACTTTTCCCATCAGTTTTAAGATTGAAATGAAACAATCGAAAAATAGTCACTGGCAGATCTAAACGTGCAAGGCAAGTCAACACTTGGAATCTTCACGTTGCATGAAGGATTCAACCTATTGGAATTATTGAAAATTGGAAAGAAAACTGCAGTTGCTGCAAATCAAAAGTAAAAACAGAAAATGCTGTTTCTACTCAGCAGCTCCCAATAAGGATTTCAACCAAAGTCTCCTGTCTGTTGGGAGAGCTCAACAACAGCAACTTCTCCTTGTATCACAGCTGTTTTGTTTAGGAATGGTTTGAGGCTCTCAGCAGGAGCACTGCTGAACACTAATTCATCGTGGCTTAACACTCAGCCGCAAAAAGAGAGATCAGGATGGATTGCATCAAGAAGTATCAAGAAACATGTTAGAGGGATGACGGACTGCACGAGTGACTAACTCTGGGGTCAAAGTTGACAGTTTTACTTGAAGTGAAAGGAAGTCAGTAAAAGTCATTCTTGAGGTCAATCAAGTCTCTAATAGCAAAATTGTCTTGGGCTCAAAAAAACAAAGAGGTTGAATAGTAGATGTCTGGTAAGGTGGTGGGAGTGATGTTCCTAGAATCAATTAAGCAATTGCTGAGTAGTACATTGAGGTTGGGGAGGTAGAATCTGCTCTTGAGCATGTATGGTTCAGTGTATTTATTATCTAAGTTGCTCTGCTGATCACATCCCTTGGAAGTCAGTTCATCAAAAAATATTGCTGACGGTTAACTTTTCCTTGGATCTGATGAAGTATTATGCAGCGGCCAGCATTGTCTCTCTTTGTGATATCTTCCTGGTTTCTATCCCTCAGATATCCTCCGTGAATTTAACCCTTCTTTGACTGGATTTTCTACTGGAAAAGGGAACCTTGATAAGCCAAACGTGTTCCTGAATCAGGCTTTCCCTGGAGCTTTGGCCGGGTATGTTAACTTTCCATGAATACAGGTTAAGTGCCCCTTACCTGAAAAGCTTGGGGCTGGAAGTGTTTCGGATTTTGGATTTTTTCCGATTTTTTAAATTCATAATGAGATGGCTTGGGATCGCCATCATTTCCCACTGAAATTTTTGTGCTACTGGTAAGCAGTCCTTGTCTTACACTTGCTCATCACCCATACACACTAACAGTAAAAGGTATTACATACTATTAATGAAAATACAACGTGTGCAGAGTAACAAAATCAGCACAGCAGCATCGGGAGAATACCTGAATCAGCTGTTGAACAACAGCAAACAACAGCAGGCTTTCAGTAGCTGCCTATGATGCCATGTTTTAATTAAAAGGTTACAGGACACTGTATTTGTGTTTTACTTATTTAGGTTTTATGTAAGGCATGAAAACAATAAGTATTATAGACTTGTTCTGTTGTTAGATATTCATCAGCAACGATTTTTGCAAACTCAATGGATTTCTCTGCCGCTTTGTGATCAGCAGACACTTCATCTTTAAACACAATGCAATAACATCTTTAATACAAGGCACTCTTGGAAAAGATCAAAATCCATCATCCTTAGAGCTTGCTACCCTACCATTCTCATCTCCATGTTCAAAGGAATATTATCATTTATTGTGCATTTTATCCCCCAACATCTAGAGATCTTCCAGGTCAAGTGAGAAAATTGGTGGACATCATGAAAAATAATTCGGTAAGAGTCACTTAATGAGAAAACATCTGTGTTTTTATCTGTGATCAAATTGGTGTACAGCCCTTCTGTTTATTAATTTCTGCTGTGGTTCAGACATTATCATTCTTATTTCTAAGCAAGAATCCCACTCTGTGCATTTAAGTACAAAGTCCTGGTCCTATACTTCAGTGCAGAGCAGAAGCATGGCTGCCTTTCAAATGATTTGTTGGACCAAAGGCCTACGTCATCATCTAAGATGTGAAAGATTTCATCTTGAAAAGACTGGAGTTCTGTACATTTGACAAGGTTCCTCGTTGTAGGCTTATTGAGAAAGTCATGAAGCAGGAGATCCATGGAAACTTGGCTATGTGGATTCTGAACTGGCTTGGTCACAGAGTGCAGAGATTGGTAGCATTATGTATTTAATATCTCAGTAATATTTGATAATATTGTGAATTTATTGTTTTAATATGCATTTTCTGTTGTTTACGTGTTACGTGTAAAAGTACGTGAATGGCATGTATCACCATGTCATATGTGTGCCTCGCTAAAGTAAAGACAAAACTAAGACACATATTCACAGCTTTCAATTCATTTTATGTTTTGGAATTACAAAACATACCAGTGGTGAAGAGGAAGTTTTGAATGAACCCAAGACCTGTTAAAGTGCAGCAAGACATTCGAACTTAAAAAAAGGCACAGTGAGAAGTTCAAGTTAAATAGAAAGCAGCACAGCTTTTGCTTCTTTGAGAGGGGAGAGAAAAGGTCGAGTTTTAAAAAGGGTAAATAAAGGTTCTAAACCGGGTGATAATAATCATAAATTTTTTTAAAAAAGCAGAAATGGCTGGCTACATTGGAAAGATAGACAAGTTCAATGGCACAAGAGATAACTGGATATTGTATACTGGGCAAATTAAGCAGTATTTTAAAGCAAGTAGAACAGACGATGAGAAGCAAGTGGCAGTTTTGCTGAGTGCATTTGGATTAAAGGCTAACAGTTTCCTTAGAAGTTAACTGCTCCATCCAAACCAGCTGAAATGAGCTTTGCTGATGTTGCGAAAGTAATACAGGAACATTTAGAACCAAACACGTTGTTGATTGCAGAACAAGTTAGGTTTCACAAGCGGAATCAGAAGGAAGGAGAGTCCATTTCAGTGCAAGGTGGATGAGCTCAGGGCCTGGATCAATATCTGGAAATGATGCTGTCATAGCCATTAGTGAGACTTGGTTGCAGGAGGGGCAGGGCTGGCAGCTCAGTATTGTGGGGTTCTGTTGTTTTAGACATGACAGAGCAGGAAGGATTAAAGGAGGAGGGTGGTATTACTAGTCAAGGAAAATGTCACAGCAGTGCTCAGTCAGGGCAGACTGGAGAACTGGACTAGTGGGGCTTTATAGGTGGAAATTAGAAACAAGAAAGGTTTGAGCACGTTGATGGGGCTATATTACAGACCACCTAACAGTCCTAGGGATTTAAGGGAACAAATTTGTAAAGAGATGACAGACTATTACAAGAAACTTATGGTTACTATAGTAGGTGATTTTAACTTTTCACATATTGACTCAGAGTCCCATACTATAAAAGCACTAGATGGGACAGAGTTTGTCAAATATGTTTCCTTCATAGTACGTAGAAATCCCAATAAAAGAGCCTGCAACATTGGACCTGCTATTAGGGAATGAGACAGAGCATATGACAAAAGCTTGTGTGGGGGAACACTTTGCATCTAGTGACCACAATGCCATTAGTTTCAAAGTAAATATGCAAAAAGATAGGTCTGGTCCATGGTTTGAGATTCTAAATTGGAGAAAGGCCTATTTTGATAGTATCAGAAATGATCTAGCAAGTGAGGATTGGGACAGGCTGTTTTCTGCCAAAGGTGCACTTAGAAAGCAGGAGGCCTTCAAAAACAAAATGTTGAGAGTACAAAGCTTGTATGTGCCTGTCAGGATAAAAGGTAAAGATAACAATTGTAGAGGACCTTGGTTTTCAAGAGATATTGAGACCCTGGTTAAGAGCAAAAAGGAGGTTCATTGCAGGTATACGCAGGGAGGTACAAATGGGGTGCTTATGGAGTACAGTAAGTGCAAGAGAACACTCCAAAAAGAAATCAGAAAGGCTAAAAGAAGGCATGAAGTTGCTCTAGCAAACAAGGTGAAGGCAAATCCTAAGGGATTCTACAGATATGTCAAGATCAAAAGGATTACAAGGGACAAAATTGGTCTTCTGGAAGACCAGAATGGTAATCCACATGTGGAGTCAAAACAGATTGGGGAGAGCTTAAATGCATTCTTTGCATCTGTCTTTACTTGGGAGACGGACACAGAGTCTATAGAGGCAAAGTGGCATCATCTTAAAGGACCCTGTACAGATTACAGAGGAGGAGATGTTTGCTACCCTGACGCAAATCAGGGTGGATAAAACCCCAGGGCCTGACAAAGTGTATCCCCAGTCCCCACAGGAGACAAGTGCAGAAATTGCTGGGGCCCTAGCAGAGATATTTAAAACATCCTTAGCAACAGAAGAGGTGCCAGAGGATTGGAAGATTGCCAATGTTGTTCTGCTGTTTAAAAAAGACTCTAAACAGAATCCAGAAAATTATAGGCTGGTGAGTCTGACATCGGTTGTGGGAAAGTTATTGCAAGGTATTCTAAGGGACCAGATATAAGAGTATTTGTATAGACATGGACTGAATAAGGTTAGCCAGTATGGATTTGTGTATAGTAGATCATGTCCAATTCATTTTATAGAGTTTTCAAGGAGGTTACCAGGAAAATGGATGAAGGCAAGGCACTGGATGTGGTCTGGATGGACTTTAGCGAGGCTTTTGACGAGGTCCTATATGGGAGGCTGGTCAAAAAGGTTCAGTCGCTCATCATTGAGAATGAGGTAGTAAATTGGATTAGACACTGGTTTTGTGGGAGAAGCCAGGGAGGGGTAGCAGAAGGTTGCCTCTTTGAATTAAGGCCTGTGACTAGTGGTGTGCCACAGGCATCGGTGATGTGTCTTTTTTTCTTTGCCATCTATATCAATGATCTGAATGATAATGTGGCTAACTGGATCAGCAAATTTGCGAATGACACCAAGATTGGGTCCCTTTTGCCAATCAACATTCCAGCTCTTAGCTTCATCCCTCCCCCTCCTGTCTTCTCCTATCATTTCGGATCTCCCCCTCCCACTTTCAAATCTCTCACTATCTCTTCTCTCAGTTAGTCCTGATGAAGGGTCTCGGCCCGAAACGTCGACTGAACTTCTTCCTATAGATGCTGCCTGGCCTGCTGCGTTCCACCAGCATTTTGTGTGTGAAGATTGGGGGTGTAGTGGACAGTGAGGAAAGCTATCATGGCTTGAAAATGGGCTGAAAAATGGCAGATGAAATTTAACACAGACAAGTGTGAGGTTTTGCACTTTGGTAGGACCAGCCAGGGTAAGTCTTACACGGTGAATGGTAGGGCACTGAGGAGTGTGGTAGAACAAAGGGATCTGGGAATACAGGTCCATAATTCATTGAAAATGGCATCACAGGTTGATAGGGTAGTAAAGAAAGCTTTTGGCACATTGGTCTTCATAAATAACTGCATTTAGTGCTGAAGATGGGATGTTATGTTGAAGTTGTATAAGACACTGATGCAGCCTAATTTGGAGTATTTTGTGCAGTTTTGGTCAGCTGCGTACAGGAAAGATGTAGACAAGGTTGAATGAGTGCAGAGAAAGTTTAAAAGCATGTTGCCAGGTCTGGAGACCCTGAGTTATAAGGAAAGATTGAAAAGGTTAGGACTGTATTCTTTAGAACATAGAAGATTGAGAGGAGATTTGTTAGAGGTATACAAAATTATGAGAGTTATAGATAGGGTAAGTGCAAGCCAGCTTTTTGCACTGAGGTTGGGTGGGACTACAACCAGAGGTCATGGGTTAAGGGTGAAAGTTGAGAAGTTTAAGGAGATCTGATAATGATGAGAGTGACACAGGAGTGAGTAGCCTTAAGATTTACAATGTGACAGCTAACAGGGGATGGGCAATACGTCTTTCACCAGAAGTGAATGGCAAATTAATTAAAATGAAATTGGACACTGGCTCAGCTATTTCAGTCATTCTACAAAGTGAGTTGGAATGGCATTTCAGAGATACTGAACTGAAGCCTGCAGATATCCAACTGACAACTTACAGTATACTGGAGAAAAGATCATTCCTCTGGGAATGACATTTGTAAGAGTGAAACACAACAACTAACAAGGCACATCGGGCTTGTTTGTGGTAAAAGTTATGAGGGCCGGCACTATGAGGTCATGAGTGGCTGAGACAACTACAACTTGATTGGAGACCCATCCGCCGTTTGCATGCCACGTCCCCTACGACAGAGCCAACTGAAAGCAAGTTAAGAAAGGTACTGGGTGATGCCACAGCAGTGTTCAAGAGGGGCATTGGAAAACTCAAACATATCAAAGGTGAAATAGTGTTAAATAAAAATGCCACACATATGTTTTAGAAAGCCTTTCTGGTTTCCTAATGCATATCAGAAGTCTCCCTATTATGGCAGAGATGATCCAAAGGAAAAGCAGAAAATACCGCACACTGTGTCAGGTCTACATGGCTGGAACCAACAGCAGAAAGCTCCTGTTCTCCCATTTATTCCAGTGCTGAGAGAGAAATATAACTGGGGAGCAATAGAATATATATTTGAGTTGAGTTGCATTCTATATTGAGTTGGAATTTATAGCTGGGCAAGGAGGACTGTTGTGTATTTAATATTACGATAATATTTGAGTAATATTGCAAATACATTGTTTGATTCAGCATTCTTTGTTGTTTATATAATTCGTTACAGGTTACATTATGGACACTGTAATACTATCAAGGACTGTCCACTGCTTTCCGAACAACAAACTGTGGGTCACCAGTGATCTAAAGGCTCTTCTCAACCATAAAAATGGGCCTTTAGATCAGGGGACAGGGAGGAATTGAAACTTGTGCAGAGGGAGCTAAAGGTGGCTAAAGAGGAATGCAGGAGAGGGCTAGAGAACAAGATTGGGCAGAATTGCCTACGGGAGGTGTGGAGAGGCATGAAGAACAATCAGCCTAGCTACAGAGCAACCTCAGAATGCAGTCATGAATGGGCTAATGAGTTACTGTAAACCAATTCTTCAATAGGTTTGACAATTGCCCCCCTGTTCACACCTCCTCAACACACTTGTTCAAGTGCTGAGGCATCCAATGCACCCTCAGCACCAATGCCTCCCTTCCTCCCCCCTCCAGTTCAACATGTGAATGAACAACACAGGCTACCACTGTCTATGTCCCCTCCTTGCCCTAAGCCTACCATCCACATTTCCACATGCCAACTGCAATTGTCCTGGTCTTCACCTCCTCCAACCCCCACCTCCCACCTCCCACCAACTCCCCAGTCATCATGGACTCACCTTCACTACTGAGCAGCTGAGGAGGGCTCTGGGGAAACTCAGACACGGCAAAACATTGAGACCAGATGGTATGAACCCCAAGGTCCTGAAGGAGTGTGCTGAGTAGATGTGTGGAGTTCTCCAGCGCATTTTCAATCTGAGTTTCAGTCTGGAAAGGGCCCTGACTGTGTGGGAAACATCTCATGTGGTCCCAGTACACAAGAAGGGCCAACTGTAAGTCTTGAATGACTCCATCCAGTGGCCCCGACCTCGCACATCATGAAGACCCTAGAGAGGCCGGTCCTGGCTCACCTCTGACCCTTGGTCAGATCAGCCCTCGATCACCTGCAGCACATTGGAGTCGACGGTGCTGTCATCTACTTGCTGAACAGAGCCAATTCCCATTTGGATAAGCAGGGCAGCACTGATTTTTGATATCTCAATTGCCTTCGACAAGGATAAGTCCCCCAAAATAATATCTCTTGGGAATTTTAAGTTGCATACCTTCTCCACCTCTTATCCTCTGAGGACTAGCTCATGGACCTCTGGTTTCCTTCTCCTGAAGTCAGTAATCAGTTTGACTGAGAGATTAATTGTTTGTATTTATTGTAAAGGGGTTCACGAGATGAGCTGATTATTCCTGTGGAAGCTGGCTGTACATTACCAGAGTAACCTTGCTTTAAAATAATTACTTCATTGTCTGAATAGCGCTTTTGGATCATCTTTGAGATTATGAGAGCTGTAGATATGAGAAACTTCTCCAATAGCAGATAAATCCAAATGGGACTAAAAGGTAGCCATGGTACTTAGCACAAGGGATCAGGCACACGTGACCCCAGTATCATGGAATAGTTCTCAGCCCCTCTAATATATTGCAATGCCTTTGGAATTTTCCACCCCACAACTTCTCATCATTATTTCATGACTGGAATGACTAGAGTATTGCAGCACTGAAACAAGCTCTCTGGCCCAAGTCACTCATCCCCACCATGGTGCCCACCGGGTTAGTCTCATTTGCCTGTATTTGGCCCACATCTCTCTAAACTCTTCATATTCATGTACTTATCCAAATGTCTTTTAAATGTTGTTATTGTCCTGTCTCAACCAATTCTTCTGGTATCCCATTCCATAGATACCACTGCCCTCTGCATGAATAGATTTCCCCTCAGGTCTCTTTTAAATCTTCTGCCTCTTAACTTAAACCTTTACCCTTTAGTTTTTATTTCCCCTTCCCTGGGGAAAATAGACTGTGTGTTCTTGAGTTTGTACAGTATGTCTCTATAAGCTCACCCTTCAGTCTCCAAGGAATTTAGTGCTAGTCTGTCCAACCTCTCCCTTTAACTCAGGCCTTCAAGCCCTGGCAGCTTCCTTATAAAACTTCTCTGCATTCTTTACAGTTTAGTGATGCCTTTCCTATAACAAGATGACCAAAACTGTACACAATAATCCATCTGCGGTCTCACCAACGTATTGTAAAACTGCAACGTACCTTCCCAACTCCCAAGCTCGGTGCCATGGCTGATGGAGGCCAGTGTGCCAAGCATTTCCTTCACCATCCCATTTACCTGAGACACTGCATTTAGAGAACAATGTGCTTGTACTCCCAGGCCTTCTGTTCAACAACACTCCCCAGGATCGGGCATTCATGCTATAAGCCCTCCAAAATGCAACACTTTGCAGTTATCTGAATTGAAAGCCCTTTGCCAGTCTTCAGCCTACTTGCCCAGCTGATCAATCTCCCTCTGTAATTTTGACAACTTTCTTTCCACTGTCTGCAATACCACTTATTTTAGTACTGTCCATATACCTGCTAAGCATGCCTTGTACATAGACATCCAAATTGTTTATATAAATAACAAACAAGAAAGTTCCCAGAGACACCATCACTCATCCACTGTGGCATACCACCAGTCTCAGACCTCCAGTCAGAGATGCATTCTTCCGCCATTATGCACTACACACCTGATGAGTCCTTGAGAGATCAATTTGGAACATTCCAGGTTGAGGCTCTCTGTCTATTCATGTCTGCACTCCCTCATAATTCATCATTATCAGCGAAGACACTGGCCCACCACTGCTGCATCTCTGTTTCATTCATGGGGTGTGGACTTCGCTGGTAAGACTGGCATTTATTGCCTGCCTCCCATTGCCCTTGAACTCAATAACCTGATGGACCATAAAGAAGATACTCCGGCCAGTGGTGTAGTGGCATCAGCACTGCACTGGACTTTCAAATCCGGCCAGCCCCTTGCCCGTCTTCCATCCATGCTGGGTTGAGTGTTGAGCTAGTAACTCGATCTCGTAAAAATCAGTCAAATGCTACAGAAACGGCAAAGAGGTCACAAGGTGCGGAAAGGAACAACACACCATATCGAAGAGCAATTGGGTATCACCAACATTAGATGGGTTTGGTTCAGACAGACTAGAGCAGGAAATGAGGGGAAACTACCTTCCCTGGAGGGTATTAGCAAACCAGACTGATTTAAGACAACTGTTCTCAAGGCAGCCTTTTAAGTCCAGAATATATTTAATTAGACCAACCTACCAGCAGATTGGAGGGTTGGCTTTACCCCAGAACAAGGGGAGTTCACTGCAGACCCAATAACTCTTCTGATGGGACTGGCTAATAAGTCTTTCCCTGCTTTCTTTTACAGAAAATTGACTTTCAGAATGACTGGAAGATCATCAACCTCTTTATCGGGGGCAACGACTTGTGCAATTACTGCACAGATTCGGTAACGAGCCTTTTTCTTTATGTGGGTTCAGAAAGGTCATAGGTCAAGGTCAAATTTGAGCTTGTTGTCATATGCACAAGTACACATACAATGAAAAACTTACTTGCAACAGCATCATGGGCAAAAAGCATCAGGTACACAACATTCACTAACTATAAACTGTACAGAAGTGTTACAAGAACAAACGCAATGATGCAAAATTGTCAAAGTACGTAGTCATTGTATTACCATACTGAGGTAGTCTTTAGGGTTGTGCAGGTCGGTTCAAGAACTTAATGGAAGTAGCTGTCATTGAACCTGGTGGTGTGGGACTTCAGACTTCTGCTGATGGTAGCTGTGAGAAGATGGCATGGCCTAGATGGTGGGGATCTCAAATCAAATCAAACCAAATCCCTCATGAAAAATGCTGCCCTCTTGAGGCAGAACCTCATGTAGATACTTCTGATAGTGGGGAGGGTTGTTGCCATGATGTATTTGGCTGAATCAACGACCTTCTGCAGTCTCCTACATTCTTGCTCATTTAAATTTCTGTACTTGAACGTGATGCAAGCAGCCAGAGTAGCTGCCCTGTGGAAGAAGTGTTAAATGGAGACACTTGCTTTCTCAGAGACAAAAACAAAAGATCCATGGTGATGCACCATCAATAACTCTCGGAGGTGTGAGTCGAGATAGGCTTTTATTAGCTGGAAGAAAGCACAGTCAGCAGCGTCAGCAGCAACAGCCCACCACACAGCATCTCGGAGACTGAGGGAGGAGCAATGCCTCCAATCGCCTTTATACAGGGGTCTGTGGGAGGAGCCACAGGAGCAGTCAGCGGGGGGGGGGGCGTGTCCAGACAGGTATATGTAGTTCACCACACATGGAACTGTAGGAAAGACCAGGAAGAGTCACACCTGGTGTCCTGGCTGATATTTATCTCTCAACCAACATTTCCAAACAGTATTTTCAAAACAGCCTGCAGTCTACATAGCACAGACCAGTGTGAGCAGGCAGCTATTATCTTAGTTATGTTAGGTGCATCTGAATATTATGGTCAATTTTCCCAGTAGGCCCTTGGCTCTTTGTGTTCATAGGCTGCTGATCTTAAGCTATTTTCCATTTTGTCTTCCTAGGCATATTTTTCCGCTATAAACTTTGCTAAACGGGTTGAGAAGGCACTGGATATCCTCTTCAATGAGGTAAGTTCACAATAATCCTTGCATCTCAAACCCTAACACACTGTGGGCTGACCAATCTCCTGCTGTGTATGTACAGTTGTTAATGCTGATATCTTACAGAGTCGAAGAATATTACCACACAGAAACAGGCCCTGCAGCCCAGCTCATCCACATTGACCATGACTCCAATCAAAGCTAGTCCCATTTGCCTGCATTTGGCCTAACACCTCAAGCTTTGTTATCTACGGATCTGTCCGAGTGTTGAGAACATGCTACTATCCGTATGAAGAAGTTGCCCTTCAGATCCCTTTAAAAACTTTTACCCTCTCACCTCACACCTATGAACTCTAGCTTTTTAGACAGTATCTGTGCCATGACTAAAACAGAGTTCTCTAGAAAGTAGTCAGATCAGATTGTGAAAATACCCAATTGACGTGGAAGGTAATCGATGACCTCAGTGATGAGATTGTGATAAACAGGGTCGTGTGTTGGCCTCCTTAATGTAGCCTTCAAAGACTATCTGATTGAAAGGTCTGGGTTAAGTTTATGTATTTGGTCTCTGCCGCTGAACATCATGTTAGGTCACTTAGACACAAAAGCAATAAAGAAACCTCTATTTTGTGGCAGGCCAGTCTTCAAATGAACTGCAAGCATGGTACAGGCAATGGTATAGGTGGTAAACATGTGACATGGTCTCTTATGCAAGTAGCAATTACCACTATCTAATACTCAGTTTGCTCAGCAGCTAATGGAATACAGCTTAAGGGGGAATCTGCCACATTGCTGTCTGGTCTAACTTCCAGTCAGAATGGGGCAGGTTACTTCTGCCCATGTCTATAGCCACTTGTGAGGTGTGCCTGAAGGTGTTGTTAAGCATGGGACTCTGATCAGCTCAGCCTCACTAGGCCTAGGTAACCAGCCACCAATGAGAGAAGATGGCTTCATCCCAGTGCTCAAATAGGCCCAAAGCCTCAGAGTGAGGACAGGTAATTGTAGTGTAAATTCAGTATCTTTAACAACTGAGCACACTGTGTGATATGAACTTTACATGTTGTCATATCCTATACTGATGTTTGGTTGAGAGTCACTGCCATCAGAAAAGGCTCTTCTGTGTATAGTTCTACTGCTCTACAATCCTTGCAACACCACAAAGAAAACCACAGGCTCTACAACAACCTGAGAGCTCTAATTGCCTGATATTGGTCTCAGGAAAAGGAAATTTACTTCTGTTTGGCTCAGTGAGAGACTCCTGAGTGGTAATATGGGTGCTTGATGGTTGGTGCAGAGCCATTGAGTCAAAGGCTCTGTTTCCAGACTCTGAAAACACGAGTTTCCTTTTCGGTCAGGCTATAAGCATAGCCTTAGCGTTTCAATATAGGAGCAGAATCAGGCCAACAGGTCTACTCCACCATTCAATCATGGTTGATTTTCTAAAACTCCATTCTCCCGCCATTTCCCTGTAACCCTTAAACCATACCCTCAATACATAAGGTATCAATCTCCATCTTAAATCCACCCAATTCCTTGGTCTCCACGGCCGTCTATGGTGACAAATTCACCATCCTCTAGCTGCAGAAATCCTTCCTCATCTCAGTTTTAAAGGGATGTCACCTTATCCTGAGTATGTACCCTCTGTTCCTAGACTCTCACATTAATGGAAGCATCCTCTCCACACTGGCTCTTTTCAAGCCCTGTCGAATCTGGAGATTTCAGTGAGATCCCTCCCCTCCCCTCATCCTTCTGAACTCCATCAACTACTGACACAGGTATGTCATACATCACCCTCTCATTCCTGGGATCATTTTTGCGAACCTCCTCTAGACCCTCTCCAGGGTCAGCATGCCCATCCTCCAATATGGGACCTAAATCTGCTGACAATTTTCTCCTCACAGTTTAGGAACTGCCCATGTCCTGAGCTCTGGAATTCTTACTGCGATAACATGGGAACTCTTGACTTAAGTTCTTCAGATGCATTTACCCCTTGTAGACGTAAACTCAAACCCAAGGAAAAACATCTGCAGGTTGATCCGAACATTGTGGTCAACGGGTCACCAAGCAAGAACTGAGATAGATTTCTCTAAGACTTTATCGCATCCCTCTGAAACGTTCCTATCAATCAGTTAGAGCAGCATGTACTGTTAAATGCATTTTTTGCTGCAGGCTTGGCTACAATCTATTCGTGCAACACTTTTACCTTTGATGTTTACTGAACTTCTTCAGGTTCCCAGAGCATTTGTGAACTTGGTCGAGACTTTGGAGCTCATTCCATTGCGACGTCTTTATCAGGATAAGACAGTGAGCTGCCCCAGAGCGCTTATGAGGTACGGTGATTTCACCTAGTGCATCCTTCCCTTATCTTGCCACTACATCCCATCTTTGGGAGCTAATACAATGATCTGACAAATGAATGCTCGCCTGAGGAAATGGTGCAGGGGGCAGGGTTTCAGATTTCTTGGATCGTTGAGATCTTTCCCGGGGAAGGTATGACCCGCACAATAAGGGAAGTTCACACCTGAGCTTGAGGCGGACCAATATCCTTGTGAGCAGATTTGTTAGAACTGTTGGGGAAGCTTTAAATTAGTTTAGCAGCAGCATGGGATAGGTCAGGGGGTGGTGTACAGGCCCATGCAGTGCATGGGGAGTCTGCGAGGCAGGAAATTTGGATGGTTTGAAATGTGTCTATTTTAATGCAGGAAGTATCAGGAACAATAGCGATGAACTTAGAGCATAGGTCAATACATGGAAAGACGATGACCTGGACTTAGCTGTCACAAGAGCAGGAATGGCTGCTGGACGTTCCAGGGTTTAGATATTTTGAAAGGGACAGGCAAGGAAGTAAAAGAGGTGGGGAGTGGCATTGCTAATCAGGGATAGTAATGCAGCAACAGTAAGAGAGGACTTCATGGAGGCATTGTCTACTGAGTCAGTGTGAGTGGAAGTCAGAAACAGGATAGGATCAAATATTCTATTGGGAGTATTCCCCCAGTGACAAAAGCAACACTGCAGAACAAATACTGTAAGAAGCTATAGCTGAGAGAGAAACAAAAGGTCATCTAGGAGGGAAGGGTTAGATTTATCTTAGAGTAGGTTAAAATGTCAGCATAACATTGTAAGCCAAAGGGCCTGTACCGTGCTAGAATGTCCTATGTTTAACTTTATGCATGAGAATGTCGAAAGAGGGTTTTTTAATTTTAACTTCTTCATTCCTGCAATCACTCTGGGATGTATTGCCAATTGTTAATTCACACTGAGTTGAATAGTTAGGTATTTCAAAGGTTAGGTGAGAGTTAACTGGTGGTCTGACAATAGTCTGACCAGATAAAGAGAGAACATATCATTCCAGAAGAGCAGTGGAAATTGAGGAGAATTTCAAAGTTCAAATTTCAAAGAATTTCTACAGCAAGTTGAGTTTCAATGTCAGCCTGATGCTATCTTTACCCTGGAATTATATATTTAACTGAACTTTAATTTAAATGCTGGAAACTTGAAATAAAAACAGAAAATACTGAGTATCTGATTATCTGTGAAGAAAGGTCATGCCCTCTCATCAGAACTGATGAAATCAGCCACTGCTGAGAACTGGAAATCCGTTCTGAAAATGTAACTGTTACACTACTGTTGCTCGGTGAGGTCACTCACTCGCTTTGTGCTTGGGGTATGTTTTAATGCTCAGTGCTAATTGTAAGGATTCTTTCTTATGATTCTTGGTCGATGTTGTTATTCAAATGGTTATTGAGCAGAAGAAAGGCACACCCAAACCAGAGGGAAACTTGTGCCTGATTCGTGCTGAAACAGGGGGATTATGTGATGTAAAGAAACACAAGATCTGTGATGAGTAAATTGTCTGCTGTGTATTTGCAGGATGTTGTGTTACTGTGTTGTGAAGCCCAGTGAAAACTCTCCAGAGCTGGAGATGATGTCTGAAGCAAACAGGGCCTATCAGGTATCTCCATGACTTTAACGTTTGATGACTCAGCACTCCTACCACATTGCTTGACAGTTTTGAGGCAATCAGCAGTGAAATTCTGAGCTGAGCCTTGAAGTTGCCCAGAGCTGCGACTACACCTCCTTAAGTCTTCCTAACATGAAAGTCTGTCTCCTAATGTTAGCTCCTCATGAAGATAAGGCTGAGATCTTTTGAGATGTCATGCTGAGAGCTCCTAGTTATTAGATCTTGTCACCCTTGACATATTATTGAATCAGGTGATTCAGTAGGCTGGAAATAATGCTCAACCCACACAGCATCTCACCAAATCCTTCATCTGCTTATCCAGCTTCTGGTTACATCTACCAGAAGCAGTTGGCTCAATCCCCCTCTGTGATGGTGAGATCACACTTAGAGACATTCTCAGTGTTCAAAACTCCCTATTGACAAGTACCATGGTCACCGGTTTTGGAAGCACCCTGCCAATTCCGTCCCTCATATTCAATCAGTGGGAGAGGAAACATTTGGGGAAGGGAATGGATGCAAATGGTGATTGGTTCATTATTGTCACATGCACCGAGATACAGTAACAGAAACACATAGCAGAGAAACAGGCCCTTCAGCCCATCTCGTCCATCTTGCCCAGTAAGCGATTCCTATCTGCTGCACTTGCCCCATAGCCAGATGGCTTTTAAACATTCTTAATGTGACTGTCTCCACCACTATTTCTGGCATCTCTTTCTGAGATGCAGTGAAAATGGCAGGATGCAACAGAGGAAGAGAGGTGACTAATTTATTAGAAAGGCAACTGGGATGTTTATTAACTTGTAATACACGGAGATTGAGGGGGTGGCCAGACAGAGGCATGTCAGATCATGAGGGTAGAGACAATGTGAAGCCACATAATCTTTTACTCAGGGAGGGTTGCCAAAAACAAAAAGGTGTAGTTTTAAGATCAGAAGTGAGAGATTTAAGTTGGACATCAGACGCAGATTCTTCACACAGAGGGTGGTGTGTATTTGGCTCAGGTGGACACATTAGCAACATTTAAAAGACGTGTAGCTAAGTGTATGAATAGGAGGGGCTTAGAGGCCTTTGGGCCAAACACAAGCTGATGGGACCAGCTTTCTGGACAACAGAAACAATTGGTTCAATTAGGTCTGTTGCCATGCTGTCTGACTCTCTGACTCCACATGATTAGGGAGGTCTTACCTGAGCTGTACAAAGCCCTAGAGCAGGCGTTTCCAACTCAGTTAATGGTAGGGGTCCATGGAATGAAGAAGACTGGGAAACCCAAAACAACACACACAAAATGCTGAAGGAACTCATCAGATCAGGCAGCATCTGTGGAAATGATAGAAAGCCGGCGTTTCGGGCCGAAGCCCTTCTTCGGGACTGAGAAGGAAGGGGAAGATGCCAGAACAAAAAGGCAGGGGTGGGGAGAGGGGAAAGAAGCCAGCAGGAAGATGATGGGAGGAGTGAAAAGTTGGAGGGCAGCAGAGATCACAGAGAGGGAGCAGGGAGAGAGGGTTTCACTGAACTCCAGTTGTAGTGAAGATTTAAACTTCTTTAGGGTAGGCATCCCCTGCACTAAAGCAGCACTTAGAGTACTAGGTTCAATTTGGATCAACATATCACAAAAAATGAGGGCACTAGAAAATGCTCAGTGTTATTAATCAGTAAATCGCATTTCGCTTTCCTGGAATTCCCTAGTCAACCTTGACTCAAGAAGATTGCTCACCACCACCTTCTCGTGGGCAATAAACAATGGCCTGTTTGGTGATGCCCAGATCCTGAAAAGGAATATTGGAAAAAAATTATCAATTGTTAAACACAAAATTCTGGCGGTACTTTGGGAGCTGCCCTGCTCTTCAGATAGGTACAATATCCTTCAGTCTTGACAATGGACAAAGTGAAAACAAATTTGGTGTTTTCCCTGACCTTGAAGTCAGGAACCAGGACTCTCTGTTTCAAAATGTGGGATCAGCCATTCAGGGCAGAGATCATAACACCATAAGATATAGGAGCAGAATTAGGCCATTTGGCCCATCGAGCCTGCTCCGCCATTCAATCATGGACTGATCCTATTCTTCCAGTCATCCCCACTCCCCTGACTTCACCCCATACCCTTTGATGCCCTGGCTAATCAAGAACCTATCTGTCTCTGCCTTAAATACATCCAATGACTTGGCCTCCACAGCCACTTGTGGCAACAAATTCCACAAATTTGCCACCCTCTGACTAAAGTAACTTCTCCGCACCTGAGTTCTAAATGGACATCCTTCAATCCTGAAGTTGTGCCCTCTTGTCCTAGAATCTCCTACCATCGGAAATGGCTTTGCCATATCTAATCTGTTCAGGACTTTTAACATTCGGAATGTTTCTATGAGATACCCCCCTCATTCTCCTGTACTCCAGGGATTACAGACCAAGAGCTGCCAGACGTTCCTCATACGGTAACCCTTTCATTCCTTCAGGCGCAATTTCTTCACCCATGGGGCGATAAAACTTTGGAGTTCTCTACGTAAGAATGCTATGGAGGCTCAGTAACTAAGTACAGTCAAAGCAGAAGTTGGTACATTTTCAATTATGAAGGGATTCAAGATATATGTTTGCCCAAGGAACAGAAGCAAAAGTAAACTATCAGCCATTGGGAAGCAGACAGGAGATATTCAATGGTTTACACCTGCTTCTTTTCATAAGTATTATTAAATACATTTTCTTGATGTGGGCTTTTCTGGAAAGGCCACTACCATATGTTGCCCACCCTCCGGTCCCCTGAGAAAATGACAGCAAGCTGCCATCTTCAGCTGTAGCAGTACTTCAGAACCTCCTATCATGCCGTTGAGTTGGGAGTTCCAGACTTAGAATCAGCAACAAAGAAGGAGACACCCTAAACAGGATAGTGTGTGACTTGGAGGGGAATCCAGAAATTGTGATGTTCCCATGTGCTTGTCCTTGTTGTGTCAGAGGTTGGGAGCTTGGGAGGGGCCGTTACGGTGAGGAAGTGCATATTGAGCACCTTCTATCGGCATTCAGGCCCCACAGTGCCGGTGTGTGACATGGTGAACTCACTGTAGAATTCAGGATGCACACCCCAGCTAAGGTTTCACCTGGTGCCAAGACTAAGCATCTCAAAGGATGCCTAGACCAACATCTTAAAGAAACATGGCACTGATAATATTGTACCTACAGAATAAGCTGCAAGCCAGAGAATAGGGCATTGGATCACCTCACTGTGGGACCACACTCAACTATTTCTCTTCTTGTTTCACCCCGCCCCCCCAACCCGCCAGCATACCACTCGGATGCTTGTTGAATCAGGCCGATACGACAAACGAGAAGATTTCACAGTCGCCTTGCAGCCTTTTTTCCACCGTGTGCAGATCCCAATTTTAGAAGTAAGTGTTGACAACTATTTATTGCAAACCACCCCCTCCCTCCCTATTTCTTCTTATTTATTATCTCAGGAGGTAGACCTCACCAGGAAGGTCAGCATTTTTTGCACGTCTTGCTTGCCCACAAGAGGGCAGCACTGAGGCAGTTCCCCTGAATGGCGGCAGGAGTGTGGCTAAGGTAACGGATTGGTGCCACTGGATGGGACAGTCAGGTGTTCCTCGAGGATTTCCCAGAGCTAGCCACAAGGCCGCAGGTCTTTAGACTGAGTATGGGCTGTAGAGCTCCATAGTTGAAGGACAGTGCAGAACTGATGGGACTTTACCACATCTTGGCTCACACTTACATGCCTGGTGTTTCATTCCAGATGACTTAACTCACTCAATTTAAATTCCTCAGATATAATTTCCAGCCACAGTGAAACATTAGCCTTAAAAGGAAATGAATGCAGAGTTAGTATAATCACTCCCCTCCCACTTTGTTCGGTGCCAGTTAGAGCTAGTGCCTCACAACGCCAGCAAATCTGATTTAGCCATGGCTTCTGGAGTGCTGGAACAGGCTGCCAGGGGGCGTGCTGGAAGCAGATACTATCGTGGTGTTTAAGACAGACACAGGGGTCTGCAAGGAATGGATAGATATTGATCACACACGGGCAGAAGCAATTTGGCATTGTGTTCAGCACACACATTATGGGCCGAAAGGCCTGTTTCTGTGCTGCACTGTTCAATGGTCTGATGTGCAATACTCCCTACAATCACGTGGGTTTCCTCTAGGTGCTCTGGTTTCCTCCCACATCTCAAAGACCTGTAGCTTGGTAGGTTAACAGGCTTATGTGTGCAGGTGAGTGGTAGAATCTGAGGGTATCGATGGGAATATGGGCTGAATAACATGGAATGACCTTGAAATGGATCTTTGAATGGATCTTGAAAGGATCTTGAAACGGATCTTGATGGCCAGCATGGATTCGCTGGATAGAATGTCCAGTTTCTGTGCTGTATGACTCTATAACTCTGTTCGTTTTTTGTTAATCAATGCAGGTGAGACGTCTTTAGATCTTTATTTGCATCCTTAGATTCCCAGGCCTGTAGTGCAATTCCATTCTATGTGTCTTTTCTTTTTCTATTTAGAATGGGCATCCAGACACCTCATTTTTTGCCCCAGACTGTTTCCATTTAAGCCAGAAGTTCCACACACAGGTGGCAAGAGCTCTCTGGAACAACATGGTAAGATATTATTTGACTACTTACTCGTCCCTGAGATGCGGACATTATTGGCAATCCTTGCATTTCATCCCCACTCCATGATGCTGCCTAACCTGCAGAGTTCCTTTGGAATTTTGCCTGTTGCTCCAGCTTCAAGCATCTGCAGTCTCCTCGGTCACTATTCATGGATGTCTCTGAGGTGAGGAAGCAGTAACAGTCAGCGCACGTCAGTGCATCTGGAGTCACGGCCCACAGACAGGACTGGGTGGTAAACTTGCTTCCCTGGAGGACATCACTGTCAGGTTAATCCAGTAGACACCACGCTTTTGTTTCATTTCAGATCCCAATGACACAGCTAGTAGAGCCACTACTTCAGAGGGCCAGGGACACAGGTTCAATCCAACCTCCGCACCCGTCCGTGTGGAGTTTGCACCTTCTCCCTGTGACTGCAAGAGCTTCCTTTGAGTGACCCAGTTCCCTCTCACATTCCATGGGTGAGCTCGTTGGAAGATTAACGGTGCCCACTGTAAGTTGCCCCTAATTTGTCGGTGAGCTGGAGGGAGTGTGGGGGGGGGGGTGTTGTGCATAGGCTGGTGACAGCAGGGCGAGGAGAATCGTTCAAGAGGAGGTTAGTATTGCTCTTTGATCTGATGTAGATTGAGTGGACTGAATGGGCATCTTCTGGAGACACAAAGTACATGTATCATCAAAGAATGTATAAATTATACAACTTGAGATTTGTCTGACACAAAGCAAGAGACCTGAAAGAACCCAATTAAAAATTGAAGATCAACACCCAATACACAAAGAAAGAGAAATAAAAACACAGATCATGCCAACAATAGAAGCAAGCAACAGAATTCTGAACCAGATTGAGTTCTTAGATTCAAAGTCCCAGAGCAGCCTGGAGTAGGCCCAAAGCCTCGGTCTCAGCTCCTCATAAAAGCGGGGCAAATCGCCCTGAAGCTCGCAGACATGAAGCACGGCAGCCAGGGCAGTCTCACAGCCTCAGTGTTGCGAAGAGAGGGGTGAATATCACGGGAGAGCGAGGGAAATCGGCCGGACTCTCGCCTCCGGTCCCGTACCCTGCCTTTCGAGTCTCTCAGGGCCAGCATTTAAATTGGCCAAAAGATTCCAGGTGCAGTGGGCTCTCTGCTCATCGGCTCCAATGAAGGGTCCTCGCCCAAAACATCAATTATTTATTGCCCTCCGTAAGTGCTGTCTGGTTAACTGAGTTCCTCCAGTATTTGATGTGTGTGTCTCAAAATTTCCAGCATCTACAGAATCTCCTGTGTCTGAGACTGCAAATACTGTGGGCTTTGGATGCTGGGATCAGACTCAGAGCACAGGAGCTTGGCATTAGTAGCTCCACATTCTCCTCCACGCCCTTAGTTCCTGTATTGATTTCCTGGCACCCATTGATCCATCCTGACAACGGGGATCAATAAACTTTCTTCCGCAGGCATTGTATTCTCAGCACAAGTGCAGATGTCATTTGCGAGATAAAAAAGTCCATTAGTGCCGGTGATGCAAGCAACAAATATTATCGCACCTCACCTGATGCGACCTTCAAATTGACACAGCAAACAAAAGAAAGTTCATTCACTCCCCGAGATGTTTGTCTTGTCGGCACAAGAGAGTGCAGGCACTGGTATCTGGGTGACGAAGCAATCTGCCGCAGAGACTTAGTGGGTTGAGCAGCGTCGACGGAAAGGGATTTGTCCTGGAAACTCTGGATTGAGCCCTTTCACCTACTGGGCGGTAGCGAGGTGCAGCTCGGATGGGTGGTGGCTCTCGGTCATGACCTCCAGTGTGGCATCTGCACAATGACCCTGTGAGCGTGTGGGTTTCCTCCAGGGGGCTCCAGTCTCCTCCCACGTCCCAAAGATTTGCAGGTTGATAGCATGCTTAGGCACTGTAAATTGCCCTTATGTGTAGGTGAATAGAAAGATGAGATTCAAACCTCTCCTACTCTTTCTCCTCAGATTCATTTTTGATCACCTTTCATCTTAAATGTTCTGTAAACTATTCCTTAACTGATGGAGGAATGTACCATTCGAATCACTTGCCCTTAAGATTACTCCCTCTCCCCCTCTGTCTTCTGTCTACTCTCTCTGTCCCTCTCCTCCTCTCTTGACCAGGATTGCTTTGTGAGCTGCCATGGGCTTGATGGGCCAAATAACCTTTCTTCTGTGTCATAACAATATATGCAAGTCTTATCTTTCAAATTCTCCACCTCAAAGGGCAGTGGAAACAGTCATTACATGTTTTTTAAGACACAATCCATTAGATATTGTACTTGATAACCAAGCAGGTTTAAGGTGAATGGAAGTTTTCAGATATATAAAGAGCAGAAGAGAGGCACGACTGGACATTGGATTGCTGGAAAATGACACAAGAGGTAGCAATGGCAGATGACCTGAATAAGTATTTTTCTTACTGTATTTATTGTGTTTATTTTCATTGTGTTCTTTATCTTATGTTTTTTTTGCACTGCATCGGATCCAGAGTAACAATTAGCTCATCCTCCTTTACACTCGTGTACTGGAAATGACATTAAACTATCTTGAATCAATAGTTATAGTCTTATAGTAGATGGGAATACGAAATTGTGGAGGGGAATAGTTAGTGTTTTGGGACAAGAAATTTCATCAGAACATATATATAGTTGATCTGATGATTCATGTATAACTTCCCAAGTACTGCTCTCCTTCTGACTGCACTGGAGTGAGACAGCAGTTTGTTTCTTAGAAGAGTCTTGAACCTCTATATTCAAAATATGAAGAAATATCGAATTCTCCAATTTTAGCTCTTTCGTTGTGTCAGTCTCACAACTGCCCACTTCTGCCCTAAATCCATCTGAGACTTTGACTTGTTTCTTTCTTCTCTCCGTATTAGTATAAACTGGGCAACACAGTACATAACGAAGCAAGATTTGCTTCGAAGTTCCACGTGAAGTGGATTATTCTCACCCTTTCAGAAATAAACCCTTTGTTCCATTCATTGTTCCCCGCACCTTCTCTCCTCACTAACTTGCTTTCCTTTTTTCCTGGTTATGATGAGGAACCTCTGACCTGAAATATTAGCTGCTTCTCCACCCACAAGTGTTACCTGACATGCTCAGTGCTTCCAGGAATGTGTCCTTAAATTTGAATATGCAACCATCTGACTAACAGACAGGGGCCCTACCCCTTCGGTGTGACTAGTATTGACTGCGACTCATCAAACCAGTGTTACATGATTACTATGTTCTGGGCTGTAGCAATTTGCAATAGAGGTTTATGGAATGATTTTGAAGATGTTGAATTATGTCCTACTGTGAGTTTTAGAATCATGACTTTGCCCAATTCCTTCTCCATAAGAACATAGTTCAGCACAGGAACATCTTGTGCCAAGCGAATTAAGCTAATCATTAAATGCTTAACTGAAGTAAACCCTTCTGCCCTACACAATGTACGTATCCATCCGTCTCTGCAGATTCATGTGCCTGTCGAAGAGTGACTTGATCGTTCCTCTGTTATTTGCCTCCAACTCCTCCCTGGCAGTGCAATCCGGTTATCCACCCTTACTGTGTCAAAAATCTTGCCACACCTATCTCCTGTAAACGTGTCCTTTCTCACCTTCGATGTATGCCCTCTGGTACACAATATTTCGACTCTGAGTACCAGCTGCCTGATCTATCTGTGCCTCTCATAATCTTATAAACTTCTATCAGATCTCCATTCAGCCTTGGCCCTTCAGAGAAACAACCCTGATTTGTCTAACCATTCCTGACAGCACGTGCCTTGTAATCTAGGCAGCATCCTGCTAAACCTCTTCTGCACTCTCTAGGAAATCTCCACATACATCCCAGAATGGGATGACTTCAACTGAACGCAATACCCTCATTGTGTCCTAACCAGATTTTATAAATCTGCGACGTAACTCCCCTAGACTTGAACTTAGTGCCTCATCTAACAAAAGCAAGCATGCCGCATACCTTCTTTCCCAACCTGTTACCAGAAGGATCCTGACACTGTTTTAACAAATTAACCACTTTGCCAACCTCATTTCCAATACTGCACTCAGCCCAGCAGCCCCTCCCCAGCCTTATCACTGCCCGCTCCCACCCATAAGACCAAAGGTTATGGGAGCAGAATTAGCTCATTCAGTCCAATGTGTCTGCTCACCATTCCATCATGGCTGGTTTATGAACCCTATCAACCTCCGCTTTAAATATACCCAATGACTTGACCTCCGCAGCCATCTGTGGCAGTGAATTCCACAGGTTCACCATCCTCTGTCTAAAGAAATTCCTCCTCATCTCTGTTCTAAAGAGACATCCTTCCATTCTGAGGCAATGCCCTCTGGTCCTAGACTCCCCGACATCCACTGTCTTTAGGCCTTTCAATATTCGATAGACTTCAATGAGATCCCCCCTCTCGCCCTTATTCTCCTGAACTCCAGTGAGTACAGGCCCAGAGTCATCAAACACTCCTCATGTTTTAACCCTTTCTTTCCCGGGATCATTCTCCAATGCCAACATATCGTTTCTTAGACAAGGGGCCCAAAACTGTACGCAATACTCCAAGTGTGACCTTATAAAGCCTCACCATTATATCTTTGCTTTTCCGTCTCGGAATGGTTGCTAGCATTGCATTTGCCTTCCTCACTGCTGACTCAACCCGAAAGTTAACCTCTAGGGAATCTTGCACAACCACCTTTGTTGCTTCAACCACATTGAGTCATATGAAGATGTCATAAATATCCAAGTACACCCTTTGGACCCAACACAAATTTGAATATTGACCACACAGGATGTGGACTGCGATGATTTCATCAGGCAAATGGGTTTGGGTTTGAACCCCAGTCTTGCATTGGCACCAGGCTGCCATTTCGGTGCAGCGTCAATGAAATACTACTCCACCTGAGGTACTGTGCTTTATTGTGGGCTCCAAGGCAATATGGACAAGCAAGTAGGCACGAACATGCCAGATGCAATATCATGTGAGGAAAGCCTGAATTTTTCCGCTTTGTTGCACAAAACAAAAATTTTTCAATGCTGCTAGATTGAGTAGTATTGACATACAAAGACTTGAGCTTCCTTCTACACAAGTCCATGAAGCCGGTAGACAGTAGGCAGGTACAGCAGGTGGTTAGGAGGGCACATGTTCTGCATTTGTTACAGGAGAATTTGAGTAGAGGAATAGAAAACCTGCTGTAAATATACGGGACCTAGGTGACACCACAGCTGAAGTATTCTGTACAGCTTTGGTCTTCTCATCTAACAAGGAGATACTAACTAGACCAATTCTAGGGGTGCTGTTTTTAGCGTATGAGGAGAGCTTGAGTAAATTAGGCCTGTATTCTTCTGAGTTTATGAAAATGAGAGAATATTTCAATAAATCTTACAGTATTCTTACAAAACTGACTATCGGGAAGACATTTCCAATGGCCGAGGAGGTAGGAACCAGTAGTCATATTCTCAGGACTGAGAATAGGCCAGATAGGGCTGAGATGAGGAAGAATTTCAGTACATAGGCTGGTGACTCTTTCAAAAATTCGACTCTAGAGGACAGTGGGGGCCCAGTCATTGAGTTCATTCAAAACAAAGGTCAATGGAGGAATTTGAGGATAAATGATTAGCACAGGAAAATGGCGCTGCAGTGGAAAATCAGACAGCCTTGGCCTTGACCGCACTTGAAGGGCTAAAAGTCCTCTTCATCCTATTTGTTATGTTTTTTATATCTCCAGAACAAATCAGTTCAACTAAAGGGATTTCTCCAACTCGCCTATTGGATCATTTAGTTTCCAATTCCCTCTAAAACAGCCAACTGGCATGTTTGACTTTCTCCTAACTTCCTCATTTAATGCTTGTTCCCAAAATCAAGCAGATCATTTTCAGGTTCTCGGGGGCATGCATCTAATGCGAGAAGTGGGAAATTTAAAGAAGATATACAAGAAGAGGTTTTCACACAGAGAGCGGTTGGTGCCTGGCAAAGGTTGCCAGAGGGGTGTTCAAGAGGCTTTTAGGTAAATACATGAATGTGCAGGGAGTAGAGGGGTATGGATCATGTACAGGCTGAAGAAATTTAGTTTAACTTGGCATCGTGTTTAGCACAGTCGTCAGGGCCCATTTCTGTGTTACCTTACGTTCTGTGGAATAACACTTAGTAATTTGCACACCACTTTACAATACAGGTGACTAGGGTTCAATTCCCGACGCTGGCTGTAAGGAGTTGGTACGTTCTCCCCGTGACCGCGTGGGTTTCCTCCGGGTGCTCTGGTTTCCTCCCACAGTCCAAACTGTACTGGTTGGTAGGTTAATTGGTCATTGTAAATTGTCCTGTGATTGGGCCAGGGTTAAATTGGCGGGTTGCTGGGTGGGTCAGAAGGACCTACTCCACACTGTTTCTCAATAAACAAATGTTCTATCATGTGACCCTAAGAATCACGCAAGGTGCTCCAAGAGGAGATGATACGTCATTTTACCCTTCACAATGAAAACTAATAGTGTTTATTTTTATTTAGTTACAACCTGTGGGTGAAAAGTCCGATTTCCAAGATGTTACGGCAAACATCTCCCTGAGCTGCCCATCACAGGTAAGAGTCTGAATGGGTGCGGAGGTCCTCTGGAGTGACACCCAAAGGTGTCACTTTGCACTCGATTATGCTGCCGGTGTTTTGGACAGCAATGAAGAACACTCCGTCTTTGGTGGTGTTCAGCGTTTTCTTCATCATGCCAATAGCTTCCTTGCGGCTTTCACTACTGTCAGTCTTCCAAGTCCTGGAGACTCAGGAATACCGTCACACTCAGACATGGGATTCTTCATTGCTATTCTGTAACAGTTTTGTTTTACCAGTCAGTGTTAGCCCTGAGCTGAACCCCTGATTTTGGAGGACCAGTAGACCGCTCTTAGTCTGGCCTCTGCCCTTTGACCTATTTGACAAGGGTGACCGGACCAAGAGCCCAAGCATAAAGCCCTGACTCCAGCCAACATAGCTCTCTGGGTCATTGAGGCTCATGAGCCTCCAAACCCTACGACAAGGTTGTGGTCTTCATGGAGGAAAGGGTTTTCGCTCTAGAAGTCAAGGGATGGACAGAGTGGTTGCTGAGGTAGTGGGCCAAGTCCAGCAGAGGGAAATCTTCCTCCCAATTTCACGTTGACTGTATTATAGACAGGGATGTGGAGTATAATATGTGCCTAATATGTCTCTCCAAAAGCTGCAAGGTTCAGTGTGCTGAGCCTGCTCCCGTACTCACCAGTGATTGAACTGAGCAAAGCAACGGTGATTGTACTCAGTAGACTGCTCCTGCTTTACCTTCTTCAGATCATAATGTCATGACTGGGTTCTGGAGAATATGACATCTCTCCACGGCCGCTGAAGGCAGAAACTTGATTAGCAAAGGGGTGAGATGTTACCAGGCAGAAGTGTGCAGCTGGGATTGCAATCTGATCAGCGTAACTGGTGGAACAAACCACAAGGGTCAACATCACCCCTGACTTGTATGTTCAGAAAAGAACGCATGTGAAAATGTTGCTGGAATAATTTTCCGGAGGCTAGGGCACCACTGTGCGTTGCTATGCTCTGTGCCTGTGGTGCTGCTGCAAGTGAACATCATTGCAAATGTGCTGTGCAATGTACTTGTGCCCACGACAATAAACTCAACCTTGGCTTTGGCTTTGGCGTTACATTCAGAGGAACCCTTCCATTCACATCCAAGTTAAGCTGTCAGCAGCAGAGGTTTCCACTCCACGTGGAACCGTGAGAGAGAGCAGATGCTGGAAACAATCTGTCGGAGGAACTCTGTGGGTCGAGCATCATCTGTGGGAAGGAAATGATTGTCAACGTTCCAGCTCGAACCCTCACTTCAGGAACGGTTCACTTTGCAGGGTTTCAGTAAAATGTGCGCACTTCCTTTCGTCCCACAGACGCTGCCTGGCCCACCGAGCTCTGCCGACAGATGGTTTGTTGTTTCATTTTAAGGTGCTGTGGAAGAGTTTCACGTTGGGTTTTGTGTACGTTTTGCCCCTGCAGGATCAACCCTTTCTTCGAACGTTCAAGAACAGCAACTACACATACCAAGGTGCAGTTCCAACGGCCGCACCCCCTAAGGTACAGTAAATGTCATCATTCAGTGATCTGCCAGCATGTAAGAATAGTGGATAAACTAAAGATGCTGAAACAACCTGACAACTGCAGAGAAAAAAAGACTTCTATTTCCAAAGCCTCTTTTATACTCTGATAGGTCCCAGAGCACTTCACAGCTATTGAAGTGCAGCGATCGCTCCTAATAGTGTAGCTACGCGTCAGCCAATTAAACCGACAATTTAACAATACAACCACTTTTCATCCTCACTATAATAGATCATCTAAATTCTAGGTTATTGCAGACCATTGAAATGCAATGAGCAATTATTCCTTTGTATTTCGCCGTTTGTTTCAAAATTAGTTTTTAATGTAACTGTTGAATTTGTTACAAACTCTGAATCACCTCTCACTATGTTATAGCCATGTAATAGTTATTACTCCCTGGTCACCCATTTGTACAATTCTGTTTCTATCAGCACTATTGCAGCGGTGAATTCTAATAGATCAATTGCCGCTGCTGGCAACCTAGCATGGATTGTTGTACTTGTATGACGCACCCTCCAGTCCTTTATTAGTCACTAACAAACAAACTATCATGAAGCAGTGGAATTTAAGCGTAATTGAGCTGTAACAAAGCCGTCAACAAAAGATGTAGCAACCACCCCAGCACCAAACTGCACAGAAAAAAGCAAAAATGCGTAACTTATTCCCTTCAGAATCAGCTTCTGATTTTGATTCTGATATCCCACACTCCCACTCACAGGTCTAGTTACCATAATATGCATTATAAACGCATAATGCAGATAGAAAACAAATACATGTTGATTCCAGGGATGAAGGGGTTAACCTGTGAGGAGAGATTGAGTCACCTGGGACTATACTCTCTGGAGTTCAGAAGAATGAGAGGGGATCTTATAGAAACATACAAAATTTTGAAAGGGATAGATAAGATAGAAGTAGGAAATTGTTTCTATTGGTAGGTGAGACTAGAACTAGGGGACATTGCCTCAAGATTCAAGGGAAAAGATCTAGGATGGAGATGAGGAGAAACTCTTTGTCCCAGAGAGTGTTGCATTTTGGAAGGAAAAACCAAGGTAGAACATACAAGGTAAATGGTGGGGCACTGAGGAGTGCAGTAGAACAGAGGGATCTGAGAATACAGATACAAAATTTCCTAAAAGTGGCGTCACAGGTAGATAGGGTAGTAGAGAGCTTTTGGTACATTGGCCTTTATAAATCAAAGTATTGAGTATAAGAGTTGGAATGTTATGGTGAGGTTGTATAAGGCAATGGTGAGGCCAAATTTGGAGTATTGTGTGCAGTTTTGGTCACTGAATTACAGGAAGGATATTAATAAGGTTGAAAGATGCAGAAAAGGTTTACAAGGATGTTGCCGGGACTTGAGAAGCTGAGTAACAGAGAAAGGTTGAATAGGTTAGATCTTTATTCCCTGGAGCGTAGAAGAATGAGGGGAGATTTGATAGAGGTATATAAAATTATGATGGGTATAGATAGAGTGAATGCAAGCAGGCTTTTTCCACTGAGGCTAGGGGAGAAAAAAACCAGAGGACATGGGTTAAGGGTGAAGGGGGAAAAGTTTAAAGGGAACATTAGAGGGGGCTTCTTCACACAGAGAGTGGTGGGAGTGTGGAATAAGCTGCCAGATGAAGTGGTAAATGCGGGCTCACTTTTAACATTTAAGAAAAATTTGGACAGGTACATGGATGAGAGGTGTATGGAGGGATATGGTGCAGGTCAGTGGGACTAGGCAGAAAAATGGTTTGGCACAGCCAAGAAGGGCCAAAAGGCCTGTTTCTATGCTGTAATGTTCTATGGTTCTATGGTGAATCTGTGGAATTCTCTGCCCAGGGAAGCAGTTGAGGTTTCCTCACTAAATATGTTTAAAAAACATATGTTAGATAAGTTTTTACATAGTAGGGGAATTAAGGGTTATGGGGAAAAGGCAGGTAGATGGAGCTGAGTTTACGGACAGATCAGCCATGATCTTATTGAATGGCAGGACAGGTTTGATGGGCCGGATGGCCTACCCCTGCTCCTAGTTGTTATGTCTCTACATTCCAGCCCCCTAATTTATTGTACTAGAATAATTACAACTACACACTGCCAAAACACAGGAGACATGAAATGTTAATGTTCACACAGACGTACTCTTTCTGGTAAGCGGTCTATCCTGGATTGTGATCTTCTCTCAACAAACCAGGTTGTTCCTCTTGACTGCATTCAGAAAAATCAGTCTTGAATTGCTGCTGCCAAAGCTCATCCAAGTGCAAAATTGATGTCCTGCTAACTGTAAGCCTTGTAGTTTCTTCCAGCACCATGGTCTCCTTTCAATGGTCCAACCCAGCTATGTTTAATTGCATTAACACTGCGAACCACTTGGAACGGCTCCAATGCCTTAGGCACATTCACCCCTATCAAATGCTCAGTTTCCGACTCTATGAAAATGAATAAGCTTCAGGTGAGACCATTCCTGAAGATCTCACTGACAAGGAATGTTCCCTTTGTAGACAGGCATACGTTCCTGCATATAGATGTTAGGCAGTTCACAATGGTTTAAACAGCCACCTCCAATCATGAAATGACGTAGCTACTCACAACCTTCTCTTGACCCATGGTGCATAAGAGGCTTCGTGTTCCTTTCACCACCACATTGAGCTTGTTCATGAGGCTCTCTGTGCAGAAGACTGTTGTACAGTGGAAAGCATAAGTAACCACTGTCTCGTTACTCTTCTTAGACTTAACTGGAATTATAGGAAGTTTACAATCACCCCCTCCCCGTCGTCAAGGCCATTAAGTGTTACTCGCTGCTGTGTTTGAATCTTTCACGGTGTGTTTAATCTGCACCCTTTTCTTCTGTTCCAGGCTCAGTTGTGGCTTCACTTTTCATCGTAACCACAATAGTGGCAAAACTGCTTCCTTAAGCTTTAGAACGAAGTTGAAATTCAGTTTTGTTCACGCCTTTGCTTACTGCTGGTGATGTAACATCATATACGTTCCCAAAGACTGGGTGTGTAACAATCTTTACTTGCCTTCCAATAAAATCAACTGTGATCTTACAGTTGTGCCTTCCTTGCAGTTTATACACCACTGATCTCCATTTTTCCTTGCTTATGGGGGGGGGATTTCTCTTACAGTCTTCATATTAGCAGGCAAGTCCAACGTACACATGTCCTGCACTTCTTCCATGCATTGCAGCGGACTCCAAGAAAAAGACTGTAATCTGGAGGAGCTTTCATGTCCTCTGCTTTGATATGCGGCCAAGAAAGAGCTTTTTCCATGTAGTCCGCAGCAATTTCCTGTTCATCACCAAAATGTTCCAGTAGTAAAGCCTTGCCTTTAGAAATCCTTGGTCCAGGCTGGCTCACTGGCAACACTTTAACAAGCTCGCTAGGGTAACCACCAGTGAACTGTTTGAGAAAATAGAGACAGTCACCATAATCATCAGTCTTGCCTTCAATGCTATTCTTGAAAGCCTTCATAAATGAATGATACTGCAATGGATGACCATCGAATATTTGAATCTCTCTTTTCGGCAGAGATGCAATGCGTTGTTGTTGCATCACTATGCTTGTTATTTCCTGTTGTGGTTCTTATGGCTTCCAGTACAGCATTTGGACTTCAGAAGCACCTTGTGTTCTTGGATATGGCATAGGTTCAGAGTGCCTCCTTGGTGCAGGGTATTCTGAGAGTAAATACCCAGAAAGACCCTTTGGCATCCAAACTCATGTTTCATAGACATTAAAGGAACAGATGTATCCACATGGATATTGAGTATGCTGGATTTTCTCTGTGCCATGTCAACATAGGAATTCTCACCGTAGAACTATCCTGCTGGATCATGTTTAACACCCACAACACTTGAAGTCCTTCACACTTTAACTCTGACCATCTTGGCTGCAACTTCTTCCTGCAAGTAAAGCTGCTCTACCTTTCTCCAAAGCTGTTCTTCCATCTGCTCCTGGTTTCTCCAAAGCTGTTCTGCCTGGTCTTCCAAAGCATGCTTATCTTTCAAAAATTGTTGGCGTGCGAATAATGCTGCTGAACTGGCCACTGTTTTAATCCATGCCAAAGAGGTATCAGATGCACAGGACGTTCTGTTCGCAATAGAATCTGCTGCAAATACGTTAGACACTCTTCCGGGTTACATCATCCTGAAAATCATCAACTTTATACATAGTCAAAATATGTCCTGAAGTTGGTTAAATATTTTCATTTCCTCCAGCTATTTGACTTTCAACATCGCATTTATCTCAATCATTGTTTAGCCTTTGCCGTGAGTGTATTAATAAGCATATAAATACCCGCATAGCTTTCAGTTTGTTTATCTTTCTCAAGATAGACATTAAAGATAACAAGTTATGTTGCTTAGCAACATCTTCACGAAGATTTTTAAAATCATCCAAATGAGACTGCACTTGTGAAACATCTTGCTCTTCTTGTAAAAGGCTTCTAATTAACATATTAAATCTTTAATCACTTCAACAATGTTATTGTAGTCCTTCCAAATGTTATCAATTCTTGTCACCAAAGCTTTCCTGATAAGTTTAACTTCTTTTAGTCCTGAGTTCAGGGTCACTGCTTCCGTCTTGACTCATGTTGTCTTCCAATTGCACAAAGCAGGTAAAACATTCAATTCAGATGTCAGCAATCGAAGCATTTCAGCATTTCAATTGAACCAAACACTGAACTCTTAGGCAAACACCACTATACCATACAGTCTGTGATGACCAGGTCTATCAGGTGTGGTACAAAGTCCCCAAATTACCAGAAATTTAACTGAGAGTTCCTGACTCAGCAAATCATTTGCTTACAGAATTGGGGGAGCGACCTCTCCTGTGTGGAAAACCAGCCATCAGAAACAGTACCGACATCAGGTCAGTCAAAGCCAACTTGATGAACTACTTACAATGGTTTTAGACCTCTCTTTTATATTCGATTTGACATTAATGTGAAATCATGCATTCAAAGTGTAGCTTCTCTTGGGGCCAGTTAATCTAGTGTTCTAGTCACAGAGTGATACAGCATGGAGACTGGCCCTTCAGACCAATTCATCCACATCTACCAGGTTGTCTGACTAAACTGCTCCTTTTGGCCCATATAAGCCTGGGGTTCCCAACCCTTTTCATGCTGTGGACCAATACCATTAAGCAATGGGTCCCGACCACAGGTTGAAAACCCCTGTTATACTTCCCCACAGCTTCCTCTGACAACTCATACTCATGACATTCTGTGCAAAAAAGTTGTCTTTAAATATTTGCCTTCTAGTTTAAGACTCCACTACTCTGGGGGTTAGGGGGTATCTACCTTAAATCTTTCCCTCCTGATTTTATAGATCACAACTTTTCAATAGTTATCAGAAAGGAATATTTAATCTCAATGGTTTATAGATACCAATAGGACTGATTACAAACTGAAACCTAGACCAGGGATTCAAGAGGTTTGTATGTCGAATAATGGACACCTGGGACCGATTACAGACTGAATCAGAATTATGTAGCCTCCTCACCCCCACTCACTCCCCATAGCAGACGGTGATGCATCCAGTTAGAATGGTCTCCACGGTACATGTGTAGAAATCTGCAAGTGTCTTTGGTGAAAATTAAATTTCTCCTCAAACTCCTAATGAAGTATAGCCACTGTTGAGTCTTCTCTGTAACTGCATTGATATGTTGGGCCCAGGTTAGATCCTCAGAGATGTTGACACCCAGAAACTTGAAACTGCTCACCCTTTCCACCTCTGATCCCTCACTGAGATGTGTGTTTCCTCATCTTACCCATTTGGAGTCCACAAACAATTCTTTACTCTTTCTGACGTACTGTGCAAGGTTGTTGCTGCAACGCTGCTCAATCAGCCAATCTATCTCGTCCTGTACACCTTCTCATGACCATCTGAAACTAATCCAGGGTTTCAGGGGATTTATATCTAGAACAGCAGATACCTGGCAGTGATTACAGATTGGAATCTAATTGAGAACCTCAGTTTGGATGCTGGACACTCTTCTAAGTAGAGTTAAGAGTAGTTTATTTCTCAAGAACTTGTTTGTTTGTTTGAACGCTAACAATCATGAATGTAGATTCTGAAGTGTCAAAATTACTCTTGCCCCTGCTCCTCTCCAGTGTGTATCAGCACTGTCTGGCTACAACATCTCCCTGGCAGGTTCTCCCTGCTGCTCTTGAATTTTCCCTCTAATTTTCTTCCATCCTTTCACTTATTTCTACCCCATTCTATTTTCTGCAGTTCACAAGATTCGACCTGCTGATATTAAAATCGTAGCAGCACTGGGAGACTCAATAACCGTAAGTATAAATTTTGCAAGATCAGATAAATAGGGTGAGCAGAAACACAGACTGGCTTTGAAGAAACAGAGGTGAAATCTGTTTTCTCTTAGTAAAATTATTTTTGTTTCATTCCACAGTCAATGTGGGCATTACATTACTACTGGCCCAATTATCATTGCCCAGTCCCAACAGCGTTTGATGAGGTTCTAGTAGAATTGAGTGTATAACAAGCCCATTTCAAAGCACAGCTAAATTTGAGTCAAAGGGCTTTAGCAAAAGAGAGGCATGTTTAGGGCAATGCAATATTTTCATAAGACAAATTTTACTTTTCCAATGTTATTCGATTAGATGATCATACGTAGCCCAGGTGCTAGTGTGCAGTTTAAACTTGTGTTGAAATCATTAGAGTTCTTTCCATATTTCCTACAACACTGAAAGAGACTATTTCAAAGATTCAAAGTATATTTATTATCAAAGAATGTATGAATTGAGGTTTGTCTGCTGACAGACAGCCACAAAACAAGAACCCTGAAGAACCCAGTTGAGGAAAAAGAAAGATGAAACACCACTGCACAGGGAAAGAGAAAAAAATCACAATCATGCAAACAATATTTACTTATTTAGATACAGTGCGTAATAGACCCTTCCAGCTCTTTGTACCACGCTGCCCACCAATCCCCCAATTTAATCCTATCCTGATCATGGGAAAATTGATGACGACCAATTATCCTGGTAGCTCTTTGGATTGCAGAGCCCCTGGAGGAAACCCACGCAGTCACGGGGAGAATGAACAAACTCCTTACAAACAGCGGCGGGAATTGAACCCGGGTCGCTGGTACTGTAAAGCGCTGTGCTAGCCACTTTGCTACCGTGCCCATTGAGTCTATGCTGACAGTCACATTCCTTCAGTAGTTTTCCTTGGAACCCATCCAACAATTCCAGCATCCACCTACGCTCAGGACAATTGAGAGGGACCATGTGCACCTCCCCATAGATGCAGTACTACTGCATCTATCTCATAGTTTTGTTCATTCCTCACAGCTGCATTATGGAATAATTGTTGTAGAAGAAGTTCAAACGCCATCACCCTTCTCCAAATAACCTCCGATGCTCGTCAGGATCAGTTTTGAAATCTTTCACAATCACACCATCCATGCGTTGGCACTGCAGATTGAACAGTACATTAGCTTTGGTTTGAAGGGCATGTGGCCAAACTTGTTGTAAAGTCTTATTTTAACTTTTGGTACTTAGGCTGGATTCGGAGCACGGGCAAAGAACTTGTTTCAATTGCGAACTGAATATCGAGGCATTTCATGGAGGTGAGCGTTTGGAGAGAACATGTTAATGCAATTAAAATACAGGACTTGTCGGGAAAGCGACAAAGTAAAGCACCCTCTCAAATAAATGGGAGCAGGAGGTGAACCTTTTGACTGGCACACTAGTCCACAAAGCCAACAGCTCATTTCTCTATTTTGTACTTACAGCATTGGTGGAGACAAAACACTTGAGGCTGTGACTACTCTGCCCAGTAAGTCCTTCGTTCTGACCTACCTCTAGAACTGCTCTTCTCCAGTTCTGCTGCCTATTGCAGACGCAAGTGACTGCGATGCTCGAATCTGGAGCAGGGTGAGCAGCATCAGTAGGAGGGAATGGATAGTTAACGTTTGAGTTGATGCCCTTCAACTGACGTGAAATGTTGACTGTCCGATCCTCTCCATTGATGCTGCCTGACCCAATGAGTTCTTCCACCTATTTTTGTGTGCTGCTATTTATTGAGCTGGTCAAATCTCCATGGGACACACTATGTCCCAGAAGTTAAAACTGGCCCTGGTTTGAGTGGTGGACGGCTTGTGGGAGCAAACAGGTAGTCTGAGTAGCGAGAGAGTTCATAGACATTTTAATACAGAGCGGTCAATTGGAGCATTGGATCTAATCCTTGACCCGACCCAGAGTTGAAATGGCAGTCAGCTTGCGAAACTTAGACACCTGCTGATAATATTACATCACTGAGAACAGAATTTTCTGCATTTAACCAGCACCGTAAAGAATAGCAGTATAATTTGTGTATATGTTTTATTCATGTGATGGGACACAGCTAACAATCTCAACCTGTTCCTAAACTGAAGAGAGAGACAGCTCAGAACTAACCACATTGCTGGACCATCACAGGAATGGCCGCGAGAGTCCCAGGGCTATACAGCATGGAACCAGATCCCGCAGCCCAACTCATCCATGCTGGCTAAGTCGCCTAACTGATCTCATCCCCCAATTTCCTGCATATCCCTCTAAATTTTTCCTATCCAAATGCAACTAAAATCTCGTAGCTATAGCTGCCTCTAATGTTCCTCTGGTAGCTCATTCCAAATACTCTCTACACTCTGTGTGAAAAAGTTGCCCCTGACCCCAGGGTAACATTACAACAAAGAGGCATCTGAAACCAGGTGAAAGAGGAGATTTTTGGATAGGTGTCTAATACCTCGGCTGCTCTACACTTTAGAGAAAGAGAAGCATAGATCAGTTGGGCCAAGGGAGCTATTTTCAAACTATGTGCCAATTACTCTACAGACAAAGGTTTTATTTGCATTCCATCCAGACAGAGCATTTCCTACATCAGTACATTGAGGCAGTAAGATGAAAAAGAGACAGCAGAATATACTCTTAAAGTTACTGAGAAAGTGCAGTGCCGGTGGACAAGTAAAATGCTCGGGCCATGACGATGTATGACAGGATATTGAAATCAAGAGTTCATTTGTTAGCATGTCCACTCAAGAGCCTGTTAACAGCTTTTGTACCTTGTGCCCATTGGGAGGTGGGAGAATGATCACTCTGAGACATTTCAAGCCATGAATCTCAGGTTCCGATTGGTTCATTCACAGGCACCCAGACCAAGTGTCCTCATCTCAGTACAGGTTTAAGTCACTTGAAGCCTTCCCAGATGTGCCAAGAGTCTGATGTAGATGAGATCTAATATAGAGGCTGTCCGTAAAGCTGAAACTTTGGTTTTGTATAACTGGAGTTCCCCCACCTACCACCCCTAACCATGACTTTGATTATTTTCCTTCCTCAGACATATTGAAGAAGTTTAATCCAAATGTCCACGGCTTTGCCTCAGGAATTGGAAATCTGAAAAGCAAATTCAACGTGGCAGTCTCAGGCTCAAAGGCCAAGTGAGTAGCCAGGAGGGGATTTTCAACCAGCCTATGTTGGCTATTAAGTTGTGTTCATTGGGCTGATCAAAGGCTGCTGGGGCTAAGAGTGAAATGATATTAGCTTTGTGCCTCAATTATACAAATTACATGTCACATGCCGCATGATTCTGACCTGCTTACGGGGAGAACTTACAGACTCCCTCCAGACAGCAACGAGTGAAGCTCTAAGCTAGAATCCTCCACTTGCCACACTAATGTGCCACCTTTTGACGATATCAGATCATCAAAATCAGCAATTTCAAGGAGTCAGTTTTGGAGGGGTAAAACATGAGGGACTTAAAAAGAAAATGGTGGTTAAATGTGGAAATATGATTGTTAAATTATTGGAATAGTAGCCAGAGGTTAGAGCCACCAATCCAGGCACATGTACAAATCCTTGCAAGTGAGCTGAGAACTTCCATGTCTTCAAATGAATTTAGGACAAATTATTAGAACTGATGATGACCACGAGCATAATCGGATTTTATCCAAGCCTGTATGGTTCATTAATATCCTTCAAGAAAGGAAATCTGTCTCCCTTACTTAAAGATTCAAGTTTCAAGATTCAGGTTTATTTATCATGTGTACATTAAAACATCCAGTGAAATGCATTGTTTGTGTTCCAATTAACACACCCAAGGGTGTGCTGGGGGCAGCCCACAAGTGTCACCACACATTCCAGCGCCAACACAGAACACGACACGTAATAAGTTACAACAGTTACAGCCTCCGGTAGTCATGGGCTCGGGCCTCCAGACGTGGGCTTTGACGTCCACAGCTCACTCGCAGAAATTCGCGGACCCAGCTCCGGCCAACAAGCCTGTTTCCAGTCTTCCTCAGAAGCCGACCTCAGTCCTCAGCATCAATCCCAGGACATGCCAAACACCAAACACTAGGCTTCCAACTCCAGATTAGGTCTCAAACTCCGATTTGATCTTGATATTGGTTTTGAACTTAAATGGACCTATAAGTGGCTCCAAAACTATTAATGCATGGGCTCTTAGCTAAGTTCAGGAACTTATGCACTCGGTGTTTGGATAAAACAAAATGTTGTTTATATTTGTAATTTAAAATATTGTATTTTCTATGTTGAATATAGCGATATGTCAAATCAGACCCACAGACTGATTCAGCTGATGAAGGACAGTTCGGTAAGTACCTCATGACACGGAATGGAGCTGTTGCATTGGTGCAGATGCTTTTCAATGCTACCACCTAGAGGGCAACAGTGGAACTGTCTGAGCAGAACACCTGGCAATGTTGAAGATGGAATGCAGTGTACCAATGGCAATTATAGCGAACTGTGAATTCCTAAACATTAACTAATGATTTGAATAGCTTAGTTCTGAGTTCTAATATACTTCTTCCTACGGGTTTTGCCCTAATACACTGTTTGAAACTTAGAAGCCCAAGTTCTTTATTTTATATTTCTTTATCAATCCACCTTCAAGGTTCTGCATTCAAATCCATCAGTCTCAGTAGGGAATAATACCCATCACGTTTGCCCTCACCCTTGTGAGGAGCTATTGGATCAGCCTGTCCCAACAGGTGTAGGCCCATTGGCACCTTGCGCTTGCTTTGTCATTCAATAAGATCGCAGCCGATCTTTTATCTCTGTGCCACTTTCTCACTCCGACTCCATGTTCCTTAAGATGCAGAAATTTATTTACCTCTCTCGAGTATACTCCATGACAAAACATCCATAGCACTCCTGAGGCTGAAGCTCCCAAGGGTTCACTGCCCTGTGCCCCGAATGGCAGACCCCTTCCTGTGAGACTGCGACACTTGGTCAGAACAGCCATCCCAGGGAACATCATCCCCGCATCTTTCTGTCAATCCTGTTAATGTTTTATACATTTCAATCAGGTTCCCTCTTTTTCTCCTCATGTTAGCCTAATTGACCTAAATTTCTTTCAGCACCTAAGTCCTGCCATCCCACGAATCAAGCTAGTGGATATTTGGTTCACTCCCTCCACAGCAGGAGCATCGTTCTCAGAAGAGGACACAAGAGCCGCACGCAATCCCTGAGCTGCCGTCCCACCAAGACCCTGCATAATTGCTCCCTGCTCCTGTGCTCAAAACCTCTCGCTGTGCAGACCAGTGTACCTATCGCCTTTTTCACCACCCGCTGTGCCTGCCTTGCTTACCGTAACAACCAACGCACAATCTCTCAGGTCTTGTTCCACCCTCCCTCCACCCCACACTATCGCCACTCCGATAAATAATCTAGCTTCCTAATATTGCCGCCGTGGGTAGCCTCACGGTCTATTGCATTTGCTCACTCCCTCAAACGCTCTGGAGACGCTCTGCGTCCCTCACTAAGCTCACGTGCTCCAGTCATCAAAGAACATTGGGATATTTCCCACCTCATGGATAGCAGTGATCCCAGTGGAACTCCACTTGTCACTGCCTGCCTGCCTGTCAGAAAAATGCCCATTTATTCTTAAAAAATACCCGTTCATTATCCTTTGTCAGACAGCAGTTCTTGATCCACGATAGCCCCTCCAACCTCACCCGCCCCCACCCCATGGGCAACGTTCCCTCTAATTTGTAATGACCAGTGTGGGCAAAAGCCTTCTGCAGTGCAACCTTTTGCCCAATGACAGCAACATGTGCGCACTGAGTTTTATATATAGGGGTATTCATTTTAACAGCAAGCAAAACACTGTCAATAAGAACTTTGTTCTCCTCTGGGTTTGATCTTTCTTCGCTCGCCATTCCACTTTAAGTGAACTCGCAGTCTCTTTGCGCTCTCACGCCTTTGCTTCTTTGGGATTCAACATAGTGAATCAATAACTTCTTCCAAAAAAAAAATCAGTATAACTGAGCCAGTTCTAAAACCTGCAGCAAATCATCGCAAGCTTCACGTTGTCACACGGTCTGCATCAGAAACCGGGAAAGGAAATGTGATTGTGTATGATCATGAAATATACTTGACATGCCAACGAGGTAGAGAGCGACAGCCTTTTGCGTGAAGCCTAAATTCCTTTGTGCACCAGTGACAAAAGATGTGTCCACGCGCACACCTTGAAGGGAACATTGCCCACATGCTTGAAGTTTGCATGCTTTAATATGGGAACCTATTTCACCTTTTCTGAAAGCCCAAATGCAGCACATCCACCTGCTGTCCCTCATTTATTCTGCTGTTTATCAAAATGGGGTGGCGTTGTCGAGCATCTTCACTCTGTCAGGTGCAAAAGGCAGGATCTCCTGGTGACTACCCATTCCCGCTTTGACGTGCAAGTCCATGGCCTCCTCTGCTGTCATGATGAGGCTACACTCAGGTTGTAGGAACAACACTTCATATTCAATCTGGATTCCAACCTGATGATATGAACATCAATTTACTTAACTTCTGGGAATTTCTTTCCCCTCCCTCCTCTCTTTTTCCATTCCCTATTCTGGTTATCTTCTCATCCCTTTAATTCCCTTCACCTGCCCATCACCTCCCTTTGGTTCCCTTCCTCCTTCCCTTTCTTCTACGGTCCACTGTCCTCTCCTACTAGATTTCCTCTTCAGCCCTTTAATTCTTCTACCTATCCACTCCAGTTTCTTACTTCGTCCCCCCTCCACTCATCTTCCTTCAGCCCTCTCTCCCACCCATCTTCCCTCTCACCTGGTTTCACCTATCACCTGACAGCTTGTATTCTTCCCCTCCCCCCTCCTTATTCTGATTTCTGCCCCCTTCCTTTTCAAACCTGATGAAATGTCTTGGCCCAAAAGGTTGACTGTTTAATTCCATGCATAGATGCTGCCTGACTTACTGAGTTCCTCCAACATTGTGTGCGTGCGTTGCCCCAGGTGTATTTGCCAAGCGTAATTTCCCTTTCACAAAACCCGTGTTGACTTTGTCCAATCCTCTCACTGGTTTTGAAATACTCTGCTGCCACATTTTCAATAATGGAGTTTCCCCACCAGTAACATCAGGCTAAATGGTCCATAATTCCCTGCTTTCTCTCTATCTCTTTTTTTTAAATATTAGGGTCCCATTAGCTACCTTCCAATCTGTGGGAACTGCTCTAGAGTCTAAAAAAGTTTGGGAAATCACAACCAATGCATCAGCTATTCCCAGGGTGATTTCCTTCAGTACTCTAGGGTGCAGATTATTGGATCCTGGGCATTTATTAGCCCTTAATCCCTTTAATTTCCTTAGCAGCATTTCCATACTAATGCTGATTTTGATAGACCCCATGTTCCCCAGATATCCTGGAAGGTTATTTGTACCTTCCTTTGTGAACCACAGCATGGATTTAAGCGGTCTGTAATTTCTTTGTGCAACGACCTGCTGGAGGATGTAGGGTGTTGACATGAAATGTCACCAATTCCTCACTCACCACCAACACCACGTGTGATGTTCAACCTGCTGAGTTCCTGCAGGTGATGCTTGCTACTCCAGGTTCCAGCATCTCCAGTCTCTGTGTCTGCGCTTCCTTTCCTTCCATTAACATTCTGACTGTGAAGGACCTTCACAAATCTTCTTCTCTTCAACTAGCTTTCGAACCTTTAGTGATAGATAGTTTTATGCTCTCTGGCACGTGCTGCTTAACCTCACTTTGGAGGACAATCCCCTCTTTCCAGGAACAATTCTGATCAACCCTTGCTTCTCGTTGTTGATCATAGCAGGGGTTCCCGATCCATACGCAATATTCCAGGTGCAGCCTCACCAGAGTCCCAGGATAGCTGTGGTGGTCATGTCCGCTTCTGGACTTCAGGACAGTAATAACTCACTCAATCCCTCAAGCCCCTCTCAACATTCAATATGATCTTGACTGTGCCAGTTCCCCATAGCCCTCAAATCCCTGATCATTCTAAACTTTATCTACCTCCTCTTCAGATACTCCGGGTGGGATAGCCAAAGCAATACTCCTAGATAGGGAATTCCAGAGATTCATCATTGTCTGCAATAATTTGTTGCTAGGCACCTCAGTTTTAAACAACTATATTTTATCTTGTAAATACTGTATACCATATCCTGTAGCTTCTGCTCAAATCTTCTTGCAATAAAGTAGTACTCGACTGAATTCCCAAATCTTTGCACTTGAGCATTCAGTGATTTGTGTACTAGATCAGGGGTTCCCAACCTGGGCTTCAAGGCCCCCTTGCTTAATGGTCTTAGTCCACGGCATAGAAAGGGTTGGGAACGCCTGCTCTAGATCCTTTTGAACTCCAATACCATTCAGCTCTCTTGTAGAAGTTATGACTGAACACATTTCTGATCATCTTTGAAGTGAAGACATTAGGAGACGGCTGGGTAGATAACGGCACAACCTCACTCCCTCCATAACCCCTTCCCATTGAACTGGTTAGCGGAAGTCACCAAGGAAGCTGGCACAAGGATCTTGCGAGCAAGACCTTTTCTTTCTCAGGGTAAAAGCTAATTTGGATGAAATAGCACTGTGTTCTCTCGGTTGAATAAAAATAAACCCAGAAGTATTAATTGAAGAGTTAAAAGAAAACTGGTGCATAAAAACTATTTATTTTACCCTATGTAGGAAATTAATTTCGAAAAGGACTGGAAAGTCATCACTCTTTTCATTGGAGCCAATGACCTGTGTGAATACTGCATGAATAAGGTGGGGCTTTTTATTGGTTTTCATTCCCTTTGATATACTGTCATTTGATCCTGATCGTAGTTTAAAGGCGCCCATCAGCCTAAAGATTCTCATTCAATAAATAAGTAGGGTTTTTGTATTTGTGACTTCAATCCAGTATCCTGTCTGGTGTTAGGGTGAGGGGGTCACTGCAGTTTGAACAGAGTGGCTGGTAGCGAAGTGGCAGTTACTTCTCAGTGATGGAGTCATGGATAGTCACAGCACAGGAACAGGGCCTTTAGTCTACCACAGAGCTGTTCAGCGCATGGGCAGGCCATTCAGCCCATCAGTAACAGTACAGCATAGGAACAAGCCCTTCAGATCATGATGTCTGTGCTATGTCCGCATCATCTGTGGTACCTATGTACACAAATCCTGTTTACCCACATTAGGTCCGAAGCCTTTGATGCTTTTGTGACTTAAATGTGTCTCTGGATGTTTCTTTAATATTATGACAGTAATACCTTCACCATTTCCAGACTCCTATCAGGCTATGTGTGGAATTACTCCCCCTCAGATATCCTCTAAGCTTTGACCTCTCACCTCTGACCTTTGACCTCTGTCCTCATGGACACCCCCCACATGGGGAAACGATTAGAAATTTGGATTCCAATCCTGCTTCACTCAGTGGGTGAGGGCCTGAAGTCTAGGTTGAGGTCCAGTACACAGTGTGTCCCATGCTAAACCTCCTCCAAAGCCTCGCAAAATGATTGGTCATGATTATAGTCTTAGAATAATAACTTTGTACCACACAGAAACAAGCCCTTCAGCCCAACTTGTCCATGACAACCAGATTGTCTACTTGAACTAGTCCAGTTTGCCTGTATTGGAACCATACCCTCTAAACCTTTCCTCTCCTTGAACCAGACTAGATGTCCCTCATCATTTATAATTGTAGCCACCTCAATCACTTCCTCTGCCAATTTGTTCCATATACCCACCAGCCTCTGTGTGGGAAAAATTGCCCACGTGGTCCACTTTTAGGTTTACCCGTGTCACCTTAAGCCTGTGTCCTCTAGGTGTGGTCCTCAGAAGAAGATTGACACCATTCACCTTATCTACACCCTTCATGACTTTGCAACCTGTATGGTCACCCTCAACTGGATAGCCTGGGACTTTCTTATCAGGAGAGTAGAAGTTAGAAATACAAATTTAAATAGCACATCATCTGAAATGAAATATTACTTTGAGTGATAACAGTCATGAAACTTGTGGATTTTGTTAAAAACCCACCTGGATCCAGAAATGAACCTGCCACGCAGACCTGTTGATCAGGTTGGCTGGTGACTATGTGACCTCTGCAGATCATAGGCATATAATAGATGCTTCATTGCTGGGAATAAGGAGAGGGAGGTGTTTTGGCCACAGTCAGATAATCCAGACTCTGATGTGTTCATGAGCTGGGACACACTCCTGAGCAGAGTGCTACAAGCAGGGTCTACGGACACGAGGTTTTGCATTTTTGAAAATAGTTTGTAGTGCAGTATAGCACAGAAAAAATGCACCTCAGCCCACTGGGTCCATCAACCACCCATTTTCACTAATCCCACTATTATTCTCCCCACATTCTCTTCAACTCCCCTGCAATTTCTGCCACATTACAGGGGACTTACTGTGCTCAATGAACCTAACAGCCAGCACGTCTTTGGAACGTGGGGGGAAAACTCACCTGGTCACGGGGAGAAAGTGCTAACTCTGCCAGAGGCCAGGATTGTACCCAGGACACCAAAACCATGAGGCAGTAGCTTGACTTGCTCTGCCGCTGTGGTGTTCCTGTCCATTCTTTTGGAGTGTGTCTGCTGAATTTCGCATGGTTATGTACGTATTTTCAGCTCGGGCAGCAATTAATCTACCTCAAATAAAACAAATTAATTTCTACATACGACAGTTGGGAGCTCTTGTGAGCACATCAATGCACAGAGCAAATTAATCCTATTTCTAGTCGCTGAAGAGAGAAATGACTGTCTTCTAGCTGTCCAACCAAAACACTGGCTTTATAAACATTGAATGAAAAAGTGGTGGGAAACTATCAACATAGCACCTCCCCTAACACCACACCAAAGCAGCAAAAACACATGTTGAAAAATATCTCCTCATAAATACCAGGGTCTCACCTTCTGGAATTCTGTTTACTAATTTCCATCGAACTTCAGGCCCAATTACTGTGAATAAGTTAATTTCTCCTTGAACAGTAATTTTATTATTTCAATGTGCAGGTTTCCTTCTGTTTTTCTTTTCCTTCCCATAACTCAGTGTGCAATCCACTCTTACTCAAGTAAGAAGCATTTTTTTTTTTACATAATAAAAGCAGAAAATCGTGGAAACAGTCAGCCGGTCAGGCAGTGTTTTGTGAAAGGGGAAACAAAAAGTTAATGTTTCTGATCTGAGACCCCTCATCAGCACCAGGGAGGAGAGGGAGTGAGTTACTTTAGGAGGATGAAAGGGGTAAAAGGGTCAGACGACTAGGGTCCGGGTTATCATGTTGGTAAACTACTGTTGTAGCCATTTGATTAAAACGTTAATGAGGGAAGTAGGAGAGAGAAGAAATAAATAGACATGGAGGGGCGGGTAGTTTTGAGGAAGCAGAGAGGCTACTGAAGGACGTCGATTGATTGGGAGAATGGGCAAAGAAGTGGAAGATGGAATACAGTGTCGGGAAGTGTATGATCAGCCATGATCTTATTGAATGGTGGGGCAGGCTCGATGGGCCAGATGGCCTAATCCTGCTCCTATTTCTTATGTTCTTATTATGCACTTTGGTAGCAGAAAGGAAAGGGTTGACTATTTACTAAATGGAAAGAAAATACAAAAATCCGAGGTGCAAAGGGACTTGGGAGTCCTTATGCAGGATTCCCTAGGGGTTAAATTGCAGGTTGAGTCTGTGGTGAGGAAGGCAAATGTGATGTTAGCATTCATTTCAAGAAGATTAGAATATAAAAGCAAGGATGTAAAGTTGAGACTTTATAAAGCACTGGTGAGGCCTCACTTGGAGTATTGTGAGCAGTTTTGGGCCCCTTATCTTAGAAAGGATGTGCTGACATTGGAGAGGGTTCAAAGGAGGTTCACAAAAATGATTCCAGGATCGAATAACTTGTCATATGAAGAGCGTTTGATGGCTCTGGGCCTGTATTCACTAGAATTCAGAAGAATGAGGGGTGACCTCATTGAAGCTTATCAATGGTGAAGGACCTTGATAGAGTGGATGTGGAGAGGATGCTTCCTCTGATGGGAGAGTCTAAGACCAGAGCACACAGCCTCAGAATACAGGGGCATCCTTTTAGAATGGAGATGAGAAGGAATTTCTTTAGCCAGTGAGTGGTGAATCTGTGGAATTCTTTGCCACAACCAGCTGTGGAGGCCAAGTCTTTATGTATATTTTAGGCAGAGATTGATAGATTCTTGATTGTTCAGGGCATGAAGGGATACAGGGAGAAGGTAGGAGATTGGGGCTGAGAGGAATATTGGATCAGCCATGATGAAATGGTGATAGATAGATAGATAGATAGATAGATAGATACTTTATTCATCCCCATGGGGAAATTCAACATTTTTTTCCAATGTCCCATACACTTGTTGTAGCAAAAACTCATTACATACAATACTTAACTCAGTAATAATATGATATGCATCTAAATCACTAACTCAAAAAGCATTAATAATAGCTTTAAAAAAAAAAAAAAGTTCTTAAGTCCTGGCAGTTGAATTGTAAAGCCTAATGGCATTGGGGAGTATTGACCTCTTCATCCTGTCTGAGGAGCATTGCATCGACAGTAACCTGTCACTGAAACTGCTTCTCTGTCTCTGGATGGTGCTATGTAGAGGATGTTCAGGGTTTTCCATAATTGACCGTAGCCTACTCAGCGCCCTTCGCTCAGCTACCGATGTTAAACTCTCCAGTACTTTGCCCACGACAGAGCCCGCCTTCCTTACCAGCTTATTAAGACGTGAGGCGTCCTTCTTCTTAATGCTTCCTCCCCAACACGCCACCACAAAGAAGAGGGCGCTCTCAACAACTGACCTATAGAACATCTTCAGCATCTCACTGCAGACATTGAATGACGCCAACCTTCTAAGGAAGTACAGTCGACTCTGTGCCTTCCTGCACAAGGCATCTGTGTTGGCAGTCCAGTCTAGCTTCTCGTCTAACTGTACTCCCAGATACTTGTAGGTCTTAACCTGCTCCACACATTCTCCATTAATGATCACTGGCTCCATATGAGGCCTAGATCTCCTAAAGTCCACCACCATCTCCTTGGTCTTGGTGATATTGAGACGCAGACGCAAATTGGTGGAGCAGACTCAATGGGCCAAATGGCTTAATTCTGCTGCTATATCTCATGATCTTACGGTCTGAAATAAAAGCTGTGAATGCAGGTCAGAGCTGTCGGGAATGCTCAACACATCAGTCTGTGTGAATAGAGAGAGGGAAAATAGAATTACTGCTACAGAAGAATAACTTACAGCAACAGAAATGTTGGAAGAACTTAGACAGTCAGGCAGCATCTGCGAAAAGTGAAGCCAGTCAGCATTTCAGGTCAGTGACGCTTCCTCAGAAGAACAGTTGACTTGTTTCTGGAGTTCTCACAGCATTTCTGCTTTTGATTAGAGTTCCAGCATCTGCAGTTTTTATTTGCTGTTGATAACCTAGAGTGAATTTGGCCATTTATGTTACATGCAGATAAAACAAATTACCTGTAATCCTTGAATATAACGTAGAATCCAGCAGCCCTGAAGCATTAATTTTGTTTCTCTTTCCACAGATACTGCCTGACCTGCTGAGATCTTCCAGCATTTTCTGTTTTGATTTCAGGTTTCCAGCATCTGCGCATATTTTGATTTTTAATTTTTCCTACATTGAGTTCCATTGAATCTTGCCTTTTCCAAACCCTTGCTGTATTACATTTTTCTTCTTTTATCAACACTTCAGGTTCAAAGTCCTTCGTAAGGACTGAGAAAGAGAGAAAACATACTAGTTTTCAGTTGCAGAAAAGGTGGAGAAGGGATGGGTAGAATAAAGGGAGTCTTGTAAGAATCTGCAAGTATATTCAGAGCAAAAAGGGGTAACCAAGGAAAGAGTAGGTCCTCTTTAACATATCTGCCAAGGGTATCTTATGTCGTCTTTTTGACACCCCACCACCAATTTCTACATCCTTTAGTCTCCCCAAGGGGTTTAGTTGCCTATACAGGGCTCCTTCTTTTCCCAGACTGGAGTCTCACTATCCCTCATGAATCGGGGATCCCTAATCCTGCCAGCCTAGCACAGAAAGGAACACGGATGGGGAGAGAGCAGGAAACTTCCCCATTGCAGAGATGTCTAAAGCCAGCAGGCATATGTTCAGGGTGAGGGATCGGAGGTTCAAAGGTTCATTTTATTATCAAAGTATACAACTCCGACATTCTTCAATTCTCTGGGTAGCCATGCAACCAAGAAAGGTTTAGGGGGGATCTGCGGAAAACCCTTTAAAACTCAGGAGCTTGTTGGTCCTGAACTCGTCCTGCCTTAAAGATCAGTGTGGTTGTATATATGTGTGGAGCCACGGGTGATGGGCAAATGAATGCCTTGTTCTTACCTTGCAAATAAAAAACAAAAAGGTTTGGGATGCTTCCGATAACAATGGGTTCGGAAGAAGATGGCACTTCTGTGCACTTGATCTAGTCCTTCCTAAAACTCATTCTTTTCATCTTCCCATTGTTGAGCCTATACTTTGTTATTTTAATTATCCCTTAGTTCCCATTCCCCTATAAAGTCCAAATTTGATGGCTTTGAGTGCCTCTGGAGTGGAGAATTTGCAGCCTTGAAGCATTTACTCTGTCGCTCCCTAAAGAGATGATCTTATCTTTTGCTAGAATAAAGTTGGACCACTCTTACTCAATACCTTTCAGTGGAGACTCTTGTTGCAGGCATCATTCCTGGCACCTCATTCAAGGGAAGCATGTTCTTCCTTATTTGTGGAACACAGACTCACCCAGATGTGGCATTACGTAGTTGCACTGCAATCCAATGCACTGCACGAATATCACAGAAAGGAACACGGATGGGGAGAGAGTCGGGAAGTTACCCATTGCAGAGATGTCTAAAGCCAGAGGGTATATATTTAGGGTAAAGGATAGGAGGTTTAAAGGGCATCTGTGGAAAACCTTTTAAACCCAAAGGGTGATCGGAATCTGGAGGCAGTGCCTTGGCAAATTACAAGTACCAGGAGGTGCTAATCACATCTACTAGCACTTGACCCAAAGTTTCTATATCTTGATGATTCAAGGGCTCATCGACATGCCCTAATGTTGGAAAGTACCTGCCTCCACCACTCATTCACATCCCACACTTTAAAATCCAGCCATCCTTTTAATGAGAGAGTTCTTCCTGAGATCTCCTCTTAACCTTCTCTCTCTTACTCCAATCCTAGCCCTCTAAAACCAGACACCTCTGCAAAGGGGGAAAATTTCATACTTTCTACCCTACCCATACTTTTTTTTTTATATAGCCCGACTCCTAATGCCTAACATTCTTTGTTCCCAGGAGATGTATTCTGTCGATAATTACGTGAAACATATTCAGGAGGCACTGGATACGCTACAGAAATGGGTAAGTTGGTCTGAATAAGTCATGAATCTGAAGAAGCACCTTGAGTAGATGTACCCCCGTTATTTATAAGTTCTGGCAGAGGGCACAACACATACAACTGGACGTTCTGACAAGTTAACAGCGCAGGGTGTCATCGCAGTGCACGCAGCAAACATTATGAAGTCTGCAGTTGACAATTCTTCAGGATCTTCTGGTCTCATCCAGATGATTGCATGCATCCTTCAGGTTACCCCCAGTCTGAGCTCAGCACTGCCAGTGGTGAACGAAGCTCCCAGTTCACAAAAATACCGTCTGAACGATGCGAGACGTTGTTAAGCTGCTGCTTCACACCTCCATCCAAGCTGAGTGGGTAGTTTTGTGTAATCCCGGACAATTGAGAATGATTCATGGCCAAGTTAGGCAGGACCGGGCTTTTCCCTGCCCGATTCTCAGCGCCGGCAACTGCACAGGGGAGCTGCTGACCGAAGATGAATCTGCTTTTGCCCCCGAGCAGTCATCATGATTTTCATCACACTGGTGACTTCACCAGCTGCACGATATTAAAAATAAAACATAGCAAGTTTAGCTTAAAAGAGAAGCATCTCTTTTTTCAGTTGGTCTGAATATGAAGAAGGCAATACATTCACTGTGCGTACAGGCCAGATAATGGCTAACTCCCAGTGCACTGCATCTAACTTCTTTCCATTTCAATAATGTAGTTTTTAAACTTTAGATTAATTAAAACATGGTTGCTGATTCCATTCCAAGGCCAAGAGACAGGAAAGTGTGTTGTTTAGTGGCTTAAATGCAATTTATTTGTATAGGTATCCCAATGTTATATTATGACGTTAATGTAAGAAGCAGTGGTGTGACATAGTGTAAAGTGAATTACTTGGATTAACAGCCACTGAACCAAAGTAACATTCTAATCTCATCACTGCCGATGAGGAATTTAAATTCAAAAACGTGTTTTTTTTTCAAAGAGAAGCTAGCCTCAATAAATGTTAATCACAAAACTACTGGATTGTTTGAAAAATTCAGCTGTTTCAATGATGATCTCCGGGGGTGGAGAGGAGGCGGATATCCTTACCCAGGTGGGAACTGGTGCTTTTCCAATCCACAGGTTCTTTTGGGAGTCGAAGAACAAGTAAAAACTTGTTGCTTCACGGTCGTTTACTTTAAAGTTTAAACAAAGAACAGATACAGATCATATGGAACCAAAGAGAAGAAACCTAAGGCAAAGAAAAAGACAAGATGCTGATGTTTGCTGAGCCTGGCATTTCCATACTGTGCTAAGACAAATTCCCAAGATAAGTAAAGAGCCAATTAAAAGATTCAGAGTCGCGGCACGTGCATCATGTGCTAACATTTAGCCAATGAGAAATGAAAATGTGATAAACCGTTATGTAACTGCTATACCACTTTGCCGCCAATAGGTGGAGACAAACACCACATATGGTGAAAAAAATACAAGTTAAAATGTTAGTAAGCTACAGTTGCTAAAAGAGGTCATTAATTCAGGTAATACCTTATTAAAACCTGTTCAAAAGGACTGATAATTGTCAAGATTAATGTAAAACACACTGTATTACTAGAGATTGTAAGCTGAATAAACAGCTGACGTGCGCTTCTCCTTACACTCCAGGCTGACCGCAGTGGTCCCCCAGTGTCAGGGATCTGGGTCTGACGGACCTCAGGAGCAGTCTGTGGAGTTTGTATGCCCACCAGCCAGCCTGTGTTTCCTCCAATCACAAGTGCTGCAGACTGCCCAGCGCATCTGTGGATGTGAACTTCCCACTATTCAGCACATTTACAGAGACAGGTGCTTTAAAAGGGCCCAAAGGATCATTGGGGTCCTGAGTCACCCCAACCACAAATTGTTCCAGCTGCTACCATCTGAGAAACAGTACCACAGCATAAAAGGCAGGACCAACAGGCTCCGGGACAGCTTCTTCCACCAGGCCATCAGACTGATTAATTCATGCTGATACAATTGTATTTCTATGTTATATTGACTATCCTGTTATACATAATATTTATTACAAGTGACTATAAATTGCACATCGCACACTTAGACGGAAACATAACATAAAGATTTTTACTCCTTGTGTACGTGAAGGATGTAAGAAATTAAGTCAATTCAATAGCAATTTCTTTCTTTTCAAATCTTTTTATTATTATCATCCAAAATAACAAGAGTACATCAAAGTAAGAAACACTTACAATGTCTCAAAGGGAAAAAAAATGTTTAAGGATTGAAAAATATGGTGACACCAAAAAAAGAAAAGAAAAAAACCCTACTAAAGCAGGAAAAAAGTGAGAAAAAGTAAGAACCCATTAGGTGTTCAACCCCGGAGCCGTGCGTCACACAAAAAGCTTCTAAAGATAAACATCAAACCGCCGGCAAAATAAAAATACCAAAATTTACAATTAGATCGTGGAGGAAATCTATCAATTAACTCAAATGGTAATAACGAGCAAATGAACTCCATCTTTCTCAAAATCAAACATAGGTTCGACTTCTAATTTTCTCCAAACTAGGACATAGCATCGCTTGAGAGAACCATTGTGACAGAGTGGGAGCCGACGTATCCTTCCACTCCAACAGAATGGCCCTCCTAGCTATCAATGTAACAAACATGTTGGTCAGACAAAGAAATACCGTGGATATTTTGAGGTATTATTCCAAAGAGCACAGTTAATTTGTTCAGTTGTAAATCAATTTTAAGTGCTTTAGAAATTGTAGAAAAAAACTGACTTACAATAACAATTCAATTCAATTCAACTTCCCAAAGACATGTGAGCTTGTGGGTTAATTACTCACTGTAATAAGTCCCCAGTGCTTAGTGTAGGGTAAGTGGGTGATGGCTAGTACAGACGGTGGGTTGAAGGGTCTATTACTGTCTCTCTATGACTCCATGAACGGCCACCCCCATTCTAAAGCTGACGACCAGCATGATCCTGCCTGCTCTCCGCCGTTGGAGTGAGGAGTACCAGTGACTCTTCTGTTGAACGTACATCTGAATCAGTCCAGCCTGAAAGGGCAGGCCAGCCCCTCCAACACCAGCAGCCTGAGTAAATTGTGGCAGCAACAGCCAATCTAAGCCCCAGCGTCTAATTCCCTTCTGAGATCTGTCTCCTCTTTTTAATAGGTGCCAAGAGCTTTTGTAAATGTTATGCAAATACTTGAGATGAACGGTATTCGAAGGATTAAGAAGAACGCAATTGGGTGTGCATTGCTTCAGAAGTAAGTGGCCGTACCCATTGTAAGGTAACATAGGATGTTCGTCAACTGGCTGAGGGCAACGCGTAATAGACAGGAAGTGTGCAAGCGGGGGGGAGGGGCTGCACCTGCCCCACAGCTCCTGGGACACAGGCTGAGCCTGACCTGTGTGGAGTTTGCATTTTCTCCCTATGACCGCATGGGTTTCCTCCAGGTAATCCATTTTACCCCCACATTCCAATGGTATGCAGAAGGATAGATTCATTGGCTGCTTTGAATTGGCCCCAATGGTTGGGTGAGTGCTGGAACATGGGAGAGTCATGAAGTCAGCACAGAAACAGGCTCTTTGGTCCATTTAATCCACACTGAAACCATTTAAACTGCTTGCTCCCATCGATCTGCACCAGGACCATAGGCCTCCATACCCCTACTATCCATGTACCTGTCCGAACTTCTCTTAAGTGTTGAAATCGAGCTCACATGCACCACCTGTGCTGGCAGCTCATTCCACACTCTCACAACACCCTGAGTGAAGAAGTTTCCCTTCATGTTCGCCTTAAACTTTTCACCTTTCACCTGTAACCCATGACCTCTAGTTGTAGACCCTCCCAGCCTCAGTGGAAAAAGCCTGCTTGCATTTGCCCTATCTATACCCCTCATTGGAAGAGCTGATTGGAATGTGCAGAGTTAAAATGGGATTAGTGTAAATGGATGGTTAGCGTTTAGCACAGTGTTGATAGGCTGAAGGGCATTTGACCATACTGTATGACCTAATATCACCCATTTTTAAACATGAACTCAATCGAGAGACATTGCCTCAAGATTCAGGGGAGAAGATTTAGGACGGAGATGAGGAGAAACTGTTTTTCCCAGAGAGTGGTGAATCTGTGGAATTCTCTGCCCAGGGAAGCAGTTGAGGCTTCTTCACTAAATATATTTCAGATACAGTTAGATAGATTTTTACATAGTAGGGGAATTAAGGGTTATGGGGGAAAGGCAGGTAGATGGAGCTGAGTTTACGGACAGATCAGCCATGATCTTATTGAATGGTGCGGCAGGCTTGATGGGCCGAATGGCCTACTCCTGCTCCTATTTCTTATGTTCTTATGTATGGATATCTGTTCTTTCCAAAGACCATTTGGTTTTTAGCATGCTGTTAAGGTTTTATATGTTTACCCAAACAGAATGAAATAAAGAGGATCATAAGATTTGCTTTTAGTATCTTTCACATTGCAAACAATTTTGCAGCCAGTAAGAGTTCTTACAAGGTAGCTCTTGTGGGGTGGGGGCAGTCAATCTGCATTTATCCAGCTCCCACAAACATCAATGTGATATTGAGATGAGAGGGGGAAATGAGGGGTAAGTTTTTTGCTCAGAGTGGCAGATGCCTGGAATGTGCTGCCTGGTATGGTGGTAGAGGAAAATATATTGGAGGCTTTAAGAGTCATTTAGATAGGCACTTGAATGTCAGGAAGATAGAGGGATGGACATTGTGTAGGTAAGAGGGACTAGAGTTTAAGTGTTCTTGATTTGCTTCGTAAGCTGGTTTGGCACAACATTGTGGCACAAAGGGCCTACTCCTTTTCTGTACTGTTTTATGGACTATGGTAATTTAGTGATAGTTAAGGGTTTTATTAATTTATTGAAGGATAAATATTATTGAGGTCACCAGGAAGATCTCTGCTGTTCTTCTTAGAAAGAGAACCATGTGAACGTAGGTGGGACCTCAGTTTAATATTACATTGCAAAGATGACATTGCCGACAGTGCAGCACTCCCTCGGTGCCATGAGTGAGTGCCAGCTGGGTTATTGGTAGTGCCTCGGTCACTGAAACCGAATGCAAACCTCTAACATTCTGGCAGAGGCAAGAAGACTACCAACTGAGCCACGTAGAGGGTAAATGTTTGTCAGCAGTGCTGTAAACGGCTTTTCATCTTAAAGCTAAAAATACTGCAGGTTCGGGAGATAAGAAGCGAAAACACAAACCTGCTCGACCGGTGAGGTGGCATCTGATGTTCCCAAGCTGTTGAGTTGTCCCTGCATTCCTGTCCTCAATTGCCGACGATTTGTGCTGCCCTGCGCAAACGTGAAACGGCAAGAAGGGCAGAGAGGGGCAAAAGAGAAAGGTTGATTGGGCAAGAGGGGCAAAAACAAGAGAAAGAAATTGGAATGAGAAGGAACAGGGAAGTGAGAAATGGAAAGGACCTAAAATAAGAGAGACAGAGAGAGGGAGGGAGGGGAGAGAGGGAGAGAGAGAGACAGAGCGAGAAAACAGGTGAACACAAGGAATAAAGACAAGTTGATGGATGAGAGGAATGAGCCAGGAAGGAGGGAGAGGTTGAGCAAAACAGAAAGCAGCGTATATTGTAACTGTGCAAGGAGGATGAAGGAAAGGGAATAAATAAGATAAAAGGGAGATAAGACAAAGACAAACAGGGTGTCAAGGACGCAAAATGTGAATTGAAAAGTAATCAGCTGATTTTGTACAAGGCCTTTTCCTTGCAAAGAAACCTCATTTATCACTTTCTGTAGCATTGTTGACCAGTTGCCAAGGTTACTCATTGTATTCTGAGCTTTTACCATTTGGCTCATTAATTAACTCAGCTTCAGAGTTCATACATTGAGCATCATTCCACTGAGTTGGAAATTATGGATCTTTAATGTCTCAATCAATTGAAAAATGGAATGTATTAATGTATTATACATTTCTTGTTTGCCACTCATGAAATGTTTGTGTTATTTTACATAGGAACATCTGTCCCTGCTTTCTGAAGCTGAGAGACAATTCTCCTGAACTGAGTGAAATGTTGATAGTTAACAGGGAGTATCAGGTACAAACTTGAACTGTAAGGTTTAAACTTGTAAAGTAAGTACCTCTCTCTTTAATCAATGTTTCCAGTAACAAATAAATTCGCAAGGTAGCTATTGATACATATTTCTCACACTTCTTCCCCTTGGAGCCTGGATAATTGCTCATTACTTTTTGATGTTAGTTTTAATCACCAACATCCTTTCCCATTCGAATAGTTTGTGGAGTTTAACATCCCATTGCTATGGGTCTAGGCAGCTGCTTCCAAATACTGGCTGCGATGAAACAAAATTGCATGAAGCAAGTTCTTCTGCTAGTCAAAGTGTGGAGCTTGCTAAAGATAGATTCAAGGAATAAATACCTTTTCCATTACCTCCTCCCCCCCCCAACACCATCCTATCTGGTCCCACCTATTGCCTACCCATCTTGTCTCTATCTTTCCTCTTCCCCTCTCCCTCCTGGTTCCATCTGTGTTCTTTTTGTGTCTCTTTTATAATCTTGTCACCTATTATCTACTGACCTGTCCACACTTTAACCCCTCCTCTCCCAGATGGCTCAGTTATCACCCCACCCCTGCCCTCTTTAGTTCCCCACCAGCTACCTGCCCTCCCCCCCCCCCCCACTCCCGTACACTTGCTATCTTTCCTCTGCACTTTCAGCCCTGATGTAAGGTCATCCCTTTCCCTCCACAGATGTTGCTCAGCACGCTGAGTTCTTCCAGCAGGGTCTTGTTTTGTTTTGCTCAGTATTTGCTCTTGCTTTAACCAACCATCATCAGTCAATGGTGGTGAGTACAACTGGTTGCTAAGAGTCTCACAGGCTTACGTGTGACAATAGGTGCGATTCCCAATAGGTACCAGAAGCAGAGTGCTCTGTGCTAGGAACAGTAAATGTTGGAAGCATGCAGTTCACCAGGCAGAACCTGCGGAGAGAGAACTAGCATTGAAGTTTTTGCCAATGACCCTTCTTTGCTAATTATTATGCTATTATTTTCTTTTATTCAGACCAAACTGACTGCATTGATTGACAGTGGAAAATACGACACAACTGAAGACTTCACGGTTGTGCTGCAACCTTATTTCACAAATACTATCACTCCATTGAACATCGTAAGTCATTTTGTTATGGAATCTGGGCTGGGAGATATAAATTCATTGTGACAGTATTAATTTAGGGGGTGAAGAACTTACAATAGACCAACTTCCAAGTCAAGTGAAATTGACTTTATTGTCACTTGCACAAGTACGGTGAGGTACAGGTACAATGAAAAACTTGCTTTGCAACAACATCACAGGGTCAGACAACACACAGAACATAAATTATACATAAATTAGAGAAGATAATGAAGACAAGTGTGAAAAACAAGATACCAGTGCAAAAAGAAACATCTAGACACGTCTGTGGTAGTGCAAGTAGTCTATAGTTAAAGTAAATTTTATTATCAAAGTACAGATATGTCACCACGTACAACCCTGAGATTCATTTTCTGCAGGGTATACTCATCAATTCTATAGAATAGTAACCATAACAGGATTGATGAAAGATCATGGCGCTATTGATCACTGGCGACTTTCTGTGGACCGCAGTCTGGAGTACTCTAGAGGCAGGATCAGAGTTGTACTACTCAGTTCAAGAACCTGATTGTCGGAGGAAAGGAGCTGGTCCTGAACGTGGTGGAGTGGGACCACGTCTGTACCTTCAGCCTGATTGTAGCAGTGAAGAGGACCCAGGTTGGCTGGATACCTTTTCGAGGCAGCACCTCATGTACAGACCTTTCTTACTCTGACTGCGCCGTGTGCTTTATTTGTTTTTAAGAGTTTTTGAGGTGACCTGAGCTGTTGAAAGTGCTATAGGAATACAAAACTTCTTTTCTTTTAGTATATGTCCAACTGCGTGCATCAATCCCAATTCAGTGGACAGAAAACAGTTTCATTTCTGGGAGGGTGATGTCTCTGACAATAAACAGAACACAACTTCCACCCAACATTCACACTAATATTGGGAAATTGCAGAAAATCTAAAGGGCTTGCATACATCCATATGACACTTCTAATAGTCACCGCGTCTAGTCGGGAAAGCAATTCATTGTCAGATTCATTGTGTGAACGTACCCAGCGATCTGTGCTGAGACATTCCCTTCATCCACTGAGACAAAGCACTCGAAGCCAGGCTCCTGGTGCAAGGGACTTCACTGGAACAAACTGCAACATGTTGGGCAGGAAGACAACGAAGTTGAGATCATGGGCATCTGTAAAGAGGGGTCTGGTGCTTAATATGATGCTTCTTTGTACCAGACTGGACAGGGGGAGAGAACAGCTTGTTTTCCATCCATCGGCAGACGAGGTAGATGTCCAATTATCAGATGTTTTATAGAAACACATCAAACTGAAGTCATACTGAATGCCTATGGCCCTGTCTATAAGACTGCTGTTGCAGCTTCAGCAGGAGCTGGTAGTTCTGGAACTTAGCTGGGATTTGGATACATACAGTCCTGTCCTTGGTATTGTTTTTCTTGAGGAAGTGCAGGGCAGAGACTGAGGTCCATCCATTCTCAAAGCCCCCTATCTATCAACGGCCAGTCCCACTTGAGCAGAAGGTGGAGAAGCGTACTGAGAGGGTTTATTTTTTAGAAACTGCCTGTACTCCTTTTTAAGAACAAAAATAAGGCAGAAAATGGAAAGTACAATGAGCCACTCCAATTACAGGCTCTGTATTACAATTACATATTTCTTACCCCGATATTTTAGAATCATAAAGTTGTAGGTCACAGAAACAGGCCCTTTGGCCTATCATGTCCATGCTAAGTTTTTCCCCATCTACACTAATCTCACTTGCCTGCACTAAGTTCATTTCATCCAATACCTTGTCCATTAAGTTTCCATCTAAGTGTCTCTAAAAGATCATCATTGTATCTGTTTCTATCACCTCCTCTGGCACTAGTTCCAGACATCAACCGCTCCCAGGATAGAAAAAAATCTTACCTCTCAGAGCTTCTCAAAAACTCCTTCCTCTCACTTTGACTCTTGTTTTTGATACCATTGTTATCATGGGGAAAAAAAAGACTTTGGCAATCTGCCCTATCTATGTCTCTCATGATCTTATATACTTCTATCAGGTCACTCCTCGACCTCCATCGCTCTGAGTTTATCCAGTCTCTTCTAACTTCCTCCAAATCAGACAGTGTTTCATTTCTCTTGTTCATGTACCTGTTGTGGGCCGGTTCCATATCTGCCGGTGGGGATTAAAACCACTTCTGGCATATTTAAGGCAGAGGTCAATAGATTTGTGATTAGTCAGGCAATGAAGGCATATAGGAAGAAGGCAGGAGATTGGGGCTGAGAGGGAATTCATCAGCTATGTTGAAATGGTGGCATAGATTCGATGGGCCAAATAGCCTCATTCTGCTCCGATATCTTATGGTCCTGTATCTCAAATATCCATTGGTTATGTCTAAACCTATGAGATGACATCTGTATTATAATGTTATTTTATTTAACAATATAATTTATTCATCTGTTCCTTCCTTTCCAGTTGGGCGTGCCGGACCTGAGCTTCTTTTCAGTAGATTGCTTCCATTTAAGTGAACGAGGACAAGCTGAGATGGCCATTGGCTTATGGAACAACATGGTATTGCTTCGTCCTCAATTAGAAATTAGAAAGTAAAACACACAGCAACAGGGCCCTTCTGTCCACTGTCTGTGTCAATCATGATTGCTGCGCATTATCTGTATCCCTCTATTCCCTACATATTCCCGCACCTGTCTAAATGCCTCTTATACACCTCTTTCATATCTGCCTCCACATGTGCCTATCAGTCTGTGTTTAAAAAAAAATTTGCCTCAGACATCTCCTTTAAACTTTCCCCCTCTCACCTTAAACCATGCCTTCCAGTATTTGATATTTCCACCACGGGATAACGACTGGTTATCCATACATCTCACCATTTGGTAATCTTCTACAAGATTGCCCCTCAGTCTTGGGACTAAATTTCTCGTCACACATATTTTCCAAGGCTCCAGAGAAACAATCTAAGTGTGTTCCACCTCTCCTTATCCGAGCAGCTTCCTGCACCTCTCCATGTCCTTCCTGCACTGGAGAGATTCATAGCACTATGTCTCATTAACTCCACAACTCCAGCAATTGGGAATTTGATTTTGGACTGGATGATCAGATTTAATATTTCAAAGTCACCATCCAAACTTACAGAGTAAATCTGTGTCTGTCCAAACCAAGCTCAGTTGTCTTTGTGCTAATCTGCACCAGCTCCACCAACCATTGCACATTTTGTCTCCGATCTAAACTGTCTTCCAGTTAACCAATATCTCACTTTCAGAATTATCAACCGTTCCTTGGCCTTGCCCCTCTGTAACTTCCTATCGTCCTTTCAACCTGGCCCCTTCAACATCCCTGAATTTAACCACTCTCACTTTGGCCCAATGTTCTGGAATATCCTCCCCAATTCTCTCCTCCTCTCCTCATCTCTTTCCTCCTTTTAAGCATTTCCTTGAAGCTCCTTTGTGCATGATTGCTGAGACCTGGAGCTTTCAAGACTAAATTCCTGGTACAAATATTTTCCAATAGTTCCCTAGGCCATAAATAGGATCGTATACTGTACCAATGAAGCAAAAGTACAAGCAATAAACTTTCATCGAGCAGATTTTTGTCAAGTAGATGTTTAGAACAAAAGCAGATAACTAGGATGGAGGTAAAAATGGGTCATAACCATGTCTGGAGAATTAAAGTCATCTATGTAGTGGTCACTCTAGCCTGGTCACAATACTCCACCAGAACTCTAGCCAAAAAAAGGCACCTGCTCATTCATAAATCTCACCTGTCCTCACATTGCTTTCTGTTGAATTTGTAGGAAGCAAAATACCACAGTTGCAGATAATCTAAAATTAAAGCTCATAGACTCTGAAATGCATGGGAGAATGCTGGTCAGAAAGCACCTGTGGAGAGAGAAGCCAAGTTAACTTCCAACATGATAGAAACATAGAAAGCATAGAAAACCTACAGCACAATACAGGCCCTTCAGCCCACAAAGTTGTGCCGAACATGTCCCTACCTTAGAAATTACTAGGCTTACCCATAGCCCTCTATTTTTCTAAGCTCCATGTACCTATCCAAAAGTCTCTTAAAAGACCCTATCGTAACCGCCTCCACCACCACTGTTGCCAGCAGCCCATTCAATGCACTCACCACTCTCTGAGTAAAAAAACTTACCCCTGACATCTCCTCTGTACCTACTTCCCAGCACCTTAAACCTGTGCCCTCTTGTGGCAACCATTTCAGCCCTGGGAAAAAGCCTCTGACTATCCACACGATCAATGCACATTAATGGAAGGTCTCTCTTTCTCTCCCTTTCCACAAATGTATCCTGACCTGCTCATTATTTCCAGTGTTATCTATTTTTATTTTATGTTGAACTCTCATTTCAGATTCTAGGAGCCCAAAATGTGGGTGGGGATAGGGAGGGATGTGCAATATGGTGTATCCATTCTCCCAGCCCACCATCAGAATATTCAAAAGCTCCCCAAATGAGGCCATAAAGTCAAGTTGCCTTACTCCACAGATTGGTTGATAGTTCCCTCTCTATCTCTCATCCCAGACCATGAGAGCCTTTGGCAAATGAACAAGTCCGGTGGGCTTTGGAGCACGTATAGAAATTCAATCACTATATCTCTCTGCTTCCTGCTTCCCCTTCCCTTTTAAGTGATTCTCAGTGAGACCGATGGAGATAGTTATTGTACAGGTAATTATATTTAATATTTGGGCTTTATTCCCTTTCCCCTCCTGCAGCTGGAGCCAGTTGGACACAAGCAAAATTACAACAATTTCACCTATGACAGAAGCAAGCTGAAGTGTCCAAGCTCTGTAAGTAAAGGTGTCTTTAGATGATGGTCTATTACATTTTATTGGCAAAGTACTCTTTGTTGTGCTGTTTAAGAATCATGTTAATCAGTTATTACCAAATATTTGAACTCTATACAATAGAGTTGTAATGCTACTGCAATTATTGAGAAAATCACACTTGTAAAGGGCAAGTCTGCTCCCTAAGCAAGCAGGCCACAGTTAAGGTATATAAATAAATATCTTTGCTTTAATGTCATTGACATAGCGTAGTGAAACTTGTTGATTTTTGTTGCAGCAATACAATGCAATACCATCAACAATGCTGCCTATGACCCTTCCCAGCTACTTTGCAGTGAAGTTCAATTTCAAAGCAACTTGGTGAATTACAGTAAATATATATATAAAATATTTGTTAAATTAGTGCAAAAAAAAGTAGTGAGGTAGTGTTCATAGGTTCAATGTCCATTCAGAAATCTGATGGCAGAGGGGAAGCTGTTCCTGAAACATTGGGTGTGTGACTTCAGACTCATGTACCTCCCTCCTGATGGGAGCAATGAGAAGAGGGCATGTCTGGAGTGATGGGCGTTCTTAATGATGGATGCTGCCTTCTTGGATACTATGAGGACAGATGGTTTGCGAGGACGGTTAGCTCAGTTGGTCAGAGTGTAGTGCTAATAACACCAAGGTCGTGGGTTCAATCCCCATACTGTCCACGTGTTTCCTTTTGTGATCTTGTAAAAGCCGGAAATTCGAACTAGATGGGAGAATGGTTTAGCTCATGGTGGAGTGGTGGAGCAGACTCGATGGGCCAAATGGCCTACTTCTGCTCCTTTGTCTTGTGATCTTATGAAGGCTGGTGCCCATGATGGAGCTGACTAAGTTCACAATATTCTGCTGCGTCTTTCAATCACGTGCAGGGGCTCCTCCATACCAGGTGGCAATGTAGCCGGTTAGAATGCTCTCCACAGTACAACTGTACAAGTTTGTAGAGCCATACCAAATCTTCTCAAACTCCTAATGAAATATTGCCACCGTCTTGCCTTCTTTGTAACTGTAAAGATCCTCAGAGATATTGACACCCAGGAACTTGAAATTGCTCACTCTTCCCACTTCTGATCCCTCTATGAGGACTGGTGTGTGTTCCCTCGGCAGTACAGTCAGTACGTAGGTCTTGCTGACGTTGAGTGCAGAGTTGTTGCTGCGACACCACTCCACTAACTGATATATGAGCTCCTGTACGCCCTCTCGTCACCATCTAAAGTTCTGCCAGCAATATTTGTGTCATCAGCAAATTTATAGATGGCATTTGAGCTGTGCCTACCCACACAGTCATGGGCATTGAGAGAGAGTAGAGCAGTGGGCTAAGCATACATCCTTGAGATGCTTAATGAGTTAATATCACAACAAAACCAGGTGCTCCGGCTATTGCCTACAGCAGGAAGCGGATAATGCAAATTGCAGATGCCTGAAATCAAATCCACTGCAGGGATAAAAATGATGTTATGTGATTACCACAAACAGGTTTTTTTCCTTCCAGGGCTCACCTTACTTGTTCACACGAAGAAACAGCGCTGTGGAACCAGAGGTCACACCTGGAAGTGGGGCGGACCAGAAAATTTGGGTGCCTGTACTCATAGCCTTGGCAGGGGTGATCACAGGGGCAGTGCTTGTCCTGATCATGGCAAAGCTGAGATCCCCGAAATGCAAACTCCACAATGAGGAACCAATGGAGCTGAACGGAATTAAACTATAAGACGTGGATTATTGAGAGTTTCTGTGATTCTATTTCATTGGCTTTTTACAGGTTCAAATTTTCATTTATTATCAAAGTATGCAACTCTGAAATTCTTCTTCTCCAGATAGCCACGAAATCAAGAAAGAAAAGAACAGCAGCACGATTATCAACCCCCAAATCCCTCCTCCCCGCACAAAAAAATGAACAAAAACAGAACGGGCACATTGATCCCCAAATCACTCTCCACACACACACAAAATTGAGAGAGATTGGGTGAGAAACACAGAGTATAAAAACCTATAAGACTAAAATAGTCTATAGTCCAAGTCCACATCCAAAACACAGAAAACCTGGGTAATGTTCTCCGGACACAGCAGCAGGACTTTCCCTCTCCAGAGGCAGAGCAATCCCTCTGACAATCAAAAGGCAGTCTTCCCTCTCCAGCAGGAGAGTGATCTCCCAGTGATCAAAAGGCAGTCTTCCCTCTCCAGAGGCAGAGCAATCCCTCTGACAATCAAAAGGCAGTCTTCCCTCTCCAGCAGGAGAGTGATCTCCCAGTGATCAAAAGGCAGTCTTCCCTCTCCAGTAGCGGTTTGATTCCCCCAACAATCAAAAAGCAGTCTCCTCCGGTAGCAGAGCAGTCAAAAGGCAGTTCTCCCTCTCTGTAGCAGGGTGATCCCACCAGCAATCAAAAGGCAGGCAGCTGGCGCTCCCCTTCCGCATTTCTCTCGATGTTTCAATCTCTCTTGCTCTAATTAGTGAACAACAGAAGCTGCAATTGGCAAAATGGAGTCGTATAGCGGCTCGTGCTCCATCCCACAGCCTTCTCGCCAGGAGCTTTGCGCACGTTGGCTCCGCCTCCCAGAATCCTCTTGGCGATTACGGAGCGCTGGAACACCCGAACAATCTCCAAACTGCAAATCAGGGCTCCAACAGTTTCAGTGTCATATTCAAGATGAAAAACAAATGTAAGAGACAAAAGAAGTGAAATATATGGTTTTGTGATCTATCCAGAAGATGTTGACTGAAGGAGCGTTGTACGCAGGTGATATCTTGAAAAGAAGTGCACATTAGTACAACAAAAACTTGAGGACTCCAATTTCTCTCCGTTTCGGATTACTGTCACCATTAAAACCCTTGTGTGCATATTCATAGCGAAGCCAATATCAGCACATTAGACCACCTGAGCAATTGTCTTTTTCCATCTCAACTGGCCATATTGGGAAAATATCCTGGGCACTTCCCTAGCAGGCCAGGCAACACTTCGGGCCAAGACCCTTCATCAGCACTGGGAAAACAAGATGAGGTTAGAGTTACTTCTTCATAACTTCCGCCATCTCCTCAACTGCTGCGATGAGGCCACACTCGGGTAGGAGGAGTAACACCTTATATTCTGCTTGGGGAGCCTCCAACCTGATGGTATCAACATCAATTTCTCAAACTTCCAGTAACTGCTCACCTCCTCCCATTCCCATTTCCATTTCCCTCTCTCATCTCATCTCCTTACCTGCCCTACACCTCCCTCTGATGCTCCTCACCTTTCCCTTTTTTCCATTGTCTTCTACCCTCTCCTTTCAGATTCCCTTTCTCCAGCCCTTTATCTCTTTCACCTATCAGCTTCTCAGCCCTTTACTTCACCCCTCCCCCTCTCCCAGATTCAGCTATCACCTTGTACTTCTTCCTCCCCTCCCTCTCCCCCCAGCTTTTTGCTCCAACTTCTCATCTTTTTTTCAAGTCCTGAAAAAACTAAACTGCTAAGGAAATGCCCAAAGACAGGAAAATCCACCGATACTGGAGATTCAGACAACACACACAAAGTGCTGGTGGAACTCAGCAGGCCTGGTAAAGAGTGAATAAAGACTTTTGGATAGGTACATGGAGCTTAGAAAAATAGGGGGCTATAGGTAAGAATAGCAATTTCTAAGGTAGGGACATGTTTGGCACAACTTTGTGGGCCGAAGGGCCTGTATTGTGCTGTAGGTTTTCTATGTTAGAGTGGCACCTGTTGAGGTCAGGCAAAGTCAGGCTGAGAACACTGATGATGCGAGCCAGCCCTCAACTCTGATTACAACCATTGACAGGCCCTTCATCTCCGGGGAGAAACAGAGCACTTTGCAGAGTTGCCCTAACTTAAAGTCACACGTGGGAATATGGAGTTCTGGCGCAAGCTCACCAGACACACCCTAAAGATGTACGCGCGTTGGTAAAAGCAAAGCGCCTAAGGAATATGTGGGACAGTATGGCCCAGGGGATATGGGATGGTACATGGGCGACTTCCAGGAATGCCAGCAATGAAAAAATATATCCTTTCTTGGAAGAGGAAGTGAGGCAGCGACTGGGGGAAGGTGAGAGTAACTGGGGAACGATAATGGTAGTAATTCAAAGCGCTAATGAGACAGCCATGGATTGTGCAGAGTGTATGAGGAGTATTGAGGGTCGATAATCCAGCGAGGAACGACACAGTCTTCCTGAAAATAATAAAGGAAGGCCTGAGCCTAGCCCACCGGGAAGTTTAGATTTAGGAAGAGTGGTGGGGGGTCTGCACTAGTTTCGTGGGCCAGTGAGACAGACCAAAAACGTGCAAAATAAATCATGAAGTGGCCATAGTGGATGCCGCTGATGTGACGTCACAGAGGATTTGTTTTGCGTGCCGGCATTTGGGGCACGTAGCACGGAACAGCTGGAATAGATGTGGGAGGGTAAAGGAGTTGATATGCTACAGCTGTGGCCTATCGGGTCATGGTTTCAGGCGGCATCCAAGAAAGAAGAAAGAAAAACAAGTGGAAGTCACAGCAGACGCGCAGTGTCTCTCCCCGTCAGTGGCCATTCTCACCAATCTGACTGCCGATCAGATCATTGAACTGGTGAAGGCAGCTTCTAGGTCAGTAAAAGATGTGGCAATGGCCCCCACTGCCAGCGCTGGTGACCCGCAGATGCTCACAACAGCATTGTTAGGGGACCAGTAATGTGATTATATTTGTTGACACAGGGGCATCGATATTGATAACTGTCATTTCCTTGCCAACAACCGGACAGACTATTTATATTACAGGTGTAGGAGGAAAAATGATGAAAGCAGAATGAAGCGAGTCGCAGATACTCAAAATCAGCGGAGAGCAGCTACCAGTGTATTTCTGGGTATCTCCAAATAATGACGGCACTGGCCTTGGAATAGACATCCTCAGGGAAGCAGAGGCATTATAGATTCAGGAAAGGGAGAAATAAAATGGACAATGAACACATACAACCACCAGAGAACGCAACACAGCCAGCATAACTGCATTTTCAGGGTAAAGTGAAGGAACTAAAGCACCAGGGGATGCTCGGAGAGACCGCATCAAGTACTAACTTGCCTATATGGCCAGTAAAGAGGCTTGATTGAATCCCATTGTGACGAGCCCTACAATAACCCTGACTGGCCTGTCTCCAGAACATAAAGTCTTTTTTCTGTCCTGTCTATCGTTAATGGATTTTGGGGGGCTACCGTTATCGCCTCAGTCCCAAGACCGATCTGCTTTCACCCTGGGTGGGCAGCAGTATGTGTGGGCCAGGCTCCCCCAGGGATCCCACAACAGCCAAGCTATTTTTCATAAGGTCATGGCACAGATTTTGGAAAAACTCAATCCAACACCCTACCGTGCGACCATCTTACCTGGTTAGCAATCTGCTAATTGCTTCAGAGGACTAAGCAGGTCATTTTAAGGGTGACGGCCAGTGCTTTAGGGATACTGTGAGGCGAGGGGTTTAAAATCAGTCCACTCAAGGCTCAGATAGGACAGAAATCCATGCAGTAGCTAGGCCACACGGGAGGAAGGACATGTCAGATGACAGACGCACGGTAATCAGCTTCATGCCCTGCCCTGTAACAGGAGTGAGGAAGGTAATGGGTCCATTCAATTTCTGCCGTAATTTCATACCAGGGTTCACTAATGGCCCCGATACAGTCCTTGATTAAAGGAGAGTATTACAACACAGTAGTGGTGCAGGACCATGAGGACACAAGAAGGCCAGTGGCATATTATTCGACGAAACAGACACCCATTGCGGAAGGACTTCCCCGCGGGCTAGCAGCTTCAGACTGTGTCGCATGGGCAATGCGAGTGAGCGAACCGGTTTAATGATGGGACAACTCATACTGTACACACTGGAGAGCTCCTGAATACGGGGAGGCTGAGAGCAGTCACCAACAGCAGACAGACAGCTTGGGAAGCAGTTCTCATCCCCAAAGGCATGTCAGTAACGATAGTTAGGGACACGGGAATGAATCCCGCGACATCCACCCCAACAGAGGGGGAGGCGCACGAGTGCCAAATGGAAATAGAACAGGGAGAAAATGTCATTGTGATGGAAACACCTCTGGAAAGGGGGAGCAGGGGAAATTTTCATAAATGGGTTTCGGAGGTTCATAGATGGGAAGCTGCGGACTGGGTGGGTTGTGGTGAAGGAAACAGGTGAAGAAATAGGTGAGGATTTGTAACCTCAACATGTACAGGCATTCACCACGGGCACCTAGTACAAGAATTGCTGGAAGCAGTGAGTCCACCAGCAGAGGCGGCAGTAGTTAAAGCTCACCAGAAAGGGGAGAGCAGGGAGCAGAAAGGAAATGAGTGGGCAGACATCAGGGCAAAGGGCGCAGCAGAGGAACGAGAGGCAACTGAAATTGCAAGTGTGCAGGAAGAAACAAATGGCGTCAGTTTAATAAAATTATCTGAAGAGGCAGAGGCAGTAGAGATGGAGAAATGGCGGAGAAAGGGAGTAAAGGGGGGGGGGACTAGATGGAAGTTGGACCCCTGGGGAAGGAGGAGTTGTGTTGGTGCCACCATGTGTTAGGCAGATACTACTGAAGTTATATCATGGGGTGATGCATCAGGGAAGGCAGAGCATGATCACAACCCTCCAGCAGGATTGGTGGTGGTCAGGGATGTTGAGAAATTCTGCCTGCCTTTGTATCATTTGCGCCCGGCATAACACCGGTAAGGCCCATAAGGCTACCGCTGGAAAACCAGCCGCGGCCGAGGGGACCCTGGGAAAACATCCAGACGGACTTCTCGGGGCCGCTACCCAAAATCGGGGGGGAAAGCGACCATCAAGTAATTATGGATGACGTCACCGGGTGGGTAGAGGCTTTCCCAACAAGGGACTGCACCGCTGCATGGATTCCAGTTCAGGAAGTCCTCCCAAGGTGGGGAACCTCAGTCCAGGTGGACTCGGATCAGGGAGCACACTTCACAGGCAAAGTGATGAAGGAAATGTGCCGACCGCTAGGGATTCGACAACGGTTCCACGTGCCCAACCACCCTCAGAGTTGAGGAATGGTAGAAAGGATGAACAGAACATTCAAGAATGCTTTGGCCAAAGCTATAGCTGAGATGGAAAGACATGGGATTGCGAGCAACCCAAACCGCACACTGGGCCTCAGCCCCTACGATTTATTGGTGGGTTGAGCAATGCAGCTCCCTTATGAGGTAATTACCAGTTGTGGTGAGCATGGGGCTTCCAGGCCAAGAATGACACTGTATGTGAAAGACTTTTGCAACCAACTTAAAGTGTTGAAGGACCGAGCAAAACAACAGCAGCACATTGCTAATCAGAGAGAGCCAGTGCAAAAGGAGATAGTCCTCCCACAGCCGGTGACCAAGTCATGGTGAGGGTGCTTGCCTGAAGGGGCAAGGTTTGCTCCCAGATGGGTAGGACCACAGATGGTTCTTTTAACAAGTGACACTCAAGTCTGTGTGCAGTCTCAGCGAGGCAGCCAGAGGAAACTCTGAAACTGTACATCTCTCCTTGTTGCTCCCCTAGACAGAGCGGGGAATCAAGTGCACCAAATAACCACGTAATTACAGAGAACCCAAGAGATGAGCACCAGCCGGCCACACCAGACCCGACCACAGCTGATGGAAATACACCCACAGGAAACGCGAAGGCAGAAGACACCGAGAGCGTGAGAGAAACCCGTGAATAGCGTGCTGAAGTATGATGGTGACGGTTCTCTGTAATGAAGTCCGGTTGCTGAAGGTAGATGATTAGTTGAACAGCATAGAATGGAAAAGATATCGGTGAAAATAGATGAGGAGGGATTTAAGTTAAAGCAGAGACAGCCAGTTCCACAACTTCGATGCAATGGCAGACAGAGGAAGATTACACATGGCATCTGAAGGTAGCCTCTCCCAGCTGGAACGGGGAGTACGCGTAAATGAGCTGGGCACCTTCAGCAGTCGGGCCAGTGATCGACTGGACAGTTCAGAAGGGGTGCTACTGGGGAGAGGTCCTTGCAGTCATTCAGAGAGAGACGACTCCAAGCCCTTCCTGTACATCGATGAGAGGGCCTGTGAGCCTGATGCAGCTTGCTGGTGCCCCTGGAAAGAGCAAGTTCTTGCTACCAGAGAATAAAGGGGTGAAGACGAAGAAAGTGATTAAGCTGCAATCGGACAGCAGGAGAAGAGCCAAACAGGCATACGAACAAAGCTGCATTTCTTAAGAGTGTTGATTAAATTTTTGGAACAATTTCTCTGCTTAGCATTTTCTAGGTAGCAATTAGGGATGATAGGGTAGATGTAGATGCGCATACAATAATTGGGGGGGGTGGGGGGAGAAATTCCGAGGCAGTGAAGTTTTGCCTTAAAGTTCCTCCTTAAAGCTGGCCTTCCCTGGTATGAATTGATCTTTGTCCAGGACGGCCAAGAGGAGGGACTGTTAGAATGATTTGTGGGTTTAGCACATTTACATTTAGCAAATGACTTCTCAACCACTAATCCTCAAATCTGATTGTAAATTGAAGATTGAATTTAAAAGAACGATAGGTTCCTAAAAGCTGTGAATCATAAACTCACTCAGCCTGGTAATCACTTTACCAAGGCTCTGGAGGTGCTCTTCATCATTGTTGCCAGTCACGATGATGTCATCATTGTGTTCCTAGAGCACTTGGTCCGTTGCCCTTTGCCAAATGGCTGGAGATGATGTGACGCCAATGGCGAGACGATTATACTGGAACAGTTTTTCATGAGTGTTGATTGTTATGAACTTCCTGCTGGACTCCTCAGTCTTCATTTACAGAGAGGCTTGAGACAAGTCAATCTCTGAAAACCTCTCCCCACCTGCTAAAGAAGCAAAAATGTCTTTTCTTTGTGGCAGAGGATATTGCACAGTACACAGAACAGGCTTGATGCTTACTTTGCAATCCTCACCTAGCCTTCCTGTTCTTGATCTAGGGGAAAAGGGCATAGCACAATCGCTCCACTCAGCCGTACAGAGAATGCCAGGTGCCTCCCAGCTCTGAGGCTCAGCATCCACTGTAGTGTGTAACGCACCAGACATGCTTGATGGAATCTTGGTGTTGCTGTTCCATCCAATTCCATTCTGGCCTTCACGCCTTTGTGTTTACCAATCCCCTTCTCATCAGCATTGTCAAATCTGTCAATTTACCCGACTAAGGCCATCATCACGTTATTTTTACTCTAGCTTTGCTAGTTGTGCTTCTCTTGCCATGTACCGTTACTTGTGCGCCCTTTTCTAGCATCGGTGACCGCTTTCTCAATACCGGCTCAATTCAGTCTCTCCTCTCTCTGTCTCCCTCCCTTCCTGTGAATTCGTCATCTTGTAACTGTCAGTGCAGTTGGTGATATTCGCTGACTTTCAGGCCTGTACTTGTTGCCAATTTGTTGTGCCTGTACAACTACATATCAAATGAATATAGGCATGCACTCCAAGAAGTTAACGTGTATAGTCATTTTGCAGAAAGACCAACAAATCAATGCGCAAGCGTAAATTATCCGTCAATATTTAGTGCTAAGGGGAGTCTTTGCACTAAAAGTAATAAATCCATATATTATATAGTGTTTATTATTTTTCTTTTCCTTTAAGTTCTTCAACAGTTCTTACTACAGTTGGTGGCCGTCAACCCGCGTCAGTGTCTCTTTCTCCACACTTAGGCCAGATCCAAACCTTCTGACATTATATCAGGAATTCAAAGAGGACAAACTTAGTGACAGAATACAGAAAAGTAATTGCCCAGAAACTGTTCAGTGTTAGTTGTGTCACTAAATGGATTGTGTTCCAGCATCCGCAGTTGTGTTTGTCTCCTGTACCTTGCAGTAGCTTCGGCTGCCGGCACAGTACGTGGATTGACCGGGCTCAGCCATCACACTGGGACATCTAGTGGAGTCCACTTCCCATGCATATTCCGTTGCCTCCACGTCGACCTTTCCTTCCGCTGAGCATCCTATTCACTCCCTGGTGGTTAATGACAAGTAATTATCACACGTGCATGCATCGCATAACAGGAACAGCACAGATCGAAGTCCATGCATGATTCACACTGAAAACCGTCCAATTTAACTGGACTTTTTTTGCCAAGTTCCATTTTTTTCCTATTTTGTGGGTCACCCAATTCAACGTTAGCATTACACACACAATCCATTTAGTGACTTGTCTCAAGCCTCTCTGTAAATGAAGACTGAGGAGTCCAGCAGGAAGTTCATAACAATCAACACTCATGAAAAACTGTTCCAGTATAATCGTCTCGCCATTGGCGTCACATCATCTCCAGCCATTTGGCAAAGGGCAACGGACCAAGTGCTCTAGGAACACAATGATGACATCATCGTGACTGGCAACAATGATGAAGAGCACCTCCAGAGCCTTGGTAAAGTGATTACCAGGCTGAGTGAGTTTATGATTCACAGCTTTTAGGAACCTATCGTTCTTTTAAATTCAATCTTCAATTTACAATCAGATTTGAGGATTAGTGGTTGAGAAGTCATTTGCTAAATGTAAATGTGCTAAACCCACAAATCATTCTAACAGTCCCTCCTCTTGGCCGTCCTGGACAAAGATCAATTCATACCAGGGAAGGCCAGCTTTAAGGAGGAACTTTAAGGCAAAACTTCACTGCCTCGGAATTTCTCCCCCCACCCCCCCCAATTATTGTATGCGCATCTACATCTACCCTATCATCCCTAATTGCTACCTAGAAAATGCTAAGCAGAGAAATTGTTCCAAAAATTTAATCAACACTCTTAAGAAATGCAGCTTTGTTCGTATGCCTGTTTGGCTCTTCTCCTGCTGTCCGATTGCAGCTTAATCACTTTCTTCGTCTTCACCCCTTTATTCTCTGGTAGCAAGAACTTGCTCTTTCCAGGGGCACCAGCAAGCTGCATCAGGCTCACAGGCCCTCTCATCGATGTACAGGAAGGGCTTGGAGTCGTCTCTCTCTGAATGACTGCAAGGACCTCTCCCCAGTAGCACCCCTTCTGAACTGTCCAGTCGATCACTGGCCCGACTGCTGAAGGTGCCCAGCTCATTTACGCGTACTCCCCGTTCCAGCTGGGAGAGGCTACCTTCAGATGCCATGTGTAATCTTCCTCTGTCTGCCATTGCATCGAAGTTGTGGAACTGGCTGTCTCTGCTTTAACTTAAATCCCTCCTCATCTATTTTCACCGATATCTTTTCCATTCTATGCTGTTCAACTAATCATCTACCTTCAGCAACCGGACTTCATTACAGAGAACCGTCACCATCATACTTCAGCACGCTATTCACGGGTTTCTCTCACGCTCTCGGTGTCTTCTGCCTTCGCGTTTCCTGTGGGTGTATTTCCATCAGCTGTGGTCGGGTCTGGTGTGGCCGGCTGGTGCTCATCTCTTGGGTTCTCTGTAATTACGTGGTTATTTGGTGCACTTGATTCCCCGCTCTGTCTAGGGGAGCAACAAGGAGAGATGTACAGTTTCAGAGTTTCCTCTGGCTGCCTCGCTGAGACTGCACACAGACTTGAGTGTCACTTGTTAAAAGAACCATCTGTGGTCCTACCCATCTGGGAGCAAACCTTGCCCCTTCAGGCAAGCACCCTCACCATGACTTGGTCACCGGCTGTGGGAGGACTATCTCCTTTTGCACTGGCTCTCTCTGATTAGCAATGTGCTGCTGTTGTTTTGCTCGGTCCTTCAACACTTTAAGTTGGTTGCAAAAGTCTTTCACATACAGTGTCATTCTTGGCCTGGAAGCCCCATGCTCACCACAACTGGTAATTACCTCATAAGGGAGCTGCATTGCTCAACCCACCAATAAATCGTAGGGGCTGAGGCCCAGTGTGCGGTTTGGGTTGCTCGCAATCCCATGTCTTTCCATCTCAGCTATAGCTTTGGCCAAAGCATTCTTGAATGTTCTGTTCATCCTTTCTACCATTCCTCAACTCTGAGGGTGGTTGGGCACGTGGAACCGTTGTCGAATCCCTAGCGGTCGGCACATTTCCTTCATCACTTTGCCTGTGAAGTGTGCTCCCTGATCCGAGTCCACCTGGACTGAGGTTCCCCACCTTGGGAGGACTTCCTGAACTGGAATCCATGCAGCGGTGCAGTCCCTTGTTGGGAAAGCCTCTACCCACCCGGTGACATCATCCATAATTACTTGATGGTCGCTTTCCCCCCTGATTTTGGGTAGCGGCCCCGAGAAGTCCGTCTGGATGTTTTCCCAGGGTCCCCTCGGCCGCGGCTGGTTTTCCAGCTGTAGCCTTATGGGCCTTACCGGTGTTATGCCGGGCGCAAATGATACAAAGGCAGGCAGAATTTCTCAACATCCCTGACCACCACCAATCCTGCTGGAGGGTTGTGATCATGCTCTGCCTTCCCTGATGCATCACCCCATGATATAACTTCAGTAGTATCTGCCTAACACATGGTGGCACCAATACAACTCCTCCTTCCCCAGGGGTCCAACTCCCATCTAGTCCCCCCCCCCTTTACTCCCTTTCTCCGCCATTTCTCCATCTCTACTGCCTCCGCCTCTTCAGATAATTTTATTAAACTGACGCCATTTGTTTCTTCCTGCACACTTGCAATTTCAGTTGCCTCTCGTTCCTCTGCTGCGCCCTTTGCCCTGATGTCTGCCCACTCATTTCCTTTCTGCTCCCTGCTCTCCCCTTTCTGGTGAGCTTTAACTACTGCCGCCTCTGCTGGTGGACTCACTGCTTCCAGCAATTCTTGTACTAGGTGCCCGTGGTGAATGCCTGTACACGTTGAGGTTACAAATCCTCACCTAATTCTTCACCTGCTTCCTTCACCACAACCCACCCAGTCCGCAGCTTCCCATCTATGAACCTCCGAAACCCATTTATGAAAATTTCCCCTGCTCCCCCTTCCAGAGGTGTTTCCATCACAATGACATTTTCTCCCTGTTCTATTTCCATTCGGCATTCGTGCGCCTCCCCCTCTGTTGGGGTGGATGTCGCGGGATTCATTCCCGTGTCCCTAACCATCGTTACTGACATGCCTTTGGGGATGAGAACTGCTTCCCAAGCTGTCTGTCTGCTGTCGGTGACTGCTCTCAGCCTCCCCGTATTCAGGAGCTCTCCAGTGTGTACAGTATGAGTTGTCCCATCATTAAACCGGTTCGCTCACTCGCATTGCCCATGCGACACAGTCTGAAGCTGCTAGCCCGCGGGGAAGTCCTTCCGCAATGGGTGTCTGTTTCGTCGAATAATATGCCACTGGCCTTCTTGTGTCCTCATGGTCCTGCACCACTACTGTGTTGTAATACTCTCCTTTAATCAAGGACTGTATCGGGGCCATTAGTGAACCCTGGTATGAAATTACGGCAGAAATTGAATGGACCCGTTACCTTCCTCACTCCTGTTACAGGGCAGGGCATGAAGCTGATTACCGTGCGTCTGTCATCTGACATGTCCTTCCTCCCGTGTGGCCTAGCTACTGCATGGATTTCTGTCCTATCTGAGCCTTGAGTGGACTGATTTTAAACCCCTTGCCTCGTAGTATCCCTAAAGCACTGGCCGTCACCCTTAAAATGACCTGCTTAGTCCGCTGAAGCAATTAGTAGATCATCTCATATGGTAAGATGGTCGCACGGTAGGGTGTTGGATTGAGTATTTCCAAAATCTGTGCCATGACCTTATGAAAAATAGCTTGGCTATTGTGGGATCCCTGGGGGAGCCTGACCCACACATACTGCTGCCCACTCAGGGTGAAAGCAGATCGGTCTTGGGACTGAGGCGATAACGGTAGCCTCCCAAAATCCATTAACGATAGACAGGACAGAAAAAAGACTTTACGTTCTGGAGACAGGCCAGTCAGAGTTATTGTAGGGCTCGTCACAATGGGATTCAATCAAGCCTCTTTACTGGCCATATAGGCAAGTTAGTACTTGATGCGGTCTCTCCGAGCATCCCCTGGTGCTTTAGTTCCTTCACTTTACCCTGAAAATGCAGTTATGCTGGCTGTGTTGCGTTCTCTGGTGGTTGTATGTGTTCATTGTCCATTTTATTTCGCCCGTTCCTGAATCTATAATGCCTCTGCTTCCCTGAGGATGTCTATTCCAAGGACAGTGCCGTCATTATTTGGAGATACCCAGAAATACACTGGAAGCTGCTCTCCGCTGATTTTGAGTATCTGCGACTCGCTTCATTCTGCTTTCATCATTTTTCCTCCTACACCTGTAATATAAATAGTCTGTCCGGTTGTTGGCAAGGAAATGACAGTTATCAATATCGATGCCCCTGTGTCAACAAATATAATCACATTACTGGTCCCCTAACAATGCTGTTGTGAGCATCTGCGGGTCACCAGCGCTGGCAGTGGGGGCCATTGCCACATCTTTTACTGACCTAGAAGCTGCCTTCACCAGTTCAATGATCTGATCGGCAGTCAGATTGGTGAGAATGGCCGCTGACGGGGAGAGAGACTGCGCGTCTGCTGTGACTTCCACTTGTTTTTCTTTCTTCTTTCTTGGACGCCACCTGAAACCATGACCCGATAGGCCACAGCTGTAGCATATCAACTCCTTTACCCTCCCACATCTATTCCAGCTGTTCTGTGCTACGTGCCCCAAATGCCGGCACGCAAAACAAATCCTCTGTGACGTCACATCAGCGGCATCCACTATGGCCACTTCATGATTTATTTTGTACGTTTTTGGTCTGTCTCACTGGCCCACGAAACTAGTGCAGACCCCCCACCACTCTTCCTAAATCTAAACTTCCCGGTGGGCTAGGCTCAGGCCTTCCTTTATTATTTTCAGGAAGACTGTGTCGTTCCTCGCTGGATTATCGACCCTCAATACTCCTCATACACTCTGCACAATCCATGGCTGTCTCATTAGCGCTTTCAATTACTACCATTATCGTTCCCCAGTTACTCTCACCTTCCCCCAGTCGCTGCCTCACTTCCCCTTCCAAGAAAGGATATATTTTTTCATTGCTGGCATTCCTGGAAGTTGCCCATGTACCATCCCATATCCCCTGGGCCATACTGTCCCACATATTCCTCAGGCGCTTTGCTTTTACCAACGCGCGTACATCTTTAGGGTGTGTCTGGTGAGCTTGCGCCAGAACTCCATATTCCCACATGTGACTTTAAGTGAGGGCAACTCTGCAAAGTGCTCTGTTTCTCCCCGGAGATGAAGGGCCTGTCAATGGTTGTAATCAGAGTTGAGGGCTGGCTCGCATCATCAGTGTTCTCAGCCTGACTTTGCCTGACCTCAATAGGTGCCACTCTAACATAGAAAACCTACAGCACAATACAGGCCCTTCGGCCCACAAAGTTGTGCCAAACATGTTCCTACCTTAGAAATTGCTATTCTTACCTATAGCCCCCTACTTTTCTAAGCTCCATATACCTATCCAAAAGTCTCTATCGTATCCGCCTCCACCATTGCTGCTGGCAGCCCATTTCACGCACTCACCACTCTGAGTAAAAAACTTACCCCTGACATCTCCTGTGTACCCACTCCCCAGCACCTTAAACCTGTGTCCTCTTGTGGCAACCATTTCAGCCCTGGGGAAAAGCCTCTGACTTTCCACATGATCAATGCCTCTCATCATCTTATACACCCCTATCAGGTCACCTCTCATCCTCCGTCGCTCCAAGGAGAAAAGGTCGAGTTCACTCAACCTATTCTCATTCTCCCCAATCCAGGCAACATCCTTGTAAATCTCCTCTGCACCCTTTCTATGGCTTCCATATCCTTCCTATAGTGAGGCGACCAGAACTGAGCACAGTACTCCAAGTGGGGTCTGACCAGGGTCCTGTACAGCTGCAACATTACCTCTCGGCTCCTAAGTTCAAGTCCACGATTGATGAAGACCAATACACCGTATGCCTTCTGACAGATATAGCTGGGTAAAACCTCTCGCTGGAATATATCCATACTAATTCACACACTACTGAAGATATAAATGACAGGTACCAGTTAAACAGTGCATCCTTAAAACCGCAGAGTATGTACTCCGCAATCTGCTACTTTTGAGCAGCTGAACTCATGATGCCTGCGATATCCCCTTGAGTCTAACTGTTACACTAAGGTACATTAACTCACTCGCAAAAATGCTCATGGTAAAATACAGCCCCCAGAACGAGTCTGCTTGCCCTCACTGGAGTCCTGAACCTTCAGTAACAACCCGTCTCACCAAATTAACACCCAGTTTTTTTTCTTTTACATAAACACACTACTTTTATATCGACAAGTTTAGCCGTTCGTGTTCGTGATACCCTCATGTTGCCGTGTACCACCGAGCCAAACAGACCCAAGTGTGAGTGCTAATTTTAAAAATACTCACCACTTAGATTGCAAAGTCACTGGCCACATGGGGTAATGGACGAAGGTATCCCATGCCTGACACCAATGTGGCGTGAGTGACGTCACCGGAGTAAAGTAGGTAGAAAGCAGCTTCTTTATTCAACAGAACGAGATACTGCAGGCATCATATGGAGACGCTTTCGGTCATGAGGTCTGCTGGCCCAACGTGGGGCTCCATATTTTAAGTGCCAACCGTCAAAGGACGATTCCATATTTACAATGCTTTCTTTAAAACCACACACAAACTTTACACCTCCTGACTTGCACCCACACCACAGACATCTAAATCAATCTTAATCAGCATCGCCTGGTCTGTGATTCATGGCTTTTAGGAGCTTGTTGTTCGTTTAAATTAAATCTATAATTTATATTCGAATTTGAAGATCTTTGGCTGAGAAGTCATTTGCTAAAGGTGAGTGCGCTAAACCCAAAAACCGCTCTGACAACAGCATTCGCTGAAACGGTAGTCTTTCTTTCCCCAACCAGGATGACGGTGAGCAGTGAATGTAACGTTGCTGTGCTTTAGGTCAGGTCTCGACAAGCCTAGAGTGAACAGATGGGGATTAAATGACACCATAATGAGACAGTAGTTATCTGGGACGTACGTACTCACAAGCAGAATTGCAGACCTTGATACGCATATCGCCTGCGGGTGTGCGTAGACCTGGCTGCAGACTCTGTGGTTGTGACATATACAGCACTTCCTTTTCTCTTTAAATCTTACCTTACATCAGTGTCTCCTCTGCCATTGATTCTAAGCAGCTTTGCACCTACTGAGGCTCTGAAAGATTCTTTGAAATTTAAACTATTTCTTAGAATATAAATGTGACTCCTAATTAAAGTTAGTGAGCAGCAGTAAAATTTCTTGGGTCCAACTTCGCCAACTCTTTGCCAAGTTCAAATACTACCTCCTTATCACTTCCACATCACTGAGGACCTCACGTGGTCTGTACACACCAGCTGTGTGGTGAAAAAGGCACAGCAGCACCTCTTTCACCTCAGACCTTGAGGAAGTTTGGTATGGGTCCTAAATCCTAAGAACTTTCTGCAGGGGCACAACTGAGAGCTTCCTGACTGGCTGTGTCACTGTCTGGTATGGGAACTGTACTTCCCTCAATCGCAGGACTCTGCAGAGAGTGGTGCGGACAGCCCAGCACATCTGTAGATGTGAACTTCCCATGATTCAGGACATTTACAAAGACAGCTGTGTAAAAAGGGCCTGAAGGATCATTGGGGACCCGAGCCATCCCAACCACAATCTATTCCAGCTGCTGCCATCCGGGAAATGGTACCGCGGCATAAAAGCCAGGACCAATAGGCTCCGGGACAGCTTCTTCCACCAGGCCATCAGACTGATGAACTCATGCTGATCTGAGTGTACTCTACATTACATTGACTGTTCTATTTATTATAAATTATTATAGATTACTATGATTGCACATTGCACATTTAGACGGAGATGTAATGTAAAGATTTTTACTCCTCATGTATGTGAAGGATGTAAGAAATAAAGTCAATTCAATTCAATGCCTGCAATGGCCAGAAAAGCATTTAGTTGCTCAAACCTTGTTCTATTTTTTCATTAACCAATGGACATTAGCCATACCGTTTCCAGGAACCACTAAGCGTAACTAGGCCCAGAGTGCTCCAGATATGCCTCAAAAGGGTTTACGCGGAATTGAGGATGATTTACTTCCCCTTTGGCTTTGTGAGTCTGAGATGACTGGTGAACCACAGATTTGGGCACTGATGGGGCAGATTTCTGCTGCCTGAGGTGATCCAGCAGAACAAAGACACACCTTGATTCCTGGTGAGTTAGTCCTGATTAAGAAACCACATGAAGAGCTATTGCACGCTCGATGGGAAGGAAGCTGCCAGCTGCTGTTGGTTATCGAGGCTGAAGGGGAAGTAAGTGAATGCACAGCTACTGTAAGCAAGGTGAAGGTGAAACAGAGACAGCAAGCATTGAGGTTAATGTGCTAGCAACCTCTGACTTATACAACCACAAGAACCTAAGACATAGGAGCAGAATTAGGCCATTTGGCCCATCGAGTCTGCTCCATCATTCTATCATAGCTGATTTACTATCCCTCTCAACTCCATTCTCCTGCCTTCTTCCCTGCAGTCTTTGACACTGTCACTGATCAAGATTCTACAAAACCTCCACTTTAAAAGTACCCAGCGACTTGGCCTCACAGCCGTCAGTAGCAGTGAATGCCACAGACTCATCACCTCTGTCTAAAGAAATTCCTCCTCATCTTTGTTTTAAAGGGTCGTACCTCTATTCTGAGGTTCCCAGACTCTCCCACTATAGGAAAAATCCTCTCCACATCCACTCTATCTAGGCCTTTCAATATTCACAATACATTTCAACAAGAACACCCTTCTTTCTTCTAAACTCCAGTGTGTACAGACCCAGAGCCATCAAATGCTCCTTATACGTTAACCCTTTCATTCTTGGAATCATTCTTGTGAACGTCCTCTGGACCCTCTCCAATGCCAGCACATTCTTTCTCAGATAAGGGGCACAGAACTGCTCACAGTGCTGCAGGTATCATCTGACTGATGCCTCATATGCCTCAACATTATTTCTTTGCTTTTATATTCCAGTCCTCTCATAATGAATGCTTACAATGCGTTTGCCTTCCTTAACACTGACTCAAATTGCTAGTTAACCTTTAGAGAATCCTACACGAGGACTCCCAAGTCCCTCTGCCTCACTTATTTCTGAATTTTATCCCCTTTTAGAAAATAATCTGTGCCTTCACTCTTCTACCAAAGTGCATGACCATGCAGCTCCCAGCACTATATCCCACCTGCCGCTTCTTTACCTGTTCCCCTAATCCTTATGCAAACACTCTGCTTCCTCAACATTACCTGCCCCTCCACCTATCTTCATATCATCTGCAACCTGACTAAAAAACATCAATTCTGTCTTCCAAATTGTTGACTTATTATGTGAAAATAAATGGTCCCAACATCAACCCCTCTGGTACATCACTAGTCCCAAGCAGCCAATCAGAAAAAGCTCCCTTTATTCCCACTCTTTGTGTCCTGCCAGTCAGTTAATCTTCTATCCATGCTAGTATCTTTCCTGTAATAGAATATAATATTAATGGTAAGACTCTTGGCAGTGTGGAGGATCAGAGGTATCTTGGGGTCCGAGTCCATAGGACACTCAAAGCTGCAGCACTGGTCGACACTGTGGTTAAGAAAGCATACTGTGCATTGGCCTTCATCAATCGTGGGATTGAGTTTAGGAGCCAAGAGGTAATGTTGCAGCTATATCGAACACTGGTCAGACCCCACTTGGAGTACTGTGCTCAGTTCTGGTTACCTCACTGTAGGAAGAATGTGGAAACCATAGAAAGGGTGCAGAGGAGATTTACAAGGATGTTGCCTGGATTGGGGAGCATGCCTTATGAGAATAGATTGAGTGAACCCGGCCTTTTTTCCTTGGAGCGATGGAGGATGAGAGGTGACCTGATAGAGGTGTATAAGATGATGAGAGGCATTGATTGTGTGGATAGTCAGAGGCTTTTTCCCATGGGCAAAATGGCTAGCACAAGAGGGCATAGTTTTAAGGTGCTTGGAAGAAGATACAGAGGAGATATCAAGGGTAAGTTTTTTACACAGAGAGTGGTGAGTGCGTGGAATGGGCTGCTAGTGACGGTGGTTGAGGCGGATATGATAGGGCCTTTTAAGAGTCTCCTACACAGGTACATGGAGCTTAGAAAAATAGAGGACTATGGGTAACCCTAGGTAATTTCTAAGGCAAGGACATGTTGGACACAGCTTTGTAGGCCGAAGGGCCTGTATTGTGCTGTAGGTTTTCTATGTTTCTAATACCGTGGGATCTTATCTTGTTTAGCATCCTCATTTGTGGCACCTTGTCAAAGGCCTTCTGAAAATCCAAGTAAACAACATCCACAGAATTTCCTTTGTCTATCATGGCTGTTATTTCCTCGAAGAATTCCAACAGATTTGCCAGGTAAGATTTCCCCTTAAGGAAAACATGCTGACTTTGGCCTATTTTTTGCATGCTTCCAAGTATCTCGAAACCTCATCCTTAATAATGGACTCCAACATCTTCCCAATCACTGAAGTCAGTCTAACTGGCCTATAATTTCCTTTCTTTTCCCTCCCTCCCTTCTCAAAGAGTGGAGTGATATTTGCAATTTTCCAGGCCTTCGGAACCATTCCATAATCTAGTGATTCTTGAAAGATCGCTACTAATGCCACCACAATCTCTTCAGCCACCCCTTTCAGAATGCTGGGGTGTAGACCTTTCAGCTTCCCAAACACCTTCTCCCTAGTTTTAGCAACTACACTCACTTCTGCCCCAACACACTCAAAATTCTGACATACTGCTGATGTCTTCTACAGTGAACTCTGATGTAACATACTCATTAAGTTCATTCATTGTTTCTTTGTCCCCTATTACTATGTCTCTAGTGTCATTTTCCAGCAGTCCGATATCTACTCTCACCTCTCTTTCACTCTATATATCTGAAAATCTTTTTGTATACTCCTTTATACTACTGGCTAACTTACCTTCATATTTCATCTTTTCTCTTCTTATGATTTTTTAGTTATCTTCTGTTGGTTTTTTAACAGCAACCCAATCTTCTAACTTCCCACTAATTTTTGCTCTATTATGTGCCCTCTCTTTTGAATTCCCCAATCAGCCACAGCTGCCTCATCGTCCTATTAGAATACTACTTCTTTGGGATGTGTGTATCTGTGCCTTTTGAATTGCTCCCAGAAACCTGTGCTAGCATACCCTTTTGATCGACTTTCGATCGACTTTGTACCTTTTCAATCTCCCTCATGCCTCTGTCTTCAGCTTCTCCCTCTCAAACTGCGGGGTGAATTCTATCGTATTACGATCACTGCATCCTCAAATTCCCAGTTCATTACACAACACCCAATCCAGAGCAGCTGATCCCCTGGTGGGCTCAACCACAGGCTGCTCTAAAAATCCATCTGGTAAGCATTCTACAAATTTATTCTCTTGGGATCCAGCACCAACTTAATTTTCCCAATCAAACTGCATATTGAAATCTTGACTATCATAACATTGCTCTTCTGACAAGCCTTTTCTATCTCCCATTGTATTGTGTACCCCACATTCTGGCTACTGTTCATCAGACTGCATATAACTCCCATCAGGGTCTTTTAACTCTTGCAATTTCATAAGTCTACCCACGAGAATACTTTATTTTTTTACCAACAGAGCCTCTCGACCCCTCTACCTGCCTATGTTTTCAATATAATGTACTCAGTGTCTGCACCACTGGACTACAATCACTAACCTGCCAGAAGATATCGAACAAAGTTGCTGACTAATAGACATGAGGAAGCTCGTTCTGACTTTGTTTTGCATTCTTAGCAGTCTTGTCCACTGACAATGTGCCAAATGAAATGACCCATAATGTGTATCACACGAGTTTGCAGATGCTGCCAATGTCTCTGGCTGCCTCACAATACTCTCTAATGATAGCTTTTCTGTCGACATTGTACAAACGTGTACTATTTTCTTTGAACAAAGTTCAACATTAAAATCCTGCCACAACAACTTTATGTCCCTGGATCATTAGTTTCAAAGTTCTAAGTTCAAAGTACATTTATTATCAAAATATGTACACAGTATATGGTCTATTTTCTGGCAGACAACTACAAAACAAAGAAACACCATAGAACCCACTTAAAGAAAGCTCCCAAGCAAGATCATAAGAAATGCAAAAAAAGAACAAATTGTGCAAACAGTGAAAAGTGAACAAATAACACACTAAACATTAAATATCAAACCATAGAGTTCCCAAAGGGCCACACCCATGAGCTGCCCAGGTGAGTAAAGCCAGTCCAGGAGCTGATGGCCACTTCCACAAGCAAAACATGGAAAGACAATAATCATATTCCTGATTCAACATCTTGGTCTAGGAGCAGGGGTTCCCAACCTTGGGTCCATGGACCCATCTACGAGGGGTGATTGATAAGTTCATGGCCTAAGGTAGGAGTTATTAACTTCAAACTTACTGCATAATCACTCAAAGAGTTGAACTGCATGTGCATGTAACGAGAGCTGTATAACTCATCTCCTTCTACCTTAGGCCACGAACGTATCAATCACCCCTGCTGTGGACACTTTCTGGAGGTCCAAGATCCGTATGCTCCACAACCGCTGGACTAAGAGTGTAAATGTAGGAGGGGACTATGTTGAAAAATAAATGTGCTAGGTTTTCTAACATTTACTCCTTCTACCTTAGGCCACAAACTTATCAATCACCCCTCATATTAATGTTGGGGGTCCATGACATAAAAAAAGTTGGGAATGCCTGGTCTGCCAGAAAATAAACTATATACTGTGTACATTAGAATGACAAGATCATTCTAATCTACTGAGTTATATTCATTACAGTTTAGGTTTTAACCTCAGATAACTCTAAAGCAAATTCTTATGTCGACGACAAAGCTATCATGTGAGATATTCATTGTAAAGGCTTCCTTTTGCATGAATTCAGAAGGTACCCGTGCAGTCGGGTATAATATGCACAACTATGCATTACACTGTCCTAAGTGTAATGACGGTTCTTGAATTTTTATTGACAATGTCCACCATAAGAATGTCACAATCCAGCAAAGTTCCTGTCAATCAATGAGAAACCATCAATCAATAATAATTGATAATAATAGTCCATCATGGGTAAAAACCCTCCCCACCATTGAGCACATCTACATGGAGCATAGTTGCAGGAAAGCAGCGTCCATCGTCAGGGACCCCCACCACCCAGATCATGCTTCTTCTTGCTGCTGCTATTGGGACAAAGGTACAGGAGCCTCAGGGCTCTCACCACCAGAGCAACTGTTATTACCCCTCAACCATCAAGCTCTGGAACCAAAGGGTGTAAACTCATTCAACTCCACTTGCCCCGTCATTGAAATGTTCCCACAGCCAATGGACTCCCTTTCAGGGACTTTTCATCCCCTGTTCTTGATATGTATTGGTTATTTATTTATTATTATTATTTCCTATTTTTGTATTTACACAGTTTATTGTCTTTTGTACATTGGTTGAACACCCCAGTTGGTCGGTCCATAAATTCTTTTATGGTTATTATTCCATAGATTTATGAGTACATTCACAAGACAATGAATCTCAGGTTGTATATGGTGGCAGATATATACTTAGGAAATAAAACTTACTTTTACTTTAAGACGGTTCTCCAAAAGCATATGAAATTAGATTTTCTCAGCTGTTAAAGGGGGAAGTTGACATACCTGATGAATCTGAAGCCAAATCAGATCTGCCTGATCATATTCGTCTTTAACCAGCCAGGATACATCAATCAGTTGGGCAGAGTTTCTCTGACTGGATCAAATCAGCCTTCAGGATCTGAGGTTACTTGATGTTATGAGTTACAATGTTTGCACTGCTAAGCCTTATTGTAGATAAAATTCATTACTTGTATAAGAGTCGTCATCAACAAAGCTGTTCAAACTCGCTTGAGTTTCTCTACCCAATAACGACAATCCAGCTGATTATGGTACAGCTGTATAAATACCCTTTTATATTTTATAACCTGGCATTGATTAAACCTCATGTTCATCGCTGACACTGCAAGGTTTTCTACCTCTAAATTTTCAGAGGTAATGATTAAAAATTGTTGTATTTAGAATCAAAGGGTTTAAGTTGCCATTTAAATTGTTTATTTTTTTTGTAGTTTAACTTTCTTGTTTGTTTGTACAATCACCGGTTTGTCTGTAAACCTTTAGTGGATTTTCAGGTTTCTCTGTCTATATGTCTGAGATGTCACGGTGGCATGAATAAAGACTGTCCCTGTTTTGCACTGACTATTCGTACCAGAAAAGACTCCCTTGCCTAACTTGCTTAAACTGGTCTGCTTTATAAAGGGAGATGACGGCCTTTATTACTAGCCTTTCTTGTTTGCTTTTACCTTGTGTTACTTGCTGTTTCAAGTTCACATTGCTTTGATGAGCATCTATTAAAATAGCTGTAATTATAAGATCTGAGGCTCAATCTTGACTTCTGAAGAACTTTCTAGACTGTATTATCTCCAGATCCAATAATCCCTACATTTGATTTGTGATGGAAGGAAGGGCAACTGAAAAATAACAATTTGTTCAGTGAAACTAAATCAACAACATGGATCTTCCCCAAGTGACCACCTACCCTCAATATTCTTGCTGTGCCCCCATCAACAACATCTAGGGATGTACTGTTGATGAGAAACATCAACACTGTGGCCAGAAGAGCAGATTAGGGGAGGTTCAGTCAGTCCGTTCAGTCTAAGGCCAGCGGGCACAGCCTCAGAATTCAAAGACGACCCTTTAGTACAGAGATGAAAAAAGACTTCTTTAGCCAGATGGTGGTAATTTTATAGAATTCATTACCACAGGTGTTGGGTATATTTAAAGCGCAGGTTGATAGGTGCTTGATTTAAGGATATCAAAGGCTATGAGGAGAAGGCAGAGGACTGGGATGAGAGCAAATAACAAACCAAGCATGTTTGAATGGCACAGCAGACTAGATGGGCTGAACGTCCTAATGCTGCTCCTGTATTATGGTCTTACGATGATATGATTTTGCTCACCTCCCCAAAGGCTTCCCATCATTTACAGAACAAATGTAATGGGATGATCTCTGTTTGCTTTGCAATTTCAAGTAGGTTAACACCATCCAGGACAAAGCAGCCTGCTTGAATCGCACTCCTACCACTAACATAAACATCCATTCCTTCCACCAGCCACATACCCCATCAGCATTCTGTACCATCTATAAAATGCACTGCAGTTACTTACCCAGGCTATTCTGGCAGCACCTTCAAAACTAATGCCTCAACACCAAGAAAGGCAAGAGTGACGTTCGAAGGAATACTACCATCTGCAAAGTCCCCTCTAAGCTGCACAGAGTCCTGAACTGGAAATATATCACTGTTCCTTTATCTCTGTCCCGTCACCAGAGTGTTTACATTTGTTCAAGAAAACTCAGCACCTCCTCAATAAAATGAAAAGAATAATTAAAACTGAACCTTCATTCTGTAGCAGAAGGAGTTAAGTGTTATTGGCCATCAGGCTTTTTTAAATGTGTCTATCTCTTATTTTTAATTGATTGATCAATTGAGATACAGCATGGATTAGGTTCTTCTGGCTCTTTGAGCCCTGCCATCCAGCAATCCCTGATATAGCCCTAGCCTAATCTCAACGGAGGACAATTTCAGTTCACCCACCAACCCGTATGTCTTTGGACTGTGGGAGCACACCAGAGCAGCAGAAGAAAACCCACATGGCAATGACGAGAATGTACAAACTCCTTACAGACCGCGGTGGGAAACGAACCCGGGTCGCTGGTACTATAAACTTCCATGCTACCGAAGCATTACAGCAGGTTGTGCCGTTTGCCAAGGCAATTCCTCTCAGCCTGAAGTAACTGCGACCAGTCTAACTGACTGAAAAGGGCGAACGATCGCACAAAACAGAAGAGTGCAGAATGTGCTCAGTTAACAAAGACCAACAGTTTATTGACCAGAAACATCGGGCCCAGTATTTACCTAAAAAGAAGCTTGAACCGTTGGAAAGAAGTTGTAGTTAGTCACATTCAGAATTTTAATCTTAAAATTTCAACTGAGCTTAAATCTCAGAATTCCCTCCTGCTGACCAGATTGATTATTGGACAGGATACAAGGAGCTACCGTGTAATTTGTGGAGCTTGGCAGGGACAGCCATGCTCCTGCCTACCCAGTACCTGTGGAGGAAAATGAACATTGAACGATTCAGGCCAAGACCTTTCAGCTGAACTGATCCAGACTGTATCAGTTTGAATCCAGCTAAATAGTCTCATACCAAAACATCAATTGTCCTTTCCCTCCATAGCCGCTGCCCGGTACAGAGTTCTTTCAGTGGTTTGTGCTCGCTCCAGATTCCAGCACTTGTGGTCTCTCGCATCCCCTTTAAATAACCATATAACCATATAACAATTACAGCACAGAAACAGGCCTTCTCGGCCCTTCTAGTCCGTGCTGAACGCTTACTCTCACCTAGTCCCACCGACCTGCACTCCGCCCATAACCCTGCATTCCTTTCCTGTCCATATACCTATCCAATTTTACTTTAAATGACAATATCGAACCTGCCTCTACCACTCCTACAGGAAGCTCATTCCACACAGCTACCACGCTGAGTAAAGAAGTTCCCCCTCCTGTTACCCCTAAACTTTTGCCCCTTAACTCTCAACTCATGTCCTCTTGTTTGAATCTCCCCTATTCTCAATGGAAAAAACCTATCAACGTCAACTCTATCTATCTCCCTCATAGTTTTAAATATCTCTATCAAGTCCCCCTCAACCTTCTATGTTGCAAAGAATAAAGACCTAACTTGTTCAACCTTTCTCTGTAACTTGGGTGCTGAAACCCAGGTAATATTCTAGTAAATCACTGTACTCTCTCTATTTTGTTGACATCTTTCCTATAATTTGGTGACCAGAACTGTACACAATACTCCAAATTTGGCCTCACCAATGCCTTGTACAATTTTAATATTACATCCCAACTCCTATACTCAGTGCTCTGATTTATAAAGGCCAGCATACCAAAAGCTTTCTTCACCACCCTATCCACATGAGATTCCACCTTCAGGGAACTATACACCATTATTCCTAGATCACTCTGTTCTACTGCATTCTTCAATGCCCTACCATTTACTATGTATGTCCTATTTGGATTATTCCTACCAAAATATAGCACCTCACACTTATCAGCATTAATGGACCCTACTTTCCGTGTTTCTTTTACCTATCCACTTCCTCAGTTACAATGTAGGTTCCTTATAAAGTTATACCAGCTAACATTATTATGGCACAGAAATAGTCCAAGCAGAAGGTTATACGTCAAATAAAAGCAGAAAACGTAGGAACTACTCGGCAGGTCAAGCAGCATCTGTGGGAACCGAAATGGAGCCCATGTTTCAGATTTAAGCCCTTCTGTTAGAACTGGAAAGAAGAGAAACCATGTTGGTATCAGGTTGCGGAGGAGGGGGGAATGGATGGATAGGGCACTCATGATATCTGTCAATTGCAGAAAGAGAGAGAGAGATTGAGAGAGAAAGAGAGACGGTCAGCTGTGAACTGTGGGGTTGTAGGGGGAAACAGAAGGTGATTTCATTTCGACTGTATAATGTGTGAGCAGTTGCGGTGCCAATATCTCCATGCATGACCTGCAGCAGGACAGGTCAGCACCGAGGCAGGCAGAGAAAATAAAGTACAAACAAGCTGGATGAACTCAGCAGGTCGGGCCGCATCCGTTGAAAGGAGCAGTCAATGTTTCGGGCCGAGACCCTTCGTCAGTCCCGAAACGTTGACTGCTCCTTTCAACGGATGCTGCCCGACCTGCTGAGTTCATCCAGCTTGTTTGTACGTGTTGATCTGACCACAGTATCTGCAGTGTACTTTGTGTTTGCTGTAGAGTAATGAAGTTACCTGTTGTTGTAGAATTCTATACTGAGTGTGGAAGGCTACAGATTGCTCAGATATAAGATGAGGTGGTGTACCTCAGTAAAACAGGCTGGTTCTGGCATGCATGCTCCATATGTGACCTCCTCCCAACATCTCACTCTATACCCGCACCTTTCTGGTATTTGTTAAACATCGAAACTGCTAGCACTACGTGGAAGGTCAGGGAGGATTTGCAAAAAGGGAGAAACAGTTCTAATGAAGGATGATTGACTTGAAATCTTAACCCTTTTACTCTCTCGGTTGACACTGCACACTTCCCCCCCCCCCCCCCCGCCCCCGGCATTTTTCATTTTTAATTTAGATCTGCATGTTTTTGCTTTGCTCCTTCACATATTGATTGGTCTGTTCTTTGATTACAAAAGCAAACGTGTTGTGGTGGTGACAATTTGAATTCAATGTTGACATATTACAAACTGATCATAGGAAGAAAAGCCATGCTATACACAGCAGATCGGTGAAGTGGAACCTGGGATAGTGACAGAATTTAGCTGTTACCAGGATGTGTCAGACATTAAGTTACTGGAAGGGGAGGACCAAAAGCTGATCCATATTGTGCTCACCCTGAAACAAATTAATATTTCCTTTCATCTTTTCACCATGTCATTGTTTGATGCTGCTGCTATAACATCGAGCTTCCTCCATTCCCAGCATCACAAACACCAGGAAATCTGCAGACGCTGGAGATCCAGAGCAACACACACAAAATCCTGGAGGGACCCAGCAGGTCAGGCAGCATCTAGGGAAATGAATAGATAGTCGATAGTTCAGGCCGAGATCCTTCTTCAGGATAAGAAGGAAAGGGGAGGATGTCAGTATAAAAAGGTGGGGGGAGGGGAAGACGGCTACCTGAAAGGTGTCACCAAAGATTCTTATAAATTTCTACAGATGTACAGTGGAGAACATTCTGACTGGCTGCATCACCATCTGACATGGAGCCTCAGATGTACAAGATCACAAGAGACCAGAGACAATTATGGACCCAGCTGGCACCATCATAGTAAACCTTTACTAAGGACATCTTCAAGAGTCTGTGCCTATCATAAGTACCCTTGCCATCTGGGACATGCCATCGTTGCATTATTACCAGCGTAGGGCAAAAATTAAAATAAAAAAGAGGTGAGGTATTTGGGCTCAATGACCATTTGGAAATAGGATGGCAGATGGAAAAAAGCTGTTCCTGAATGTGTGTCTTCAGGCCTCGCTACCTCCCCCCCCCCACCCCCTTGATGGTAACAATGAGAAGAGGGCATGTCCTGGGTGGTTGCGTCCTTTATGGTAGAAGACTGCTATCACTATTATTTTGGACAGCAGGATGTTCCGGGAGTTTGAGTGTCCGATGAGAAGGTTCAGGATTTAATTCAATGCCGGAGCATGCCTAAGGAACCAGGTGACTTCCTCCGTCTGCCTTTTTCCATCTATCCGACAAATGCACCTTAGGCCACAGAGTGACAAGCACCACTCAACATTCCACTCCCAAGGAAGAGGAAGCAAAACCTGCCAGTACCGTAGGAGTGCAAACCTGCGGCATCTCCTCCACTTACAAACTGAAATCAAGCGACATAGGTAACAGCAGGGCTTAGCTCCCAAATAAGTCCAATGCCATCTGTGCTCACTGTGACCATCAAAACATGGAGGAACCATCACTAGCTCCCAGAACCCCAATGATTTAGTCTGAGTATCCTTCAGGAGGGTGAACCCACGGGAAGCATCCAGCCCAGATGGGGGTAGTTGGCCAAGTACTAAAAACCTGTGCCCATCAATTGGCTGGAGTATTCACTGAGATCTTTAGCCTCTTGCTTCAGCAGTCTGCGGTACCCACCTGCTTCAAGCAGACTTCATTTATACTGGTGCCTAAGGAGATCATGGTAACCTGCCTCAATGACTATTGTCCATTAGCACTTACATCAACAGAGATGATGTTTTGATTTTAATGTTTTGAGAGATTGTTGATGAAACATATCAACCACTGCATGAGAAGCGACTTGGATCCACTCCATTTTGTCTACTGGCATAACAGGTCCACAGCAGATGCCATTTCTTTAGCTCTTCCCTCAACCCTGAAACATCTGGACAGCAAAGGTGCATACATCAGGATGCCCTTTGTTGACACCGCTCAACATTCAATACTATCATCCCCTCAAAACTAACCAATGAACTTCACGACCTTGGCCTCAATCCTTCCTGGTACAACTGGATCCTCGATTTCCTCCCTTGCAGAACCCAGTCAGTTCACGTTGGCAACACACCTCCTCCACAGTCTCCATCAGCACAGGTGCACCACAAGGCTGTGTGCTTAGCCCCCTGCTCTGCTCGCTTTGCCCTTATGACTATGTGGCTAAGTACAGCTTTAATGCCATATTTAAGTTTGCCGATTACACCACTGTCGTAGCCGAATCAAATGTGGTGATGAATCATCCTGTAGGAGGGAGACTGAGAATCTGGCTGAGCAATGCCACAACAACAACCTCCTACTTAATGAGCAAAACCAAAGAGGTGATTATTGACTTCAGGAGAAAGAAACCAGAGGTCCATGAGCCAGTCCTCATCAGGAGATCAGAGGCAGAGAAGGCCATCAACTTTAAACTCCTCGGTGCTCTCATTCCAGAAGACCTGTCCTCGGCCCAGCATGCAAGTGCAATTACAAAGAAAGCACGATAGTGCCTCTACTTCCTTAGAAGTTGGCGAAGATTCCGCATGACATCAAAGACTTTGACAAACATCTGTAGATGTGTGGTGGAGACTAGGCTGCATCACAGCCTGGTATGGAAACACTGATACCCGTGAACAGAAAATCCTACAAAATGTAGTGGGATGTGGCCCAGAGAATCATGGGTGGAGCCCTCCCCACCATTAGACACATCTACACGAAGCATTCTCGCAGGAAAGCAGCATCCATCATCAGGGACCCCCACCACCCAGGTCATGCTCTGTTCTTGCTGCAGCCATCAGGAAGAAGGTACAGGATCCTTAGAACTCACACCATCAGGTTCAGGAACAGTTATTACCCCTCAACCATCAGGCTCTTAAACCAAAGGGGATAATTTCACTCTACTTTCCCCATCACTGAGTTGTTCCCACAACCTATGGACTCACTTTCAAGTTCTCAATATTTTTGCTTAGTTGGTGGTGGCATCTGTCAGTCTCAAGAGACCATGGATCTGCGCCTGGAGTTTCCAGGGCGCAGGCCTGGGCAGGGTTGTATGGGAGACCGGCAGTTGCCCAAGCTGCAGGCCTTCCCCTCTCCACGCCACCGATGTTGTCCAAGGGAAGGGCACTAGGACCCATGCAGCTTGGCACCGGTGACATCGCAGAGCAATGTGTTGTTAAGTGCCTTGCTCAAGGACACAAACACGTTGCCTCAGCTGAGGCTCGAACCAGTGACCTTCAGGTTACTAGTCTGATGCCTTGCCCACTAGGCCATGCACCAACACAACGCGCTTAGTTATTTATTTATTATTATTTATTTTTATTTCTTTTGTATTTGCACAGTTTGTTGTCCCCTCGGTTGGGCGGGGTCTTTCGTTGATCCTATTATGGTTATTGGGTTTATGGAATATACCTGCAAGAAAACAAATCTCAGGGATGTTTATGTGACCTGTATGTACTTAGATAATAAATTTATTTTGAACCTTGAACTTTGGTCGTCTTTCTGGTCAGCCTAAATCTGCTAGAGCCCTGAACTGATAGAGGGTCTGTAATTCACTCCAACCCTATTGCTCCACATCAAGATACTGTAGAGGGAAAATGAGACACTGATCAGCCATAATTTTGTTAAAGCGAAGACTAAGCTTGATAGGCTGAATGGCTTTCTCTTCTCCAACCACTCCATAACTTCCTGAATGGCTACAAGTCACAATAGGGGTTTCAAAAGGTTCAAAGGTACATTTAATGTCGGAGAAATGTATACAGTATGGATCCTGAAATGCTTTTCCTTCACAAATATCCATGAAAACAGAGGATTGCCCCCAAAGAATGAACAGAGTTAAATGTAAGAACCCCAAAGCACCCCCCAGCTCCCCTCCCTCCTGTGCATAAGCAGCAGCAAGCAACGATTGCCCCTCCACCCACTGGCTAAAAAAAGCATTGGCACGCACCACCATGCACTCAAGCAAGGCAACAGCAAAGACACAGACTTTCTCTCTCCCTAATAAAGAGAAAGAGAAGTCTCAGTTTCACAGCAAGAGGGGAGACGTAACAAACAGCTCGCTGGTTTATGATGTCAGAAGTCCATTGCGTCGCTTTTTCTGAGCTCTGTGCCCAAAGATCTCAGGTCTCTGGGCACACAGCCAAAGATCTTCCGGCTCCCATGACACACCGGTCTGTCAGGACACTGACCTTCAATCCGTCCATCTCCAGAGCCCCGAGATCCTAGGCCTCTGAAGGTGAGCCAAACTCTTAGACCGCGCCTTGGCATGTCGGATAAAGGCCCATTGTGAAACCCTGAGAGCGGGCCCCATTCCCACAAAGAACCAAAGTCAGCGTGTAACTCCAGGTCAGGGTCTTCAAAAGAACCCTGAAAGGGAAAAATCTAGATATTAAAGATGGAAGTTGCGCTGTTTCTGAAGATGCAAGCAAAGGAGTCGCCGATGGGGTTCATCAGATGGTGCATCTTCTCCACAAACTCTCAGCAATACCCGACCATAAAGGAGCAGAAATGACTAGAGGCCAAGTGAATATTCATTACAGTCTGGACAGTTAAGGGGATTTTTCTATTACGCACTAAGTTAGCAATATGCTTTTCCTACGAATAACTGAGCAGGTGAAAGTTCTATTATATCTTTTTGCTTGAAGGGCTTTGTATGTTGTTCCTTTCAAGAAAGATAAATGGAAATTGCATTACGAAAAATGTCTGAGTTCATTTTTTTTAAATTGCTGCATTGTATGTCACAAATACGCATAATATGACAGGCCATTTAATTCCCTAGTTTATGTAATATCACGGCAATGCATAACATGACATGACATTCCATTCTGACATTTGCAGTGTTGTATACACACAGAAAATTACATTACTGTGCTATTTATTTTCTGTAGTATTACACATCAGATGATGATCTTCCATTCTGTATCATAGAGTCCTGGAGGGATAAGCACAGAAGCAGGTAATTGTGCCCAATATGCCTCAGTTACAGAGCATGGAAAAAGGCCATTTGAATCACTATGTTCCTGCATACCTCATTGCCCATCTCTCCTAATCTTATTTGCCCTCATTATGACCACCTTTCCATTCCTAATTAAGTACCTGTCTAAATGTCTCCTCGGCGTATTGACTATTTCTGATCTAGCACCTAATCTGGTGGGAAATTTCAGATATCTACAACTCTCTGTGTAATTTTTTCCCACTCAAATCCTGTTTAAAACACTTTCCACTCACCTTAACCCTATGCTCTCTTGTTTTTGATACCACTACAACGGGAGGAAGGATTCTGATTATCTGCCGTGTCTATGTCTCTTATAATTTATATGTTAGCTTCAAGGTAATTGTTCTATTCGTTTCAGGAGAACTACAGAGGAGGATAAATCTAGTCCTTGGGTTGAGATTCTAAATTGTAGCAAGGCCAGCTTTGATGGTATCAGAAAGAATCTGGCAAGAGTAGATTGGGACAGGTTGTTTTCCGGCAAGGTGTACTTGGTATGTGGTAGGCCTTCGAAAGTGAAATTTTGAGAGAACAGAGTCTGTAAGTTCCTGTCAGAATAAAAGGCAAGGCTAACAGGTTTAGGGAATCTTAGTTTTCAACAGACAGTGAGGACCTGGGTAAGAAGGAGAAGGGGGTGCACAGCAGATACAGGGATCAACGAACAAATGAGGCATTCAAAGAGTATAAGAAATACAAGAGAACACTTGGGAAGAAAATAGGGCTAAAAGAAGGCATGAGTTTGGTCTGTCAGGTAAGGTGAAGGAGAAGCCCAAGGGCTTCTACTGATAAATTAAGAGGAAAAAGATATCAAGGGACAAAATTGGTCCTCTTGAAGATCAGCATGGTCATCTATGCATAGCGATGGAAGAGTTGGGGAAGATCTTAAATGGATTATTTGCATCTGTATCTACTTGGGACATGGACACAGAGTCTATAGAACTGAGGTAAAACTGTAGTGAGGTCATGGACCATATAGAATTACAGAAAAGGTACTTGAGGCATATTAGGGTGGATAAATCCCCAGAGCCTGACAGGGTATATCTCAGACCTTGAGGGAGGTTAGTGCAACAATTGCAGAAATTGCAGGTTCTCTACCAGAGTCATTTAAAACATCCTTGGCCATGATGAGATGCCAGAAGATTGGAGGCTAGCTAATATTGTTCTGTTGTTTAAGAAAGGCTCTAAAAATAAATCAAAGAATTATAGGCTGGTAAGCTTGACATCAGTAGTGGGTAAATAATTGGAATGTATTCTAAGGGATCAGATATACATATAATTATTTGGATAGACAGGGACTGAAATAGGGATAGTCAATATGGCTTTGGGTGTGGTAATTTGTGTCTAAACAACCTTATAGTTTGTTAAGGATGTTATTAGGAAAGTTGTTGATGGTAAGGGAGTGGCTGACTTCTACATGGACCTTACCAAGGCCTTTGATTAGGTCCCACATGGGAGGTTGCTTGGTCAAGAAGGTTCAGTTGCTTGGTGTTCAGAGTGAGGTAGTAAATTGGATTTAACATTGGTTTTGCAGGAGAATCAAGAGAGTGGTAGAAGATAGTTTCCTCTCTGGCCAGAAGCCTGTGACTAGTAGTGTGCCGCAGGGATCGATGTTGGGTCCGTTGTTGTTTGCAAACTATATCAACAATCTGGATGATAATGTGGTTAACTGGATCCACAAGTATATGGATGACACCAAGATTGGAGGTATAATTAACAGTAAGGAAGACTATCAAAGCTTGCAGTAGGAAATGGACCAGCTGGAAAAATGGGCTGAAAAATGGCAGATGGAATTTAATGCAGACAAGTGTGAGGTGTTGCACTTTGGGAGGACAAACCAGGGTAGGTCTTACACAGTGAGTGATAGGGCATTGAGAAGTGTGGCAGAACAAAGGGATCTGGGAATATAGGTCCATAATTCATTGAAAGTGGCATCACAGGTAGATAGGATTGTAAAGAAAGGTTTTGGCACAGAGGCCTTCAAAAATCAGAACATTGAAGCTACATAAGGCATTGCTAAGACCTAATTTGGAGTATTATATGCAGTTCTGGTCACCTACCTACAGGAGAGTGTTCAGTATGATTGAAAATGTGCATAGAAAATTTATAAGGATGTTGTCATGGCTTGAGGATGCAAGTTATTAGGAAAGGTTGAACAGATTATGACTTTATTCCCTGGAGTTCAGGGATATGAGGGGAAATTTGACAGAGGTATACAAAATTATGAGGGGTATAGATAGGGTAAATGCAAGCAGGCTTTCTCCACTGAGGTTGGGTGAGACTAGAACTAGAGGTCACAGGTTAAGGGTAAAAGGTGAAATGTTCAAAGGGAACATGAACACTCAGAGTGGTGAGAGTGTGGAACAAGCTGCCAGTGGAAGTGGTGGATGTGGTTTCATTTTCAGCATATGAGAAATTTTGGTGATTACATGAATGGGAGGGGTATGAACGGCTATGGTCCAAGTGTAGGTTGATGGGACGAGGCAGAATAATAGTTTGCATGAACTAGATTGGCCAAATGGCCTGTTTCAGTGCTGTAGTGTTCCATGACTCGATGACTTTAGGTCACTCTTCAGGCCCTTAAATGATGAACTGCCAGAAATGTTTGTGTCATTGAGTCAAAGTCATAAAAAGTACAGCACAGAAACAGGCCCTTCAGCCCATCCAGTCTGTGCTACTCCCTACTCCCTACAGAAACTGCCTACTCCCATCGACCTGCACAGGGACTATAACCCAAAATACCCCTACCATTCATTTGCCTATCCAAACTTCTTTTAAACATTGAAATCGAGTTTGCATGTACCTCTTGTGCTGGCAGCAGAGTCCACATTCTCACCACTCTCCGAGTGAAGAAGTTTCCCCTCATATTTCCCTTAAACTTTTCAGCTTTCACCCTTAAACCACGACCTTTGGTTAGAGTCCCACCCAACCTCAGTGGAAAAAGCCTGCATGCATTTATCCTGTCTATATCCCTCATTATTTTGTATACCTCTGTCAAATCTCCTTTCAATCTTCTAAGTTCCAAGAAGTCCTGATTTATTCAATCTTTCCATATACAGTAATTCAGACCTGGCAATATCCTTGTAAATTTTCTCTGCACCCTTTCAAACTTGTTTATATCCTTCCTGTAGGTAGGTGACCAAAACTGCACACAATACTCCAAATTAGCCCTCACCAACTTCTTATACTACTTCAACACCTCATCTCCTGTACACAGTACTTTGATTTGAGAAGGCCAAAGTGCCAAAACCTTTCTTTACAGCCCTATCTATCTGTGCCACCACCTTCAATGATTATGATCCTGTATTCCCAGATCCCTTTGTTCTACCACTTTCCTCAATGCCCTACCGTTCACTGTGTAAGACCTACCCTGTTGGTCCTACCAAAATGCAAGACCTTGCACTTGTCTGCATTAATTTCCATCTGCCATTTTGCAGCCCATTTTTCCAGCTGGTCCACATCCCACTGCAAGCCGTGATAGTCTTCCTTGTCCACTGCAATCCGCTCTTGGTGTAATCTGTAAATTTGCTCAGCCAGTCATCCATATTATCATCCACATCATTGATATTGATGACAAACAACAATGGACCCAGCACCAATCCTTGAGGCACTCCGCCAGTCACAGGCCTCCAGTCAGAGAGGCAACCATCTACTATCACTCTCTAGTATCTCCCACAAGGCCAATATCTAATCCAATTTACTATCTATAAGACCATAAGATATAGGAGCAGAATTAGGCCATTTGGCCCATTGATTCTGCTTTGCCATTTCATCATGTCGGTTCCAATTTTCCCCTCAACCCCATTCTCCTGCCTTTTCCCTGTATCCCTTCATGCTCTGACCAATCAAGAATCTACCAACCTCTGCCTTAAATATGCATAAAGCTCCCTGCGACAAAGAATTCCACAGATTCATCGCTCTATAGCTAAAGAAATTCCTCCTCACCTCCATTCTAAAAGGATGCCCCTCTATTCTGAGGCTGTGTCCTCTGATCCTCAGACTCTCCCACCAGAGGAAACAACCTCTCCACATCCACTCTATCAAGACCTTTCCCATTTGATATATTTCAATGAGGTCACCCTTCATTCCGCTGAATTCTAGTCAAACCTTTAATATCACAAACAAGAGAAAAACCACAGATACTGGAAATCCAAGCAACACAGGGTCTCAGCCTGAAACATTGACTACTTTTTTTCCATAGATGATGTCTGGCCTGCTGAGTCCCTCCAACATCTTGTGTGTGCTGCAACCCTTTCATTTCTTCTTCCAAAGTTCATGATCATACACTTCCCAACACTGCATTCCATTTGCCATTTCTCCTGATCTGTCTAAGTCCTTCTGAACCCTCTCTACTTCCTCAAAACTACCTGCCCCTCAACCTATTTTCATATCATCTGCAAACTTTGCAACAAAGTCACCAATTCCATCATCCAAATCATTGACATAGAACTTAAAATGAATTGGGCCCAAAGCAGACCCCTGTGGAACACCACTAGTCACTGGCAACCAACCAGAAAAGCCTCCCTTTATTCCCATTCTTTACCTCCTGCCAATTGGCTATTACTTTATCCATGCTAGAATCTTCCTTGTAATACCATGGGCTCGTAGCTTGTTAAGCAGCCTCATTTTTGACACCTTGTCAAAGGCCTTCTGAAAATCCAAGTACACAACTGATCAATTCTCCTTTGTCTATCCTCCTCGTTATTTCTTCAAAGAATTCCAACAGATTTGTCAGGCAAGATTTTTCCTTGAGGAAACCATGCTTTCTGCATCCTATTTTATCACGTGCTTCCAAATACCCTGAAACCTCATCCTTAATATTGGATTCAAACATCTTCTCAACCACTGAGGTCAGACTACCTTGCCTATAGTTTCCTTTCTTCTGCCTCTCTCCTCTCTTGAAGAGTGGAGTGACGTTTGCAGCTTTTCAGTCTTCTGGAACCATTCCAGAATCTAGTGATTCTTGAAAGATTATTGCTAATGCCCCCACAGTCTCTTCAGCCACATCTTTCAGAACCCTGGGGTGTACACCTACTGGTCCAGGTGACTTATCCCCCTTCAGACCTCTCAGTTTGCTCATTTTGAATGATGAGCAGCTGAACCTTAATGATCTGCCTCCCGTGTGGAACCTTGTCAAGTGTCTGGCTAGACAATATCCACCACCTTGCCTTCATCAACTTTCCTGGAAAACTTCCTTGAAAACTCTGTAAGATTGTTTAAACATGACCTACCTCATACAAAGCCATACTGACTATCCTTAATCAGTCCATGTCTGTCCAAATACTCATATGTCCAGTCCCTTAGAATAGCTTCCAATTACTTTCCCACTATTAATGTCAGGCTAACTGGCCTATAATTTCCTGGTTTATTTTTAGAGCCTTTCTTAAACAGTGGAACAACATTGGTTATCCACCAATCCTCTGGTGCTTCACTGCTCACTAAGGATGATTTAAATAAATCTGCTAGGACCCAACAATTTCTGCACACCCCCCACAAGTGAGCTTGTCAGACCCTCGGGAGTTATCTAGCCCTAATTTGCCTCAAACATGTCCTCCTCTGTAATCTGTATTCGGTCCATGAAGTTGAAGTTGTTTTGCCTCACTTCAATAGATTCTGTGCCCGTCACCTCAGTAAATACTGATGCAAAAGAAAAATCATTTAGATCTCCCCCATCTCTTTTGGCTCCACGCATGGATTACCATTCTGATCTTCCGGAGGACCAATTTTGTCCCTTGAAATCCTTTTGTCTTAACGTATCTGTATAATCCCTTATGATTCCCCTCCACCTTCTCTACGAAGGCAACTTCATGTCTTCATATAGCCCTCCTGATTTCTTTCTTAAATGTTCTCTTGCACTTCTTATACTCCATAAGCACCTCATTTGTTCCTACCTGCCTATACCCTCTATGCATCTCTTTTTTATTCAGAACCAGGACCTCGATATGTCTTAAAAACCAAGATTCCCTAGACCTGTTACCTTTACCTTTTATTCTGGCAGGCATGTAATCTCAACATTTCACTTTTAAAGGCCTCCCACTTACCAAGTACATTTTTGCCAGAAAACAGCCTATCCGAATCCACACATGCCAGATCCTTTCTGATACTATCAAAATCGGACTTTCTCCTTTTTAGAATCTCAATCTGCGGACCCTACCTATCTTTTTGCATATTGTGGTCAATGTGGTCACGGGATGTAAAGTGTTCCCCTACACAAACCGCATTCACATGTCCTGTATCACTCCCTAATAGCAGATCAAATATCACACTGTCCTTGTTGGGACTTCTCTGTACTGATTAAGGAAACTTACATGAAAATATTTGACGAACTCTATCCCATCTAGTCATTTTATAGTATGGGACTTCCAGTCAATATGTGGAAAGTTAAAATCACTTACTATAACAACCTTAGATTTCTTGCAACATTCTGTGATTTCTCCACAAATTTGTTCCTCTAAATCTCTCGGACTGTTGGGTGGTCTGTAATATAGCCCAATTAATGTGGTCATACCTTTCTTATTACTCAGTTCCACTGATAACGCTTCACTAGACAAGTTCCCTAGTCTGTCCTGACTGAGCACAGCTGTGACATTTTCCCTGACTAGTGATACCACCCCTCCCATGTCTAAAAAAGCAGAACCCTGGAATACTGAGCTGCCTCCTGCAACCAAGACTCACAAGTGGCTAATAATATCATTTTCCAGGTGTTGATCCATGCCCTGAGATCACCTGCCTTTCCTACGATACTTCTTGCATTGAAATACACAGCTCAGGACATTAGTCGCACCATGCTCAACCTTTTGATTCCTGACTTTGTCTGAGGTCTTAACAACATCTGTCTCCATAACCTCTCTGCTCTCCGGTTCCCATCCCCCTGCAACTCTAGTTTAACCCCACCTCCCCCCTATGCAGCACCAGCAAACCTTTCCACCAGGACATTAGTCCCCTTACAGTTCAGTTGCAAACTGTCTCCTCTGTACAAGTCCCACCTTTCCTGGAAGAGAGCCCAATGATTCAAAAATCTTATGCCCTCCCTCCTACACCAACTCCTTAGCCACATATTAAACTGTATAATCATCTTCTTTCTGACCTCATTAGCATCTGGCACAGGTACCAGTCCAGAGATCACAACCCTGGATGTCCTGCCCTTTAACTTAGCACCTAATTCCCTGAACTCACTTTGCAGAACCTCGTCAGTCTTCCTACCCATGTCATTGGTACCTACATGGACCATGACCTCTGGTTGTTCACCCTCCCTCTTAAGAATGCTGAGGACTCGATTGAAGATGTCCTGGACCCTGGCACCTGGGAGGCAACATACCATCGGGGAATCTCGTTCTCGTCCACAGAACCTCCTTTCTGCTCCCTTAACTAACGAATCCCTTATCACCACAGCTCACCTTTTCTCACCCCTTCCCTTCTGAGTCACAGAACTAGAGACCTGACTGCTGTGACTTTCCTCTGCTAGGTCATCCCCTCCAACAGTATTCATAGTGCCCCACAGGGGTACTCTTGCACTGGTTGTTTAATCCCTTTCCCTTTCCTGCCTATCACCCCGTTTCCTACGTCCTATAAACAAAGGAAGTATAATCTTGGCCAACATTAGACACTTGGACCACACCTCGATCCGATCTGATCTTTTGTTTAACTATCCTCCATGGGATCTTTCTCAACCAGAATTATATTACAGCAGTGACCATCCCTGAAAGTACTATTCAGCTGTAGAGCTTTTTGTCAGCATTAATTCAAGCTCATTATGACAATAAATAATCAAATTTTTTTGCCAGCCGAACTGATTCAGCTGAGAGGCAAATACTTGTTCATCACAAGTTAGTGCAGCAGTCCTCATCCACCCAAATGAGAAGGCATTAACAATTCACTGCAAATGCTTTCATGTAATGTATGACACAAGGCAACTTAATAATATCTTCCATGAAGCTGCTGGTCACAGTCCACTAGTTCTAATAAGATAGTTGAAGCCACAAAGGGTGCTGACATCAATGGTAATGCATTTTATATTGGAAAGCCATTCTTCTATTTGCATGCTCTGAATGATGACTGATGCCATCTGGTAATGTTAATACTGTTGTTGCTTAGGAGATTATGGGATTATTTTGATCTTGCATCCATTGTGAAGGATTAAATAAAATATATCTGCTGTATTGTAAAGTTGGCTCTGTTTATAATGTTAATGAATGAATCACTAGTTTTGACCTTCTGAGAGATGCCTCTTCAGCCATGAAGCCCAATTGCACGCCTTATTGTTTCAAGTATTTTTTAGTAGCAAAGACGTTCTAAGCCTTTGGCTGTGATCCCATTGTGATGCAGCTTTTTCTTACTTTCTTCGGTAGAGCTTGTGAAAATATAAACATGTGGGTGTGTAAATATATGAGCATGCCAGTGTGTGAGGGGAGCATCCAAACAAAACTGCATGACCTATCAGCAAAATATGCACGAGGTACAGAATCACAGAACAAAGTTCAGCTTAATCATCCATTAGCAAATATCAGAGGCACACACAAGCAATTTACAGTGCTTGGCTCGCTTCATCATAGCGTGACATTATTAAGATGTGGGACTTCCATTAATCATTGTACAATACAGTAGGACGGTGTTGACGGCAACTATGTTACAAACATTGTCTTCCGTGGGTGCCGAGAGAGATCAGTTAGGGTTAACAATCAGTCCAGGGTAACAAACGGTCTGCTGGAAGGACTCAGTATGTCAAGCAGCATCTGCGGAATGCTCCCACCCACAGACGTTGTTCAACCCACGGAGTTCTTCCAGCTTGTTTGTCGCTCCAGGTTCCAGCACCTGGTGACCCTCATGTCTCCAGACTATCCGGGGTTTCTGTTATCTAGTGATTTTCTCCCGGAATCTCATGTGGATATCATGATTGGTTGCCCCACCTATTCTCCCACATTCTTATCAACACCTACACTCCAACAGTTCTTCTTATTTAGTTATATATTTATTGAGAAACACCGCGGAATAGGCCTTTCCAGCTGCTCTGCCCTCAAACCTGAACATAACCGCAGCCTAATTACAATAACCAGTTAACCCACCAACCGATACATCTTTGGACTGTGGGGGAAAACTGAAGCACCCAGAGGAAACGCACTCAGTGATGGAAGAACACACAATCTCCTTACAGACAGCAGTGGGAATTGAACCCAGGCTGCTGGTACTGTACGTGTTGCTAATTACTACACTACCCGTTACCTAGCCATTGGGCGCAATTTACAGTGCTCAGTTAACCTCCCAACCACATATCTTTGGGACATGGGAAGAAACTGAGGCATCCAGAGGAAATGAACACACTGAGAGGGAGAATGTGCACGCTCCACAAAGACAACACCAGAAGACAGGATTAAGCTATACCACTCAGTTATGGAACAGTTTACGCTGCAGCAACAATTACGGACAGGATCTAAAATAAGACGTATATGAGTCCTACATGGGGGATTGATCAAGTGAAATTACTAGTGTCTGGATTAAGTTCTTCTGAAAAGTTAAGTACAGCTTGCAGTGAGGAGTTTAGTTAAAAAAAAAAGACCACGATATTGAGCAAATTTAAAGGTGGTTGAATTTGCAAGTACACCCTGGAGTAAGCAATTAACTAGTTGTTCAATACCATCATGAAAAAAGCAGCGTCCTTGTTCAGTGCTCCATCCCCTCCCATAAACGTTCACTCCCTGTATCACAGTGACTGAGTTAACCTGGCTACTCTGACACTCCAACATCACTGAGAAGGACAAGGACAGAAGGTGCATGAGAACACCACCAGCAGTAGGTTTGCCTCCAAGTGACTCGGAAATATATATCACCATGACTTCATCTGTCTGGGTCTAAATCCCGTATTAGTAAGGGAGTCCTTGTGAGCTGGCGGCTGGCAACGGTTCAAGAAGGCTGCTCACTATCTGCTCCTGAAAAGCAGTTAGGGGTGAGTAATAAATGCTGGTCTTACCAGCGATGTCCACATCCTGAAAAATGAATTGAAGAAAGATTCACACATTCATGTTGCCTACTTGATGGAGGGAATCAGAATCAGGTTTACTATCACCAGCATATGTCATGAGAATTTTTGGTTCTGCAGCAGCAGTGCATTGCAATACATAACAATAGAAGAAACAGAATTACTTAAGTACATACAAGAAATAGTTTTATTAGATAGATAGATAGATACTTAATTCATCCCCATGGGGAAATTCAACTTTTTTCCAATGTCCCATACACTTGTTGTAGCAAAACTAAATACATACAATACTTAACTCAGTAAAACTCAGATTCTGTATTATCATTAAATAAGTAGTGCAAAAATAGAAATAAAAATGTAGTGAGGTAGTGTTCATGGGTTCAAATGTCCAATCAGAAATCGGATGGCGGAGGGGAAGAAGCTGTTCCTGAATTGTTGAGTGTGAGCCTTCAGGCTCCGTACCTCCTCCCTGATGGTGGCAATGAGAACAAGGCATGAGCTGAATGATTGCAGGGTTCCTTAATGATGGATGACACCTTTTTGAGGCATCGCTCCTTCAAGATGTCCTGGATACTATGGAGCGTAGAGCCCACAACGGAGCTTTCTGAGTTTGCATTCTCTGCATCTTATTTAAATCCTGTGCACTAAACCCCTCTACCACTCCCACCCCCTCTATCAGATGGTAATGCAGCCAGTTAGGATGCTCTCCACGGTACATCTGTAGTTATTCATGAGTGTCTTTAGTGACATACCAAATCTCCTCAAACTCCTAATGAAATATAGCCGCTGTCATGCCTTCTATTGCTATTGAGCCAGCAGGATAATGTAAAATACAGCTGCCATTACATTGTGTTGCTAGGCAATGTCATTGAATGGTAGGATAAATAATCCATATGTAGACCTGATACTGTTTGTTATGCCATCATTGTATTTGTTTATTTAAGCTGGTGCTGCCTATAGGGTGACACAAGAGAATGCAGATTCTGAAATGCTGCAGCAACTTGACAGATCAGGCAGCATTTACGAAGGGAAGCAGACAGTCAACTCTTTGGGTTGGGACCCTTCATCTGGACTTTAAGGATACAGATAATGGTACAAGCTGCAGCAATGGAAGGAATTCATCAAATCAGCTTCAACTTCAAGTTCAAAGTTCAAAGTACATTTATTATTGAAGTATATATACATTATACAACCTTGAGATTTGTCTCCTAACAGGCAGCCACAAAGTCAAAAAAACCATAAAAAGACAACAGACCCCCCAATGTGATTTAGTAATATGATGACTTTTCAAAAATATACAAACATCAAAGAAAATGTTTGCAAAATATTACTGAGGGATTCAACCAAGAAGGTCTGTTTGGCCAAAACCAGATGAACCAAGGTTCTTTGCAGTCACGCTGCTCAGTTCTAATGAAAAGAGCTCCCTGTAATCCGGCCAATGTTCCTCCCTGAGGTAAACATTCATGACTGTGAATTATAATCACAGGATGGCTACAGCACAAAAGGCCATTTGGCCCATCAAAATATGTCAGAGCTATTCCAAAGCAATCCAGCTACTTGCACTCTCCCACTGTCTGTCCATTGTCCTGAAAGTAATTAAGGTACTTAGTCAATTCCTTCTTGAAGGCCATAATTGAATCTGCCTCTGTTACCCTCCCAAATGGGTGTGCTTCTTACATCCTAACCACCTGCTATGTAGAAAAGTTTCCTCCATTCATTTTTGGTTCTATCAACATCATTCCATGACTCCTGGTTATTAAACGTTTTCTCTCTATCAACTTGCACCCTATGATTTTAGTAACTTGATCAGATTCCTCCTCATCCTCCTCTGTTTTAGGAATAACCAGCCTCTCTCATCTACCCACTTCCCTAAAATCAATCTTGTTAATCTTCAAATCGCCCATAATCTTATCCTAAACTGTGGAACCCTAAATGGAAATACTACTCCATTTATAGCTGAATTGATCTTTTATAAAGGTTTGGAGCTACAAGAGATGACACTTACTGGAATCTAGGGCAACAATCTGCTGAATAAACTCAACAGTTAGAGTAGAATCTGTGGGGGAAATGAACTGAAGTCATTCTGGGTGGAAGCATCAATAAGTCCTCCTCCCCCCCCCCCCCCCCCCCCCACAGATCACAGATGCTGTTTGACCTGCTGAGTTCCTCCAGCAAGTTTTTTCACAAAGTTTTTCATGTCTCCCTTATTCCTATACTCCATGCCTCAATTTAAAATGTTCAGCATCCTCTATATTTGTCTTTATCCACTTCCAATGACCTATACACAGAGAAACCCAGATCCTTCTGTCTCTGCACACTTCTCTGAATTGTTTCTTCAGCTTTGCAGAGTGGGTGTCTATTTTAGCTCAAAATAGCTGTCACATTGATCTACAATATCCACTGCATTTCCACGTAATTCAATGTATAAAAATATTGTTCAATCTTGATGGGATGCTAACTAATGCACAGTATAAAATTATGAGGGCATTGATAGGGTCGATAGTAAGAAACTTCTCAGTTACAGTGGTGTCTAAAACTAGAGAGTGTAAATTTAGAGCAAGGGGTAGGAAATTTAGAGAGAGGTAGATTTCTTTTTGGATTCTGGAACACATTCCTTGAGTGGATAGTGGAAGCAGAGGCTTTCACAATCTTTAAGAAATTTTTGGATGAGCACTTAAGCTGCCAAGGCATAGAAAGCTAGGGACCAAGTCCTATGAAATGGGATTAGTAAAAAGGTCAGCGTGATAGGCCGTAGTGTCTGCTCAGTGATGAGTGACTCTATGATTCTTTAACTTTATGAAAAGCAAGACTTTTTCATGAAATTCTCAACTAGGAGACAAAGATCATCCTTAAGTGACTTTAAATCGAGGGTCACTGCAGTGCAGGACCCTGTAGTTCCAGAGTCAGGATGCTGGACAGTTCTTCTCAGGTCTATGAGTATGGATGACATTGGCTGCAAATGTGTTCTACAATTCACTCTCATTGATGATCAATGCTGGGAACAATCAGCAAACCCACTAATGTGAAACCATTTTGGGGCACCAAGTATAAAAGTTGGCAAGTCGCGTTGCAGCTGTGAAAAACTTTGATTAGACCATATTTGGAGTTGTAAGACAATGGCATGGCCTGGATAGTGATGATACAAGTTGCCTTCTTAAGGCAGAGCCTCCTATAGAGAATACCAATGGTGGGGAAGATTGTATCCATAATATACTGGGCAGAGTCCACTGAACTCTGTAGCTTCTTACATTCCTGGCACATTGGAATTGCCATACCAGACAGGATACTTTCAACAGTATATCTGTGGAAGTTTGTTCGAATGCTCAATGATAAACTAAACTTCCTAAGACACTGGCGTGCTTTTTTTGTGATTCCATTTATGTGCTGGGCCCAGAACAAATCATCCAGTATTTTAACACCCAGGAATTTAAAGCTGGAGAGAGCAGAGATAAATGTGGAAAGAATATATTAAAAAAATGGGATTAGTGTAGGATTATTGGACATGGGTGCTTGATGGTCAGCACAGATTCAATGGGCCAAAGAGCACGTTTCCATACTTAATGATTCTTTGATTTTATGAATCCCTTCATAAGAAAGCATTTTCCTTATAAACCTTTGAACCTTTTGCCTATCACTTTGGAACAATGTTTCCCTCCTTCAGTGAACCATCTGCAAATAGAATCAACTTCTGCTCTCCAGCCTCTCTGAGCTGGTCGATATCTCTTCTCAAATCACCTATCAACCTTCATTGCTCCAATGAAACAGGGGTTTGTGAGCTCAGGGAAGTACTTGCTCAGCCAATTAAAGCACCGCCACACTTCCTCTAGTAAGTCTACAGCTTGCGAGCAAGTCTACTTCCAGGGAATTGAAGAGTTAATTTTCAAGAGAGCAGATCACTAATTATAAATACAATATAATGTGCCTGAAACAACATCACAGTTTTTCCATAAGCATAATTAGAATTTTTGAGCAGAAACCTGAGACGGTATCACTGACAAACGAAAACTGCTTTCAGAAACGGTGTTCAATACACTGCAGAGTTCTGTGAATAGGCCGCTGTGTTCGATTAATGCATTATTTAGTGAAGGTCTGGAATAGAAAGCTAATACCCAGCAATTTAAACCATTCAGGCTTTCAGCAGATATGTAAACATGTTAGATCATTGGTAGTGGTGAAATATCAAATGCCTACATTTTACAAGATATCATTGGCTATGACACAATTAGCATCATTGTTGGTTTAAGTTTTGTTTCGGAAACCTGAGCACAAAATCCCACGCTCACTCTTGGTGTCACCCTGAGGGTCGTGGGACTGTCAGCATGGGATGAAACCCCGCAGGTGGACCACTTGAACCGTTGGTTTCAGGGTAGGGAAATAATGATGGGTGTCCTGGCCAATATTTATCCCTCATGATATCACCAGTGTTATGTTCTGTAGCTGCAAAACATGAAACTAACTGAAAGGAAAACATGGAGCTGGGAATGCATGTACAATAATTTTCGCCATTTACTTTTAAATAAGGTGCATGCATACAACATGATAGTATCATGATATATGCAATTCACATATAACCCATAATGACTGGTTTAAACAAAGAAGCTTAATCAAACAATATATTTACAATATTACTCAAATATTACAGAAATAATAAATACACAACACACATCCCTGCTTAGCTGTAAACTCCAATTCAATATAGAATGCATCTCAACTATATACACAATATACTATATAATACAATTACTATATACAGACATCCACAGCATAGTAAATTCTAAATTGACCCATTCAGGCCTAACGATTTAACTACTGTGGAGACTTTTTTCTTTAGTGGGAAACACCTTTCCTGACAAAGGGGGTCACCCTGCTTGGCTGGTGAGACTTGCGACTGTGAAGCAATCTTGGCTTCTGAGGTCTGCGAAATAATCTCAGGTTCTGAGACCTCCTCTGTCATGGTTGTAGAAGTTGACTGTGGGACTGCAGGAAGTGATTCTGATAGCTCCGGACAGTTTTTTCCCCCCTTTCGCCAAGATACTAAATCAGAATTCCCGTGATTAGTTGTCCTCTTGAAATTGATCTTGTGATTGTGTACCACAAGAAACAGAGCCCATCTTTGCACTTATGCTGCAGCTGTTAGTGGAACACCCTTCTGTCGACTGAAAATGGACACAAGTGGTTGATGATCGGTAATGAAGGTAAACTCTCTTCAATGCATGTACTCGTTGAAACCCCAAACCAGATTCAGGGCCTCTCTGTCAATCTGTGCTTAATTTTTCTCTGAAGTGGTAAGGAGATATAACACAAAGTCTATGGGGTATTCCCTTCCATAACTCAAAGCATATGACGTGACTGCACCTACACCATAAGATGAGACTTCACAGGCAGGCTTCACTGGATGATGTGAATCATAATGTGTGAGTACAATGTCTGACATCACCATGTCATTTACCTTTTTGAAAGCTACCTCACACTGCTTTGTCCATTGCCATTCCTTCCCACTCTGTAGAAATGAGTTCAAGGAGTGAAGCACAGTGGCCAGGTTTGGCAAGGACCTGTTATAGTAATTGGCAAATTCTAGAAACGACCTCAACTGTGACACAACCTTTGGCCTTGGGTCATCCACCACTGCTTGAATTTTCTCAGCATACTTGTGAAGTTCTTGTGCATCAATGGTGTGACCACAGTAAGTGATGCTTGTTTTAAGGAATTCACACTTGTTGCATTGTATTTGGAGCCCATAATCTTCTAATTTTTTTAACACTGGCTTGAGATTTTAGTGATGTTCCTTGTCATCCTTACCAGTAACAATGATGTCATCCAGATTAACACTGAGTGCCTGGGCAGCCTTGCAGCACCAGGTCTATGGCTTTCTGCCAGAGTGCAAGTGCAGATGCGACTCCAAAAATCAATCTATTATTGCTAGAAAGCCTTCTGTGAGGATTTCTGGTGAGAAGAACTTCAGACTCTTCATCCATCTTCATCTGTAGGTAGGCCTCAGCTAAGTCCACTTTGCTGAAGGGTTTTCTTCCAGAATGTCTTTCTCAGATATCCTCTATCATGGGCAGAGGGTATTGATTGACTTCCAGTCCTGAGTTGATGGTGACCTTAAAATCACCACAGATCCTGGCAAATCCATTCTTCTTTGATACTGGGACCAGATATGTTGCCCATAGGCTCCACACAACTTTAGAAAGAAGCATGTGATCCAGCTCATTGGTTGTTTTATTATGGATGGTATGAGGACCAGGTTGGCTTTGTAAAACTTGGATGTGGCATTTTCACTTAAGAATATTTTACCCTTGATATGTTTGAGTTTTCCAATGCCATCTTTGAATACTGTGACATAATTCATTACCTTTCTTAATTTGCTTTCAGTTGGCTTTACTGCAGGGGATGTGGTACGCAAATGGTGGATAGATCTCCAACCGTTGTTATTGTTTCAACCAATAATGGCCTCACAATGCTTGCCCTCCTGTTTTTACCACATGGAAGCTCAATGTGGCATGTTGACTGTTATATTTCACTGTTAGGAATGTCATTTCCACAGCAGTTATCTATTCTCCAGTATAACTTCCTGACTGGATATCTGCAGGCTTCAATTTAGTCTTTGTAATGCCGTTCAAATGCATTTGTGGAATGACTGAAACAGCCAAACCAGTGTCCAATCCCATTTTAATTAATTTGCTGTTCATTTCTGGTGTAAGCCATATCACTTGGCTATTGTTTGTTTTTACACTGTCATTCTCAAGGCTATCCAGTCCCGTGTCGTTCTTATCATTATCAGATTTTTCATCAACAGCATGCAGATTAGTTCTCGTTTTGAAACTGCAACTTGACTTTTTATCTCTTTCTCTACCCTCTGCAATCCATTTACTTTTGTCTGTCTGACACGTTCTTTGTCTATGTCCTACGTTGTTACATTTTCTGTAAGGTTCACCTTTAAATCTACATTGGTGTGGTTTATATGAGCCTCTGCCCCTGCCATAACAGTAAAATGATTTCTTCAGCCAGGTTGGTTTCTCTTCAGACATTGCAATTTTGTTCATGCTCGTTTTCATTCTTTACTGCAACTCAATTCTGTCTCTGTCTGCTGTTTCCATTGATACAGCTATTTCAACTGCTCTTTTAAATGTAAATTGTGCTTCAGTTAAGAGTTTTGAATGTTTTCTTGTAAGATTCCACAAACTGAGGCTACGTCCAGACTAGACCGGATAATTTTGAAAACACCGGCACTGGTTTCGCGTAAGAATGATAGGCGTCCACACCAGGTGTTTTTGAAAATACCTTGGACCACATTAAAATGGGTACTTGGGTGAATCTCCTCCTACTGGGCATGCGCTATTAACAAGATATTAACGTAGACAATAAAGTAAACAACACACGCATGAAGCCGTCCACCATTGTCGTTGTGGTGTTGGAGGTTGCATTCAAGGAAACAATGAAATGCCACACTGCCGCCACCATCTGTTCCAGCACATCATGACAGCGTTTTTAAAAAGCTCCAGTTACCCTGTACATACTACACCACCCAACCGGCATTTTCAGATTTACACACTCTGGAGAGCATTTTAGAAAAGCTCCGTTTTGGGGGGGAGGAAAACGCCGTTTCAGTGTGGATGGAGGGTCAAAACAAAGAGAAAAAGCTTTGGTTACGGATTTATCCGGTCTAGTGTGGACGTAGCCTATGTGATCTTTCAGTGCATCATTAAGCTCATCATTGAACTGACAATGCTCAGACAAATTCTTCAATTCAGCCACATGTGCTGAAATGATACTTCACTTCCTTTTAATTGTGCTTGTGAAACCTAACGCATTCTGAAATCAAGAATAGTTTTGGTTCTAAATATTCCTGCATTACTTTCATGATATTAGCAAAGCACATTTCAGATGGTTTCGTTGGAGCAGTCAAACTTCTAAGCATCTTTATGCCTTTCAACCCAATGCACTCAGCTAAACTTCTCACTTCTCACTGGCTATTCCATTTGCTTTAAAATATTGCTCAATTTGCTCAGTATACAAAATCCAGTTATCTCCTGTGCTGTTGAGCATGTTTATCTTTCCAATATAGCCAGCCATTTTTGCTTTATTGGAATTTATGATTATTATCACCCAGCACTCACTCTTTATGAACTCGTGAGTTTGTCTATTTTCTGTTTATTTTAAAACTCGACCATGTCTTCCCTTCCAAAGAACTAGTGCTGCAATTTTTTTTAAAAACTCAACCGTCTCTCACTGTGCTTCTTTTAACTTAAATGTCTCGCTGTGCTTTAACAGGTTGGAAGTCACCTTTGGTTCATTTAAAACTTCCTCATCACCACTGTTATGCTTTGTAACTCCAAAACATGAAATTAATTGAAATGAAAACATGGAGTGGGAAAGTGTGTACATTAATTTTATTTTTGCTTTTAACTGAGGCATGCACATATGACATGGTAGTGTCATGACATGTGTAATTTACTTATTTTTACATATAACCCATAACGAATTATTTAAGCAAATAAATGATGCTTAATCATATTATATATTTATATTACTCAAATATTACTGGAATCTTAAATGCACAATAAGCAGGTCACTGTATCTGTTCACTATCACTCTAGTTTGTGGAAAATGGTGGTCTCCTTAATATTAACCATGGCCACTATTTAAAAAAAAATTTGAGCAACTTTGAGAACTCCTGTACCTCTAGAAGGTTCAATTTTGTTATTTAAAATAAAATTGGGCAGGTTCGATATTGTCATTTAAAGTAAAATTGGATAGGTATATGGACAGGAAAGGAATGGAGGGTTATGGGCTGAGTGCAGGTCGGTGGGACTAGGTGAGAGTAAGCGTTCAGCACGGACCAGAAGGGCCGAGATGGCATGTTTCCGTGCTGTAATTGTTATATGGTTATAGAACTTAAAAGGTTCTACAGATGCTGGAAATCCAGAGCAACGCACGCAAAAAGCTGGAGGAACTCAGCAGGTTTGGCAGCATCTATGGAAAGGGTTAAACGGATGGGTTGAGCCCTTCACCAGGACTGGAAAGGAAAGGGGAAGAAGCCAGAATAAGAAGGTAGGAGGAGGGGAAGGAGTACAAGCTGAAGTGTAATTGGTGAAGTCAGGTGAAAAGGAAAGTAGGCTGGTGCATGGGGGGGGAAGTGAGAAGCTGAGAGGTGATAGGTGAAAAGGTAAAGAGCTGGAGAAGAAGGAAACTGATAGGAGAGAAGAGTAGACCATGGGAGAAAAAGAAGGAGGAGAGGCACAAGAGGGAAGTAATATGCTGGTAAGGAGAAGAGAAGGGGTAAAGGGGAGACAGATTAGGGACTGGAAAAAGAGAGAAGGGGTTCGTACTGTCAGGTTGGAGGCTACCCAGACAGAAAATGAGGTGTTACTTCTCCAACTTATGAGAGGCCTAACCATGGCGGTAGAGGAGGCCACAGACCAACATGTTGGAATGAGGACGGAAGTAGAATTAGAATGGGTGGCAACCGGGTACCTTCGATCATTCATGAAAATGCTATTCCCCTTTGTCAGTTCCTCCGTCCTGCCGCATCTCTTCGCAGGATTGGGCTTTTCTTTCTAGAAATCCTGAGATGTTCTTCTTTTTCAAAGATCATGATGTCCTTCCCACCACCATTGATGGTGTCCTCACCCGCATCGCCTCCATTTTCCATTCACCTGTCCTCACTCCATCCTCCTGCTCTCATACCAGTGACAGGGCTCCCCCTTGCCCTTACCCACTGCCCCATGAGTGTCCGTGTCCAGACATCATTCTCCATATCTTCTGCAATCTACAATGGGATTCTACCACTAGACACGTTTCCCTCCACACCATCATTCCACGTTCCATAAGGGTCTCTCTCTTCGTGCCTCCCTTGTTCGTTGCTCCACGATGATCTTCCTCCTGGCACTTGTCCCTGCAAGCATGACAAGTGCTACATCTACCCCTATACCTTCTCCCCCCACCACCATTCAGGGCCCATTCCAGATGAGATGACACTTTGCCTGTGAGTCTGGTGGGGTCATTTATTGTATCAGGTACTCCCGGTGAAACCTTCTCTACATCAGTGAAGGCAGCATTAGTTGCCCTCACTGACTGGTTCCCATTCTGATATGTCAGTCCATGGCCTGCTCTACTGCCATGATAAGAATACATTCAGGTTGGAGAAGCAGCACCTCATGTTCTGTCTTGATAGCATCCAACTTGATGGTACGAACATCAATTTCCCTGCTTTTAGCAATTTCTCCCTCCTCCCCCCTCTCTCTTTCTCCATTCCCCATTCTGATCACCCCTTTTCTTCCCCTCATCTCCCCATCACCTCCCTCTGGTGACCCTCCTCCTTCCCTTTCTTCTATGGTCTACTGTCCTCTCCCATCAGATTCCTTCTTCTTCCACCTATCACCTACCAGCTTCTTACTTCATCCCCCTTCCACACCCCACCCACCTTCCCCCACCTATCACCCGCCAGTTTGTACTCAATCCCCTTTCCCCACTTTCTTATTCTGGTTTCTGCTCCCTTCCTCTCCAGTTCTGATGAAAGGTCTCAGCCCAAATTTTCAACTATTCACTCATTTCCATACATGCTGCCTGGCTGCCTGACTTGTTCCTCCAGCATTGTGAGTGTTGTTCAAAATTATCACCTGTGGTCTTGCAAGGCAGCAGAACATCAGAAACAGAAACAGGTTTAGGACATTCTAACACTTTCTTACTCTGCCATTCAGCACATCATCAAGGGCAAAATCAAAATCAGAATTATTATCATTGACATACGATGTGTAATTTGTTGTTTGGTGGTAGAACTTCAATGCAACCGGATAAAAGTTAATAAATTACAAAATCAATAAATAGTATGAAAAAAGACTAATAAGGTAGTGTTCATGGGTTCAGGGACCAAAATCAGAATCAGGTTTATTAGTATTGACGTAAGTTGGGAAATTTGTTGTTTTGTGGCAGGAGTACAGTGCAAGACATAAAAATTTAATATACGTTACAATAAAACAAATAAATTAACAGTGAAGAAGCATTCATGGGTTTATGGACTGTTCAGAAATCTGATGGTAAAGGAGAAGGAGCTGTTCCTGACCCCTTGAGAGTGGGTCTTCATACAAATCTTCTCCCTAATGGTAGTAACGAGAAGTGGCCATATCCAGGATGGTGAATTCCTTAATGATAGCCCACATCTTGAAAATGTCCTTTGATGGTGGGAGCATTTTGCCTGAAATGGAATTGGCTAAGTCTACAACTCTCCTGAGCACTAGAGGCTCCATACATCAGGCTGTGATACAGCCAATCAGAATGCTCTCCTCTGCACGTCCACAAAAATCTTTTTGAGTCTTTGCTGATGCACCAAATCTCCTCAAAATCTCCATGATGGCACCAACGTATTGGGCCAAGGATAGATCCTTAGAGATGTTGACACCAAGGAACTTTTAGCTGCTCACTCTTTCTACCAGAGACCACTCAATGAGGATTGGTGGATATCTCCCGACTTCCCCCTTCCTGAATTTCATAATCAGTTCCTTGGTCTTGTTGAGTGTGAGGTTGCTGTTGCAACACCACTCAACTAGCCAATCTACGTCTCTCTTGTAATTATAATTTTCAGTAAAACCCCCGCTGAAAACTAACACATTTAACTTTTCATCATTTAAAAGTTATCTCCCTTTACATTTTATCTATCAATTGACATTTTCATGTTTTTCCATGATATATTGCATCTAAATAATGTTGATGCTTTTCAAACAATTTAAATTTATTTACATTAAAGAGGCAAAGAAACAACTCAAAGTACAGAAGATTAAAAACTTTTAAAAAACTAACACAAAACACTTCCCAGTGTTCATCTTTTTCTACAGGGTCACCAACTCTTTCAAATGGGGTTCATATCAATACATGCAGAAAGCTGAAGGATCAGACACAAAGAGCACTTGGTCCTCTCCTCAGCCTGGTAATGGTGACTGCTGCAAGAGGATGGAGCTACTAGCCTGTTTCAGAGTGGCTGACATTTTGCCCAATAACTTGTAATAATTACACTCATTTCAGAACTTTTTTTTACTGGTTTAAAAGATGACAGAATACTTACTGCTACAGTGGAAGTGTACATCTTCTGAAGTCTGTGCAAATTCTTGTAAACAGAAGCTGCTAATACCTACTGTATTATTCAGGACTATGTTAAAAATCTGGTTACCTAAAACTGAATTGATTTATTTGTTTACACAACAGACCAGAGTAGATTTTGACTTGTAATCGAACCAACTTGTAGCTAAAATTTAACATCTTATCTTTGGCCTTTTCCTTGGGTATGGCAGAAACAAATTATGGCAGAGAGACAAAGTGACAGAGAAAATGGAAAATGTTTGACGCAGTATCAGCGGATCTCCTGACCCTGAATAATTAACAAACAATAGTGAATGGAAAATCAAGTATTAACGGAAGGTGGAAATATGAAATTAAAATACTCAGCAGGTCAGGCAGCATCTGTGGAAAGAGAAACTCTCATTGCTTTAGGTCTGGGATGCTTTGTCAGACCTAGAGTTCTGGAGCTGAAATATTAATTGTTTCTCTTTACATAAATGAAATTTTATTTTTGACTTCTGACTTTGACCTTGGGTCAAGTGATCTAATGCAATTTATTGGCTCAAGCTACTTCATTGTTCTTCACACTCTGCCACTTCCAGACTCATCCTCCTTTTTAGAATTGTGAAAGCACTGCCTCTTCCAGAATCCCTTGGTTCACTTATCCATCCAGTGCACTTCCACCTCCCATTTTACTGCTGAAGACAACTGTCCCAATGAAGGGTTATGACCTGGAATGCTGAAAGTCCATTTCTCTCCACAAGTCCTGCCTAACCCATTGAGTTCCTCTCGCATTTTGTGTGTTACTCCAGATTTTAGCTTCTCTCTCTACAGATGCTGTTTGACCTGTTGAGGATTTATTTCACTCACTTTCACTCAGTGGACAGAATGTAGTGTCTCCATTGAACAAAGCTAAATAGAATTCTTCAACCTAACTCATCCACGCCAGACAAGATGCCATCTAAGCCAATCCCATTAACCTGCATTTGAACTATACCTCTCTAAACCTTTCCTCTCCATATACTTGTCCAAGTGTCTTTTAAATGTTGTTAGTGTACCTGCCTCAACCACTTCCATATACAAAAGATTAAGGTTCCATCCTGGGCCCAACATGTCAATGCAGTTAGAAAGAAGGCATGACAGCAGCTATATATCATCAAGAGTTTGAGGAGGTTTGGTATTTCACCAAAGACACTTGCAAATTTCTGCAGCTATATCATGGGGGACAACCTGAAGGCACACACTCAATGACTCAGGGACAGCTTCTTCACTTCTGCCATTAGATTTCTGAATGGACAGTGAACACATGAATACTACCTCACTACGCTTTTCCCTCTTTTTATACTACTTATTTAATTTAGCTTTAAAATATGTATATATTCTTACTGCAATTTATAATTTTAATATTATGTATTGCAATGCACTACTGCCACATAACAAATTTCACAACATATGCCAGTGATATTAGATCTCATTCTGATTCCTTGAAACTATGCGAAGAAAAGGATGGGTGTATCCTTAATGCCTTGCCACAACCAAAAGCATGAAAGCACAGAACTGTTTTGCCCAGACATAGTCACATTGTAATTTGTGAGAGCTTACTGTGTTAAATTGGCTGTTGTTTTGACTTCATTACAAGAGCGATTATTCTTCAAAAGTACTTATTTGGCAAGAGTTGGGGGTTAGATGTCTGACCTCTCCCTCAAAATAACTAATCAGAATACCCTCTCTCCTAGACTGGCTAAGTGATATTCTACCTGCCCCCCCCAAAAAAAAACATCCCACATTTCTTTCTCGTTCTCCAGAACACACAAGGTTACCTAAGCCCCAACATAGGCAGAGTTAGCACACAGAGGATAACCCTCCCTCTCCAAGTCATATACAGGATTACCCCACTTTCCCTGGCACACAGAGGTTTGGTCATCACTTCCTCACTGGTAATATACAGGATTACCCTTCTCTCCCTACATCACACGCAGGATTACCCTCCCTCTTTTCGGCACAGTTACTCCGCTATTCCCCCTCCCCCACTCCTTCAGGCACACCGCGTTTCTCCACTCCCAACTCCCTGCACACACACAAGGTTATTCTTCTCTCCCTCTGGTACACACAGGGTTACTCCACCCCCCCCCCCAACCCCTGCACAAACAAGATTATTCTTCTCTCCCTCTGGTACATACAGGGTTACTCCACCCCTAACCCCTGCGCACACAGAATTATTCCACCCTCCCTCTGGCACACACAGCGTTAACCCTCGCTCCTCCCGGCACACACGGGGTCCTCCCTCTGGCACACACAGGGTCAACCCTCGCTCCTCCCTCTGGCACACACAGGGTCAACCCTCGCTCCTCCCTCTGGCACACACGGGGTTAACCATTTCTCCTCCCTCTGGCACACACGGGGTTAACCATCGCTCCTCCCTCTGGCACACACGGGGTTAACCATCGCTCCTCCCGGCACACACGGGGTTAAGTCGCTCTCACTGTCTCGGGCTGGCGGTAAGATGGCGGACGGTGAGCTGAATGTGGACAGTCTGATCGCCCGACTGCTGGAGGGTGAGTGCGGCCCGGCTCGGGGCATTCGTCCCGCGGGCGGCGGCATTAAAATAACGCGAGCAAAATTTCTACTTTTCACATCGGCTTGCCCTCTCCAAAGCCGGAGAGGCAGCAGTGGGGCCTTACGCCGGCCTCCTGTCTTGCTGCGCCTCCCCTCCTGCTCAGCTTTTGGAGAGACCGTGTCCGGGGAGGTGTTGAGATCCCGGGTGGGGGTCTCCACCTTCCCGCCCCCTGATGCGGCCTGTCTTCCCCTTGTCTTCTACCCGCTCCCCGCCGTCCATGTGTCTGTCCCTCAGTCACCCCCACGGCGGCGGCTCCCAGGCACTGTCTCTGGACTGAGGGTTCCATTCGCCCGTGTTTCGGGTGAGGCTGGGAGTTCATGTGGGTCCCAATGGTGGATGGCTGGGTGAGAGGGAGGTGGCTATCTGCTCCCTTTCTGAACTGGGAGGGAGGGGGCTCTAGCTAGGTGGGCAGCTTCGTTCCTGAGGACAATTTTAAGGTATAAAAATGGTGACTGAGCTGAGAGCGGAAGCGAAGTTAATGACATGAACTCTCTCCTGTAAAGTGTTCTTTATTGTTTATTTCGGAGACAAAATTATCCCTTTCCCGCTTTTCCAGGAGCGATTGCCTTAATGTGCTGTTTAAAAATGCTGAGTGTCGTTATCCCCTCCCTGCGCACCCATTGTACAAAATCTTACTAAATTTGGTATTTGTCTGTGTTTGTGTTCAAGAGTCTGGACTCAACTCCAGATTAACCGAATGCATTTTTGTCCGAGTTATTACCTGACTCTTAAGTTTTGGTGGGTGAATGTCTTCAGTGTAAATCATTAAAATGTTTTTTTTGTTGTGTGTGGAGGGAGTGGGGAATAGTCTCTTCGGTGGAGGAAACATGCAGAGCTTCACTGTCCAATCCTTAGGAGACTGTCTAGGTCTGCATGATATTAACTTTTTAGGAATTCTTAGCATGCTATGGGTTTTTTTAACCCTGCTTCCACCAATTTCCAGCTCTTCTCTCCTCTCTCCCCCCCCCCCCCCCCCCCCCCCCCCCCCCCCCCCGTTACAGGTGGATTTAATTTGCAATTGTTCTGATGTACTTTATGTTTCAAAGGGAAAAAGTCTTGGAGTTTAACATGGTGAAATAAAAGAAAGCCTTTTGTTTTGCTAAACTATTTTGGTGGGAAAGCTTGATAAATTGGGTGTTGGGGGAAAATGAGCTGATATTGCCAGCAACCTAATTATCAGTTTGTATGAAGCTATATAACTCTTGAAGGTGTGTTGGTAGGTTGGTTAAGAACTGCACAATGTACTTAGTCATTGTATCTAAGGTATTTTGTTTGGTAATTATAGTTTGGCTGCATAGTTTCGGGAGTACTTTAGTAGAAAGTAGATTCTGTTTAGAAATTATGTGAAGAAACTATTCTTCCTTTTGTAAAAGAAAAGGGTAATTGTCAGCTAGTGGGACATAGAATCCTGCGAAGTTGCAGAACAGGGGGTCATTTAGCCATTGTGTGCGTGTCAATTTAATAAAAGCTATTCATACTGATGTCACTACACAGTGCTTGGGCTTTAACCTTAAAATAATTTAATATTCTGTAGATTATATGAATATTTTTATGAATGTGTGGGTTGTGCAACGTCTTTTTAGGCATTGGATTCCAGGCCCCATCACCTAGCGGGCAAAAAAATTTCTTCATAATTCTCCTTTAATCCTCTGTCGATTAGCATGCCACTCAGTTTTTTAGTGGAATGCCAATTGGTGAATACAAAGTAGAGAGCAGGCCAAGGTGGCCTTGTAACTGTGAACTCTGGATAATTGCATTTTCTGCATACCTGGGCAATTTTCTGATTGGGGGCCGAGGTCGCAATTGTTGCCCTTGGCTTCACTGGCCCTGCCCTCGGATACTGATTTTGAAAGACGTATTTTCTCAATTTAGATCTTCCTATTAAAGCACACAGTGCCTGTGTATATGTCATTTTGTTCCACTGCCATTTTCTCTCTGAAAGCTGTTGCTACATTCGGGTATGGTCGCTTGGTTGCAGGTTCCCTGCTTACGATTCCCCATCAGCTTCGTGCCTGCTTGTGCGCAACACATTTCCAGCAGACCGTAGTGGTTGACTCAACTGTAACATTTCAAGGATAGTAAAATGACTTTTTTCCCTTATTTGGTAATGAATACATCATGATACAATGAACACAAGATATTCCCAGTTTCTTGGGGCTTATCTTGCCTTTCTTAACCAAATTTCTTAGATGCTAATTTTAGAAATTATGACCAAAGTGTATTTGCTCTTGTGGGCATATCTTCAAGGAAGAGGTTTAATTGTCAATATCAGAAACTATTGTAAAATACCATCTAACACTCAAAAACATTACACTACAGTGGTACTTTTGTACAAATAGTGCTGTTGTAATTGTGTGGATGGGAATGTAATGCCTGCAGAGCCTAAATGATTGCAGCTGCTGCTTCGGACAGATGTATCACTGTTTATTTAGCACTGTTCAAAACACAGTTCTAAACAACAGGTTCAATAGAAAGATGTTGATTGTAGCTTTCTCAGCATAAACCTTGGCACAATTAAGGTTTTGAAACAAAAACCTGCTGTGTATAGTATAGGCATGGGCATTCTATCTGTTTGTGAAACAGTATATGTTGAAAGATACTTCATCAGAGCTTTAATTAGAATATAGTTTAATTTTAAAGTAGATAAGTAGCATAAAGTAGATATGCTCACTCAGTTCTGCCTCTGTTCATTTTTCCCTTAAGTTAGACTGCTGGTGATCTTACAGAATCAGCAATTGTATCTAATACTTGTTTAGTGTCCATGTGCAGTTTTATGTGTCCAGTCTATCCATGTACAAAATGGCAGTTCGAGTGAGAACAGGGAGGTTGGTCTGCTTATTGTTTGAATTTTGTCTTTTTTTTCCCCCTATGGATAGTTGAAGGCTTTTGAGAGTTAAAACTGAAACAGATTTTTGAAGCTTTTCCAAGTTAAATAAAAAAAAAGTCAACGAGAAGAACTGAATCTGGCAAAGGAGAAGTCTCTCCTAACTTCACTGAAATGTCAGCCAAGTCTATATGATTGTGCCCATTGTAGGGTTTAAAATAGCAGCCTTCCAGGGTAGAAGTTAGTGCCACCAATTCAAGTGTTTAAGAATGAGATTCCGTAATCATGTACACATAAGGATGTGCCATTTTCCCCCCCATTTCAGTGTGACTGTAATGTGAATCTCTGTATTTATCAAGTTTTGATTTGCCTGTTAGCTTCATTAAGTTGGAACGATAGCAGTCTACAATTGGGTCTCTTCTAGTTTTTGCCTGTATGTGTCTGAAAGGTAGCGAATTAAAAATAACACCACCAGGGTGTGATTGGCTGGCATGGTAGCACAAGTGTTAGGTTAAATGGCTACCTAAAATTGCCCTTCAGTGCAGGTAAATGGCAGATAACTACATGGCATTTAAAGGGCAGGTGGAAGAGAATGGGTTATCTAAAGGGCAAAGAAGTTGGAGGACCGAGGAGGCTGCTCTACTGGAAGTTGGCATGGACCTAGTGGGCCTTAAGAACGATAGGATTTTTCTCCATGTTAAACATACCATTTTTAGTTGAGGAAGTAGTCCCAATGAGTTACCATTGGCTGGTTTGCTGACACTCCTCATCATCATTATGTGAAGTGTCGTACGAAGTGAACAATCATGGTCACAGAAACCTTGATTGTTCTTGGCAAATGTTTCTACAGAAATGATTTGCCATTGCCTCCTATGCAGTGTCATTACAAGATGGGTGACCCCAGCCATCTCTGAAGAGTATTGTTAGTCAGGCATCAGTGGTTGCATAACCAGAACTTGTGATATGTACCAGCTGTTCATACGACCATCCGCCACCTGCCTCCATGGCTTCACTTGACCCTGATCGGGGAGCTAATTAAGTGTACACCTTGCCCACCGGGTGACCTGCATGCTAGCAGAGGGAAAGAACACCTTACATCTCCTTTGATAGCAATATATTTCCATTACAGCACACAATGCTGGCATTTGTGATTTTTCATAGTGAACATTAATTGACTAGAAGTTGTCAGCTATTTCTGCAGAATTGTAAGAATAACCAACACTGCTGTATTGGAGTGAAATGAGGAATTGCTGCATTCTGTTTCTCGTGGAGATGTGGCTCGTTCCAGATGTGCTGGATACATCGTTAAGACACAAGAGGCTTCTCGATACACAGGATGGTCTGGAGTGCTGATTCAGAGAAGGCAAAAAGTGGAGGTCTGTGTTTCATGATAAACTCTGTGATGCTTGGACACGGCAGTCTTGTTCCATTCTTGTTTCCTTGACCTGGAAGATCTAATGATTTTGTGCTGACCTTTCTACTAACCTGGAGAGTTCTCTGATTCTTGCTGAGGGATACATACTGCCAAAGACTGACGCTAGGCAGACATTTGAGGTACTGAGTGCTGCCATCAGCAAACAAGAAACGTACTACCCAGACACTTTTCAAATCTTTGTTAGGGACTTCAATTAGGCTTGTTTGAAGAAATCTCTGCCCAATTATCATCAACATGTCACCTGCGGAGCTATGAGCCCCTGCACACTCGACCACTGCTATATTTCGATTAGGAATGCCTAGACCACATTTTGGGGAAATCTGATCACTTGACTATCTTCCCCATGCCTGCGTACAAGTAGGGGCTAAATAGCAAGGTTCCAGAGATGAGGACAACAAAGGTGGCCATGGGAGGCAGAGGAGCAGCTGCTACAGAATTGCTTCTAGTTGGCCCGTTAGGCCATATTCAAGGACTCATCAGATTATCTGAACAGATGCACCACAGTTGTCACAGATTTCTTTAAAACAGTGATAGACTAGTGTGTCCTCACAAGATCACTCTCTTCTCCAACCAGAAGCCCCGGATGAGCCATGAGATCTGCAATCTGCTGAAGGCCCTATCTGTGGCACTCAGTTCTGGTGACCAGGTGAAATACAAGAGAACCAGGTGTGATCTTCTGAGAGCCGTCTCATGTGTGAAATGTCAATTCTGGAACAGACTTGACTCACTGAAGGTTGCTCGACAGCTGTGGCAAGGATTGGGTGCTATCACCGTCTTAAAAAGTTAAACCAAGCAACATGGGTGACCAGTGCCTTCTCTGTTCATTTTACATTTCAAAGCATAGATGCACCTTGAACTCCCACAGCTCTCAATGATCCTGTGATTTCACTCTTGAGGCCAACATGAGAGCATTCTTCAGGAGGGTGAATACATGGAAAGCTTCGGCCTAGGTGAGACACCTGGTCCAGTAATAAAGACTTGTGCTGATCAACTGGTTGGAGTGTTCATTAATATCTTTAACCTCCCACTTTGGCAGTCTGGAATCTACCTGCTTCAAGCAGGCTTCAGTTATACTGGTCCCTAAGAAGAATGTGGTAACCTGCCTTAGTGATACTGTCCTCCAGCATTTACATCCATTGTGAAGTGTTTTAAGAGATTGGTGATGAAACATCAACTCTTGCCTGAGAAACGACTTGAATCCACTCCAATTTGCCTACCATCACAACATGTTAACAGCAAATGGCCATTTCATTGGCTGTTCACTCAACCTCTCACTCAATGTCAGCAAGACCAAGGAGCCTTGTATATGGATTTCAGCTTGGCATTTGATAAGGTACCCCACGCAAGACTTTTTGAGGAAGTAAAGAGGCATGGAATCCAAGGGAACATTGCTTTGTGGATCCAGAACTGGCTTGCCCACAGAAGGCAAAATGTGGTGTAGTCGGGTCATATTCTGCATGGGGGTCAGTTACCAGTGGGGTGCCTCAGATATCTGTTCTGGGACCCTTACTCTTCATGATTTTTATAAGTGACGGATGAGGAAGTGGAGGGATGGGTTAGTAAGTTTGCTGATGACACAAAGGTTGGGGGTGTTGTGGATAGTGTGGAGGGCTGTCAGAGGTTACAGGGGGACATTGATAGGATGCAAAACTGGCTGAGAAGTGGTAGATGGAGTTCAACTCAGGTAAGTGTGAAGTGGTTCATTTTGGTAGGTCAAATATGATGGCAGAATATAGTATTAATGTTAAGACTCTCGGCAGTGTGGAGGATCAGAGGGATCTTGGGGTCCAAGTCCATAGGATGCTCAAAGCAGCTGCGCAGGTTGACTCTATGGTTAAGAAGGCGTACGGTGTATTAGCCTTCATTAATCGTGGAATTGAATTTTGGAGCCGAGAGGTAATGTTGCAGCTGTATAGGACCCTGGTCAAACCCCACTTGTAGTACTGTGCTCAATTCTGGTCGCCTCTCTATAGGAAGGATGTGGAAGCCATACAAAGGGTGCAGAGGAGATTTACAAGGATGTTGCTGGGATTGGGGAGTATGCCTAATGAGAATAGACCATAGAACAATACGGCACAGTACAGGCCCTTCGGCACACAATGTTGTGCTGACCCTTAAACCCTGCTTCCCATATAATCCTCCACCTTAAATTCCTCCATATACCTGTCTAGTAGTCTCTTAGATTTCACTAGTGTATCTGCCTCCACCACTGACTCAGGCAGTTCATTCCACACACCAACCACTCTGAGTAAAAAACCTTCCTCTAATATCCCCCTTGAACTTTCCACCCCTTACCTTAAAAGCCATGTCCTTTTGTGTTGAGCAGTTGTGCCCTGGGGGATAGGTTGAGTGAACTCTGCCTTTTCTCCTTGGAGCGACGGTGGATGAGAGGTGACCTGATAGAGGTGTATAAGATGATGAGAGGCATTGATCGTGTGGATAGTCAGAGGCTTTTTCCCAGGGCTGAAATGGTTGCCACAAGAGGACACAGGCTTAAGGTGGTGGGGAGTAGGTACAGAGGAAATGTCAGGGGTACATTTTTTTACTCAGAGTGGTGAGTGCATGGAATGGGCTGCCAGCAATGGTGGTGGAGGTGGATATGATAGGGTCTTTTAAGAGACTTTTAGATAGGGACATGGAGCTTAGTAAAATAGAGGGCTATAGGTAAGTCTAGTAATTTCTAAGATAGGGACATGTTCGGCACAACTTTGTGGGCTGATGGGCCAGTATTGTGCTGTAGGTTTTCTGTGTTTCTAACTGATCATTGACTTTGGGAGAAGGAAACCAGAGGCCCATGAGCCAGTCTTCATTGGGGGATCAGAGGTGGAAAGAATCAGCAACTTTAAATTCCTCAGAGTTATTTCAGAGGATCTGCCCTGGGCCCAGCACGTAAGTGCCATTGCGAAGAAAATACAGCAGCACCCTTTACTTTATTAGAAGTTTGCGAAGATTCAGCATGTTATCTAAAACTCTGACAAACTTCTGTAGATGTGTGGTGGAGAGTATATTGACTGGTTGCATCATGCCTGGTATGGAAACACCAATGCCCTTGAATGGAAATCTTAACAAAAGTAGTGGATATGGCCCAGACCAACACGGGTAAAACCCTCCCCACCATTGAGCACATTTACACTTTTGCAGTGAAGCAGCATCCATCATCGAGAACCCTCCACCACCAGGGTCATGCTCTCTTCTCGCTACTGCCATCAGGAGAAGGTACAGGAGCAAGAGTCCAGTCATCAATGACTGTGGACTCATTTTCAATTACTCTTAATCTCATGTTCTCTATTGCTATATTATTTATTATTATTTTATTTCTTCATTATTTTCCTTTTGTATTTGTACAGTTTGGGGTCTTTTTGGCACTTTGGATTCTGTCCAGTTGGGTGTGGTCTTTCATTGGTTCTGTTGTGTTTCTTTGTATTTTCTGTGATTGTCCATAAGAAAAAGAATTTCAGTGTTGTATATGGTGAAATATGGTACTTTGAACACCTCATGCCCAGAAAATCAGCAATTAATGCAAGTGTGTAGTATTCTTCAGGTTAATAGTTTTAATAAGTTTATTTACATTTAAAATATTGTTTTATTGTTTTTTAAAAATTTTGTTTATGCATGTGTGTGCTCTTGCTATTGGGATTAGATTTGTTCTGTTTTATGTAACTAACATCCTCCCTCTGCTTATTTTGTGGCCCTTTGATTGCTTGGGTCAGAGATGTATTCTAGGCCCCGTCATTCGCCAATGTCCTAATAAGCCGCCACCTTGTGTATCACTTCTGAGTACAAAATGTATGTGCCAAACACAGGAAATGGGACCTGCTCAGATACACATGTTAGTGTGTTCAGTTGACATGAATGACTCTTCTCGCTTCTGCCATTAGCTAGAAGGTATAATAGGAGCCTTGGGACTCACACCACCAGGTTCAAGAATGGTTACTACCCCTCAACCATCAGGCTCTTGAATATAAGGGGATAACTACACTCACTTGCCCCATCATTGAAATATTCCTACAACCAATTATCTCACTTTAACAACTCTATCTTATTATCTCATGTTCTCGTTATTTATTGCTGTTTATTTATATTTGCATTGGCGCAGTTTGTTGCCTTCTGCACTCTAGTTGATCTTTCATTGATCCTGTTATAGTTACTGTTCTATAGATTTGCTGAAAATGCCCACAGGGAAATTAATTTCAGGGTTGTATATAGTGACATATATGTACTTTGATAATAACATAAACTTTGACTTTATGCTGAAGGGCCCATTTTCTTAAGGTATTATGACCTTGCACTTTCAGCCACTTCCTAGGCAAAATATTTTGAAACACAACCAAGTAACTCTCAAGTCCAACAGTATGCCAAAATCCTTGGCGTAATTAGCTCTACCAAAATTCTTGGCTGTTAAGTCTCAGAATTGAACACATCCACAGCTTTTGTTTGAGTACTATTGATCTTCTCAGGGCGCAGGGTTAAAAAATCTTTTTTTATAATGTGCAAAATGTTAATGAGGGGATCATCTTAAAGGGGTCTGTCCTTGGAACAGATATGATACTTAATTTGCTAAAAAAGGAGTTTGGCCTCAGGAAAAGGCACTTTAATAATCAATAACATATTTGTGAATATGATATTCATTTGTCATTAGTTCTAAAACAGCAGTAAGTTTCTTTATTAATCAGAGGACCATGGGACTTTTGAAAGTAAGTCATGTTTCCAGCTCCAGTTTTGAAGTTGGTCTCTAGGTAGATTTCTGAAATTACACTCTTCTATGTGACTTCCAGTACATTGATATTTACTTAATATATTCCAGGTCTGGGAGGGGGAAAAAAATCAAACCTTGGTGGATGTTTGTTCTGGTTTGAAGTTAATTGAGTGTTATTTCAAGTCATTCTTGTAGCATGGAAGATTAAGGTTGTCAAATAGAGTTCAAATTGCAAAAAGGTTTGATGAGGAGAAATAAATTTTGGACATGTATCTATTATGGAGTAGAAAATGGGGATAGTGCTATATGATCCAGCTGTTTCAGCAACCCAGCACTGTCAGATACAGTAGTCTGAACTCAAGAAATTCTGCAGTTGCTTGATATCCAGAGTAACACAAAATGCTGGAGGAAGACAGCAACATATGTGAAGCTTCTGTTAGTTCTGATTGACCATGGATGTTGTGTCCTAGCTGTCATATGCAAGTCAGTGCAGTGTGATATGGAGAGCAAGTTGCTGCCCATGTAGCAGACTCCCACTTTTCACGCAGCTGATGAATCCAAAGGAACGGCAGAGTCGGAGGCTGAGGCAACATTGATAGAAAGGAATGATGAGTCGACATTTTGGGCCAACCCTTCATCAAGACTCGGTATTCAGATGTTCTGAATACTCTTCCCTGTGCAAGGTTTTGCTGTTTAATCAGACAAGTTTATGATTCTGCTTTTCTCCCACAATTACCTGTCTACATCACAAGATTTGTTTTACCTTGAACAGAAACTTGTTAAATATTTTATTGCTACTCTGTATCGACAGCATTCCCTTTCCATCATGACCTTGAGCAGTTCGACTAGTTAACTACATTGTTCCACTAATCTTGACAAGACTGTGATCATCTAATTGCTCATTCACTGATGGATTTTAACTTGCTCGCCAAAACTAGTGTTAAGCCAATAGCTCTGTGAATACCTGATTTCTCCTTTCAGTCTTTCCTTGTAGTAATCTTTCTGATCTGAAGGTGCAGTTTTTAATTCTATGGAATTTTGTGAAAAATGATTATTAACACTCTAACTTTCCCATTTTCTAAGATTCATTTAGTACATTCTATTAATGTACTAAATACCCTCCCCACTATTGAGCACATCTACATGTAGTGTTGTCACAGGAAAGCAGCATCCATCATCAGGGAACCCCCATTACCCAGGCCACACTCTCTTCTCACTGCTGCTATCAGGAAGAAGCTACAGGAACCTCAGGATACACACCACCAACCAGGTTCAGGAACAGTTAATATCCCTTAACCAACAGGCTCTTAAACCAAAGGGGATAAGTTCACTCGCACCATCATTCAAATGGTCCAACAACACTTTCAAGGACTCCATCTCGTGTTCTCTATATTTTATTGTTTATTTATTATTTCTTTTTTGTAATTGCAGTTTGTCTTTTGCACACTGGTTGTAAGTCCAAGGTGGTGATTCTGTTATGGTTATTAATCTATTATAGATTTGTTGAGTATGCCCACAAGAATGAATCTGAGTTGTATGTGTTTATATATGTAGGTGTGTAGTAGGGGGTGCAACAAAGATCAGAGTTTGGTCTTAGGCTGTTTATAGCCTGGTCATTAGTTTGAAGGAATTTCTATTCTCAATAATAAAATTGGATTCATGATAAAACTGTGTGGGAAAGTGCGGAGGACACGATTGTAATGGCATGTCGATGGTGGGCAGATGGAGTGTCATATGTAAAAATGAAGTTATTCACTGTGGTCAGAAATACATTATTTTTAAAATGAAGAGAAATTATAAAATGCTCAGAGAGACTTGGGTATGCTTGTATGAATCAGAAAGCTGTTATGTGGTTTTGCCAGCAGTACCTTCATAGGCTAAATTTGAGTCAGGAAGTCTTGATGTAGTGCTAGGGCCTTCAAGGAGACAACACAAGAAATTCAGGCTTTGTATTCAAAATATACTGACGCCACTCTTAGAATGGAGCACTCATCCTCCTGAGGAAGAATTGGATAGCAAGGGCCTATATCCTCTGTTGTGAAGCATGATAAATTACCTTACTGAAACACAAGATTCTGAACGATTTTGAATAGGTGTATGTGGGAAAAGTAGTTTCCATTGGCAGTAGAGTCTAGAACTGGGGCTACAGTTTCAGGATAGTAGGTTGAATATTCAGCATTGAAGTTCTGAAGAGCTTTATGCAAATTGAGTGTTTAAAGTTGTCTTTGTGGTTATTAAGCAATATTTAAGGCTGATGTTGATGACATTTATGGAATCTAGGGGAAAGATGTGTTGGGTGGAAAACCAGTAGATAGTAGAGCTGACTCACCACAGAGTCACAGATTTGGATTCAGTTCTGACTACAAGTGCTGTCTGTGCAGAGTTTGCACATTTTTCCCGTGACAATACATGTTACTTCTGGGTACTCTGCTTTCTTCTCGTATCTTCAGGCTGAGGGTTATAGATTAATTGGTCACTGTAAGTGGCTCAAGTGTGTAATTAGTGCAGGTCATTGAATCTCAGGAAGTTGGTGAGAAATCAGAGGATTTTAAAAAGAGAATTAATGTAAATGGGTGGTTGACGGTCAGCACAAGCTCAATGTACCCAAGGTCCATTTCCGTGCTCTCCTTGTGACTTCATGGGACTTGTCAGGAAAGTGGATGAGCCTGAAGATCTGTATTGATCTGATGAATGGAGTAGGCAGCTTGGCAGCTACTTTCTTTCCAGTCTGTTGTATTTCCACATCTTGCACTTGTATGTGCTTTCTCATTTGGCCGAATGCTGCTTCATCTCATTGTGTTTGCTTAATATTAAATGGAACTTTTACTTCAAGTAAAGACAAAATACTGAATTTATCCAGTTTTCATACTCAATGCATCAAGTGCTTTACAGCCAATTCAATAGCTGTGAAGCGTAGAACTTTTTCAGAGTCGTACTGAAATATTCTGTGTTTCAGTTTTCGGTCCTTGACCTTCAGTGGGGGTATCGCAAAGCTGAAATGAGAAGTATATGCTTGTTTGTACGAACCAGGTACTTTCCACAGTTTGTAGATTTAGTCATGAGAAGCTTTGTCTAATTTCCATGTCATACATGTTTTATCCCCTTGCTGCTCTTGCACAAAGTGAAATCCAAGACTTGACTCTTTCATTTTGAACCGAATAATTGGATTATTTTACGTTGAGCTAACCTTACTGGTGGGGTCAATTGTAAGTAAAAAATCTAAAATCATTCTACAGGAGATAACTGTTCATTTATTGCTGCTGCTTTCTATTTATAGCAAACAACAGATGGCATTGTTTAATTCATGGTGTATGTTTGTGGTAATTTTCTTTTGCTTTCCAACATTGTAGTTTAAGGTGCCGACTGGATGAAATGAAATGATGGGGTTGTTGGAAGGAAAAGTTGAAAACATTGTGCTTTAAGTAACGCCTGTGAACATGACAGACTGCCTGACTTTCAGCTGATGGCTGAATTTCCTTGATTGGATGTGGATAATGTTAACAATATCCACATCCTTGGTTACTTTATGAAGGTGGTGCAGAACTGGTTCAGTCCAGAGTTGTTGTATGACATTCCCCGCAGGGTGTTTACGCAATTTCAAACACCTATTTGATCATGTTCAAAGCATGTTGTTCAAGCAAGATGGTATATTATTTGGGATGTTGTCCCTGTGATATGCTAATATCACAGAAGATGTGTGTCTGTAGCAAGAATGCAGTTGCATCCTGACCTGGGTAAAGTTAATGATCAAATAGACTGTTTTTCTCAGGTTTTAACTGCACTTATTTTGTAATCATTTTCCATGTATGAAAATTTTAGATAATTGAGGACTACACCTGCTCCTGGGAAATTTTGTTTCCTTCCTTAGCCCCTCTTAATTTTGCCAAGGATTCATTACTCTAAAGTTGTTTGTGAGGACTTTACTTTTTCATGTATTCAAACTACTAGGTTAGTACTTTCTTGCCTTGTTTGCTGTGTGACTTGTGATTTGGAAGCTTGGAGTACTTTTCTCTTCAGAGTCGGAAAGAATAACTGCGCACAGTATTTTTTAAAAAAAAATACACTAAACCCTTTGTAATTTACTTCATTTAATGGTGCTCATTTGGTCCGCACAAGTCCCCAAGCAACACGCACAATCTTCAAGGAACTCAGCAGGCCAGACAGCATCTGTAGAAATGAATAGACAGTCATTTCAGTCCCCAAGGTTTATTCTGTTTTCAAATTTTGCCTTCCAGCTTTCTTTTTGTGGTCATTAATGTTACATCCTGATAGGAAAGTGTCATCATACTGTCCTTCAGACTGTTTGGTTTCTTTCCATCTTTTATTGGTGTCTTCCCTGTTATATGAGCAATGCCTCTTTGGTTATTTTTATCTATCTTTGTAAGCTAATCTTTATCCTTATCTACTTCTATATATTTAGATTTTTATTATCTCTTAATATAACAGACTTTCACAGTAAACATTAATCTCAAGTATATGTTTAACAAATACTTTATGAACAAAACTCCTAGAGTTGTATATTTAGCTGGAAAATGTAAATTTTACTCTTCACATATACCTGATGTCTATAAAAATATAGGTATTGTAAATGAATAATTGATTTGAGGGTTTGTGTTCATTTGAACTCTGAAGAAGGTGCCAAGGTTGTATATTTTGTGGTTATTACAGATGTGGATACTCATTCTCATTTTTAAAATACTTTATTTTGCAGCTAATTTGACATTTTTTGTAAAGTGTTCACTATCATGTTGAAGCTAAAGTGAGCACGTTAAGGTTTTTAAAAAGGCTCAATACAGAAAAAGTTGCGCTAAATGATCTTTTTTCTGGACTTGAGAATGTTAGATGCAGCATTGTGAAAATAGCAATTTCAATTTTCTTATGATCCTGAACCTCAGTGTGGTGAACAGTGAAACTAATTCCAAGCAATTGCGATGGGATATAGGCTAGCAAAAAGGGCAGTCAATGGCAGATGGTATTTAACAGTGTGAGGTGAAATATTTTAGCAGCGAATAGATGGCAGCCTTATGGCTGCAGCAACCCAAGTTAAATTTTCACCTTCAGTGCTGTCCCTATACTTCACACTTTTCTCCCTATGACCATGTAGCTTTGTTCTGGGTTCTGTGTTTGCCTTACATATCACAAAGATCATTGGTCACTGTAAAGTGTCACTAATGTACAAGAAAGAATTTGGGAATGTTGATAGGAATAAGGGGAGAATTAAAAAAAATAAGATTACTATAAATGGATACTTAAGGTCATCATGAATGTGAGATGTAGAACCAGTTTCTGTACTGTAGGCAACCCTAGCTCTAAGAAGGGACGAAGAAAGGTAATATTGACATGGTATAATTTTAAGTTGTGAATTAATAGATGGTCTGGGTGTTCATGTGCTTGATTCTCAATGTTGCAGGGAATTTTCACTAGTTAGTCAAATAATATGGGTCTTGGGGTCCATTGATGAAAGTGCTGTAATCAAAAATAGAAGTAAAAGGAAGCACTTAGTGAATCACCAGTTAGGCCATAACCAGAGAATTGCATCCAGCTCTGGTTGATCACAACCAGAGTTGTCAACTGCCCGAGCAAGGAACTGGACCTGCTGCAATTTGCCTGTCAGCACAACAGGTCTACAGCAGATGTAATCGTACTTGCTTTCCACTCAGTCATGGATTGCCTGGAGCATAAAAATACAGGTTGAGTACCCCTTATCCAAAATTCTAAAATCTGGAATACCCTGAAATCTGAATTTTTTTTTAGTGCTGCCAAGCTGTCACAAATGGAAAATTCCACAAGGTGCTGGGAGGGTTCCCAGGCGATGCACAGGTACACCAGTCAATTCTGAGAAGAGACCTTGCGTATGTAATGAAAAATGGAAAAACAATGCATAAAGCGAAAAATGAAGATCTCGATTGTGTATTGAAAAAGTGGATTAATTAGTGTTAGTGAACATCATGAAACAAGAAAATATCTAATATAACGAGCAAAAAAAAGGTAATTGTGAATATCAGCAGGCTGGTTGCATAAATTTAAGAAAAGGCATGGCATAAAATTAAGATTTATGTAACGATAGTGCAGCGTAGGCCATTCCAGCCCTTCGAGTCACGCCACTCTAGCAACCCCACAGCCCAATTGATCCTAGTCGAATCGTGGGAAATTTACAATGACCGGGTAATCTACCTGGTACACCTTTGGAATGTGGGAGGAAACTGGAGCACCTGCATTCCATGGGAGGGAAGTACAGAACGGCACAAATTGATCTGTGGAATAGCGCAAGCTGTAATAGTGTTGCGTTAACTGCTGCACTATCGTGGTAGTGATAAAACATCTGACCATAAAGCAGCAGAGACATTCATTGAGTTTGCCAAGATCGTCACTGATGAAAGTCTAACATGCTGAATAACTGCATCAGTACATGTATGTGATGAACAAGTGTAAGAAAAACACTGCTTACCAGCAGCATATAAATTTAAGTGTCTGAAATTATGATGATCTCAAGCTATCCCATTATATATTCCAAAATCCAAAAAAAATCTCAAATCTGAAACACTTCTGGTTCCAAACCTTTTGGATAAGTAGTCCTCAACATGTACCTACATTAGGCTGCTATTTATTGATTACCACTCAGCATTCAACACTATTATACCCTCAGTTCTAATCAACAAGTTCCAAAACCTGGGCTTTTATGCCTCCTTCTGTAACTGGATCCTAACTTCTTCATTGGGAGACCACAGTCAGTGCGGATCGGAAATAACATCTCCACCTCATTGACAGTCAACACTGGTGCACCTCAAGGATGTATGTTTAGCCCACTACTCTCCTCTCTACACCATGACTATGTGGCTAGTCTCAGCTCAAATACCATCTATAAATTTGCTAATGACACAACTATTGACAAAATTTCAGATGATGACAAGGCGTACAGGAGTGAAATAGGTCAGCTGGTTGAGTGGTACACATTCTTGCACTCAGTGTCAATAAGACCAAGGAATTCATTGTGGACGTCAGGAAGGGAACTCAAGGGAATATGCACCAATCCTCATCAAGGGAATAGCGGTGGAAAGATTGAGCAATTTCAAGTTCCTGAGTGCCAATATATGAAGATCTATCCTGAGCCCAGTATATTGATGCAGTTACAAAGAAAGCATGACAGCAGCTATATTTCATAAGGAGCTTGAGGAGACTTTATATGTGACCAGATACTTCTACAGTTGTATCATGGAGAACTTTCTAACTGATTGCATCACCGTCAGCTAAGGAGGCCACTACATGGGATTGGAAAAAGCTACAGCAAGTTTTAAACTTAGCTAGCTCCATCAAGGGCACTAGCATCCCCAGGATTAAGGACCTCTTCAAAAGGCAATGTCTCCAAAAGTGTCATTCATCCTTAAGGATCCCCATCAAGCAGGACATGCCCTCTTTTCATTGCTACCATCAAGGAGGAGGTACACGAGCTTGAAGGCACATACTCAATAATTCGTGAACAGCTTTTTCAACTCTGCCATCAGATTTCTGAATGGTCAGTAAACCCATGTACAAGTTTCCTCCGCTATCCAAAAGTAGAGTGTTCCTATGAAACCTTTTGTAAGCCGAAATGGCGTAAAGCGACAAAGCAATTACCATTTATTTTATGGAAACATTTTTAGTATTCCCAGACCCAAAGAATAACCTACCAAATCATACCAAATAGCACATTAAAACCTAAAATAACACTAACATATAGTAAAATCAGGAATGATATGATAAATACACAGCCTATATAAAGTAGAAATAATGTATGTGCAGAATAGTTTCACTTACCAGAATCGGGAAGATTTAGCCAAAATCGATATTTAGAGAAAAATCGGCACGTACACGCATGCGCACACATCTACCCGTACAAGGCTTCACGGTCATGGTAGTCTTTCTCGGGGTAAAGACAAGTTTAAAGCAGGCACCTTTTTTAGTAAAAGCGAAAATCCTCTTCGGATTTCTTTCGGTTAGCGAAAACAGGTACTTATGTAGGTCTTTCGTAAAAGTGAAGTGGCGTAAAGCAAACTTTCGTAAAGTGGGGGACACCTGTTTACTATTTTTTCTTAGCTCTCTTTTTGCACTAATTTAATTTTTTATATATTTCTCGTAGTTTTATATTTTTTCATATTGCAGTATGCTGCTGCCACAAAACACGACATATGCTAGTAATATTAAAACTGATTCTGGTCACCATATTGCCTAAAGTTTATTTAGGATATCTAGGTATGTTTTGGGCACAATAATGTTGAGAGTAAATTTGACAGAGGTTATAAGATTATTACATTTTTAGGTAATGCAGACAAACAAAAATGGTACAAGAATTAGGATTTATTTATGTAAGGCTTTGCGGTCTAAGAGCTCTTATGCAGAGAGTGATAGAGACCTGAAACTCCCTGGTAATGGAAGCAGAAATGATTAATGGTTTCAAAAGAATTAGAGACAGACAAATGGAGTAAATGTGCAGATTTACATGGATGGACAGAAAATAGAACTGACTCCTTGCTCTGCAGAGATGTAGAGAACAAGCTAAATTAGCAAGCACCTTTTCTGTAATGACTTGCTTCTTGTACAGTTACTGTATCTTGCTAAGTTGCCTACAGTCTGAACAGTCAAGTCGACCAGTGATAGGGTGGGGGGCAGCGGTGGAGTGGGAGAGAAAAGGAGCAAGATAATTTGCATGTTGTTTCTTCCAGCAGGAGATGTTCATTCATGTTTCCAGTTGTGACTGTCAAGCATCAAATGATGAAGCATAGTAACATAGTGGTAATGGTACTGGATTAATAATATAGAACCCTCAGTTGAAACCAGAAATGTGATAGATACTTCATTGATCCCATAGGAAATTATAGTTTCACAGTAGCATTACAAATGGACAGATATACAAATATACAAATACTAGAAGAGAAATAAGAAAGAATAAAAATTACCACGAGCAGTCTTAACAGAAAGGGTCATCACTTCCCTGGCTATAGGTTGACTCATTATTAGAGCCTAATGGCCGAGGGTAAGAATAACCACATATATCTATCTTTGGAACAGCACAGTTGCTTTAGTCTGTTACTAAAAGTGCTTCTCTGTTCAGTCAAGGTGGCATGCAGAGGGTGTGAAACATTGTCCAGAATTGCTAGGATTTTCATAGGGTCCTTTGTTCTACCATAGCCTTCACTGTGTCCAGTTTGACTCCTATAACAGAGCCAGCCTTTCTATTCAATTTAAGTCTGTTAGCATCACCTGTGTTGGTGCCATTGCCCCAGCAGATCACTGCATAGAAGATTATACTGGCAACCACAGACTGATAGAACATGTGAAGGAGAGCCCTACATACTCCACAGGACCTTAGTCTCCTCAGGAAGTAGAGGAGATTCTAGCCCTTGTCCACAGCCTCTGTTGGTGTTCCACTCAAGTCTGTCATCCAGGTGCACCCTCAGGTACATGTAGGTCTTCACCACATCCATGTCCTCACCATTAGTAGTAACATGGAGTAGTGCAGGCTTAATCTTACTAAAGTCCATCACTATCTCCTTTGTCAAATGATGCAAGCTGAATCATCTGCAGCTCCACATCAGAAAGACAAAGTGCTCCACCAGGGCCCTGTATTCATTCTCCTGTCTGCCGTTTATACACCCACCTGTTGCTGTGTCATCAGAGAATTTGTGCAGATGACATGACTCAGTGTTGTATCAAATGTCCAAGGTATACAGGGTAAACAGGAAGGGAGCCAATACAGTCCCCTGTGGGACCCCAGGGCTGCTTATAGCCATGTCTGACACACAGCTCAGAAGCCACACAAATTGTGGTCTGCTAGTCCATTGTCCAGCATACAATGAAAGTGCCATTGTGTGCCATGCAGGTAACTGAGCTTGTTGTAAATGATCTACAAGTTCAAATCTTTGCCTCTGATCTTAAGAAAATATTTATGAGATGGGAACTGAACTTCCCACAACCAATGACCCTAAAAGGGAGTAAATAAGCCAGTGCATGCACCACTTGCAGCTTTCTGGTATTGATACCGTCACTACATTAGGTAGGAAGATCTAGAAATTGTGCCAGTGATGACTAAGGAGTTGTGATATATTTCAGTTGGATTAGCCTGTGCCTTGGAAAAGAAAGTTCTGTTAATTCAGTTTAAATGGTAACAAGTAAGCCACCAATTTTAATTATTTAATTCTCTACCCAGTGCTATTATCTGCTTTTTGTCTCCTAGCCTATTCCAAAGATGCCCAGTGTAAGTTTGTGGGACAGCATTTCATTTTCTGCACCCCTCAAAACTATGTTACGTTCAACTGTTTCAGGAAACTTCCAGCTTGTAATAGAACAGGCTAGTTGTGAAGTAAAATCATCCACCTTTGGGTTAATTTTTTCTTTGTCTCTCCATAGTTACTGCATGGTCTGGGTATTCCAACGTTCTTTTGTTTCATCTTTCTGGCAACTCATCTTCGTTCCCATTTCCAATTTACTTGTTTTCTCAATGCCTTGTTTAGATGGCATCAAGGTAATTGCAATTACCCAGACAACCTTGGTCTTCACCTAACTGCAGACATTACCCTTGTTTTCTTCACTCCTTCAACTTAAAGCATGCTTGTTTTGTTTTTCATTTCTGACCAAGGCTAGTTGACTATAAACATTAATTCTATTTCTAGCTCTACTGATGTTGCATGAGTTAGTGAGCATTTCTTGTCTTTTTTTGGTATGATCTTGGTCATTGGGGAACAAAATTTGTCATCTTATTATGACCTGGCCTATGCGTAACACCAAACATTAATTTATCTGTCTAGTAATTGTCCTCGGAAATGTCATTCAGTTCAAGGATTATTGGATTGCCACAAATGCTGGTGCTCCTAACAACTCCCACACCTTATGAGCAATTAAAATTGAGGTGTCCCATGAGAGTTGCATAAATGCTTTCTTGAGGAGAAACTGTTTTGTGTTCTATCATAGAAGCATAAAAATAGGATTAAATAATAGGAATTTGAGTAGCAAATTTGGCCCTTCTCACCTGCTGCACCTTGCAATAGGCTCATCACTGATCATCCTCAGTAGCCTGATCCTGTTTTCTTCCCTTATCCTGTGATCTCTTAACATTTAAGAAAGAATAAAATAGCATATCTTCCCCTTTATTGGATATATTTAATGATCTGGCCTCTAGGGACAAAATGCTGACATGGAAATAAAATCAACATAAAACTGTGAGCTTGCAAAGTTTTGCTGGTTGTGAGTGTATCTGAGGATCAATCTTCATTACATTTCTGAGAGGTTATTTTGTTCTATGAGGCTGTGTTTTGCCAACATTTTCTGATTTAATTTCAGATCTTGTCTCAGGATTTCTGTCTGCCAATCTTCAAGATATTCTCGTCTACTTTTGCCTGGGAAAACTCATTTTACCTTTTTTTTTCTAAAAGTCTTCAATGTCCTTAATACTGTTGTCTAGAACTTGCTTTTTACATCATAGTGATCGTCTTTTAAGTGGGCTATTTTTGCTGAGAATATATTCCTGTTTGCTCATCACTTTTCATGATTGTTTCTTGGCCTGATTCTTCTATGCACAGACATTGTCTATTAATCAAGAATTTAACTCATTACTTTTTAAAGATTTTAATGGCTTCATCAGGTCAATTCAATCTGCTGTGATTTTTCTCATACCATGAAGGCTTTCCACAGAGAAACAAAGCCTTTTGGCCCAACACAATGCTGACCATTTGTCCATCTACATTAATGCCATTTGCCTGCATTAAGTCTATATCCTTTTGAATCTTGGCTTTTTAAAGTGCCCACCTAGGTGCCTCTTAAATGTAATGGTAATATTTAATTCTACCTCCTCTGGCAGTATTTTGCAAATATCAACATTGCTCCATGTACAAAAAGATTTTCTCTCATTCCATTTAAAACTCTATCTTCCTCAAATCTATGATCCCTTGGTTTTTAGTACCACTACTTTTGTGGGTGGCAGGGTGGAAGGTATGTCTCTTCCATTGGAAGCAAGTGGTCAACGGTTGGATGAGCAGCTGGTGCATATCATAAGTCCTGATCAATACCTCTGAAGGGTATTGATAACGGCTGGGATTGCCTGTCTTGTAATATCACTGCCTGATGATAAAACACTTCTGTCGAAAATTTTGCCAAGTTCAATCATGGTCATGGAAATATAGAAACATAAGAAAACCTACAGCACAATACAGGCCCTTCGGCCCACAATGCTGTGCCGAACATCTAAGTACTTTAGAAATTACCTAGGGTTACCCATAGCCCTCTATTTTTCTAAGCTCCATGTACCTATCCAGGAGTCTCTTAAAATACCCTGTCATATCCACCTCCACCACTGTCGTTGGCAACCCATTCCATGCACTCACCACTCTGTTTTTTTTTTAAAAAATAATTACCCCTGACATTACCTCTGAGCCTACTTCCAAGCACCTTAAAACTGTGCCCTCTTGGTTAGCCATTTCAGCCCTGGGGAAAAAGCCTCTGACTATCAACATGATCAATGCCTCTCATCATCTTATTCACCTCTATCAGGTCACCCACCTTTCATCCTCCATTGCTTCAAGGAGAAAAGGCCGAGTTTGCTGAACCTATTCTCATAAGGCATGTTCCCCAATCCAGGCAACATCCTTGTAAATTTCCTGTGCACCGTTTCTATAGTTTCCACATCCTCCTTGTAGTGAGGTAATCAGAACTGAGCACAGTACTCCAAAGTGGAGTCTGACCAGGGTCCTGTATAGCTGTAACATTATCTCTCGGCTCATAAATTCAATCCCATGGTTGATGAAGGCCAATGCTTCATATGCCTCCTTAACCACAGAGTAAATCTGCGCAGCACCTTTGAGTGTCCTATGGACTCGGACCCCAAGATCCCTCTGATCCACCACACTGCCAAGAGTCTTACCATTAATACTATATTCTGCATCATATTTGACCTACCAAATATTGGAACCACCTCACTTATTGGGATTGAACTCAATCTGCCATGCTCAGCCCAGTTTTGCATCCTATTGATGTCCCGCTGTAACCTCTGACAGCCCTCCATACTATCCACAACACCCTCAACCTTTGTGTCATCAGAAAATTTACTAACCCATCCCTCCAGTTCCTCATCCAGATTATTTATAAAAATCATGGAGAAGGGGTCCCAGAACAGATCCCTGAGGCACACCACTGGTCACCGACCTCCATGCAGAATATGAGCCACCTACAACGACTCTTTGCCTTCGGTGGGCTAGCTAATTCTGGATTCACAAAGCAATATCCCCTTGGATCCCATGCCTCCTTACTTTCTCAATAAGCCTTGCATAGGGTACCTTATCAAATGCCTTGCTGAAATCCATTTACACTACATCTACTGCTCTATCTTCATCAATATGTTTAGTCACATCCTCAAAGTTCAATCAGGCTCGTAAGGCACCACCCGCCTTTGACAAAGCCATGCTGACTATTCTTAATCATATTATGCCTCTCCAAATGTTCATAAATCCTGCCTCTCAGGATCTTCTCCATCAACTTACCAACTACTGAAGTAAGACTTAATGGTCTATAATTTCCTTGGCTATCTCTGCTCCCTTTCTTGAATAAGGGAACAACAACTGTAACCCTCCAATCCTCCGGAATCTCTCCTGTCCCCATTGATGATCACCCATGTTATATGACTTTGCACATGATGAACATAAGAACAAGATTCTGATTGTCTCTGTCATAGTTTAGTTGGGAATGTTCTCACTGCTGAGGCAGATTATGGGTTCAACTCTCGCTCTAGATACCTAGAGGTTACACAGCATGGGATTAGATGATTTGGCCTAATCTCTTCACTGATCAGTGCACACCCACTCATTAATCCTATCTTCTAACACTTAGCCCATAGCCTTCAGTGCCCAGGTGATTTAACAGCTCATCCAGACACTCCTGAATGATATTGCTTTGCTTCTACTATGCTTTCAGTGTATCCTCGGAATGTATTCAGGTATTTGCCACTTTGGGTAAAATCAAAGGTACCCCTCTGATTACTTCTGAATCTTTTTGCTCCTTGCCGTAATCTACTTTAATCTTGTAAACCTCTAAAGGGAAAGGATTCCTGCAGACTACCTTCATAATTTTAGATGTTTCAATCATGTCATTAACTTTCTCTGCTCCAGAGAAAACAGATCTCGCCTCTCCATTCCCTTCTCTGAACTAAAACACCTCATCCCAGACAGTATCTTGATGGATCTCTTCCACAGTCTTCTGTGCTAAACCACCTTTCTTGTGATAACCAAGCCTACATGCTGTATTTTAGTTGAAGCCTGAGCAGTGTTTTATAAAGTCAGTGCGTACCCTCCCTGTTCTTGTATCCATTGCACTGCCAGCATCCCATGTGCTGCCTTAGTCATGTTATCCACCTGTGCTGCCACTTTTAAAGATGTCGGGGCTTGCGCACCAACGTCCTGCTGTTCCTCAGTACATCTGTAGAACATGATCATTCGTGTTGTCACAAATGCATCACCTCACATTTAAAAATAAAACTGTGGTCTGTTGCATCAATGCAGCTCTGAACATGCCATTGTTCAGCTGAGAGGTTAAAGCAAGTCCCCATCTGTCACCTCATGTAAAGACCTGAAGCCATGGTTTCAAAAATTGGAAAAATGAGGGAAAAACTTGTTCATACAGATCAGGTTTTGCACAGGTGCAGTGTGATAGTACATTGTAAAACAATAACAATGCAGAATAAAGTGTTATAGGTTGAGAAAAAGTACAGTGGAGGAAGACATGAAGGTTTAACATCATAATGAGGTAGATTGAGGTCAAGAGTCCACCTTATCGTAGTAAGGAACCGTTCAGTATTCTTAAGAGTGGGATAGAAGCTATCCTTGAGCCTGGTAGGTGTGTGTTCAGGCTTTTGTATCTTCTGTGTAATGATAAAGGGAGAAGAGTAAATGTCTAGGGTGGGTGGTATTTTTGGTAGTTCTTGCTGCTTTACCAAGGCACCGAGAAGTGTAAGCTGGTTTGTGAAATGCTGAGCTTTGTCCACAATTGTCTGCAGTTTCTTGAATTGAATTGATTGATCTTTATTGTCATTATACATGGGTACAATGAAACTGTTTAGCTTCCTCTCAGGCAATCAAGCAAAGCAGTAGATAAAAACAAGGCAGTAATAGAAAAACGGTATTAATTAGATAAGTAGCTGAAAATAAGTTGCAGCAGCACCAGAATATCACAGTAATGCACAAAGTGCCGTTAGTGCAAGAATTTGAGTCCTTGTGTGTGCTCACAGTTTCAGTCATTGTTCTGTGGGAGTGGTGTGATGGAGGCCACAGCTCTGGAGTAGAAGCAGTTCTTCAGTCTATTTGTTCTGGCTTTTAGTGTCCTGAACCTTTTGCTGGATGGCAGCGGGTCAAACAGGGAGTGGCCGGGGTGTGTGGTGTCTCTGGTTATGCTGATTGCTTTCCTCCTGAGTCTGCTGGAATAGATGGTGTCCAGTCCTGGGAACTCCATCCTGACAATTTGCTGGGCCGCCTTCACCACGCGATGCAGGTCTTGTCGCTCAGCGGCTGTGCAGCTGGCATATCACACTGTGGCGCTGCTGGTCAGGATGGTTTCAATTGTGCTTCTGTAGAAGTTGAGCAGCAGCTTTTGTGGGAGTTTGGCCTGTTTCAGCTTTCTGAGGAAAAAGAGTCTTCGTTGTGCCTTTTTTTTTTACAAGCAGCGAGATGTTGGTGGTCCATGTCAGCTGTTTTGACAACATAACTCCAAGGAACTTCAGGTTTTCCACACTTTCCACTGCCTCTCCATGTATATGGAGGGGGGTGTGTACTCTGTCCTTCGATCTCCTGAAGTCAATGATCATCTCTGTTGTTTTAGAAGTGTTAAGGACCAGGTCGTTGTCCTTACACCACTTGCTGTTATGGGTAGAGCAATTGCCATACCAACCCATGATCATCTGATAGGATGCCTTTAATGGTAAATTGATTAAAAATTGGTAAGGATCAAAGCAGACCTACCAAATTAAAAGGAATAGATAGAGTGGATAGCAGGTGCCTCTTCCCCAGGGCACCACTGCTCAATACAAGAGGACATGGCTTTAAGGTAAGGGGTGGAAAGTTCAAGGGGGATATTAGAGGAAGGTTTTTTACTCAGAGTGGTTGGTGCGTGGAATGCACTTCCTGAGTCAGTGGTGGAGGCAGATACACTAGTGAAGTTTAAGAGACTACTAGACAGGTATATGGAGGAATTTAAGGTTGGGGGTTATATAGGAGGCAGGGTTTAAGGGTCGGCACAACATTGTGGGCCGAAGGGCCTGTACTGTGCTTTATTGTTCTATGTTCATTTCATTCTTAAGGAAGTAGAAGCACTGGTGAGCTGCCTTTGCCATGATGTCAACATGGTTAGATGACGACCGATAATTGGTGATGTTAACTCTTAGGAACTTGAAACTCTGATTCCTCTTGACCTCAGCACCATTGATAGAAACAGGAACACGTGCGCTGTCCCCTTCTTAAAGTTAAAGAGCACCTGTCTTTTTGTTGTCATTGAGGTAAAGATGGATGTCATGTCACTATTTCCTTCACCGAATCATACTGGCTTGAGATACAGCCCCCACTGAGGTGGTATCACCTGTAAGCTTGTAGTTAGAGCAAAATCTGGCTATGTAGTTGTGAGTCATAAGGCACAAAGTAAGGACTGAGGATGTAACCTTGTGGCGCACTAGTGTTTAGAATAATCGTGGTGGAGGTGGTGCTGCCTATTCTTACTGATTGTGGCCTGTTGATCAGGACACCAAGCAACCAGTTGCAAAAGGAGGTGTTGAGTCCCTGATCTAGGAGCTTGGAGATTAATTTTCTTGAAATTATGATATTGAAGGCAGAGCTGTAGTCAATAAATTGTAGTCAGTATAGGTGACTTCACTGTCCAGATGCCCCAGAGGGTAGGGCCAGGGAAGTGACATCTGTCATAGGTCTGTGTTAGCGGTAGGCGAATTGCAGTGGGTTGAGATTATCTGGAGTTCAGGCATGCCATGAACAGCCTCTTGAAAGCCTTCATGACGGTGGATGCAGGAGCCACCGGGTAGTAGTCATTAGGGCACATAACCTCGCTTTTGTTCGGTAGTGGGAACTTCAAGATTGAAGCAGATGTTAAGAATGGTTGCAAGTACCCTCACCAGTTGATCTAAACAGGATTTAAGGACATGGCCAGGGGCACCATTGGGGCCAGATGCTTTCTGTGTGTTCACTTTCTGGGAGACTGATCTTATGTTGCAATAGTGACTCTGAGTGTAGGTGTACTGGAAGTTGTTGGAGTGGGTGGTAACATTCCATTCCCTTCTGTTCAAAGCATGCATAGAATGGATTAAACTCATCAAGAAGGGATGTGCAGTTGTCAGCAGTGCTGCCTGATTGTTTTTAGAGTTAGTACTAATCCCACAAATCATGTTGTTAAATCTATGAATATGGTATTACTGTTTGTGGGAATTGCATAAATTGGCTGCCATTTCCTACAGTTCAGTACTTAGACAGTAAATCCTTTGGCATATCATGAGGTTGTAAACGGTGCTATAATAAGACAGATCTTCACGTGTACTTCAGATATACTTGAGAGGTCATTTATAGTCTGCAGTGATTGCCCAGTGTGTTTTTGTCCCATGTGACCTAAAGGTTAAGTATTAATCACTTCTCTCTGAAACACCCATTGTTTCTCAAGACTCCTACTCCTATCTACACCAGGTGCAACAGAGTAGCCAGTTAACACCTGTAGAATATGAAGGAAAGTGTGGTTGCAGGGAGGGCATGCACATTCCACACAGCTTGAGAGGTCAGGATTGAACTTGGGTCCCTGGGCTGTGTAGCAGCAGCTCTAACTGGAGTGCTACTGTGTGCATGTATGTGAGCTAAAGTATTCCTACATGTCATACGCAAGAGAAATAGTCACAATTTACTTGATGGCATTGAATTAAGATGTATATAACTCTACTTGAGTCTGGTCAAATTACAAGCCACTGAGTCAGAAGCTCGTTATGATGGCCTCAAGTTTTTACATTTGGGTCACTAGTACAACCGGCTTGATAAAATACCAACATATTTTCAGTAGGACTGGTCTGGTATCATTTTACTGACTATTTTAAGTGGCAGGAGAATCTCTTTGCATCTGATTGGGAGTGTATTTTTGATTTGATCTAGTGCCAGTGGTCTCCTTCCGTTCATTTGCCAGTAGCTTCATATTTTTTCAGCACTGTTTGCTGCTGTTAGATTTGTTGCCATGGATCACATAGATACTTGAGCCAAAAACACAGTGCTACAAGAACTCAACGCCTGTGGAGGGAAAAGGTGTAAGATGCTGTTTGGTTTTGAAACCCTGCATCGTGACTAAGAGGGAAGAGGAAAAAAATGCCAGTGTATAGCAGTATGGAAAGGGGTTTGGGATAAAGGCTGTGGTAGGTGATGGAACAATTTGAGGAGGCAGAGGTATTTGAGTGTATTGGTGAGCTTATGTGGGAAGAGAACCCCCAGGGTTATTAATTGCCTGATATTGGGGAAAATGACTTTTTTTTGTGCTGTGGTTTTGGTCTAGTAATTCATTTGAATTGCCAGTGACCATGGATTATTAATTGCTGTTGGGATACCTTATCTCATACAAAACTTTTAAAACTTGAGGTTGAAATCAAAGAAATGTAGGAATGTATGGGCTAATCAGCAGCTGGAAAGATGGTTGAATTTCCTAGTTGAAATCCATGGGTAAGATCTAATTTTGTTGAAGGAAATGGAATCAGTGTTTATTTTAAATAATTGCACTCAGGGATTTGCCTCACCTTTATAAATAGTTTTCACCTGATTTGAGATGTTTCTTTAATATGAGGTATATAATTGAACTGGACCATGTGGGTGTAATATTCTCATTTTGTAATCTGTTTTTTTTTTAAAAAAATCCAAAATTAAGCTACCTTGATTGAATTAAATTCTCTTGAGAGAATCATTTTTATTTGTATTCCATCATTTAATATAGTTTTAAATTTGAATTGAAAGCATTTCCTCTTGAAAGGAATCCTGTGCTTAATCATTTCCGGGAGGAAACTTGTTGAATAGGTTTGGTTTAAAAAAAAACTGAATAACTTGGTGTGTCAAACAAATCACAAACAAGAGAAAATCTGCAGATGCTGGTAATCTGAGCAACACACACACAAAATGCTGGAGAAACTCAGCAGGCCAGGCAGCTTCTATTGGGGGAGAAAAAGTACAGTTCTGTTGAAGGGTTTTGGCCCAAAATGTTGACTGTACTTTTTTTCCATTGGTGCTGCCTGGCCTGTTGAGTTCCTCCAGCATTTTGTGTTGTGTCAAACTAATCTTGCTTTTGGTAAAAATATTATGGTTTCTAAATCATGGGAAACTATGTACTGACTGTCCTCAGTTGCAACGAGAAGAGCCTTTGCTAGTTAAATTGCAAGCTGAGTCTTGTGTGCTCCTACAAAGGGCTCATTGTGCACAAATTGGTACTGATTAGTACAAGTACTGATAAAAATCCTCATCACACAATGAAGATATTGGAAATGACCAGCAAGAATAAAGGTGGGCAAATTGCCTGGGTCCAGTAAGGGTTTTAAAGGAAATGCCTGAGATGGTCATTTGCTGAAGTTTTTCAAAACTTGCTGAGCTTAGGGAGGATGCTGGTAAATTGGAAAACCACAAATACGACTTCTCTTGTCAAGAACAGAAAAAGACAAAAAGATAGAAACAAAAGATTAGTTAGCTTAGTATCTGTAATTAGCAAGAAGCTTGAGTTTACAGTCAAAGAAGAAATTGCTCATTCAGAGAAGCTTAATATAATCAACATAGTTTTATGAAAGGGAGATAATGTTTGACAAATGCATGTAAGTTCTGTGAAATGGTAAGTAACAAGTAGAGCCCCTAAGCGATTACCTGTAGGTATATTTGATTTCCAGACGGAATTTGATAAGAGACTGTTGTACATGGTAAGAATTCACAGTGGGTAAGATTACTTCAACATGGATTAAATGGTGATTATCACATAGAGTGGAATACGTGGATCTTTGTCAGGTGGGAAGGAGGTAACAATTAGAGTACTATAAGGATGAGTTCTTGCCCTTCTATTTACCATCTGTATTAATGAGGGGGCAGGATATAGGTATTAAAGTTGGATGATGACACAAATCGGTGCGAGAGCATGTTAAGAATGGTATTTGAAACTGTAGAAGAATATACAGGTAGATGGGCTTAGTGAATGGGTGAAAACTTGGCAAATTAAATTTAATGTTGGAGGTTACACACTTTGAAAGGAATCATACCTGGGTAATGTGTACAGTTTTGGTCTGATTATTTAATATGTACTAGCATTGGAGGAAGTCTAGACAGTCACTTGGAATAAGGAGGTTTATTCTTGGAATGACAGGGTTGTCCTATGACAAATGGCTAAAGAAGTTAGATCCACGTTCTTTGGAGTTTAAAAGATTGAAGGATAATCCTACTAAAATAGATCCTAAGAGGGCATTACAGGGTTGAGATATCTCCACTTGCGAGAGTATTGAACAAGGTGCTTAAAAGTAAGATGAAGGGTTAGACATTTAAAACTGAGATGCATAAGAATTTCTCACATGCTGAATATCTGGAGTTCTATCCCAAAGAATTAGAGGCTAGATCAATCGAAGTATTTATTTGTTGAAAATCAATGCAGAATAGGACCTTCTGACCCTTTCAGCTGTACCGCCCAGCAATTGTCTGATTTAATCCTACCCTAATCAAATGACAATTTACATTGACCAATTATCCTACCAATCTGTACGTCTTTGGACTGTGGCAGGAAACTGGAGCTCCTGAAGGAAACCCTTGCGGTCAGAGGGAGAACGGGCAAACTCCCTACAGACAGCACCAGGAATTGACCTTGAATGCTGGTACTATAAAGCCAATTTAATGGGAGATGATTTTCTTTTTGTGCGATTGGGGAATTGGCCCATTATTTCAATGGATTCATTGTTGCAAGGTGGTGAGATTTTGGTCAGTTTGTAGTTCTACTATTCACTATGGAGTCAATTTTTAATAAAAATTCACTTAGAGGTCAAGTTAAATGTTACTTAATGAGCTTTGTGTAAATTCAGTGGAGGGCAGGTGCATGTAGGGGATAAATGAGTGACTGTATGGACTCTTCAGAACATGTGTATGTGAAGATGCTGCCTCACACTTGTGTTTCTTCTGTAAAACCTTGGTGATAGAAATTTGGAACTGGAGTGGACTGTTTAGCCCTTTGAGACTGCTCTACCATTCAGTCTGATTGCAACTGACCATTAAAGTTCATGCCCTTTCCCTGCATATTTGTTTACCCATTTGTTCTACATATAACTCCTTCAATATATTTAATGGCTTGGCTTCAACTATGAAAGGGAATGCCTTTTGTGTGAAGAGATTCCCCCCCCTCCCCCTCCCCTTGACTGTGACCCCCTGATCTGGATTTTCCCATCCTCATGAAAACTGGTGCCTTGAAATGTGAAGCAGAAGTAATGTGCTATTGAGTAACTGGGAATCTTATGGGCTTTGTTCGGAGAATATCAGAATCAGATTTCTTATCACTGATAAATGATATGAAATTTGTTCTGGTAGTGATACAGTTCAGACACGAAAATCTATAAATTACAAAAATAGAGTGCAAAAAAATAACAAGTCAAATTCATGGTTTCATGAACCATTCAGAAATCTGATGGTAAAAGGGAAACAACTGTTTCTAAATCATTGTGTCCTGTACCACCTTCCTCATGGTGGTAACGTGATGAGGGCATGTCCTGGATGGTGAGGGTCCTTAATGATGAATGGTACTGCCTTGAAGCACCGCATCATGAAGATGTCCTTGATGGTGGGGAATGTTTGCCCATGATGGAGCTGGCCAAGTCTAGAGCCCTCTGTAGCCTCCTGCTGTCCTCTGCATTGGAAGTTCCATACCAGGCTATGATGCAACCAGTCAGAATCCTCTGCTCTACATCTGTAGAAATTTGAGAATCTTTGGTGACCCACAATTTTCCTCAGACTTTGAATGTAATAGACCTGTTGGTGTGCCCTCTTCATGATTATATTGATCTTTTGTGTTCTCCTGACTCCTTCCTGAAGTCTATAGTCAGTTCCTTGGGCTTGCTGATATCACTAGACACAAAGATTTTGCTTTCTGAATACTTTTGGGTATATCTTTTAGATTTTATGCTGCTGATGGTAAAAATCATCATGCATCAGTTTTTAAAAATCGCCTGTATTTGTCATTTCAATTCATAATTCAAGTCAGAATAACTGATGCCAAGAGATTTTTGGATAGGTACATGGAGCTAGAGGGCTATGGGTAAGCCTACTAATTTCTAAGGTAGGGACATGTTCAGCACAACTTTGTGGGCAGAAGGGCCTGTATTGTGCTGTAGGTTTTATGTTTCTATTAAAGAAGGCATTTTAGTTAGTCCACAGATCAAACAGGTCATCAATGACAGGCAATTCAAAGAACTTCTAGTGGGATCAGAGAAAATCGCATGAAAGGCATTTAAGTATGTTTAAATTTTTCTTGGTAACACAGCACCAACTATGTGCAGCTGGTTGACAACATGCTTCAAACATACAAAACCATGAAATGCATTCCCATTTAGACTACTTCCCAGCAAATTTTGGTGCTATCAGTGATGAGCATGGTGAAAGGCTTCACCAGAACATTGCAGTGATGGAGAAAGGTATCAGGGCAACTGGAATCCATCAATGCTGGCTGATTACTCTTGGTCACTTAGACACTGACTTACAAATGAAAATCATAAAACATTTTAAACTTGTTGAACTATTGCAAAGTGTCAGCATCGTTATGCAATTAAATGCATTATATTCAATGAAAGTTAATTTCTTGTTTCTCCAAATTCCTACATGATACAAGTAGTCTGAAATTATATTTGTGTTCCCTTTCAAGCAGTCTATCATAATTTAAAGAACAAAATTCTGAGGAATCAACACTTTTAAAAAAAATGGTTGTCTAGTGTATCGAGGGCAAGGTTGTGTCAGCACTGACTAGCCGCCTCATTACAGTCTGAATTTCTACCAGCAACAGTTTATAGGTGGCATTTGAGCTGTGCTTAGCCACACAGTCATGAGTATAGAGAGTAGAGTAGTGGACTAAACACATATTCTTGAGGTTTGTGTTGATAGTCAGCAAGGAGGGGGTATTATTACTGATCTGTACTTGATATAGGTTCCCAATAAGTAAGTCAAGGATCCAGTTGCCGAGAGAGGTACAGAGGCCCAGGTTTTGAAGTTTGGTTATTAGTACTGAGGAAATGATCATATTGAATGTTGAGCTGTAGTTGATCAACGGTAGCTTAACATACTTTCTGTGGTTGTCTGGGCACTCTAAAGCAGTGAAATTGTCTGCTGCAGATGTGGTGGTAGGCAACTTGCAGTGCCTCCAATCATGTGGTAATTCTAGCCTTAGCCAACTTGAAGCACATTGTTACAGTAGATGTGAGTGCTGCAGGTCATCGAGGTGCTCAGACTTGCCCTGCTCTTGAAACTCAGTAATGCTGATGTTTGGCTATTTGATAGCAGTACCCAAGATGGACGAATATCTACAAGATGCTGAAGTGATTATAAACTGTATTTTATGCTGAGGCGGGATGTTTTGTAAATAAACAGTTTGATTTGCTTTGGAACCAAGACATTTTGAAGATGGATTGCAACGGATAGTTAGTATGTAACTATCAGAGTGGAAGGCATGCTAGTAGATTCCATCAGTTGCTTTTTCCAAATGACATTGCTGGAATACTGATAATAAATAATGTATTGAATTCTAATGAAAGCCAAGCAGGTCTTATGGGCATGCTGAGGAACAGAGAGAATCAGTAATGATGATAGCTGTTCAAGCTGCAGTGTACCAAGATCTTCAGCAGAAAGCTTCACTGTTGATTTCACAATGACAGTTATTTGGTGAACATAATCATTTAGCATGTACAATGGCAAAATACAGCTGTATAACCACAATTAATGAGCAATTAATTGCAAATAATTGGCACACAGGGAGCAAACAGCTGCATTTAATCGTGGACTCGTAATTGTTTCTCTGTTAAGGTTTGTTCGTTATGTGCCATGTTGTATCATGTAGGTGATCATGGTCTTTCCATTACAATGATTGTTCTAGGCAATTTTTTTTTTACAGAAGTGGTTTGCCATTGCCTCCTCCTGAGCAGTGTCTTTACAAGACTGGTGACCATAGCCTTTATCAATACTCATCAGAGATTGTCTGACTGCCGTCAGTGGTCACTTAGCCAGTACTTGCTGCTCATGCAACACATTAAGGTACAGAGGCCATTAAGTCCATCAGTCCATGCTAGCTTCCAGCAGAGCAATCCATTCAGTTTCATTTCCTACTCCCTTATTTCACACTCCTATCGCTGGATACCCTGCAATTTGTTGTCTTTGGTTCTTTTACCCTTATGTTAAGAAGTATTTTACACTCAAGTTAAACCTGCCAGCGCAACCCCATAATATGGAAGGAATATCCAACAGTTTTCAAAATATGCTCTTGAATTTGGTAATGTTCATATTAATCACAAGATCAACCAGGCATTGTGCATTTGGGTTAAGGTTTGGCCATGTGGTGCTTAAGCATTCTGCTTTGTTTTATTAGATACTGATTTCATTGTCATAAGTTGTAAAAGTAACATTTCCAAATGCATTTTAAGCAGAATATCATTTGACTAGGTAATTTTACTATTTTGAATATCACCTTGTAGATTTAAACATGTTTATTGTACAAATAAAGTACATTACATTCCTGCAAGAGATTCTGTAGTTGGTGGAAATCTAGAGCAGCACACCCAAAATGTTAGAGGAACTTAGCAGGCCAGATAGCATGTATGGAGAAAAAGTAAACAGTTGACATTTTGGGCCAAGACTCTTCTTCCCTCCAATTCCCCACTCTGCTCCCCCCACCCCCACTTATCTCATCGCTTCTTTTCACTTATTGCCTACTGGTCCTTCTCTTTCTCCCATGGTCCACTGTCTTCCACCAGATTCCTTCCTCTCCAGCCCTTTATCTTTTCCACTTGTTACCTCCCACCTTCTTACTTCATCCCCTCCCCTACCCATCTGGCTTCATCTATCACCTTCTAGTAGGTGCTTAAGCCAAAAACATTAACTATTTGTTCATTTCCATGGATGCCGAGTTCCTCCAGCATTTTGTGTTGCTCTTCATTACGTTCACTCTGCTTTTTAATAATCAGTTCTTCCTGAACCCAGAGTCAGAAAGGCTTGTTTATGAATCTTTGCTTTAGCTATTTAATTGAACAAGTTAAGTGCAAATTCCAAGCAAGTTTGCTGGGTAAGGTGGTGAAGAGATGTTTAATGTCTTGCAAGAGCAAAATCAGAAAATACTGGAAATACTTGTCGGGATGGGGAGTTAATGAAACTGAATCAATAATCTTCCAACATAGTTCCAATAGTTTGATTTTGTCACTATTGTCAGTCAGTATTCAAAATTATGAAACTAACTGCACACTGCACTTAGATATATTGACTATGATTGAACTTATAAGACAGATAATATTCATAAACTGTCCAGAGCTGCTGTTCTTTGGGATGTATAGGGTTTATTTTTAGGTGAGTGTCGTGCATGTTGTGGACCAAAATGCTTTTTGCAGCATTTTGCCTTGTAACTTAAATTATTTCCCTGTATTTTGTACTTATTTACATATAAGGAAAGGAGTAAATTATTGAAGTGTTTTGGAGCAGTTTTCAAATGTGTATGTAGAGTATGTTGATGAAACTTTAATTTTTGCATGTTTGTACAGTGTGAACTTCTAAAAGTAAGCTATTTTATTCCCATTTAACCATACTGCTGGAATTGTTCATGATACCAGTAATGAAACTGATTGTGAACTTGGGGAAACTTCCAGTAAATTGTGACACTTCAATTCTAGTTGCATGCTCTTCATTGGAAACATATCCAGCTTGATAAATCAATTGAACTTGGATTTACAGATGTTTTAAAAAATGCTTAAAGTTGGGAAACATAGCAACACACACAAAATGCTGGTGGAACGCAGGAGGCCAGGCAGCATCTTTAGGGAGAAGCGCTGTCGACGTTTCGGGCCGAGACCCTTCGTCAGGACTAACTGAAAGGAAAGATAGTAAGAGATTTGAATGTAGGAGGGGGAGGGAAAAATGCGAAATGATAGGGGAAGACTGGAGGGGGTGGGCGGAAGCTGAGAGCGAGAAAGGTGATTGGCAAAAGGGATACAGAGCTAGAGAAGGGAAAGAATCATGGGACGGGAGGCCTCGGGAGAAAGAAAGGGGGAGGGGAGCACCAGAGGAAGATGGAGAACAGGCAGAGTGATGGGCAGAGAGAAAAAAGAAAAACTAAATATATCAGGGATGGAGTAAGAAGGGGAGGGGCATTAATGGAAGTTAGAGAAGTCAATGTTCATGCCATCAGGTTGGAGGCTACTCAGCTGGTACATAAGGTATTGTTCCTCCAACCTGAGTGTGGCTTCATCTTGACAGTAGAGGAGGCCATGGATAGACATATCAGAATGGGAATGGAATGTGGAATAAAAATGTGTGGCCACTGGGAGATCCTGCTTTCTCTGGCGGACAGAGCGTAGGTGTTCAGCGAAACAGTCTCCCAGTCTGCATCGGGTCTCACCAATATATAAAAGGCCGCACCCGGGAGCACTGGACGCAGTATACCACACCAGCCAACTCACAGGTGAAGTGTCACCTCACCTGGAAGGACTGTCTGGGGCCCTGAATGGTGGTGAGGGAAGAAGTGTAAGGGCAGGTAGAGCACTTGTTCTGCTTGCAAGGATAAGTGCCAGGAGGGAGATCAGTGGGAAGGGATGGGGGGGACGAGTGGACAAGGGAGTCACGTAGGGAGCGATCCCTGCAGAAAGGGGGGAGGGAAAGATATGTTTGGTAGTGGGATCCCGTTGGAGGTGGTGGAAGTTACGGAGAATTATACGTTGGATCCGGAGACTGGTGGGGTGGTAGATGAGGACAAGGGGAACTCTATCCCGGATGGGGTGAGGGCAGATGTGCGGGAAATGGGAGAGATGCATTTGAGAGCAGAGTTGATGGTGGAAGAAGGGAAGCCCCTTTGTTTAAAAAAGGAAGACATCTCCTTCGTCCTGGAATGAAAAGCCTCATCCTGAGAGCAGATGTGGTGGAGACGGAGGAATTGTGAGAAGGGGATAGCATTTTTGCAAGAGACGGTGGGAAGAGGAATAGTACAGGTAGCTGTGAGAGTCTGTAGGCTTATAGTAGATATCAGTAGATAGGCTGTCTCCAGAGATGGAGACAGAAAGATCAAGAAAGGAGAGGGAGGTGTCAGAAATATATAGTAGATATAGTATAGTATAGTAGTTGGGAAACATGTTTGCTTTGGGACTTGTATTCCTGCACCACATCCCCAATGCCAATCTATATCTATTTACTTTTCCTGAAAAAAATGTTTGCTGGTAAATGCGTTGAGTTTGAGTAAATTTCTGACAGTGACTGGGCTGAAATGTTTCCAAGATCTTAATGAAGGTTAACAAGTGAAGATCTGTGAAGTGCGGTTGCATTTGTTCTGCTGCTGCAGAATCAAGTAGATGTCCAGCATTAACAGGCTGTTGACATAACTGAGGAATTAAGGATATATAAAAAACCATTTTGAACCTATGTAACCTCTGGCTAAAAGAATAATTGGGATGGAACAGGAATTTTTGAACTGATGTAAACTCTGTCTTCAGTCGTTAGCAAAAAAAAAGGCTTGTACCAGTTCTCTCTTAATTTGCAGAGAGACATTCAGAATTTGATAAATTGTATATTGTACCCTCGTTTGAGTGGTGTGGGGGGGGGGGGAGGACTCACCGATCAGGACAGGAATGAACATCCAGCTGTAATTAAGTCAGGGCCTAGCAAAGGGAATAACTAATAAGGACTGGACAGCACATCCATCTGTAGTTAAAACCTTGATTTAGCGGACTCTCATCTGTAACTAAGTTTTGTACCAACAGACTTGGTGGGCGTACCAGTTCTAATGACATTTTGCAACAGTAATGTATGGGACCAGGTATGTATAAATATACGGCTGTAACCTGACTAAGTGGGTCCACTTGTCAAATGGTGGCAGTACTTAACATGCCTTCCCTTGGACAACTGGGTCTCAAACTCCTGCGGGAGAATGCACAATAAACTACTGTAACTATAAGAAGCTGGTCTCCGGAGTTTTATTTGGATTTGACTTTAACATAACCTCAGTCAAATGATGTTTCAACATCAATATCGCAAAATTAATAGTGAAATTGACACTTGAAAATCAATACTGCTCTTTGCCTTGCAATCTAAATAAAATATTAGTTAATTGAGCAGCAACATTACTTTGTGGTGTTATGGTACAGAGTTCAGAAAAGGAAAAGTTTGAAATCAACTGTCTTGTACCCATACTAGCAAATGTAAACGAACATTATAAAACTCTTACCGTTGGTCAGTATTAATTATTCTAACCTGAAGGGCATTTTCTCTAGCAGTTATGCTTGGAGAAGTTGAAAACAAATTGTTCTGCCAAATTAAAGTTTTCAATAACTATTAAGGAATCAAAGAAAGAATTTTTAAAACTTTCTTGCTCTTAATCCTATTGACATAGGTCTTCTTGGTCATGAATCTAGCTCAGTATTTACTGCAATATACATAATTTCTAAATTTGAATTTTAAAATGGAAACCTGTCCTTTTATGGTGTCTTTCTACACTATTTAGTGATTAATGTTTGTAGCTAGTGCAGAATGGAGTTCATTTTCTCTCTGTCATCCTTTCTTTAGTTTTCACCCTAATACCTCATATTTTCCAGATTAACCTTCCCTAGTCATTGAGTTCTGTGGTGAGAGCTTCCCTTTCAGGCAGGACTCAGTGGGAGCCCTTGTCTCGAGCACTTTTGATGTCATCAAACTAGTAAAGCAACTAATCATTTGAAGAATTCTGTGAGAAGTTAAAGAAAGCAGAAAAATGTTTATTTTTCAAAGTATACAAAACACAAAACAAAGATGGAACTTAACACATTAAAGTCAAGTTGAAGTATAAGATTAAGGCCTTCAAGTATTCACATAAGGAAATTGGAATGCACTTTCATAAAATTAGCTAGAAATCTGGGGATAGGGTAGCGTGGGAAGAGTGCTGCAGGAAGAACCTTAATGCTTCAGATATTCAACAGTTCAAGCAGCTTCTGTGAAAAAAGCAGACAGTATTTCAAGCTCAGCACCCATTGTCAGAATAGTTCAGAATGTTTTGAACCTTTTCTGTTTTTTAAATAAAATTAGTACATTAAGTCCGAAGTTTACTAATCACATGTTATCATTTAATTAAAAATTCACTTGGGTCTTATGTAACTAAAGTTCTCAGAATTTTATGTCTTAATTTATGAACTGCTTAGATTTTGGTCAATTCTATTGAATTCTGCTTGATTTCATTGGACAAAATAGCAAAGAACACATGGCGAATCACTGGCGCAAACATCTCGATTTCCACGTAGGAGTTTAGATTTTCATTTGCATGGAGTAGTGAACATTGCTAGTTTTGTGATATTTGTTCATATCATAAAATCCAGGCCAATATGTGAAATATGTGAAATTTTAGCAGGAATCGATAGCAGTGGAAATACTGCAGTGAAAAATTGATGTTTCTTTCGCTGGCAGTAAGACATCCCTAGCTCTTGTCAGCAGGCCAATGGAGCATCCACTACCAGTAAAAGGAAGTAATGTGGTCTTTTAATAAAAAGTAAATGGGCAGCAGAGAGCAATAAAGAATCAATACCACATCACTGATATATTGCAACAACATGATGAGTGTTTTATTGAATTCCCTAAATATTTTGGGAATTGGTTATACAGCGGATTTACCCAAATATGGGTATATAACAGATTTGTCACCTGTCCATAGAAGCACAAAAAAATTAAGTTTTTTAGGAAGTCTTACTGATTTCTGACCTGAATCTGTAAATTTACATGTACTACTGGCATTTGCCGTGCATGATGCTTTTGTGTTGGTCTGCGTTTGATAATGGGTGAAAACAGTCTGCGTCTCTGGAAAAAACTTTTGTTTCTAACTTCACCAGTCATGTTTAATATGGGCAGGTGATAAAGGAGTTTTCTGTTTATTGTGGGGAAAAATAATGAGCTATTTTGTGACAAGCAAGGGAAAATCTGCAGATGCTGGAAATCCAAGCAACACACACAATGCTGGAGAACTCAGTAGGCCAAGCAGCATCATGGGGCGGTGGGGGGAGAGTATAGTTGACATTTCGGACTGGAGGAAAAAAGATGAGTAGATTTTTGTGATTTTTCTTTTTAGTTTGATGGTGTAGTAAGTGACATGCTAGTTGAAATGTGTGGATTTTCTGGGATTTCTTTCTCTCTTAATATAGTCTGCCCCTGGGTAACAAAGAGATTCTGTTTTTAGGTGTCCATAAATTGGAAAATACACACAAATTTCCATAATATCCATACTTCAACAGTATTATAACTAAGGACATCAAAAGTACAAAAGGTTGATTTGAAAGAACAAGTACTAAAAGTAGAGAGAGAGAGAGAGTTCTGCTCTTAAGAATAAATACATACAAACATTAAACTGTTGTATTTAATAATATATCCTGGTCGTATGTATATGAATCCAGAAGTCAGGTGTTCATAACCAGGGGCATCCTGTAATTACATCTCTAGCCAATATGGAACAGTGCTGATCATAATTTGTATTGAATAGTTAGTTGCATTATCCGCCATAGTCCTACAACTATCAGGCACCGTGGCAAATTGAGGGGCAAACTGTGTTTGGAAAAATGATATTTACCATAGATTATTTATAAGTCACAACTGGATGGCTTTCCTGAAAAACATTGGAAAAAAGCACCAGGGTGAGTGCAAATCTGTGGATGTTTGAAAATAGCATAATATCTATTCAAAGATGCACCACATCTTGATAGCTACAATTCAGATTAGTATTTAAAAACGTAATTTATTTCATTTGTGAAATAAAGTCTGGATATAATCTTGCATTTTACTGAGACTTTTTCTGGTCCCTGTAAGGGAAAGGATTTTCAGGACTTGGAAAGGGAGTGCTGATTAATTGCACTCTCTTGAGTTGTTGCTACCCCACTCCTCCAACATAAACTCATCACCTGCCAAATTTTCACTCTGAGAAAATAACCTTGGCCTAATTGCTTTTTTTAAAAAAAGTTTTGCACTTGTTGCCCTGTTGCCGCCTTGATCCTGCATAGACGCACTTAATTTAGATCAGATAGATGACCTTTAATCTTCAGTTTCTTCTGATAGTTTGAAAGGGCGCCTGCTGTCAATTGGGACAGCCATGCAGTTGGCTTGAAATGTTCTGTTTCAAAGGTCAGGGGCTGCATTAATAGTACATGCTTTCTTCTCTGTCCTTTGGTATTGTGACCAAATCAGTCATTGCTAGTGGAGAATTAGTGCTTACACAGTACATGATTGGCTGCTGAGTGAAATTTCTTTCCACAACGATCAATTGAGTTGCATCTTAATAGTAAACATGAATTTGTATAGCAGCTTTTATATTCTTAGTTCATGTCATAAAGCTTCCCAGCATTTATTTGAGGTGCAGTCACTTTTGGTAAAATTTGTTTTGGGTGATGTGTTACTATGTTTGTATATAATAAGGAATTGGGTCACACATGCTCTAGGTGGACTGAAGGTCCCAGCTAAAATGTGGTCGAGCTGAAGCCATTTTGTAAATAAAATACTTCTAGTGTTTTTACCCTTGTAAATTTGTCTCTGTTATAGAACAAACATAAGGGGAGAAACAGCTAATGCCATTGCAGTTCAACTGACCTGTTGAGTGCCTGCTACAACTTACTATTTTTATTTTGGTTTCAGCAGTAGCACTTGAAGGATTAGTTTACATTACATAGCGAGAGTTCACTAAGACAGGGTCTTAAAGGAGGAGAAGGTGGACAATGTCAACAGGATTTATGTTCACACCCTAGAGAACAGCTTAACCAAGTGGAGAATGAAACCATATAATTCAGAGCAAAAGAGACATTAAATTTATGTAGTATATTATACAACCCAGATTTAGATGGAAATTATTATTGAAATAGTTTAATTCAAAATGAGAATGATTCCAGGATGGAATGGCTTGCCATATGAAGAGCGTTTGATGGCTGTGGATCTGTATTCACTAGAATTCAGAAGAATGAGGGGTGACTTATTGAAACCTATTGAATGGTGAAAGCCCTTGATAGTGGATGTGGAGAGGATGTTTCCTATGGTGGGAAAGTCTAAGACCGGAGGGGACAGCCTCAGAGTAGAGAGGTGGCCTTTTAGAACAGAAATGAGGCATTTCTTTAGCCTGAGAGTGGTATTTCTGTAGAATTCTTGCCACAGACAGCTGTGGAGGCCAAGTCTTAGTGCATATTTAATTCAGAGGTTGATAATTCTTGATTGATCAGGGCATGAAGGGATACGAGGAGAAGGCAGGAGCTTGGGGCTGAGAGGAAAATTGGTTCAGCCATAATGAAATAGCAGAGCAGACTCAATGGGACAAATGGCCTAATTCTGCTTTATCTTACGGTCAAAAATAAGACAAAGTGCTTTGAAACAGTAATTTACCTTGAAATACAGTCGCTTGTAAAATCAGGATACTGATTCTGATACTGGAAACACTAATGGGTCCAGCAGCATCACAAGTGCTCAATATTTCTGCAAATAATTCAGATTTACTAATGTAGTTTTTTGATTTTAAGCATTGTGATGTTTTTAGAGAGAAATTGAGGGATGACTTTTGGTTGGGAAATCAAGGAGGAGTGTTGAGCTCTTTGAGCCTTTTATCTGTGATATGACAATGTATAATATGCTTTTTATTTCCCATGTAACATCAGGGGAGTGCCTCTTCAGTAATTCAAAACCTCTATTATGTACTTGTCTGGTAGCCTAAATAAACAACCTAGTGATTTGGAGACAGGGTATCACAAAGGGGAAACATTGTTAAAGCTAATCTACATCACAATTAGTCATACCTAGAAATGGCTATTACTCTTTAAATAGTTTGTTTCAAAACAAGGTAATGCCATCAGATTATTTCATGATCTTTGGCCTTTGAAGAGAAATACAACTACACAGTCACAAACGAGAGAAAATCTGCAGATGCTAAAGGAACTCAGCAGGCCAGGCAGCATCTATGGAAAAGATTACAGTTGACGTTTCAGGCCAAGACCCTTCAGCAGTGCTGGAGGAAAATAAAGGTGAGGAGTCAGAGTTAGAAAGTGGGGGAGGAGGAAGGAGAAACACAAGGCGATAGGTGAAACCAGGAGAGGGGGTACAACTATATAGTCTGGTTAGCTTGGACGGTGAATTTCTGAAAAGCTCTGAACAGTGGCACTGATGTTATGTTGAAGGTTATTATTTTGATTCAAAATTAATTTAATGGGCATGTAATGTTGCAACCTTTGTATTGGAGCTTGATGTGAATGAAACCCATAGATCTATAATTATTTTAATCTATAATTAAAATACATAATTTTAAATATCAGCAGGAATGGACTCACAATTTACACCAGCAGCAAATGAAACTTGTTACTGGAAAATCACCATTAAGTGCTCTTAAAACAAATTTATTTTGGGTTTTTTTAAAAATGAGGCACAACTTGTATGTGTTAGTAGTCTGACTCTCAATCCGTAGTACTAATTTGAGGAGAAAATGCGTATTAATCTTCTTTCATTGTGCAAAGCCATGGTGTCTTGCTTCAAATTTACAAATCACTCTGCCACCACCATCCCCTCCCCCGTTCACAACCTAGAGTGCTGTCCGTTACTGAATGTTACTCTGTACTTGACTGAGTAGAGTCATTGCTGCTGTTAGTAGTGATTCTGAAACCTGTGCGACATGTGCTGACGTTCTTGCTAGATAAGAATTATAAAAGATTTTTGCCCTTATATTTTTCAGAATCAGATTTATTATCACTGACTTTAATGACATGAAATTTATTGTTTTGTGGCAGCAGTAAAGTGCAAAAAATATATAAAATTACTAAAAATGATAAAAGAAAGGAATAACAAAGTGTTCATGGGTTCATGGACCAATGAGAAATTTGGTAGAGGAAAAGATGATGTTTCTGAATTGAGTGTGGGTCATCAGGCTCCTGTACCACTACTTTGACAGCAGCAATAGGAAGATGACATGTCCTGATGATGAGGGTCTGCAGTTTTGGAGGCTGCCAGGTAGAGGCACTGCCTCTTCAAAATGTCTTTGGTGGGGGAGAGTTGTCCCTATAACCATCTGAAGTCTTTTGTGATCCTCTGCATTGGAGCTCCATACCATGATGTGATGCAACCAATTAGAATATTCTTTAAGTGTGCATCTATAGAAATTTACAAGAGTCTTTGACATGCCAAGTCTCCTTTTTGTTGTAAATCTACCGTTGTTGTCATTGCTGTACTCTTGGAAGGAGGGGTATCAAACTTACCTGGTCTCTAAAGAAAGCTTTTCAATAAAAAGGCAAGTAAAAATGTTAAACTTGGAGGGAGACACTTAACTGTCAAAATGTGCTTTGATGTAATTTATTATGGTGCTATGGCGGTATCAAACAATTTTTGGTGTATTTTTCAACTTCCAGGCAAAATCAACTTGCAGCATCTGGAAAAATGAAACCAGTTTGTTACCAGAGACAATTCAGATTCAGTTTATTGTCATTTAGAAAGCACAAATGCAATGAAGTTTAAAAAAAAAAATGAGACAGCCTTCCTCCAGAATGATATCACAAAAGCATATGGCAAAACACACTACACTAGAAAATCCACATAACGTTTGGCAATCCCCAATCCAGAGTCCGGAGAGGCTGCCGCGTATTAATATCGCGCTACCGTCTTAGCGCGTTCCCCGGAAAGGAGCTCCAAATCCACCAGACAAACAAGACCAAAAACTAAAGCTACAAGACCTGCACAAAGCCACATAGTTACAACAGTGCAAACAATAGCATAATTGATTTTAAAAAAACAGACTATGGGCACAGTAAAAATAGTCCAAAGATGTTAAAGGACTATAAGTTCAAAAGAAATCACCACACAGTTTCCACATGTCCCCAGGGTCCTGACAGACTCGCCATCCCACGCCGGCGGCAGAAGGGAATACTCCTGCTATGGACTTTCATGGCGCCGCCCGACTCAGCCTCGCAGACACAGCACACAACGAAAGCTCCGTTGAACCCAGCCTCGCAGACGCAGCACACACCGAAAGCGACCTGACCGCAGCGGACTCCGAGTCCGTCGAACCTCCGAGCCGACGACCATCCCCTCCGGCACAGCTTCTCCGAGCACCATCCTCTAACGACCATCGGCAACGCGACTCCAAGGACCTGGGGGGCTGTTCTTCCCAGCAGAGTCCCGGACCTCGCAGCAGCAGCAATGAAGAAGGTCTTCCTGGAGATTTCCCGATGTTCCTCCGTGCTCCCACGTCTGTTGTCAATCGATTATGATTGCGCACGGCACCCCACTTCACAAATCAGCTCCGAAGTGGCCGCTGCAAGCTGCGTCGCGCCACCATATTGGAAATGATGCAATGTAATAACGATGTAATTATTAATATGACTAATTGTACTGTAGTGGTCACCAACCTTTTTAAGCCTAAGACCCCCACCTCGGTCTTGGTGAAAGGCGAGATCGACTAGTTACACGCATGCGCACCGGAGCGGGGGGGAGCAGAAAAGACCGGACATAAACCCCACAACCCAGAAGTAGAAGTAATGTATAAACGCCAGGGATACCCACCCTTTTTTTGCACCGCGGATCTGTTTAATATTGACAGTATTCTTGCGGACTGGCCGACGGGGTGGTTTGGTGTTAAACATGACCGGAATACACTGATACAGGTTCCTTATGTTCAGTCTATTCCGCAATTTTTTTCGTGGCTCTCAGCACTTAGTTTCTGTCCCACTTGCTCACGTTTTTTTCTGCTGAAAAATCTCAACGTGTTTGTCTTTAAGTGCGGGGTGCTTGGACTCAGGGCACCAAAGCCCTTTTGAGGTTTTCATTGCCTCAGACAACCTCCCAGCCTGAACTGCAGCCTCCGTCTGCCACCAGATGCCTTGGCCAGGTGCGGCTGGTCGCAGGTGGGGTAAGAGGACAAAGTCAGGGCCGGAGAGGTCCCCAGGCCGGGGCCGCAGCGGTCGTAGTCCAGACAGAGCGACCAACTGAGCGAGGAGTCTGACAGGCCCGCCTCCCCCCTTGTAGGATCTATCGGCCAACAGAAGTTTGTTTTAGTAGATCGCAGCGTGGCAGCTGCTCTGACACTTACAAAACCTTGAGCCTGAATTAGGTCGTCTGCAAATATTTTAGCACCGGGTTCCCCACGAACGTTCAGTGTGGTAAACAGATTTAGAGGCGGTGCTCATCTGTCCACGCTCCGGGCCCATAGCAACAATACTTCCCACCAGCCACGCTCCGGGTCAGTAGCATCGCCGGTTCCCACCGGTTGCGTCAGGCGAACACTGGCGCGAGGGTATCACGGCATTTAGGCAAGTGGTGACCTCACATGCGTTCAAGTTCAACAGTGGGCATGACAGGGAATGAAGAAAAGTGCAACTGACTCCTATCGTTTCCTCGCGGCCCGGTGGTTGGGGACCAGTGAATTACACTGTGTAGTGCGGGGGAGCTATACGCATGTGCACTGGGCAGAAAGAACGGAACTAAAACCTCGCAACCTGGAAACAATCTCTCAACAATATTTGTGTATTTATTTTTCTTTTTTTTCGAGATCTGCTGGGAAAGTCTCAAAGATCAACCAGTCGATCGCGATCGACGGGTTGGCGACCACTCTTGTATTGCATAGTTAACAAATATTGTATACCAAAAATTATAAGACAACATATGCAAAGTAGTGTTCATGGGCCAGTGAAAAATTTGACGGAGGGAAGAAGCTGCTTTGGAACAGAAGCAAGCTATTACCTTATTTAGAGAAACAAGACTATAAGACATAGGAGCACAATTAGGCCATTCAGCCCATCGAGTCTGCTCTGCCATTCCATCATGGCTGATCCCCGGATCCCACTCAACTCCATACACCTGCCTTCTCGCCATATCCTTCGATGCGCTAACCAATCAGGAAACTATCAACTCTCACCTTAAATATACCCATGGACTTGGCCTCCACCAGTCTGTGGCAGCATTTTCCACCGATTCACCACTCGCTGGCCTCTGTTGTGAAAGGTTGACCCTCAGTTTTGAGGCTGTGCCCTCTAGTTCTGGATACCCCCACCATAGGAAACAACCTCTCCACATCCACCCTATCTAGTCCTTTCAACATTCGGTGGGTTTCAATGAAATCCACCTCTTCTCCCCCGCATTCCTCTGGACTCTCCAATGACAAACACATCCTTTCTAAGTTATGGAGCCCAAAACTGTTGACAGTACTCCAAGTGAGGCCTGACTAGTGTTTTATAAAGCCTCAGCCACATCTCCTTTTATATTCTATTTCCCATAAAATAAATGCCAACATTGCATTTGCCTTCTTTACCATAGGTTCAACCTGTAAATTAACCTTCTGGGAGTCTTGCATTAGGACTTCAAAGTCCCTCTGAACATCTGATGTTTGACCCTACTCCCTATTAAGATAATTGTCTGCACTATTGTTCCTTTTACCAAAAATGCATGACCATACATTTCCCAACACTGTATTACATCTGCCACTTTTTTTGCCCATTCTTCCAGTTTGTCGAAGTGCTGCTGCAATCGCGTTGCTTCCTAACCCTCCAACTGTCTTTTATATCATCCACAGGCTTTGCCACAAGCCATCAATTCCAATATCCAAATCACTGACAAACAATGTGAAAAGTTGCAGTCCCAATACCGACCCCTGAGGAGCATTAGTCACCGGCAGCCAACCAGAAAAGGCTCTTTTTATTCCCACTCGCTGCCTCCTGCCTGTCAGCCATTCCTCTATCCATGCCAGTATCTTTCCTGTAACACCATAGGCTCTTATCTAGTTAGGCAGCCTTATGTGTGGCATTTTTAAAATGCCTTCTGAAAATCCAAGTGAATGATATCCATATCCTCTCTTTTGTCCACCCTGCTTGTTATTTGCTTGAAGAACTCGTAGATTTGTCAGGCAAAATTTCCCTTTACAGGAACTTTATTTTATCATGAGTCTCCAAGTACTCTGACACGTCATCCTTAATAATAGACTCCAACACTTTCCCAACCACTGAGGTGAGACTAACTGGCCTATAATTTCCTTTCTTTTGCCTTCCTTCCTTAAAGACTGGAGTGACATTTGCACTCTTCCTGTCCTCTGCGACTATGCCAGAATCATGACCAGTACATCCATTCTTACCAACAGAGCCACACCACTGCAGCCTTGCCTGTCCTTTTCAATACAAAGTATATCCTTTGATAACCTCCCAACTATGGCCTTCTTTCAGCCACAATTCAGTGATGTCCACAATGTCATACCGACGAATCTCTAATTGTGCCACGAGTTCGTCCACCTTATTCCAAATGGTACATGCATTTAAATACAGCACCTTCAGCCCTGTATTCTTTGCCGTTTTGAATTTTGCCTCTGGTGCAATCTAACTCTTTGCTCTGTCTGCATTTGTCCCAATCATTGGCTTGTCCTTACCTTCATGTTACATCTATCCTCTACTTGTAAATCTGCTAACTCATCCTCAGCTCTATCAAGCTGATTCCCATTCCCCCGTCATATTAGTTTAAACCGCTCCCAACAGCTCTAGTAAACTTGCCCCCAAGAATATTGGTCCCCCTTGGATTCAAGTGCAACCCATCCCTTTTGTACAGGTCCCACCTGCCCCAGAAGTGGTGCCAATTATCCAGAAACCTGAATCCCTGCCCCTGCTCCAGTTCTTCAGCCATGCAATTTATGTGTCACCTCATTCTATCCCTATCTTTGCTGTCATGTGGCACAGGCAGCAATCCCAAGATTGATACCCTTGAGGTCCTGTTTCTAACTTCCTTCCTAACTCCCTGTATGTTTTTCAGACTCTCATCCCTTTTTCTGCCTTGCCTCTGCCTGTTCTCGCCAAAGCCTTACTACTCTGCCTCCGACAACTCCAACCACTCCCACAATAACCGCTCTGCTAGGCAGTACATCTCTTTAATAGACACTGGGTTTTTTAATTTCCTTGCCAAACCTGCATGGGAACACTTCTGTCTGCGCAGTATTCCAATCAGCAGAGAAGTACTCAGAGAAATTATCTATTTTTAAGTTGCACTGACTTTGTTAGTAGGTAAAAAATGTTTTAAAAATTGTTTTGTGCCGTATGAAACATTGGATGTTACATACCAATGTCAAAACAAACTTGTGAACAGAATCCCACCCAGTTTCCAAGCTGTCGAATGCTTTTTTTGGAAGAGGGCAGAGGAATTGGTGTTAATAAACTTTGTTCTTTGAGTAGTACTCAGCAGAATAATCTACTGCTTGTTATAATTCTGATTACTTTCTTTTAACAGTGCGAGGATGCCGCCCTGGAAAAATTGTACAGATGACAGAGGCTGAAGTGCGGGGCCTGTGTATAAAGTCACGGGAGATCTTTCTCAGTCAGCCTATCCTATTGGAGTTGGAAGCACCCTTGAAGATCTGTGGTGAGGCAATAAGATTATTTCAACTTTTTAAACTCAGTGCAATGTTACTGACAATGTTCACTCCTGACATTTTGCAAGCTTTAGATTGGAAAGATAAAGGTCCAGTCATAAAACTGTCCACATTTCAGGTCTAATCTGGGGCTCAGAAGCCTTGAGCTTAGGTTGGCTTGAGAGAAGGGAGTTATCCTCTGGATTTACTTGGTTTTAAATGACTTTATTGTATTTTAATAGAAGTGAGCTTTGTGCAATAGGTGGTTCATCTTGTATTAGACCTAAATAATGCTTTAATTTCTAAACACCCAAATTGGGATTTTTGTTTTCTGCTCCTGGGTGATCCATTAAATTAAGTTGGAAATCAAAAATCCCTTTGAAGGAGGCCTTGGCCATCACATTGTATTTGAATAGTTTCAAGAAGTCCATTCATTGCCCTTTACCCTTGAAAGTACTACCAATAGTTGCTTTCATCTTGTTAGAACACGTAATGCATCTTCGTTAGATGTTAGCCAATCTGCCTTTCTGTTGAGCATTACATGGCATGAGGACTTTAATTGATCTCCGCCTCTGTTGCAGCCATTGAAATAAACATGTCAGACGAGTCTGTGTAGTGCATAGATTTTGCAGAAGAGCTGTTGACGCTGAATTCTGATTTTAAAATTCTATGAAAATGGTTGAGGAACATTGTGAAGACATCTTTGAAAATATCATTGGAATTGTGTGGGTAGTTGTAGGAACTGAAACAAGGTACATCTTGTCAAGTTTCCCTCTGCACTTTAATTAGGTCTTCTTTGGACCTAATGTCAATACTTCCAGCTTCAAATGGTGCCAGTTACAAGATTAATTGAAAGACCCCTGATTGGAACATTTTGGTGAACATATTAGGGAGCCAGATCATATCCTTGAAGTAACGCACTGACAAAATATTAGAATTGAATTACAGCCTTAAAAGAAAGATTCTCAAATGTATTTTGTTTTCCTGTTGGGTTGATGCATAACAACAAATAAGTCCATATAGCCTCAAATTTAATTCAAATTTGACTGGGCTGAGAAGTCACTGTTCGATACAGAAGACAGCTCCAATACTCTCGCCACTCTGAAGCATTTTTCATCAGAATCTTGTATGGGAACTATCTCCCCCACTACCACCCCCTTCCCACCCACAAAAGGTGGTGTACTTTGCATATGCACATCATAGCTATTTCTTAATGTGTAAAATATGGGTGTTGCTGATAAAGCCAATAAAGGTATTTGCCTTCAAATTGCTTGTCCCTTTCTGTTGAGTTTGTCGAACGTTTCCAGTATACATGACCCTTTTAATATCAACTTTAAATGGCTTAACCACTGTTCAAAAAGTATTTTTTTTCCAAAAGCAGTGAATGGCCTTACACTTCCTATTTTATATTCCACCAGTTGGCATCTTGTCTAGTCAATTACCCTGTTGGAATTAATTGTGTCCCTCGCATCAGAAACCTTGGATATGCTGTGCTTGATCTCTATCTCATTTAAGTTATAAGAATGTAATGCATTTCTATACTTGGATGCAGTTGTCATTAAACATTCTAATATTCCAGTCAGGGGATGTTACATTCGTATATCTCAGAAGTACATTTACTTGGAGTTGTGCCAATAGCACATAGGAAGCCTGTTATGCTCAGTGTGAATACTAATCTATAGTCACTGAATTTCTATTTATAGTAAACTGTCAGCACTAATCATGTTAGTGTTTGTGCCTTTGCCAATATGAAATCTCTCTACCTGATAATGGCAAATATGTTTTTGTTTTAATATTTTCTTAATGGAGTCTATACTGACTTGGAGCAGTGCTATCAATTGCATTACTGCATAACCCTTTCTGGCTGATACTACAATCAAATCATCAATCATAAGCACTTCATCCAATTGATTTGATCTTTTCTCATGTGTGTATAATGGTGATAGTTCAGGTGGAGTGTTAAGACCTGTGTACCATCATTTCAGTTGGCACTACATTGTGTTCTATCATAGCAGATAGAACACAGTAACAAGCCCTTTGGCCCATAATTTTGTGCTAAGCTAAATAAATTAATAATCAAATATCCAGTAAACTAATCCATTTGACCTGTACGAATTTCATGTACCGGTACTTGTGTGTCCATAGAAGAGGTTTGTGAATGCCTTTATTGTATTTGCCTCCACCACTGCCCCTTGCAGTGCATTCGAGGCACCCGCTACTCAGAAAAACTAACTTGCCACACACATCTCCTTTAACCTTCTATTAAATGTGTCCTCCCCTCCCAATATTAGACATACAACTCTGGGGGGGGGGGAGGGACTTGCTGTCCACCTTATCTGTGCCTCTCATAATCTTGTCTGTCAGATCTACCCTCAGCCTCCATCACAGCAAAGCATAGGTTTGTCCAGCCTTTCAGAGCTTATGCCCTGTAATTCAGGCAGCATCCTGGTAAACCTCTTCTGCAATCTCTAAAGCCTCCAAATCCTTCCTCTAGTAAGGCAACCATAACTGAATACAATATTCCAGATGCTGAGTAACTAAAGTTTTATGAAGGTGCAATATAACTTCCTAACTCTTGAAATAATTTCCTTGACACACAAAAGCAAGCATGCCATATGCCACCTTTACTACCCTATCAACCTAAGTAGCCACTTTCAGGGAGCTATGGACTTGAAGATCTTTTTGCACATCAACACTGTTAAGGTTCTAACCATTAACCATATAATTTCCCTTTACATTTGATCTCCAAAAATGCAATACTTTTTAGATTAGGCAGAGATAAATTCCATCTGCCTTTTTTTCTGCCTATATCTGCAAATTATTGGAAGAGGAAATGGCAGATAGTTTACTGCTAAATTAAGAACATAAGAGCAGGATTAGGCCATCCGGACCATCGAGCCAGCCCTGCCATTCAATAAGATCATGGCTAATCTATCTGTAAACTCAGCTCCATCATCTAGCCTTTCCCCCATAAACCCTTAATTCCCTTACTATGTAAAAACCTATCTAACTGTTTCTTAAATATATTTAGTGAAGAAGCCTCAACTGCTTCCCTGGGCAGAGAATTCCACAGATTCACCACTCTCTGGGGAGAAACAGTTTCTCCTCATCTCCGTCCTAAATCTTCTTTTCCCCCCCCCCCCCCAATCTTGAGGCAATGTCCCCTAGTTCTAGTCTCACCTACCAATAGAAACAACTTTCCTACTTCTGTCTTATCTATCAGTTTCAAAATTTAGTATGTTTCCATAAGATCCCCTCTCATTCTTCTGAACTCCAGAGAATATAGTCCCAGGCGACTCAATCTCTCCTAGTAGGTTAACGCCCTCATCCCTGGAATCAATAAACTGAAATTCAGTTACGAATTTGCAGTTGGCAAGCTTCCATAAACTGATGTACATTAATTCTCACGAATATAAATACTGTCACTGATCAAATTCGGCTAGATTGCCATAGTATCTAGAAGCCTGATCTGATACTGACTTTGTGGCATCGTGGGTTCTACTTTTCGTAACATTCTAAGAGGTTGCAATTTTTAGCACATTTGCAAATATCTCCCTGACTACCAAGCTGAGTAAAATGCTTGCCCTTTCTGTTAGATCAGAATAAGTAGGGAAATGGCAAAGGTTGCAAACAAGTAGGGAGGCAGTAGAGGGATCTACAGAAAACTGCAAAGAAGCTGCCTAAAGACTAGCAAAATGGAGGCGGAGGAGGTAAGCAGAAGAAAGTGGAAGAGGTTTGTTGATGCTAACAAAGCAAATGGAGTCAATAGGTTAACTATAGTGAGAGACATTCCTGTTAAAGATGAATTAAACTGTTCCATGCTGCAGTGCAACAGTAGCAAAGTACTGGTACTTGTGCATTGCATTGCGGGGTGATAACATTTAGAAACAGTAAGAAAGTAGGGAGTTTTTACAAAAAACAAGTTAAAGTTCCAAGTATCAAAGTACATGTATCATCATATACAACCCTGAAGTTCATCCTCTTGAGGACAATCATAGTAAATACAAGAAACATAGCATTAACACAATGAAAGACTGTACCCAACAGGATAGACACCAATCAATGTTCAAAAAAATTAACAGTGCAAATACAGAAATAAAAGGAAAAAAGGACAGGAGATGAAGTGTTCTTGAAAGTGAATCCAGTTCAGTCAGAACAATTCTGTGATGGGAGGGTGAAATTATACCCTCTGGTTCACGAGCCTGATGGTTGAAGGCAATAACTGTTCCCGAACCTGGTGATGCAGGTCCTGCGGCTCCTGTACAACCTTCCTGATGGCAGCAGGAAGAAGAGAGTTTAGCCTGGATGGTAGGAATACTTGCTGGATGTCACTTTCCTGAGACAACACTGTGTGGATGTGCTCAATGATGGTGAGGACTTTACCCATGATGGACTGGGCCGTATCCTCTACTTTTTGTGGGCTTTTTTGCACAAGGGTGTTGGTGTTTCCATACCGGGCCATGATGCATCCAGTCCATATACTCTCCATCATACATCTACAGAGATTTGTCAAAGTTTTAGATGTCATATCGAACCCATGCACAAACTTCTAAGAAAGAGGCACTGCTGTGCTTTCTTCCTAATGCTGGACCCAGGACAGATCCACTGAAATGATAACACCAAGGAAGTTAAAGTTGCTGATCCTTTTCACCTCTGATCCCTGATGACGACAGGCTCATATACCTCTGTTTACTCCTCCTGAAGTCAATAATCATCTCCTTAGCCCAGGAATGGCAATCTGAAATTAAAACAGGTAATGTAGAAAATAGACAGCAGGTCAGCATTTCTAGAGAGAAAAACCTATGAAGTTTACCCCAGAATGTCAACATCAGGTTGAAAATCATTCCCTGGGAGGAAAGGTTTTTGGAGTGGGGGGTGTGCAGGGTATGGATGGTAGAAAGGTAATATAATTTGAGACCAGCATGGCACTGAGGTAAGTGTAATTGATAAGTTGAGGGCAGCGGAGAATGATAACACAGATAAAGAAATTTAAAATATTGCAAAATGCAGGGTGTCTTTGACACGCTGTGTCAAAGATTAAAGTGCGAGAGAAATTGAGCCAAAATTATCTATGACTTGCTGCAGAAATGGCTATTTCTGATAAAACAGCACGTCGCTGGAATGTGTAGAAAAGTTTTGGAGTCTGGAAGACTCCAATTTGGGTAGAACGTGAGGTGTTCTTCATCAAGCTTGCATTGGGCCTGTAGTGTAGGAAACTACAGAATCAGAATCAGGTTTATTATCACCGGCATGTGACGTGAAATTTGTTAACTTAGCAGTAGCAGTTCAATGCAATGCATAATCTAGTAGAGAGAAAAAAAATTAGAATAAATAAAATGAAACATAATAATAAGGAAATCAATTACATATATTGAATAGATTTAAAGTCAGAAATACTGTGAATTTTTAAAAAATGAGGTAGTGTTCAAAGCTTCAATGGCCAAAGTGGGAGTCATTTGGGCATTTGATGGCAAACAATGGAGAAACTAGGGATTGACCTTACTGCCTAAACAAAGGCAGTGAGATGTTTTGGTTTCTTCAATGTTAACAACATTGCATTGTGAATACAGTACGTAGATTCGAAGAGGTGTAAATGAATATCACTGCTTTGGATGGCTGAAATGAAATTGTTTTAATACCGTCAGGTGACTTGGCTTTCTATCTTTATTTGAATATGTCATCTGGTTAGTGGCGATGGAAGAACAGATGAGGCAGTCACAAATGAAAGATTCTTTTGAAATGAGGAAAGAGGAGAGGGAAGAATGTGTCTGGTGGTAGCAGCTGGTTGAAATTGACAGGTATTGCAAAGTATTTATTGAATAGGGTCTGATGGAGTGAAAGGGGATGATCAGTGGTTTTTTTTTCTTTTGCTTACTGGAGAGGAGGGAGTGAGAAGTCATGCAGGAAATAGATGTGATGATGCCAAATGCTCTGTCAATTATAGAAAAGAAGGAAGACATTGCAAAGGCACCTGTATGGAAAATCTAATCTCTATGCAAAGCTGTATGTAATGTTTTGCTATTGCTGTGGGCAGGAGGCAAGAAGCCTTGGGTCCCATACCACCAGGTTATTGCCCTACATGCTCCTGAACCAGCCTTGGTAACTTCACTCACCACTGCACTGAACTGATTTTACAACCTACAGACAACACGTACAGTATGCTGGAGGAACTCACAAGCCAGGCAGCATCTATGGAAAGGAGTATAGTCGACATTTTGGGCCGAGACCATTCAGCAGGACTGGAGAAAAAGAGATGAGTCAGAGTTAGAAGGTGGGGGGGGGGGGAACGCAAGGTGATAGGTGAAACCATGAGGGGTGAAGTAAAGAGCTGGGAAGATTGGTGAAAATGTTTCGGGGCTGGAGAAGGGGGAAATCTGATAGAAGGCAAAAGGCTATGGTAGAAGGAAAAGGAGGAGCACCAGAGGGAGGTGATGGGCATGTAAGGAGATAAGGTGAGAGGGAATGGGGAATGGTGAAGGAAAGGGGGGCACGGCATTACCAGAAGCTCGAGAAATCGATGTTCATGCCGTCAGGTTGGAGGCTGCCCATATGGAATATAAGGTGTTCCTCCAATCTGAGTGTGGCCTCATTGGGTCAGTAGAGGCCATCAACTGGCATGTCGGAATGGGAAATGAAATTAAAATCCCACTTTTTCTGGCGGACAGAATGTAGGGCTTGGGCAAGCGGTTAATAAAGAAGCCACTTTGATGAGCACCAGTGCTCCTGCCCGCACCCCCATCACCACCTTCTGACTGACTCATCTTTTTTTTCAGTCCTGATGAAGGGTCTTTGCCCAAACGTCGACTATACTCTTTATTGTCGATGCTGCCTAGCCTGAAGTCTTCCAGCATTTTGTGCGTGTTGCTTGGATTTCCAGCATCTGCAGATTTTCTCTAGTTTCTGATTGGTTTATAACCTTCAGACTCCCTTTCAAAGACTCCTTAACTCATGGTCTCAGTATATTTTTTAATTGCACAATTTATCTTTTGCACATTGGTAGTTTGTCTTTTTATGTATCATAAATTTTGTTGTATTTATTTATCTGTAAATGCCTGCAAGAAAATGAATTTCAGGGTAGTATCTGGTAACATACATTCTTTGATTAAAAAATGTTACCATGACTTTATTTATCTGAGGAAATGCAGTGAAGATAGTGACACTGGGATAATAAAATGGAATCCTTCGGGAAACAAGGTGGATTAAGTTAGCTGTTGGAGTCTGAAGGCATGAAACGGCAGTAGAAATAACGAAATTGAGTCCTATGAGTGCGGGTGGTGGCATTAATGTGATCGTTGACATACCGAAGAAAGCGTTGCCACCCTTGTTGGCAGATTTGATAAGGATATACATCCAATGGGTTATTAGTGAGCATAGTGCTGCAGATAAATGGAGATGGTCCAGTAGGTATTTCGGTTACCATACTGGCAGGAAAGAAAAATGTAGCCAGGAGAAAATTATCATAATCTAAGTATACTGAAATAATCAAGATCAAATTTGCTCATAGTTTACAGACCACTTGAAAAAGATGGAGTGGTACAGGAGGATATTAGTGAATTTGCTAAAAAGTATAATAGTAAATGAAGCTAAATGCAGATGTGGAGCTGTCAATTTGGGTATGTACAACAGGGATCTTACTACATGTAAGGTGATAATCTATATGATTTAGAGGAACATGGGGATATCAGAAGTACAAATGCAGCAATGGCTAAATGGTTAACAAGGTCAACTTTTTTAAAAAAAAACAGTGCTTAGATTTATTTCGAGAGGAATGATTTGAAAAGCAGAGAAGTCATACTAAACATGAATCAAACCATGGTTTGATTTGTTTTCTCTTGGGACCTAAAAGGGATTTCTAAAAATAAGAATTTAATATTGGATGAAGTATTTTCATTTGTGAAGATAAGCATAAGTAGAAGCCATCAGTGTAGGGAGGTTAAAAAAAATTTAGAAGTGAGTCCTTTACCCAAAGTGTGGTGGGAATATGGAATTCACTACCACGGGATGCGTGAGGTAAGTAATATAGGCGTATTTAAGAGGAGATTGGGCAAGAACATAAGATTATGTATCTATTGCGGAAAGATGGGAGAGCTCAAGTGGAACAGAAACATAGGATCAGAATCAGGTTTGTTATCACTGGCATGTGACGTGAAATTTGCTAACTTAGCAACAGCAGTTCAATGCAATACGTAATCTAGCAGAGAAAAAATATTTTTTTTAAAAATAGTAAGTAAATCAGTTATGGTATACGTTTGTTGAATAGTTTTTTTAAAAAGTGCAAAAACAGAAATACTGTTTTTTAAATGTGAGGTAGTGTCCAAAGATTCAATGTCCATTTAGGAATCGGATGGCAGAGGGAAAGAAGCTGTTCTTGAATTGCTGAGTGTGTGCCTTCAGGCTTCTGTACCTCCTACCTGATGGTAACAGTGACAAAAGGGCATGCCCTGGGTGCTGAGGGTCCTTAATAATGGAAGCTGCCTTTCTGAGACACCACTCCCTGAAGATGTCCTGGGTACTTTGTAGGCTAGTGCCTAAGATGGAGCTGACTAGATTTAAAACTGTCTGTAGTCTCTTTAGGTCTCTGCAGTAGCCCCTCCACACCAGACAGTGATGCAGCCTGTCAGAATGCTCTCCACGGTACAACTATAGAAGTTTTTGAGTATACTTGTTGACATGCCAAATCTCTTCAAACTCCTAATGAAGTATAGCCTTGTCTTTATAACTGCATTGATATGTTGGGGCCAGGTTAGGTTCTCAGAGATCTTCACACCCAGGAACTTGAAGCTGCTCACTCTCTCCACTTGTGATCCCTCTGAGGATTGGTATGTGTTCCTTCATCTTACTGAAGTCCACAATCAGCTCTTCCGTCTTACTGACGTTGAGTGCCAGGTTGTTGCTGTGGCACCGCTCCACTAATTGGCATATCTCACTCCTCTACGCTCTGTCATCACCACCTGAGATTCTACCAACAATGATTGTATCCTGAGCAAATTTATAGATGGGATTTGAGCTATGCCTAGCTACACAGTCATGTGTATATAGAGAGTAGAGCAGTGGGTTAAGCACGCACACCTGAGGTGCGTCAGTGTTGATTGTCAACGAGGAGATATTATCGCCAATCCGCACAGATTGTGGCCTTCCTGTTAGGTATGGGTTAGTTAGGCTTAATGATATTTTTCAGTTCCATTGTACTCCTACTTGATCCAATATAATCCATATTTCTGAGCCTCTGATTATCCAAGTATAAGAGATTGTTGTCATTATAGGCGTGAGAAGATCTCTTCATTTACTGTTGCTGAGTGGTATTGTTCCTTAAATCCAATTCAGTATGCAGTCTGTTATGTAAATAACATCTTTGTTGTGACTGGCTGCAAATTAAAACCTTGCAGACAAAGCAATTACATGTCCTAAACTTCATAATTAAACTTAATCAGATCATCTACAGTACATTCACCAAGTGGATGTTATATGTTCAACTTCCCTACTGTATTTCAGCCAAACTAAGTTGAGGCCAATTTGTGTTGAGCTTTACACATTTTTTAATCCATGCTGAAAGCATACATTAAATTTACAAACATCTGACTGATACTTGGCCAATAAAACCTTCTCTGGCTACCATAATCAGCTGGAGATTGATTAGCACTGTATCCATTTGAAGTAGTGAAGAAGTCAGATAGATCTTTCAACGTAGAAATGCCCCTCAGAATTGCTTTTGTAATTGCCCGCATTGTAGTCACTTAGTCAAGTTGTGTTTGTTTTATGAAGACTTGTTGATTGTGTTATTTTATGTACACGAGGACATAAGTAAATGCTGTTGTACTGTTTGGTTTGAACAAACTGGTGTTGGGGGCATCAGTTTTTGTGATTTATGTTCTTGTACCAGAAAATGGCAAGCTTGAGGTTTGCTATAATATATAATATTCCCATCAAATCATAAAATGGTCTGGTTGCCCTCGAGAAAAATGAAATCTGAATAGAACATTTGTTTTTGATAGGAGCTGGTACGACTCAGTGTATGGCAACAGGTATACTGGTTCTTGCTGGTATTCAGAGCATGATGCACATGCATTTACTGATCTTGATGTATTGAGAAAAGAATTGGGGAAATTTTGAACTCAGAAGTGGGTAGACTTTTGAATACTTGAAAATCAAAAATTTAGAACTTTATTAAGAATAGATTTTGCTCCAGATTTTTCATTCCAAGTGCTCCTCAATGGACAACAAGCTTGTGACTTGCAGTTGCTGTAACAACTTCATGGCTGTTCACTGCTTGCTTCAGTTCATGTTTTAAAACTCTATCCTTCAATGTAATTTTGAGCAAGTTTTTTTCCCCCATTGCCAATGGTAATTTGCCTTTTATGACAGGAAGCTCTTGGCACCCTTCCTCCATTTGTTGTACATTTTGTCTAGGACGCATAAATCACCTGCACTCTGTCCGCAATGACCATTCTAACCCTAATGCATGTCATTTTAGCTCCCCTTCCTACACCGACTTGTCTGACCTTGGTCTTCTCCACCATCAAAGATGACATCAGATGTAAACTAGATCAACAACATCACCGTATTCCCCTTGAGTAGCCTACATCCCAATGGTATGAATGTCAAATCTTCCATTATCAGGTAACCCACTCCCAGTAATTTACCACGGTTTTCTCTCTGTTTGTTCCTTTTTTTTCTTCCCCCCCCCCCCCCCCACCATCCAATCACCTTTATTCACCACTCCTTCCCACCTGATTCTATATGCACTTCACTCACTCACATACCTATCTACCTGGGTTCCATCTCTCTTAGGTTCGCCTTCCATGCCTAATTCCATTTGCTCACCATCCCTTGCCCTCAGTCTGATTCTACCTACTGCCTTCAAGCCTCTATCTCATCCTCTCACTTCAGTATCTCACATCTCTCACATCTTCTTACACTCTCACCTTTTGATGAAATCCCTTTTGCTTCATTAATGCTTATCAGCTGCTGAGTTCTTCCGGCATTTTTGTCTTGCTTTTGATAGAACAGGAATTATGCCAAGAACCTACCAGTAGGGACACGAGGACCACTTTGAGGAGGATATATACACATTCTAAAATAAGCAGAGAAACCACCTTGTCCACGTAATCAGTAGCTAAATTTTGGTTCCTTAAGTAATCAGACTGGTCACAATGTGATGTGCTTAAATCAGCAGATTCATTTGGCAGTTAATGTTTTTCACACTCTTTTGCGCTCTGCAACTCCATATAAAAAAAATCCTGTAAATAACCAGCAGCCAGTCAATGGAGATCACAAAATGGGCACCACTTCCCTATTAAAACTTCTTTCTTGGTGGAAATGCCCTCAAAGAAAATTTGTTAGTCATTGTGCTTTATATTTCAGAATATTGTCAATATATTTGGAAGCATAATGGGAAAGGAGGACAAAATACCATTTGCACTGCTTGCTGCTTGTTATGCTGATCTTTCTCCTGGCCAAAAAAAAGGACTATTTGCATTTCTGGGAAAAAAGTCAATGGTTGGAAAAAAAAGACATGAAGTTTTTAATAAAGCTGAACAGTAAAATGGCATCGCCATGGGAATAACCGCAAGCGTCCATTTAATCTTGTAGCACAGAAACAGACTTTGTCTCAGCATATCCGTACCACTCGCAAATGTCCATCTGTACTTATCCCATTGACTAGCACTTAGTCTATAGCCTTGAATACAATGAAGATATAAATGTCCATCTAGGTGTTTAAATGTTGTATCTGCCTCCACCATTCTCTCAGGCAGTTCTGAGTGGGAAGGGAAATATTCTCTGGTGATCCTTTACCCTAAACCAGTGCTGTCTGGTGTCAGATGCATTTACTGTGTGGAATGTTTCCTTCTGCTTTAAAAACTGAAAATTGTGGTGTATTTGCAAGTGTACCATGCACCTGGTTCATTAACATATCTACCTATGCTGCCATATTTGGACGTTCCCAGTACTCCCTTGGGCCCAACGTTATATTGTTATTGATGGGCTTCCCAAAGTGCATCACCTTGCACTGATCAGGTTTAATTTTCATCTGCCATTGCTTTGCCAATTTCATTTGCTGATCAGTATTCTATAAGCAATAATCATCCTTACTGTCAACAGTACCACTGAAATTTGTGGCAACTGTGAACTCAATTATACTCCTAAATTGCCAAAGTATTTCTGTACACTAGTATTTCAATGTGTTTTAGTGTTCCTAGTTCTATGATTCACTCTTGTAATAGAGACAGGATAAAGCCATAAATTGTAAATCATTCTGTGGACTTGAAGATAAGCTTGTAGTTATATCTCCCATGTTACAGGCAGGCACAAGTGTCATTTACTAGGTAATTTTCATTTGTTTGAATATAGATGTGTCGTACTTACAGGTTTCTAAAATCTAAATTTATCGGCTGCACTTAAAGTTGCTGAATCAATTGTCCTGTCCAGCAAGAGATTAACAGCAAGCACAGTTGCTCATTCTGCTGTCAAGGGCTCTGCCTGGAGTACCATTTCGAGTTGGTGGACATGTATGAATGGGCTATCAAGTCATAAAAGGACAATTGACTCGATCTGTTGCCAGGGGCAAAGGTAAAGATAAATTGATAACAGGGCACAAAGCAGTGCCAGTGGTGAGAATTGTGAAGGTATAGACAAGTGAACGTTTGTAGCTCTGATTTGAATTGGTGAACTGTACCGTATTCAGGAAATAACCTTAGGATCCCAATGAACCATCACTGGTTTCATCAAGACCCGCGGATCTGACTACTCTGCCATCGTCAAAATGCTGGTGGAACGCAGCAGGCTAGTCAGCCTCTATAGGAAGAAGTACAGTCAACGTTTTGGGCGGAGAGCCTTCGACCCGTGTCCTGACAAAGGGTCTTGGCCTGAAACGTCTACTGTACCTCCTCCTATAGAGGCTGCCTGGCCTGCTGCATTCCACCAGCATTTTGTGTGTTGCTTGAATTTCCAGCATCTGCAGACTTGTTTGAGTCTGTCCTTTATCTAAAAGATAACGGCATTGAGAAGTGTAATTGTTATTCATGAAATTTTAACAAGTGTGGACAGTTCAGCAGAAAAGACTTAATTGTCTTGACAAAGAAATTGATAACTAGAAACACAATGTTAAGCTAATTAGTAAAGGGGTTAGAGATTTGATGAAAGAATAACAAATAGTGAGGTCAAGAATTCTTTAAAAAGGTGATGGAAGCAGAAATTCTCTAACAAGTATCTGGATGATGGAGTGAAAACTTGGAATAGCTTTGAATAAAGCTGCGGTATTTTGACTGTTCAGGAGTGAGTGAATTTACGTGTTTACCATACCATTTCTTTCCATAAAAACAGAAAACCTACAGCACAATACAGGCCCTTTAGCCCACAAAGTTGTGCTGAATGTGTCCCGACCTCAGAAAATACTAGACATATCCATAGCCTTCTATTTTTCTAAGCTCCATGTACCTACCCAAAAGTCTCTTAAAAGACCTTATCGTATCCGCCTCCACCACAGTTGCCAGCAGCCCATTCCACGCACTCAACACTCTCTGAGTAAGAAACTTACCCCTGACATCTCTGTACCTACTCCCCAGCATCTTAAAACTGTGTCCTCTTGTGGCACCCATTTCAGCCCTGGGGAAAAGCCTCTGACTATCCACATGATCAATGCCTCTCATCATCTTATACACCTCTGTCAGGTCACTTCATCCTCCGTCGATCCAAGGAGAAAAGGCCGAGCTCACTCAACCTATTCTCACAAGGCATGCTCCCTAATCCAGGCAACATCCTTGTAAATCTCTTTTGCACCCTTTCTATGGCTTCCACATCCTTCCTGTAGTGAGGCGACCAGAACTGAGCACAGTACTCCAAGTGGGGTCTGACCAGGGGAATAATTTTTCATTGACACTCTTAATATAATGACCATTGCCTCTCTCTTCCCCTTAATAGTTAGAATGGTTTATTTGGCTAACAGCTCTGACATAGTAGGGCCACTTTTGCTTCCATCAGAGAGCTGTGTTCACATCCACACCAAATTCTAGTGGTTCCCAGAATGGCTAAAATCACCTCCCTGAGGACAGTGGAAGTCTCTAAGGGGGCAGTAAAGATAAGTGGCGGGGAAGTGCTCAGCAGCAAGGGGACAGCTGAGAGATTGCGGGCTTAATTTAAGAAATTATTTATTAGCATTTGATCCTCAGTGCCTCATGATTGATTACAATGATTACAAAACCACCTCATCTCTTGCTTAACCCACTGTTCTCTTAGACTTTATTCAAGCCCATCATAGTTGTTGAAAATCAATGTGACACTTCTGTATTTAGTACAACACAAGATATCTAGACTGAAGAAATTGTGTTATTTCTGGGCATAATTGGCATTCACTACTTAGTACAGTGTTACTAGTACAATTCCCATACTCTAATCATGCAGTGACTCAATTCCTGTGAATTAGGGTATGGTAAATAATGGGTAAAGTTCAGACTCTGCCCTTTTGAACATTTTTGACTGCATTTCTCTAGTCTATGACCAAACCAAGATATCGCTGTCCCAATATATGCACCTTCATGCAGGGAGTCAGGTTTTGCCTGAACTATGATGATGTCAAAGCTTTCCTCTCTATTAATTGCAGCATTTGAACTTAAGCAATAGGTGAATGACTGTGATTGTTAATCCATAATGAAATGTCAGAAGTAGGCCAAATGAAAAAGGTTTAGGCAACACAGTGTGCAGTATTTGAAATATGGATTTATACCAGCACCAAGCAACCTCCAGCAGTCAATCTGTCTGTTGTGTGGAGGAAAAAAGTGTTTTCAAATGGAGCCATCCAGGCTTCTTGAACGATTCAGGAGAGTACACTCTGATAAAGCAAGTAAGAACTTCGCTTATTTTCAGTGACTTCATGAAAACTTTCAAAAGCAGTAAACACTTCAAAGCATGTTTGCCAGCATTTCACAACAAAACAGTGATGGTTTGTGCTTCATACATTTCATTGCTCATTGGAAAGGCCGAATTTTTTAAATTTTATTTTATAGATACAGCGCAGAATAGCCCCTAATGACCCCTGAACCATGCCATGGGGCAACCCCCTAACAATTTTGATTTAACCCTAATCTTATCACAGGCCAATTTACATTGGCCAATTAATCTACCTGATAAGGCTTTGGACTGTGGAAGGAAACTGGAGCACCTGGAGAAACCCCAAGCATTCCACAGGGAGAACGTACAGAGGACGCCAGGGTTGAAAATCCAAATTATCTGAGTTGTATCAGCATTGTGTTAACTGCTACACTACAGTGGTACAGAACTAATTCGGCCAGCAGTAAAGGAGGATCTGAGTATGTTTTTGTATAAGTCGCCAGATCAAATAAAGTGATTCCACTCAGCGACACCTCTGTTCCAAGATGAATAGATGAAATTTTTGCGAATGTGGAAGACTGAATGTGTGCCATACTTAAGTCAATAGAATTTGCTTTGCAGTTGGATGAGTCATGTACTGGTTAGGCACAGGAGTGCCTTCAGCCAGAGACTCATTCCACCGAGATGTAACACTGAGCGGCATAGGAAGTCATTCCTACCTGTGGTCATCAAACTTTACAACTCCTCCCTCGAAGTGTCAGACACCCTGAGCCAATAGGCTGGTCCTGGACTTATTTACACTTGGCATGATTAACTTATTATTATTTAATTATTTATGGTTTCATATTGCTATATTTCACTATTCTTGGTGCGGTTGTGATGAAACCCAATTTCCCTCAGGATCAATAAAGTATGTCTGTCTGTCAACTTTGTCGGGTAACAAATCTTTGCTCCTTGCTTACGGTTGCTTCATAAAAGATGAAAGCGTGGTTCAAGAGTTTTTATTTGCAAGGGGACAGACAACAGATACGAAGGGGGTGTCAATATTTCAGGTTGTTGAGCAGTTTTTCCAAAGAGATTGACATTGTGTGTAACAGATGGGCACCATCAATGACAGGGCATCACTGAGGGGTTGTTATATTTTTGAAAAAGCTGTAGTATGTTGCAGAAAAAACCTAAGTGATCAGCTACATAAAATGATTAAATACTGTTATCACAGTGGTAAATAAAATCAAGTCCCATTTTCTCAATTCTCAATTGTTTCAAGAGCTTTGTATTGAAAGGATAAATGGTTTGAATACTTGCTGGTGCACGCAGAAGTCAGATAGCTCTCAAAAGGAAACTGCCTGAGATGCTTCTATGCGCTTTTTGAAACTGCAATAAATTCTTTGAAGACTTGAAAGGTTCATTCAGTAATTAACTCAAGAATATTAGGCATGACATTGCTTATTTGTCAGAATTTTCGCAAAGTTCAATGAAATCAGTCTTCATTTGCAAGGAAATTATGTGAATCTGATCAAATCAGTTGTCTCCATAATTCTGTCCCAGTTAACATCATTTGGGTGCAACAGTAGCTGTCACGACCTTTTTAATTTCCAAACCTCTGAATTGGAAGAGAAAGAGAGAACACCGGATGATGATCTTCAAGTATTCTGTGACCGCATTGGTGAGCTACATAAAGACATGTCAGAGATTTCAGGATCTTCCCTCAATCCAAATTCCAGATTAGGTAATAAATCCATTCCTGAACATTTGCAATGAGGAGTTATAGGAAGGATGGAGGGAGGAACTGATCTTGCTACAAAATGACTGACCTCAAGTTAAGGTTCAGAGAATCACACCAGGACTTTTGGTTGCAGAAGTAAATCTCTGAATGCTATCCTGCACTGTGGAAAATGATCAAGGTGTTCTTTATTGCCTTTCTAACATTATATTTAATGGAGCGCAGTTTTAGTGCGGTCGCCCAACTTCTTTCAAAGCAACGAAACATTGCAAATTATTGAACATGGGTACCTGAGACTCCTGAGTGGCACTCAGCCTGATGTTGAGAAGTAGATATCACTGCACCAAGCCCATCTATCTCATTGAAAGGTGAAAAAGCAATGAAGTAGTGAATAGATGGGCTACTAAAGCTCTGGATGTGATCTGGGAGCCACGGTGACAATTGGCAACCACTGTTCTAGGCCATCTTTGCAATGTAATAGTGATGCCAGGCCACGCCGGCTAATGTATAATCTTTTGGAAAAAATAGTCAAAATCCATCTCCATTCTCAAGTGTGAAAGTTTCCAAAGTGCAATTTTGACAAAGAGCAGAGAAGTTCTGAGTGATCGCCCAGTACTTTGGTTGATCTTTATTCATCAACCAGCTTTCTGTTGTCTTAAAATATAGATATTAGATCATTAACACATCGTTATGAGTCATTATATATAAATTAGCCACCATATTTCTTACTTTAGAAGGATTTTGTTGGTTTATAAGTTGCTTTGGATGTTGGAAAGTAGTGAAAGAAGCTCCTTTTATCCAGCAAACACGAGGAAATCTGCAGATGCTGGAAATTCAAACACACACAAAATGCTGGTAGAACACAGCAGGCTAGGCAGCATCTATAGGGAGAAGCGCTGTCGACGTTTCGGGCCGAGACCAACCTTTCGGTTGGTCCTGACGAAGGGTCTCGGCCCGAAACGTCGACAGCGCTTCTCCCTATAGATGCTGCCTAGCCTGCTGTGTTCTACCAGCATTTTGTGTGTGTCCTTTTATCCATGTCTGTTAAGCCTGCTCTTTCATTTGCTGAATCAGTGTTTTAGTTTTGGTTTTATTATTGCAATAAGACATGATAAAAGCTGAGTGGATTTTGAAATACACTGAACTGATGGTACAGAAGGTTTATGCTTCATTTTGTACAAGTATGATGCACTATTTTTCTGATTGGGCATGAGGAACACCCTTGAATTAGTGGACTTTGGGGTAATTGGAAGCTTAACCTCAATATTTTGATTTTTTTTTTTTTAAAAAATTCTCCATACCTGCCTTCACCTGTCTTAACAAGTATGAAATGGAACGGAGTAAATTCTAACAACTTAAAAAGAAAACTTAATGAGGACTCAAAGAAATTGAACCACTTCTAAAATGTTCCACGTGAAACAGGTACCCAGAGTTAGGACCAGGGCTAAGCTGTGCCTACAACAGCAATTGTGATCCTTAGACAAGTTCTCAATCTGTCAATTGAGCATTGCAACAGGAAGAAATTGTATAGCGGTTTCTTGAATGCATCAGGCAACTTGTAACAGACAATATGACAAATGTGGCAGGCACAATGACTTGTACAAGTTTACATAGATCCTTGACTGCTTATAAATTTGAATGATGGATCAAAAAATTAAAATACATAATTAAAAAAATTATTTCATGCGCTCTATGCTAGCACAGCTTTAACACCATTGTAAAATAAAATGTAATGTCATTAATATAACTACCAACTGGAATACACCTATATATTCTTTGTTATTAAAGCTAAAATAATTGAATCTTGAATATCCAGAATAGTGAGAGCTGGGACCTTGCGTCCCGAGATCAATGGGATCACTTGAACCTTAGACCAATGCGACCTGAGTCTCTGTCTGAATTAAATGTGTATTTCACAAAAGCATTGGGGTTTTATATTGATGGCCTTGCCAGCCTAGTTCTAAATTTTATCCAAGGCAGGATATTTGCTTATATATGTGGATCCTGGGCCTCCAATGGTGAGCTGAGCTCTTAGGCTGCCCTCAGATAACGGCCAATCGTGAAACCCTGAGAGTAGGTACCATTCCCGCAAAGAACTGAAGTCAGCGTGTAATTCCTGGTCAGGGTCTTAAAAAGAACCCTGGAAGGGAAAAATAGAGATATTAAAGATGGAAATAGAGCCGTTTAAAGGCAATTACGGTGATGGGGCCAAGTTTGAGTGGAGATGAACAAAGATGGAGTGAAAGTAATTAGTTTTTAATGATGCATAGGACTATGGGTCAAAGCAATTAGAGGCATGAGCAATCTATTTCAACTTGTAGTGAGTAGGTTGCAAGAGTCTGTGCTGAGCTCTGCATTACACAAAGAATGGTTTTGTTCTTTAAATTAATGCATTCTCTGAGGCTGGGTATCACAGTCCTATATAAATGAGACATTATATATGGTGCTGAACCATATTTTCTGAACTTTCAGATCTTATTCAAACAGAATTATTTCACATTAGTTATACTGCAGTGCAACATGTACATTTTCCAGTTTGATGGGAGCAGAAAGTACATCCTGATGAGTTTCAGCTTGCTTATTTCAGATTGATCCCAACTTCGTCTTGCCCCTGGCTCTGGTTGCACACCTCAGTAGCAGTCAGGATCACTGGCTTGTAATCTGGACCAAAGAGGGAGTCAGATGAGGAACTATCCAGATTTCCAAATGTCAGAATATCAGAGATGGTATGTTTTTAAGTAATAAAATTGCATTTTAAAGCTTCATTGGTAAAATGTAGCTTAGTTCAAATGCCATAGATTGAAGTAGAAGAATCTCTTTAATTTAGTGAGTATAATAAAGTTCTATACTGTTGGTCCAGTCAATAATCTAGAGGCCTGCATTATTGATTGATAGTCTTGAGTTCTAATCTAAAAATGTGGCAGTTGTGGTATTTTCAAGGATAGCAAGATATTTCTGGTGATCTTGTATAAGTAGATCTTTTTTTGAAAGGGGCAACTAAGTGCTTCAGTGAAGGTACAGTTGGAACATCTGCATGTTTTTGAAGAAGGTCCCATATGTTCCAAAGGGCACAAGCCCATGGATGCAGAGCATATTCGCAAACTGGATCCAAAATTGGCTTGTTGACTGACAGCAGATGAGGGTTGTTTTTGACCTGTGATGTGCTACAGGAATCAGATTGAACATTTGTTTGTCATACATATTAATGGTCTGGATGTGAATGTAGGAAGCATGTTTAGGGCTGTGGAATAATATTGAGTTTGTAAGATGAGTAGGGCAATAGCAAATGGGACTTGATGCTTAAAAACAAGCGACATGACGTATTTCAGGAGATCTAGGGACTAGGATGTATACAGTGAGTGCTTTAGAGCCTGGGATGTTTTGAGGAATAAAGGATGTACATGTCTAAGGTGGTTAGATGGCATACAGGACATTTTTATTATTATTGGTGTAGAATATTATTATTAGTGTAGATGCTGTGTGCAGTTCTGATGGCTACACTTTAGGAAGAATATGATTGCTCTTGAAAAGGTGCATAGAAGATTTACCAGGATATTGCTTGGGGTGGAGTGTTTAAAGGTGGAGTAGATTTGTGTTCTTTTTAAATAGATGGGTTGACCTGATTGAAGTATGCAAAATTATTGATGACATGGGGTGAGAAACTTCCCCTTGTATAGATGTCAATGGCTGGAGGATAAAAGTTTTAAGATTAGGGACTGAAGGAAGTATTTTCACACAGTAGTTGAAACCTGGAATGTACTGCCTCAAGGAGTAGTTAAGGGTGTGTTTCCTCATCATATGACTCATATCCTTCACCCTAAAGATGTACCTTGCACCACTAGTCTACTGTAGTTGAAGTGTCTGCCATCATCAAAGTACAGTACAGCAATCCGTCAAACTTTATCAGTGACCCTTTCAGAGTTGTTCTTTGACATCTAAAAGGGCAAGTTCTCCTCCAAGTCATATTTACCTGATTTGAAATGTTACATTGATAGCTTGTTGGTACATCGGTTTGTCCTGACTTCAGTTCCATACACTGCAATGCAGAAATATACATTCTGATGGTGGGCAGAGTCCTCGAGTGTGATGTCCTGTGCTGAAGGGGCAAATATACTTTGTATTTGGTCCCTCTTACCCTAGTTTTAGCTGGCATATCTAGTACAGTTCTTGCATTGGTGACATGCTTTTTAAAAATATTAATATTGTTTTAATTGATATTTAATAAAGTAATTTTGAATGTTTTTGTAAACACCTTTCAGTCGTTTCGAGTGTCCCTGATTGTATAAATGCTGTAAGGGTAGAAAAGGGTACAGTGTGATTTGCTACTAAATAGTTGATCTTAGGTTTTACTACCTGCCGAATAGATATCATTTACAGATCTGTCCACCATCCTGGGAGGATATAAAGGACAAGACAATGTGCAGTGGGTGGTGTTGGTGCCTCACTCCAGTGATTTGGAATTCAATCCTGACCTCTGAATGTATAGTAGTTGCATGCTTTCATGTGACTATGGGTTCTCCTGGGCACTCTAGTTTCTTCCTTCAAAGTCATAGAGCACTAGCACCCAGAAACAGACCCTTTTGCCCATGTAGTCCTTGCTGGCTTGGTTTTCTGCCTAATCCCATCTATCTGCATCTTGGACCATAGGCTTCCAGACCCCTCTCATCCATGTCTATCCAAACTTCTCTGAACTGTTTCATTTGAACCGCCTTTACCCCTGAAAGCTCATTCTACACTACACCACCCTCCAAAAAAAGACCCTGAAACATTTATCCTTTCACCCTAAATCTATGACCTTCACTTCTAACCTCAACCAGCCTGAATGGGGAGGAAGCCTGCACACATTCACCTCTCATAATTTAGTATCCCTCTGTAAGATCTACCTCATTCTCCTACACTCCAGGGAATAAGGCCCTAATTTATTCAACCTACCCTGTAACTAACATCAAATGTAAATTTTCTTGGCACCCTTTCAATCATCTTGATCTCCTTTCATAAGACATGCGAGCAGAATAGGACTTTTGGGCCCATCGAGTCTGCTCTGCCTTTCCATCATGACTGATTTATTAACCCTCTCAACCCCATTCTTCTGCCTTCACCCCGTAACCTTCGCTTTGATTAACCGAGAACCTGTCAACCTTTGCTTTAAATATACTCAAATGATGTGGCCTCCACCACTGTCCGTGGCAATTAATTCCACATGTTCACCACCCTCTGGCTAAAGAAATTCCTATTCATCTCCATTCTAAGTGGTCACCCCTCTATTCTGATGCTGTGCCCTCTGATCCTGGACTGACCGACTGTAGGAAACATCCTGTCCACATCCACTCTATTGAGGCTTTTCCATTATTTAATAGGCTTTATCAAAATCCATCATTCTTCTAAACTCCAGCGATAACAGACCCAGAACCATCAAACACATTGTACGTTAACCCTTTCATTCCCAGAATCATTTTTGCGAACCACTTCTGGACCCCCTGCCAATGCCAGCACATCAGCAGGCCAGAACTGCTCAACGCTTTGAGTGCGGTCTGACCAATGCCTTATTTGCCGCCTTTACACCGCGTCAACCTGCAAGTTAACCTTTAAGGAATCCTGCACAAGGACTCCCAAGTCCTTTTGTATCTGTGATTTTTGAAATTTCTTCTCACTGAGAAAATATTCTAAGACTTTATTTCCTTCTACCAAAGTGCATAATTGCACATTTCCCTTTGCTATATTCCATCTGCCACTTTGCCTATTCTCCCAATCTGTCAGAGTCCTTACACAGACACCCTGCCCCTCACAGATTTTTGTATTGTATGCAAACCTGGCCACAAAGCCATCAATTCTGTCATCCATATTGTTGACATACAATGTGAAAAGAAGCGGTCCCAGTACCAACCCCTGCAGAACACTAGTTACTGGCAGCCAACAAGAATAAGCCCCCTTTATTTTGAATCGTCCTCCTGCCATTCAGTCAATCTTCTATCCTTGCTAGTACATTTCTGTAATACCATGGGCTCTTGTTAACCAGCCTCGCGTGCGGCACCTTATCAGAGGCCTTCTGAAAATCCAAGTAAACAGCTACTAACTTTCCTTTGCCTATTCTGCCTGTTATTTCCTCAAATAATTTATCTATTCTGCATTTGTCAGGGAAGATTGCCCCTTAAGCCAGGAGTTCCCAACCCTTTCTATGTCGGCATCTTACCATTAACCAAGGGGTCCATGGGCCCCAGGTTGGGAGCTCTTGCCTTAAGCAAACCATGCTGACTTTAGCCAACTTCATTATGTGCCTTCAAGTACCCCCAAAACCTCGCCCTTAATAATGGACTCCAACATCTTCCCAATCACTGAAGGCCAGCTAACTGGCCTATAATTTCCTTTCTTCTGCCTCCCTCCCTCAGAGTGGAGTGACATTTGCAATTTCTCAGTCCTGTGGAATTATTCCAGAACCTAGAGATTCTTGAAAGTTCACTTCTAATGCCTCCACAATCTCTTCAGCTATCTCTTTCAGAACTCTGGGGTGTTGAGGTGACTTATTTACCTGCAAACCTTTCAACTTTCCAATCACCTTCTTAGTAATAACAGCTACACGCACTTCTGCCCCAACACACTCAAATTTCTGGCATACTGCTGATATCTGCTACAAAGAAGATTGACGCAAAATACTTAATTATGTTTATTGCAATTTCTTTGTCTCCCATTATTACCTCTTCAGCATCATTTTCCAGTGGTCCAGTATCCACTCTCACTTCTTGTACACTTTTAAATATAGAAACGTAGAAAACTTACAGCACAATACAGGCCCTTCGGCACAAAATGCTGTGACGAGCATGTACGTATTTTAGAAATTACCTCGTGTTACCCATAGCCCTCTATTTTTCTAAGCTCCGTGTACCTATCCAGGAGTCTCTTAAAAGACCCTATTTTATCCGCCTCCACCACCATTGCTGGCAACCCATTCCACGCACTCACCACTCTCTGCATACAACAACAGCAACTTATCCCTGACATCTGCTCTGTACCTATTTCCAAGCACCTTAAAATTGTGCCCTCTGACGATCCACACTCAAGTTTTTGAGTGTATTTGTTGACATGTCACATCTCTTCAAACTCCTAATAAAGTATAGCCGCTGTCTTGCCTTCTTTATAACTACATCGATATGTTGGGACCAGGTTAGGTCCTCGGAGATCTTGACACCCGGGAACTTGAAACTGCTCCACTTCTGATCCCTCTGAGGATTAGTATGTGTTTCTTCGTCTTATCCTTCTGAAGTCCACAATCAGCTCTTTCGTCTTATTGACATTGAGTGCCAGGTTGTTGCTGTGGCACCGCTCCACTACTTGGCATATCTCGCTCCTTACGCCCTCTTGTCACCACCTGAGATTCTACCATCAATGGTTGTATCATCAGCAAATTTATAGATGGTATTTGAGCTATGCCTAGCCACACAATCATGCGTATATAGAGAGTAGAGCAGTGGGCTAAACACGCACCCCTCTGAAAAATACTTGGTGTACTCTTCTATATTATTGACTAGCTATCTTCATTTTTCAGCTTTTCTCTCCTGATAGTTTTATTGCCTTCTGTTGGTTTTGAGGAGCTTTTCAATATTATAACTTCCGACAAATTTTTGCTATATTATACGTCCTCTCTTTTGCTCTTAGGCTGCCTTTGGCTTCTGTTGTCAGCTACAGTTGTCTTGTCCTCCCTTCACAATACTTCATCTTTTGAAATGTATCTATCCTGTGCCTTCCGAATTGTCCCCAGAAACTCTAGCTGTTGCTGTTCTGTCATCATCTCTGCTTGTGTCCCCTTCAATTTAACTTAGGCCTGCTCCTCTTTCGTGCCTCAGTAGTTTTCTGAAAAGCCATCTCGTAAGCATTCTACAAATTCCCTCTCTTGGGATCCAGCACCACCTGATTTTTCCTAATCTACCTGCATATTAAGATCCCCCATGACATTGTTGTTGCGTTGTCCTTGTTACATACCTTTTCTATCTCCTGTTAAAATTTACATCCCACATTCTGGCTACTGTTTAGAGATCTGCATATAACTTCCATCAGGGTCTTTTTTACTCTTGCAGTTTCTTAACTCTACTGCACAACAATTCTACATCTTCTGATCCAGTCACCTCTTTCTAAGGATTAGATTTCAGTTTTTACCAACAGAGCCACCCTACCCCTTCTGCTTACCTGCCTGCCCTTTTGAAACGAGGTGTATCCTTGGGAGTTAAGCTCCCTACTACACCGTCATACCTGCCAAACACCAACTGCACTACAAGATCTACCTTATTCCGTATACTGTGTGCACTCAAATGTAATACCTTCATTCATCACCCATTTTGATTTTGTGCCGATGCTACACTTTAGCTCATTTCACTGACTATAATATTGCCCTGTCACCTGCCTGTTCTTCCTCAGTATCATACACTCAGTCAGCTACATTAACTTGTATGCCATCTGCCCATCCTAACACTCTGGTTCCCTTTCCCCTACCAACTTTAAGCCCTCTCCAACAGCTCTAGTAAACCTGTTTGCAAGGGTATTGGTCCCTCTCAAGTTCAGGCTGGAGGTACGTAACCAGAACTGCACACAATGTTCTAAATTTGCCTCACCAAAATCTTATACAACTTCAACATCCCAAATCCTGTACCCAGTACTGATTTTTTGAAGGCTGTGTGCCAGAAGCTCTCTTAATGGCCATAATCTTCTGAGATGCCACTCTCACGGAATTATGGACTGCGTTCCTTGACCTCTTCAGCACACTTCAGTGTCCTACCATTCACTATTTCAGTCTTCCCCTGGTTTGTCCTCCCAAAGTAGAAAAACTGTGAATTAAATTCCATATGTCATTTTTCAGCCTTTTTTCCCAGCTGATTCAGATCACTTTGCAAGCTATGTTAGCCTTCTTCACTGGCCTCTACATTCTTGGTGTCAGCTGCAAATTTGCTGACCCAGTTCACCATATCACCTAAATCATTATTACAGATGATAAACAACAAAGGACCCAGCATCGATCCCTGTAGAATGCCACTACTCAAGGCCTCTAGTCATAGGTGCAACCATCTGCCACCATTCTCTGGCTTCTGCTAAGCCAATGTTGAATCCAATTGTCTGCTTCACCCTGAATGTCAAATAACATAACCTTCTGACCAGCCGCCCATGCGAGAGTTTGTCAAAGGCCTTGCTGAAGTCCATGTAGGCAACTTCATCAACCTTTTTGATAACTTCCTCAAAAAAAAACTTCCAAGATGGTTAAACGTGACCTGTCATGCACAAAGCCATGTTGATGTCCCTAATCACGCCCTGTCTAACCAAATCCTTCCTTTTAGAACCGTAGAACATTACAACATAGAAACAGGCCTTTTGGCCCTTCTTGGCTGTGCCGAACCATTTTTCTGCCTGGTCCCATTGACCTGCACCTGGACCATATCCCTCCATACACCTCTCATCCATGTACCTGTCCAAGTTTTTCTTAAATGTTAAAAGTGAGCCTGCATTTACCACTTCATCTGGCAGCTCATTCCACATTCCCACTACTCTGTGTGAAGAAGCCCTCCCACCAATGTTCCCTTTAAACTTTTCCCCCTTCCCCCTTCACCCTTTACCCATGTCCTCTGGGTTTTTTTTCCCCTAACCTCAGTTTTAGAAAACTTTTCAATAACTTACACATGACTGACATCAGGCTCAGTAGGTTATAATTTCTGGGCTTATTCCTAGACCGTTTCTTGTACAACTAACAACGCCAGCTATCTTCCAGACCTCCAGCACCTCACCCTTGGCAAAGGATGTTTTAAATACCTCTGCCAGGGCCCCTGCAGAGGGATACCTCATTACACCCTGGAGATTAAACTACTGTACTTTGTTTCAAGGCAGTAAGCGCCTTTTCTATAATTCAGACATGGTCCGTGACCTCACTACTGTTTTTCCTAGGGTAGACTTTGTTTCCTGAGTAAATATGGATGTGAAAAATTCATTTAAGATCCCTCCTATCTCTTCTGTCACCATGCATAGATGACTATGCTGATTTTCAAGTGGGCTAATTTTGTCCTTTGCTATCCTTTTGCTCTCTATATATAGCTATAGTAGCCCTTAATTCTCCTTCGCCATGTCTGCCAGAGCAACTTTGTGTCCTCTTTTAGCCCTCCTGATTACTCTTAAGTGTTCTATAGCATTTCTTATATTCATGTGCCTCCTCCTTTTCTTTAAGAGCCTCAATAACCCACAATAATCAAAGTACCTTGAACTTGTTTTCCTTGCCTTTTATTCTAACAGGAGCATACAAATAATGTACTTTCAATAATATTGCACTTTTTGAAAGTCTCTCACTTGCCAAGCAGCTCCTTGCCAGAAAATAACCTGTCCCAATTCATGGCTGCTATATCCCTTCTGATTGGCCTTTCTCCAGTTTAAGATCTTGACTCAAACACCAGTCCGATCCTTCTCCATATCTATCTTGAAACAAATGGGATTATGATCACTAGATTCAAAATGTTCCACTAGCCTCACATCTGCCACGTCCCTTGTCTCATCCTTTATGAGGAGATCCAGTATCACGATCTCTTTAGTTGGGGGCAATACACACAAAGTAAACAATTGAAGTTTCAGATCAAGACCCTTCAGGACTGGAAAGGAAGATGCCAGAATAAGGTTGTGTTGGGAGGGGGACAGGCTAGAAGGTGATAGGTGAAGCCACATGAGTGGACGAGGGAGATGAAGTAAAAAACTGGGAGGTGATAGGTTGAGAAGGTAAATGGCTGGAGAGAAAGGAATCTGATAGGAGAGGAGAGTTGTCTTTGGGAAAAAGTGAAGGGGGTGGGGGGGTTGATCCAGGAGCAGGTGATAAGTGAGAAGAGGTAACAGGTCAGTGGGGAATTGAAAATGGAAGTGGGAAAGAAAGAAAAAACATTTCTGAAAGTTGGAGAAATCTGCGCTCATGCCAACTGGTTGAAGGGTACCTAGATTCAGTATGAGCTGTTGCTCCTTCAGCCTCAGTGGTAGCTTCATCGTGGTAGCAGTGGCCATGAACCAGTGGCCATCGGAATGGGGGTAGGAACTAAAATGGTTGGTCACTGGAAAATTATTTTTTGCAGATGGAGCAGAGCTGCTAGACAAAGTGCCCCCACTCCAATCTATATTGGGTCTCACCTGTTTAGAGGAGGTTGCATTAGGACCACCAGATACAGTAAGACAGCTCCAACAGATTTGCAGGTGAAGTGTTGCCTTACCTGGAAGGACGAATTGGGGCCCTGAATGGAGGTGAGGGGGAAGGTGAATGGGCAGGTGTAGCACTTCTGCTTGCAGAGATAAGTGCCAGGAGGGAGGAATGGATAGGGGAATAGAGGATGGAGCAATGCCTGCAGAAAGCAGAGTGTGTTTGGGGGGGTGGTGATGGTGGAGGGAAAGATATGTTTGGTATTAGGGGCCTATTGAAGTTGGCATAAGTTGCATTGAATGATATGTTGGATGCCAAGGCTCGTGGAATGGTAGGTGAGGACAAGGGGATCCTCATTTTTGATGAAAGAAATTTTTTTTGAACACTTTTGACAAACTTTATCCATTCAGTCATTTTATAGTATTGGAGTCCCTCAATTTGTGGAAAATTAAAAGCACTTATCACAACTTTATATTTCCTGCAACTGTCTGCTATCTCTCTAAAATATTGCTCCCATAAATTTCATTATCTTTTGGAAGGTCTATGCCGTAGTGCTATTAATGTAATCGTCCCTTATTCCTCAATTTCATCCAAATTGTCTCAGTAGATGAGCCCTCCATTACATTCTCTCTAAGCACTGCCACTGCATTTTGCCTAATGAGTAAAACCACATCTCCCCCTTTAATAAACGGCCCATTATATCTAGGAATGTTCTAGTTGGTGGTGTAATTAGTTACTGAAAATTATCCCGTGTACATGTGGATGTTGTTTAATCAGATTAGAGTTGATGGGCATGTGACAAAGCATAGGTTACGGGGTGCTGTAGTGAGACTGGTAGATTGCTCAGAGAACCTGCATAGATTTGGGTCAAAATGGCCACCTGTCTCATGAGAAAATATGAAAGGCATATAGATAATAGAACATAGAATCTTACCCCACGGTACAAGCTGCTATATTAAGTATAAATAGCCCCTTAGCTACAGAAGTGAGCGAGGCCAATATACGGAATTGATAGGAATGCATACAATACAGATCTAACACAATCTGGATTATGGATGTTCTGTCATAAGTGGATTTAGAAGCAGTACAGTATCATATGCTTTGCACTTTACTGTAGGTTGGCAGTATAGGAGCACCACTTCAATGGTGGGTAGTTGGGTAATGAATACTGGTTGTCTGCAGCTCTTAACTCACTAAGTAGAGAAGTTAACTTGTTCTGGTGGGTAAACACTATGCTAAAACACAACTTAAAGAACATCAAGAAATTATCTCCATGAAGAATATTATGCCCTTAATGCATTGTGCTCTGCCTTGTGCTGTATACATCTACAGTTGGAAGAGACGTTTGTGAACTCCTTGCAATTACCTGGTTTTCTACATTTATTACTCAAAAAGCAGTCTGATCTTCATCTAAGTCACAATAATAGACAAACACAATCTGTCTAAACTAATAACACACTAAACAGTTGTACTTTTTATGTCTTTATTGAACATATTGTTTAATCATTCACAGTCCAGGCTGGAAAACCCTATGTACAAGGGTATGTAAACCTTCGTATTTAGTAACTGGTAGCACCTCCTATAGTGGCAATAACCTCTTCCAAACGTTTCCTGGGGCTGATGATCAGACTGGCACAATGGCAATCAGGAATTTTAGACCATTCCTCCATACAAAACTGTTTCAGTTTATCAATATTTCTGGGATACCTTGTATGAACAGATCATGACATAGCATCTCAATTGGGTTAAGGTCTGAACTCTAAATTGCCCAGATCAAAATACAAATGTTCCTCTTTTTAGACCATTTGGTTGTTGATTTACTCTTGTGTTTTGAATCATTGTCTTGTTGCATCATCCAACTATTAAGCTTCAGGTGATGAACTGCTACCCTGACATTCTTCTGTAAAATGTCTTGATACAATTTTGTATCCATTGTTCCCTCAACAATTGCGAATTGTCCAGGCCCTGAGGCAGTAAGGCAGCCCCACACAATGATTCTCCTTCCATCATGCTTCACAGTTGGGATGAGATTTTATTCTTGGTGTGCAGTGCCCTTTTCCCTCCAAACATAGCAATGTGCGTTTCTGCCAAAATGTTCAAATTTTTTCTCATCTGTCTGCAGAGCATTGTCCCAGAAGTCTTGTGCAACATCCAAGTGGTCTTTTGCAAACTTGAGACGTGCAACAATTTTTTTTTGGGGGGGAGCAGTAGTTTCCTCTGATGTCCTTCCATGAACACCATTCTTAAAGTGGACACATGAAGAGAGACTTTAGCAAGTTCTAGAGATCTCTGCAGGTCTTTTGCATTTATCCTTGAGTTCATTTTCACCTCCAAAGGCATTGCACATTGTGTTCTTGGTGCAATCTTTGCAGGTCTTAAGAAATTCTTTGGTAGCCATTTCTAGCTTCATGCATCTCTACAATTCTTCTACGGTCCTCTGAAAGTTGTTTTGATCGAGGCATAGTGCACGTTTGTGTGTTATTAGTTTAGGCAGATTGTGTTTGTCTTTTATTGTGACTTAGATGAAGATCAGTCCACATTTGGTGAGTAATTAATGTAGAAAACCAGGTAATTGCAAAGGTTTCACAAATGTTTTCTTGCAACTATATGTAATGATGCATTTGCCTATAAGTGGAGAAGTAATTTATTGAATGCAAGCGATTTGCAGAATGTAATAAGATAGGTAAATAGCTCTTGCCTTTCTGCAATCAAAAACACCAATTAAAAAAAAATACAGTACTAATCTGGCCGGGAGACATTTTAAATGATTGCAGAACTAGATGCTGAGGCATGTAAGAAACACTTATTCCTTGGCAGTGATGCACAGCAGGAGCTGAGTCTGATTCCAGGTTTTGAATTGACAATTCTATTTTTAAATCAGATCAGTCTTTTTTTTTAAAAAAAGCAAATGCCTAACCTTTATGAAGTGCATAATGATTGGGATAGTAAGGGCTGATACACAACACTAAGTTAAACCCCAGATCCAAAAATTTGCATGATAATGAAAACAAATTTCAGTTGCAAATTTGGAGAAGAGTGAATACTGTGTGACAAAGCTTATGTTAATATTAGAAACATAGAAAATAGGTGCAGGAGTAGGCCATTCGACCCTTCGAGCCTGCACCGCCATTCAGTATGATCATGGCTGATCATCCAACTCAGAACCCTGTACCTGCTTGCTCTCCATACCCTCTGATCCCTTTAGCCACAAGGGCCATTTCTAACTTCCTCTTAAATATAGCCAATGAACTGGCCTCAACTGTTTCCTGTGACAGAGAATTCCACAGATTCACCACTCTCTGTGTGAAGAAGTTTTTCCTCATCTCAGTCCTAAAAGGCTTCCCCTTTATCCTTAAACTGTGACCCCTCGTTCTGGACTTCCCCAACATCGGAAACGATGTTCCTGCATCTAACCTGTCCAATCCCTTCAGAATTTTATACGTTTCAATAAGATCCCCCCTCAATCTTTTAAATTCCAGTGAGTATAAGCCTAGTCGATCCAGTCTTTCTTCATATGAAAGTCCTGCCATCCCAGGAATCAATCTGGTGAACCTTCTTTGTACTCCCTCTATGGCAAGAATGTCTTTCCTCAGATTAGGGGACCAAAACTGCACACAATACTCTAGGTGCGGTCTCACCAAGGCCTTGTACAACTGCAGTAGAACCTCCCTGCTCCTGTACTCAAATCCTTTTGCTATGAATGCCAACGTACCATTTGTCTTTTTCACCGCCTGCTGTACTTGCATGCCCACCTTCAATGACTGGTGTACAATGACACCCAGGTCTCATTGTACCTCCCCTTTTCCTAATCGGTCACCGTTCAGATAATAATCTGTTTTCCTGTTCTTGCAACCAAAGTGGATAACCTCACATTTATCCACATTAAATTGCATCTGCCATGAATTTGCCCACTCACCTAACCTATCCAAGTCACCCTGCATCCTCTTGGCATCCTCCTCACAGCTAACACCACCGCCCAGCTTCATGTCATCCGCAAACTTGGAGATGCTGCATTTAATTCCCTTGTCTAAATCATTAATATATATTGTAAACAACTGGGGTCCCAACACTGAGCCTTGCGGTACCCCACTAGTCACGGGCTGCCATTCTGAAAAGGTCCCATTTACTCCCACTCTTTGCTTCCTGTCTGCCAACCAATTCTCTATCCACATCAATACCATACCCCCAATGCCGTGTGCTTTAAGTTTGCACACTAATCTCCTGTGTGGGACCTTGTCAAAAGCCTTTTGAAAATCTAAATATACCACATCCACTGGCTCTCCCCCTATCCACTCTACTAGTTACATCTTCAAAAAATTCTATAAGATTTGTCAGACATGATTTTCCTTTCACAAATCCATGCTGACTTTGTCCGATGATTTCACCTTTTTCTAAATGTGCTGTTATCACATCTTTGATAACCGACTCTAGCATTTTTCCCACCTTTGATGTCAGACTAACAGGTCTATAATTCCCCGGTTTTTCTCTCCCTCCTTTTTTAAAAAGTGGGGTTACATTAGCTACCCTCTAATCCTCAGGAACTAATCCAGAATCTAAGGAGTTTTGAAAAATTATCACTAATGCATCCACTATTTCTTGGGCTACTTGCTTAAGCACTCTGGGATGCAGACCATCTGGCCCTGGGGATTTATCTGCCTTTAATCCCTTCAATTTACCTAACACCACTTCCCTACTAACATGTATTTCCCTCAGTTCCTCCATCTCACTAGACCCTCGGTCCCTTACTATTTCCGGAAGATTATTTATGTCCTCCTTAGTGAAGACAGAACCAAAGTAGTTATTCAATTGGTCTGCCATGTCTTTGTTCCCTATGATCAATTCACCTGTTTCTGACTGTAAGGGACCTACATTTGTCTTGACCAATCTTTTTCTTTTCACATATTTATAAAAGCTTTTACAGTCAGTTTTTATGTTCCCTGCCAGCTTTCTCTCATAATCTTTTTTCCCTTTCCTAATTAAGCCCTTTGTCCTCCTCTGCTGCACTCTGAATTTCTCCCAGTCCTCAGGTGTGCTGCTTTTTTTTTGCTAATTTATGTTTCTTCTTTGGACTTGATACTATCCCTAATTTCCCTTGTCAGCCACGGGTGCACTAACTTCCCTGGTTTATTCTTTTACCAAACTGGGATGAACAATTGTTGTTGTTCATCCATGCGATCTTTAAATGCTTGCCATTGCATATCTACCGTCAACCCTTGAAGTATCATTTGCCAGTCTATCTTAGCTAATTCACATCTCATACCTTCAAAGTTACCCTTCTTTAAGTTCAGAACCTTTGTTTCTGAATTAACTATGTCACTCTCCATCTTAATGAAGAATTCCACCATATTATAGTCACTCTTACCCAAGGGGCCTCGCACAACAAGATTGCTAACTAACCCTTCCTCATTGCTCAATACCCAATCTAGAATGGCCTGCTCTCTAGTTGGTTCCTCAACATGTTGGTTCAGAAAACCATCCCGCATACATTCCAAGAAATCCTCTTCCTCAGCACCCTTACCAATTTGGTTCACCCAATGTATATGTAGATTGAAGTCGCTCATTATAACTACTGTTTCTTTATTGCAAGCATTTCTAATTTCCTGTTTAATGCCATCCCCAACCTCGCTACTACTGTTAGGTGGCCTGTACACAACTCCCACCAGCATTTTCTGCCCCTTAGTGTTATGCAGCTCTACCCATATCGATTCCACATCCTCCAGGCTAATGTCCTTCCTTTCTATTGCGTTAATCTCCTCTCTAACCAGCAATGCTACCCCACCTCCTTTTCTTTCCTGTCTATCCCTCCTGAATGTTGAGCTCCCATCCTTGGTCACCCTGGAGCCATGTCTCTGTGATCCCAACTATATCATATTCATTCATAACTATCTGCACATTCAATTCATCCACCTTGTTACGAATGCTCCTCGCATTGACACACAAAGCCTTCAGGCTTGTTTTTACAACACTCTTAAGCCCTTATACAATTATGTTGAAAAGTGGCCCTTTTTGCTTCTTGCCCTGGATTTGCCTGCCTGCCACTTTTACTTTTCACCCTACTACTTTTTGCTTCTACCCTCATTTTACACCCGTCTGTCTCTCTGCACTTGTTCCCATCCCCCTGCCACATTAGTTTAAATCCTCCTGAACAGCAGTAGCAAACGCTCCCCCTAGGACATTGGTTCCGTTCCAGCCCAGGTGCAGACCTTTCTGTTTATACCGGTCCCACCTTCCCCAGAACTAGTTCAATGCCCCAGAAATTTGAATCCCTCCCCCTTGCACCATTTTTCAAGCTACATATTCAACTGAAATATCCTCCTATTTCTATTCTGACTAGCATGTGGCACTGGTAGTAATCCAGAGATTATCTCCTAACTCCCTAAATTCACCTTGTAGAACCTCATCCCGATTTTTACCTATGTCGTTGGTACCTATGTGCACCACGACCACTGGCTGTTCACCCTCCCATTCCAGGATGTCCTGCAGCCGCTCAGAGACATCCTTGACCCTTGCACCAGGGAGGCAACATACCATCCTGGAGTCTCGTTTGCGGCCGCAGAAACGCCTATCTATTCCCCTTACAATCGAATCACCTATCACTATAGCTCTCTCACTCCTTTTCCTTCCCTCCTGTGCCGCAGAGCCACCATGGTGCAATGAACTCAGCTGCTGCTGCCTTCCCCTGATGAGACATCTCCCCCAACAGTATCCAAAACAGTATATCTGTTTAGGAGGGAGATGACCTCAGGGGACTCCTGCACTACCTGCCTACTGCTACGCTGTCTAGTGGCCACCCCATCCCTTTCTGCTGTGTAGCCTTTACCTGTGGTGTGGCCAACTCACTAAACGTGCTATTCACAACTTTTTGATTCACCAATATTGATCTTATGATGGAGAATATACCGGAGATAGTTGATAAGGAAGGTAAATTTTCTTCCTCGACAAAATGCTGGCAAAGTTCAGCATATCAGGCAGAACATATGAAGAGGAAATATTTGATGTTTTCAGGTTGAGACCCTTCATCGGGTCTGGAAGGGAATGCAGTAGAAACTGAAATAAGATGGAGAGGAAGAGATACAAGTTGGCAGGTGACAGTTGAGACCAGGTAAGGGGGTGAAAGGTAGGTGGAGGGGATAGGTGGAAAAAGTAAAGGGCTAAAGAAATCTGATTGGAGAGGACAGTGGACTGTGGATGAAGGGGAAGGGGGAAGCCAGAGAATCTTATCCCTCACCTGGTCTCACCTTTCACCTGTCAGCTTGTACTCCTTCCCTTCTCCTCTCCCCACTTTGTTCTGGCTTCTTTCATCTTTCTTTTCAGTCCTGATGAATCTTCAGTCCTGATAAATCTTTTCAGTCCTTTTCAGTCACTGCAAAACGTCAACTATTTATTCCCCTCCATAGATGCTGCCTGCCTGCTGAGTTCCTCCAGCATTTTGTGTGTTACTTAAGGATTTCAACATCTGCAGAATCTCTTATTTAAAATTTTCTTCCATGAAGTACATGGTTAAACTGGATAAGTGTTTTTTTTTACAACTTGAAATAAAAGGCAGTTATCAATAATGGTGTCCACTAAATTACCAAAATACACATCCAATATATTCTTCACAACTTCCACTACCTACAAGAGGACCCTGCCCAGGCATTTGCCTTTAAACCTTGCAAAGGTTTAAACCTGCCCATGTACTTCCTTCCTCATTACTATCCAGAGTGCTAAGCAGCCCTTCCGGAAAGGTAGCTTGTCACACGTGAATCCATCAGTACTATTTATTGCATCCGGTGTGTATCCTCCTGTATTGCATCCTATCATTATGGCCTCTTCTACAAAAGTGAGCACTGCTGGAGGCTTGGTCTGCTTTACAGTGCACTTTCACTCCGTCCATCATAGCAGTTGGGATCTCCTGATGGCCAGCTATTCCAATTCCACTTTCTGTTCCCGCACTTGAATGCCTTTCTGATATCAATTCACAGCCAAAGAAAATAAGAGGAACAACACCTTGTATTCTACCAGGATAGTTTCCAATTGGTGCTATGAACATAAAAGTTTGAAACTTCTGATAACCATTCTCCCCCCCATCCCATTTTTGCTATTTTTATTTTTTCTCTTGTTCATCACCCTGTCTTTGCCATACCTTCTTCCCACTCCCCACCCCCACCGGTTTATCATCCACACACTCCTCTCACTGGTTCCCCTCCCTTTATTCCATACCACACATTGTCTCCTGTCAGATTCCATATTTTCAGACGTTTGTCACTTCCAATTTCTGACATCATTCCCACCCTCATCTGCCTATCTTCATCTCCCTCACTGGATCCACCTATCACCTGCCAGTCCTTGATACACCCCTTCCACTCAATTTTGTGATGTCATATCACTCCTCTTACTTTCCAGTCCAGATGAAGGGTCTTGACATGAGACATTGACTGTCGATTACTCTCCATAGCTGCTGCCTGACTTGTTGAGATCCTCCAGACATTCTAGTGTTGCTTTTATTCCATAGTTAACTAATAGTGGCTGTGGTGCGATTGACGATTGAACTTGCTTTCAGTGTCTTTAGCTGCACTTTAAGGTCTCGGTGACACGTTGTGAATTAGTGAGTAATGTGCTGATCAGTAAAGGTAAAAATGTCACCATTTATGATCTGAAATCTAAGCCACGTTATATGTAAACATTGCACTGGACTGACTCTCAGTTGTTCACTACGCCTTGGGTGTGGCTATTTACTTAACAAGCAATCACAGACTCTCTGAATAGCATCTGCAGTTATTGGGCCTGTTTGCAAGCAACCTCTCTGAATCTACATATAGAGGTTGAAACAGTCCCTTTTGAGGCTGACCTTGACATCAAGTGGTTAATGTTAACCTATACACCTTTCCTGTCAGTGGTTTTCCTAGCCGTGTAGAGACTGGTGCCAATGATAACTTGGAATGCACTGCTGGAAACAATCAAAGAATAATTTTCAATAGAGAATTAGAAATGAGAAAAAGAATACAAGTCTGGGGGGGGGGGGGAGAAGAACAAAGAAGTGAGATTAGAGAGTTATCTCAGAACACAATTGGTCAACTCTTTTTCTGTGCTACAAGGTTCCACGTGTTTTCTCTTTTTCAGGGTGTGAAGAAATATTTTGCTGTCATTGCAGAGCTGTCACTTCTGGTTCAAAGCAGACAGGAATAACTTCAGCATACAAATTAGGAGTAGAACAGTGATTGTAACCAGCACTTCATTAAACCCAATGTAAACTTTAACATTCTTGATTACACATCTAGCTGCATCTGCTTTACAACTGAAGTTTTCTGGTTCTACAGCCTGAGAAGAGATTTATAAAGAACTATTATGTGGAGGAAAAACTTTTACCTGATCTCTGTCTGAAATTTTAAAAAGTGACCAAGTAATTCTAGATTCAACAACAAGTGGAAGCATCCTCTTTACAGCTGTCCTTCTGAGACCCCTCAGGATCTTGTGTCTCAATCACATACTCTCACCAGACTAGCCCATCCGATATTTCCTCATAAAGCAACCCACCCTATCTCTTAATTAACTTGGTAAGCCTTCTCTGAATAGATTTAAAGTATTAACATTTTATGTAAGAATTGTTTATTATCACTGTTATGTGTGTCCTGAAATCAAATGTCATATGTGTCTTATTCCATGCAGCTGTCACTTTAGAAGATTATTTATTGGGATATAGCATGGAATAAGACACATGAATCTCAAGCGATGGTTCCTGGGGAGAGTGCAAGTTAGTTTTTACACAAAAAAAAGATGGCAAGCCATCTTGTTTTCCTGTCATATCAGCTAATTAATGATTTTGCATTATTGCTCTTTCTAAATGTTGTTACTTGTTTCTTTTGAGCAAGCAAGGCTTAACATTTCAGTGCATTTAAAAATAATCTCTAATCTGAACCAAACTAGTTGTTCTCGGCCAGTGCAAGTCCAAATTTCTTTCTTGTACCTGACAAAGGAATAAATCTTAATCTAGTGAATTTAAAGCATATTAAAGGTGTAGGTAGAAAATGTGCAATAATTAGAAGATTCTGTATTTCTTCCCACTTTGCCAATGCTGGGCCTGAGGCTGAAGTAAAGAGACTGTAGCAGGTGTAGCTCTGAAGGTTTTTCTTTGCGTAATGTGAAGAATGATGCTCCTACTCGCTATTTTGAGTTGAGACTTTGCATAAAGTGGCAGGTTGTCTGTTTTTAGGACGAAGGCTTGGGGACTATGAAAAAGTAAAGCTTGCAATATCACACCTTCATGCTTCATTAGACTGTGCAGAAGGAACGTGTAACAAAGCAACCAAGCCTTGATCTGTTCTCCAGCTGAGCTCTTTCAGGATGTGTGAATGTCATTATAGGTTAAAGCAGGATTATTTCTGACGATGTTGATTAAATGGATTACATCTTTAAAATAGGAAGACAGTCTTGTTGGTTCATTGCAACTAAAATGTATTGATTGCTCTCTGTTGCAATATAGTGTCTATAAAAAGTATTCTTCCCCCCCCCCCCCCCCCCCCGGGAAGTTTTCATATTTTATTGTTTTATAACAGTGGATTTAATTTGACATTTTTGTGGCTGGTGAGCAGAAAGATTTTCATGTTAAAGTGAAAACAGATCTCTACAAAGTGATCTAAATTAATTACAAATATAAAACACAAAATAATTGATTGCATAAGTATGTCAAGTCAGTATTTACTAGATGCACTTTTGGCAGCAATTACAGCCTTGAGTCTGCTTGGATAGGTCTCTATCAGCTTTGCACATCAAGACACTGCAGTTTTTTCCCCATTCTTCTTTACAAAACTGCTCAAGCTCCGTCAGATTGCATGGGGTTGTGAGTGAACGGCCCTTTTCAAGTCCACCCACAAATTCTCAATTGGATTGAGGTCTGGACTCTGACTTGGCCACTCCAGGACAGACTTTGTTTTTAAGCCATTCCTATATAGCTTTGGCTTTATGCTTGGGGTCATGGAATGGAAAACCAATCTTCTCCCAAGTCTCAGTTCTTTGCAGACTGTATTGGATTTTCCAACAGGATTTCTCTATATTTGGTGCATTCATTTTACCCTTTGCCTTCACATGCCTTCCAGGGCCTGCTGCAGAGAGGCATCCCCACAGCATGATGCAGCCACCACCGTGCTTCACGGTAGAGATGGTGTGTTTTTGATGCACGATGTTTGGCTTATGCCAAAACACTATGTTTATTCTCATGGCCAAAAACTTAGTTTTGGTTTCATCAGACCACGGAGTCTTCCAGCTGAATTCAAAGTCTCCCACATGCCTTCTGGCAAACTCTAGCCGAGATTTCATGTGAGTTTTTTTCCCCAAGAGTGGCTTTCTCTTTGCCACTCTCCCAAAAATCTGCAATTGGTGAAGTACTCTGAACAGTTGTTGTATGTACAGTCTCTCCCATCTTAGCTACTGAAGCTTGTATCTCCTCCAGAGTTGTCATAGGTCTTTTGCTGGCCTCCTCACTAGTCCCTTTCTTGCAGGGTCACTCACATTTTGTGGACTGCATGCTCTAGGCAGATTTACAGCTGCCATATTCTTTCCATTTCTTAATGACTAAACTGTACTCCAAGGGATATTCAGTGACTTGGAAATTTTCTTATATTCATCTTCTGACTCGTGCTTTTCAATAACCATTTAGCTGAGCTGCTTGGAGTATTCTTTTGTCTTCATGGTGTAGTTTTTTCAGCAGCTGTTGGACCTTCCAACTACAGGTGTATTTTTACTACCAATAAATTGAAACACCTTGACTGCACACAGGTCTCCAAAAACAGATATCTATTTAACTAATTATGACTTATAAAACCAATTGGCTGCACAAGTGATGATTTGGTGTGTCATATTAAAAGGGGGTGAAAACTTGTGCAACCAACAATTTTGTGTATTGTTTTTGTAATTTAGATCACTTTGTAGAGATCGGTTTTCTCTTTGGCAGAGAAGTCATTGTTCCATTGATCACTGTCAAAAAAGCCAAATTAAACCCACTGATATTCAGTGGTGTACAACAATAGAACATGAAAACTTCCAAGGGGGTGAATACTTAATATAGTCACTATATTTATTACTAAACCCATGCTTTAAAAAATGCAACAAAAATAAAACTGCAACATAAATTCATCAGAATCAAGATGGTTGTTATTTGCTTTCTGAAGAGATGTACCCTGAGTAAGCTGCTCACAAAAGATTTTTTTTTAAAAGTTTGATACATAAAAACAGTACAGTCTCACAGGTCCTTGGTCTTACCATGACTACACTGGGTATGATGCAAAATTAAATTAAACTAATCCCTTCTATCTGCATATCCATGGGCCTGTCTCTTGAATGCCACTATCATATCTGCTTCTAATGCATTCCAGGCACCTACCGCTCTTTGGAATTTACATCAAATCTGCCTCTGCACATCGTCCTTTTGCCTCTTGTGTTTGACATTTCTACCTTATCCGTGCCTCACAATTTTATACAGTTTTATCTGGTCTTCCTTCTGACCCTGGTCGAGAGAAAACAATCCGACATTGAGAGCATTCTTCCCAGATGCACAAGGAGTACATTTTTAAAAGGTTACATGTGCTTCCTTGTGTGGTATTTTTCTGCCACTCTTGCTCATAGTCCACCAGGGCTGTGTGTTGGCTCATGTGGATGAGGTGCTGGTTGTTATTGCCTATGGCCTGTACAATAGAGCTTTAGCACTTCGTAAAACAATTTAAGTGACTGAATATAAAAATCGGTTAATCTTGTTTCTGGGTTGATTATAATATCATTGAAAGGAGATGGTAGTACATGAGACCCTGAAAGGAAGTGCAGCATGCCTGTCCAGTGCTTTTCACTTAATATGTGATAATGAATAGGCCCAATGTAATCTCTCAGGGGTCACTTTGTCCAGCAGGAAGTGGCCCTGAAGGGGACGGGCTAAAATAGAGCACTACCCCTGGGTGCACCATCACATAACTTATCCCGAGCACGCAGCAGTCCACATGGGAGACAGCTCTCGTCACCTAGTGATTGCCATATGCTATTTCTTGTATGGTGCATGTGGACAGGGTCAGTGATGGAGTCTGCTGGACCTGGGTGTGGTCTGTTCAGCTACACGTCCGTATACAGAGGACTATAAGTGAGCAGCAGCGAAGAACGTACGAACTATTAGCCGTTCTCTTTGCAAAAAGGATGGGGGAAATTGGTTTGAGCATGACCGGCTTGATGGTGCAGAGCTTTGCAGTAATGTCTTTGTCCAAGGATAAAGAGGCCATGTGCATGGTACATCAAACGTAGCAATCAAGACCTACCCAGTGTAGATGTCACCTTAATTAAGATGTTTGATTCCTAAGCCTGTGCTATTCAACACCTTACTCATCAGCGGCAAAGTGTTCTGCAGCTCAAGTACCTACATTGGAATCATGGAAAGGAAACTTGGCTCAAAAACTTTATTTCTCAGCACCATGTCAGCAACCAAGCACTAACAGCAAAACAATCCTTTCCTCCCTCCCTCTCACCCACTGTCATGCACAGGCAGTCCTCTAATCCCCTCTGAACTCAGATACTTGCAGACATTTGACCTCCAACTGCTCCAGTAGACCAGCAGACCCAGGGCTTTTGGCCATCAGGCCTCGACTTCTGGTACTCTGACTTCTAACTCCAGGCTCGCTAACTCGCATTCTGAGGGGTCACCGGCCCTTGAGCTTCCTGATGTACGAACCTCTGATCTCGCATAGGACTCGCTGACCTGGGGTGGTGCACCAACCCTCATTCACTTCTCCTGCTGGCCCAACATCTGTCCACTGACGTCCTTTGTTCATGTAGTTGCTGCTGTCGAGGAGCAGAGACACAGACTCTTGCTCAACCTCACTACTTTTTCTTTAATCCCTATCCTAAACCATAACTCCCTCTCTGTCCCCGAAACCATCCTTGCAAACCTAAAAATTACTGTCTGAACTATGACCTTGTGACCGCTCTATACCCACTGCAGCGGAGATTACTGCTGAGCTGCACCTTTATTTAGTAATTCTCTTTATGCTCTGGGTCTGTGACCAGAAGCCTGATCCAATTTTTTTTAAAGATCAAACTAATCCAACAGGCTAGTGCCTAATCTTGGCAAAGCACTGTTATTATAGCCTTTCAAAGAAGCAGGCACCTGGTGGTTTCTTTCCTTATCGGTGCATTTGTGTATTAGATTTCCACTTCCTCAAAGCAGTTGCTTAGGAGCACTGATAACCATACCTTTGCAATCAGTGTACATCTTCAGTGCCTCCTCTTTCTAAATCCAGAAAAATGCAAGCCAAAATCGCAACTTTATTGTAATTCCATGGATTCATTTGCAAGATCTCTGGTGCAGGCCCTGTCAGGTGACCAGGTGTTTTTGGGAATTCCTGCCTATCGAAAGTGATTTTAGAAACTGAGAGCGCTTGGAGCTGGGCCATGGTTGCTGGGCTTGCTAATGGTTCCTGCACCCTGAAAAGACTTCTTAAAGAAATGAAGTTAATGCTTAATCAAGTATTGAATAGAGGAGGCAATGAACTTCAGATGCAGTGAGATAGGTGATCAGACCATGCCAGATGTTCCTAAGAGAAATTAATGCAGCTCCCCTGTTTTAAAAGGAAGAGCCAAACAAGTGCCAATGACAGGGTACCAGTTAGCTTTAACTTCATTGGTGAGAAAGATGATGGAATCTGCACTGTTGCAGTTTGAGAAAGAAAATTCTTTGTTTCAAATAGATCTGCTGTTCCATAGCTAAGTCCGAGTCACACAGTAATCACGGAAAAACACTCGGATATGCATGCTCTGGAGTGGTTAGCTTGTGAGCACAGCTGACAGTGAACTAGTGACCTGTTCCAGCTGGCACACAGTGCAACAAATCATGAAATGTGCATTGCCACAGTGCATCCTGAGATGCTCAAACAGCAAATTCACTAATATGTGCTGATGGGTACCGATGACTCACCGATTACTCAGCCTTATTTATAGTGATGATAGTATCTGCTCATGTTGTGAATTTGATCTAGTTTTCTGACCCAGATTCTAAGGGAAAGCCAAATGTTTTGAAGTGGGTTTTGGAGCATTTTGCTACATAGGGAGCACCTGGTTGGATTTGCTTTTTGTTTGCATATCAACAATTTGCATAATAGACCAAATTGGGCAACTTGTTTGTCTCCTTCTAGCAGCACGCTTGACTTCAACTTCTGTCTCCCAGTGGTTTCTGGCATTTGTAGAGTTGGAGTTGGCTTCATGTGCAGAGTTTGCAATGTCTTTAACAGCCTTTTACTTTTATCCACGTCATAAATTACCCCACATAATGAGGGCTTCCACCTTATGAATGCTTCAGTGTTGCATTTACAAATCTAAGCTGTTTGCAATCATTGAAATCAAAAACTGTAACAAGCTGCAGGCAAAACCATTTCTAACTTTACAGCTGTCTATGGTGTCACTAAAAGGTGTCAGCAAAATGACTCTGAATTTAATGGAATGAATATTTTGCTTGCTAATAGTTATGCTGCTCATCTAACACCAAATATAAATGTTAATGTAAAATACAGGTAATAGTACTGATGCTTTACACTTGATTTTTCTTAAAATAAATTATGCAGGCTTTTGTAAATTTTGTATGTAGCTTAGTATACATGAAGATGTAAAACTGCATCTAAGTATTGATGAGACATGAAATCAAATAAGATTGCACTGCGATGAATTTGCTTATTTTTGGTGACCATTGCCCTTTGGCGTGTTATTGGCAATCAGCCACAGATTCCAATTTGAAGAATCACCCCATAAATAGTCATTGCAGCACAAATTATTATCTGGTGTCACTCTATAGTATAGCAGCTGATAGGACTAGTTTAGTTTATTTGGTACTACCATCATGTTTGTTGTGATTGCTGTTCATCTAACCTACCGGCCCTTTGAAAGACTGTTCTCTAAAGAACTGAAACAAATGACATGTTTAAATTAGTCATCCAGCACTTGAATTAGAATATATTGCAACCATTTTAAAGTTCAGCCAAAATTTAAAAAATCACTATAAATAAACCCAAGATTTAGTTTTGAATTGCAACTCACATAACGTGCACCTGCAAGATCCCAAAATGGCATTTTTCAAAATATATGGCAGGATAGGACAGAAACATGACAACATAAGCAACAGAGGAATTTCCCCAGTCTGTGGTATGGGTGCAAGGTTGGAGCAGAAGCAGCCTAACAAGGATGATTAACTTAAAACAATGGTAAACGTATAGGAATATGTCACAGTGATTGGCAGGAACTGACTACTCAATGTTCCATGGTTCAGAATCTTCAAGAGGAAATGTTGGGGTGCAAGGAGGGAGGAGTGTAAAATGAGGTTTTGCGATATTAGTGAAGAAATATATTATTTCATTAAGGAAGAAGAAAAATATCTTGGAAATTCCTTCAAATGAATCAGAATCAGATTAATATCACTGGCATAAGTAGTGAACTAGTGTTCATTTTTCTCAATGTCCATTTAGAAATCAGATAGCAGGGTGTAAGAAGCTGTTCCTGAATAGTATATGCCTTCAGGCTTCTGTTCCTGATGAACATTAGGGTAGAACTTCGGAACAGGAAAAAGGATGATCATTTTAGAGGCATTACGAAGCAGAATTTCTTGGTGTACACATCACTGAAAACTGCAGCATGGATAGATGAGGCCTTTAAAAGTATGTGTCATGCCTGCCTTCATTAGCTGGCATAAAATATAAGAGCAGGGAGGTTCAAGTTCCGAGTAAATTTATGGTGCAACATTGCTGAGACCACAACTGGAGTATTGTGTGCTGTACTCGTTGTCAGGTTAAACAAAGGGTACAATTACAATGAAGCAGGTGCTGACGGAATTCACCTGATTGTTGCCTGGTATGTAGTGTTTCAGCAACTTGAAGAAACTGATGGGATGACTTGTTGTCCTTAGAATGCTGAAAAGGAGCCTAATTAAAGTGTACACAAGGATAAGGAACATTAAATAGTGAGAAACTTTTTTTCTAATAGTTATTTATGAATAACAGTCATATGTTTAAAGTAAGGAGTAGAAGATTTAGAGAGTTTCCAGGAAGAATGTTTATCATAGTGGCATTAAAGGGCTATTAGAAAGCATGTGAAAATGTAGAGAATAGAGGGATATGGATCATGTGCACGCAGAAGAGGTTTTGTTTTAATTTGGCATAGTGTTCAGTGCAGAAGTAGTAGGTTGAAGGGCCAGTTCCTTTTTTTGTACTATTTGATGTCCTTATTTAAGACTGGAAATATGCCAAATAGAGATGTTATTCAATACAGTAGGAGAGGGCCTTAATGCAATCACTCGTGCACTAAAGGTAGACAAGTTCCCTAATCCTGATGGGATGTATCCCAGGTACTGAAAGAAATGACAAAAGTTATAGTGTGATAATTTACCAAAATTATCTGGACTTCGGGCAGGTCCTGGCAGATTGGAAGACAATGTCACACATTTGTTTAAAAATGGATGTGGGCAAAAAGTGGCTAACTATAGGCCAATTACCTTAATATCTGAGGCTGGGAAATGCTTTAAGAAAGAATTAGTGAAACATCTAGATAGAAGTGGTTCAATCTAAGGGCAGGTCCTGTTTGCCAAGCTGGCTGGAGCATATAATGAGTGTAGGAGAATCTGTGGATCTTGGATTACCAGAAAGCACTCATTAAGATCCTGCATGACCATTAGTTAAGGATGCATAGATTGGGGGTAAAGTATTAGCAGAGATAGAGGATTGGTTAACCATAGGAATTGGGATAAATGGGTGTTTCTTTGGACAGTGGTGAGTGGAGTGCTACAAGGGTTGGTGGTGGGCTTCACCTGTTTACTATATACCTTAATGGTTTGGAAGAGAAAACTGAGTGTAGTGAATCTGAAGTTTGATGACACCAAGTGGAAAAGCAAATTGTGCAGAGGATGCAGTAAGTCGGCAGAGGGTTAAATATAGGTTAAGTGCATGGGCAAGGGTCTGGCAGATGGAGTGCAATGTTGGTAAATGTGAGGTCATCCTCTTTGGAAGGGAAGATAAAACATCAGTGAAGGATTGAAGCATGCTGTTGTGCTGAGTGTTTATGCATTGTAAAAGGTTGGTTTGCAGTTGCAATAGGTTATCAAGAAGGCAAATGGAATGTTGGCCTTCATTACTCGAGGATTGAATTTAAGAGCAGAGAGGTTATGCTGTAACTGTACAGGGTACTGGTGAGGCAACACCTGGAGAGCTATATGCGGTTGGAGAAACAACGTGAAAGTTTGTAACATTGGAACAGTGAGTTGCTGGTCTCCACTCTTATTGCAGGAGTGACCCCTCTCTCCCTCACTGGAAAGAGAGAACTTGTCTGAGATACTGAATTGCTGGTTTGCGAACTGTAGTTTGAACTCTGGATCAATGGACTCTTTCACGCTGCTGCATGCAATTTGGGGGTTGGGGGGGTCGGTGCTTTTACTGGTGCGGGGAAGGGGTCTTCGGGGCTTTGCTCTATGGGGTTTCTTTGTTTCATGGACTTCTGTGAAGAGGATGAATTTCAGGTTGTAAACTGTATACATACTCTGTTAAATATGGTTTGAAATGTGCTTTGAAACATTGAGGAATGACATACTGGCTTAGGAGGTAGTGCAGAAGAGGTTAATCAGGTTGATTTGGAGATGAGGGGCTTAACCTAAGAGGTGAGATAGAGTTGTTTGGGACCATACTCACTGGAATTCAGAAGGCTGAGAAGGGCTCTTATCGACACATAAATTTTTGAAGAGGGTTGTTAAAATAGAAGCAGGATGGTTGTTTCCGCTCATTAGTGAGACTAGAAATAGGGTACATAATCTCAAAATTCAGTGGAATGGATTTAAGATGGAGATGGGAAGAAACTACTTTTCAGAGAGTAGTGAATCTGTGGAATTTCCTACCAAGGGAAACTTTAGAGGCTACCTTATTAAATATATTTAAGACACAGGTTTCTGCATAATCAGGGAATTTAGGATCACAGGAAAATGGTCTAGAGGTGGAGCTGCGCCTATGGTCATATCAGCTATGATCTTATTGAATGCTTAACGAGCTAAATGGCTACTCCTATTTATGGTTCTAATATTAATTCCATTAAGATAAAAATGACTCAGTATATTAAATGGGAATTAAATGAAAGTAAATTTTAAACTTTCTACCCCTTAGGTGACATTCATGGACAGTACACAGACCTTCTGAGGTTGTTTGAATATGGAGGGTTTCCACCTGAAGCAAACTACTTGTTCTTGGGAGATTACGTAGATCGGGGGAAGCAATCTCTAGAGACCATTTGCCTCCTCCTAGCATACAAGATCAAATACCCAGAAAACTTCTTCCTTTTGCGGGGAAATCATGAGTGCGCCAGCATCAATCGTATCTATGGGTTCTATGATGAATGTGAGTATTTGGCTAAATATAATATCTGCACATTTTATAAAGTCTGGGGAGAAGAGTTCAAATAAAACAATGTAAATAATTTGGGGGGGAGTTGTTTCTTAAAGTGACTGATTCCATTTTGCAGTAAAAAAGCTTAATTTTGTTTAAGTTGGTTTTTGTAGATTTATTAAGTAATCCAAAAAAAGTTTAAATAAAACAAAGTTCAGTTGTATACTTAGCAAACAAAATTAGCAAAATTTTATGTGGTGAAAGTTCATAATGCAGCCCAAACCCCAAAAGGCAGAAAACATGGAAATGAAAGTGGGCCAGATCGTACTGGATCACCCACCGCCTGAAATCTGTCCTTACATCCTTGTATCAGGACAGGATGAGAGCCAGGAGTTCACTGGCTTTGTCCACATGACAAGGAGGCCTCAGTTGGCAATGTGAAACTCGTATGTGAAGTGGCAATTCAGGACCAAACTTGAATCACTGAAGGATGCTTGACAGTTATGGCAGGGCTTGAATACTACCACAACCTACAAACCAGATGACATAGATGACAACAAGGTTTCACTCCTATATGAGCTCAATGCCTTTTATGCTCATCAAATGCCTTTTAATCATCAAAACATGGAAGCACCTTCATGAGCTCCCACAGCCCCGATGACCCTGTGATTAGTCTCTGAGGCTGATGTGAGAGCATCCTTCAAGAGAGTGAATCCACAGAAGGCATCTCACCCAGGTGGGGTATCTGGCTTGGGTACTAAAGATCGTGCTGATCAACTGGCTGTAGTGTTCACTGTGACCTTTAACCTCTTGCTTTGGCAGTCTGAGGTACCCCCCTGCTTCAAATAGGCTTTAATTATACCAACACCCAAGAAGAACATGGGTCATCCAGCAACACTTACATCCAGTGTGATGAAGTGTTTTGAGAAGTTGGTGATGAAACGTATCAACTCCTGCCTAAGAAGTGACATGGATCTGCTCCAATTTGACTGCCATTACAACACATCAACACCAGCTGCCATTTCATTGTCTCTATACTCAACTTTGGAACATCTGAGCAACAAGGGTGCATACATCAGGATGTTCTCCAGTGACTACAGCTGAATGATACCATCCCCTCAAAAGTAATCCAGAAGCTTCAAGACCTAGGCCTTAATACCTCCTTGAATAATTGGATCCTCAGTTTCTCCACCTGCAGATCCCAGTCAGTTTTGGTTGGCAACAACATCTGCACATTTCCCATCAGCACACGTACATCATAAGGATGTGTGCTTAGCCCCCTGCTCTACTCACTTTACCCTCATGACTGTGAGGCTAAGCACACCTCTAACACCATAACTAAGTTTGCTGAGGACGCCACTGTTGGCTGAATCAAAGGTGGTGATAAATCAACATAAAGGAGGGAGATTGAAAATCTGGCTGAATAGTGTCACAGCAACAACTTCTCACTCAATGTCATCAAGACCAAGAAGATGATTGACTTCAGCAGGATGAAACCAGAGTTCCATGAGCCAGTCCTCCTCGGGATCAGATGTGGGGAGGGTCAGCAACTTTAAATTCCTCATTGTTATTTCAGAAGATAGTCCTGATAAATGCCATTACAAGAAAGCCGGGCAAGTCTTCCTCTTAAAAGTTTGTGAAGATTTGATACATTGTCCGAAACTTTGACAGACTTCTACAGATGTGCAGTGGACAGTACATTGACTGGTTGCATCATGGTCGGGTATGGAATCACCAATGCCCTTGAACAGAAATGCGTACAAAATATAGTGGATACAGCCCAGTCCGTAAGAGGTAAAGCCCTCCCAACCATTAAGCAAGAACGTTATTGCAGGGAAGCAGCATCTATCATCAGGGACCCCCACCATCCAGGACATACTCTCTTCTCACTGCTGCCATTAGGAAGAAGGTACAGGAGCCTCAGGATTTGCACCTCCAGGTACAGTTATTACCCCTGAACCATCAGGTTCTTGATCCAGAGGGGACAACTTCACTCGCCCCATCACTGAACTGTTCCCATTATCTAAGGACTCAGTTTCAAGGAATCTTCATCTCATGTTCTTGATGTTTATTGCTTATTATCACATTTGCACATTTTGTTTTTTTTTGCACATTGGTTGTTTGCCTTGTTATGTTGGGTGCAGTTATTCATTGTTGTGTTCCTTGTATTACTGTGAATGCCCATGAGAAAATGAATCTCACTGTATTTGCTGACGTATGTATTTGATAATAAATTTACTTTGAACTGCACCCCCCCCATCCTTTTCACTTCTGTCAAATTACAGGGATGCTGATAGACATTTGACAGATGTGTAACTGCAGATCATTGTTGTAATTTTTAAATTGGCTCTGGGAAAAACTATTCTTCCTGCCATTCCTCAGTGCCGAGTTCCTCATCTACAATTATGTCCCACTGTGTGATATATATTCTCTGTCACCCTGCACCTCCCATTTAGTAATAGTATCACACTCCACCTCCACACTGATTATAGTCTCCATGTACTCAGCATTTCCCAGTAGGTGGTGATCCTTTTATTTTTCAATGGAATGATATTTTTCTTGTATAGGGCTGCTAGAAAGTTTGTGAACCCTGTAGAGTTTTCTATGTTTCTGCATAAATATGACCCCAAATATGTTCAGATCTTCATGAAAGTCCTAAAATGAGATAAAGAACCCAGTTAAATAAAACAAAAACATGATACTTGTTCAGTTGCTTTTTTTTTAAAGAAAAATGTTCCAATATTACATGTATTTGTTGGAAGAAGTATGTGAACCTCTGGGATAATGCCTTCTACATAAACTATTTGGAGTCGGGTGTTCCAATCAACGAGGTGAGATTAGCCGTGTGGATTGTAGAGGTGCCCTGCCTTTTTATATATATATATATCTATATATATATATATAGATATATATATAAAAAGGCACACAACATCACTCTTCTCAAGAAAGATTGTGCACCATGCACAGAGGACCTTAGAAGAATTGTAGAGATGCATGAGGCTGGAAAAAGCCTTCTAAAATTCCTTCTAAAGGCCTGAGTGTTCATCAGTCCACAGTAAGAGAAATTGTCTACAAATGGAGGAAGCTCAGTACTGATACTGTTCTCCTTAGGAGTGGGCATCCTGCAAAGATCACACTGTATAATGCTAAAGGTGGTGGGGAGAAAAAAAACCAAGAGTAACAGCAAAAGACCTGCAGAAATCTCCAGAACTTGTTCATGTGTCCACTGTAAGAAAAACAATGAACAAGAATGGTGTTCATGGAAGGACACCATGAAGGAAAGTAAACACAAAGTACACTGCAGATGCTGTGGTCAAATCAACACGTACAAACAAGCTGAATGAACTCAGCAGGTCAGGCAACATCCATTGAAATGAGCTGTCAACGTTTCGGGCTGAGACCCTTTGTCAGGACCTCTAAGTCTAAGTCCTGACGAAGGGTCTCGGCCCAAAACGTTGACTGCTCGTTTCAACGGATGCTACCGGACCTGCTGAGTTCATCCAGCTTGTTTGTACCATGAAGGAAAATACTGCTCGCCAAAAAAAATTGTTGCACGCCAAAAAAAAAGACCACCTGGATGTTCTGCAATGTTTCTGGGACAATGTTTTTTTAAATATATTTTTATTGAAGGAATGACACAATACAGAATACATAATGCATTACATTTTCCTCCATTTTGGTTTTAGATCTTACCCCTAAACAAAACTCCCCTCACCCGCCCTCCCCGAACATACCATGGCAGCTTATGTTTACAATACAACACTTCACAAATACAAGTACGGCCATTTCACAGCCATACCCCCACACTACTTCAAGATGAAGGCCCACACACATCCACAACATATCAGATGATCCAGAATACACTCATATTACAATTCATCAACTGCACTGTGAAGTAAACCATATGTGTGTTAAAAGGGAGGCAACTTCCCAAGTACAACCAAATGCCCTCAACTAGTAGGTAATTCCTTAAGACCCCCAAAATATGACAAGAAAGGTCCCCATTTCGAATAGAACTTTTTCACAGACCCCCTCAGAGTGAATTTAATCTTTTATAATTTCAGAAAAAAAACATTGCGTCCTCTAACCAAGCAGCAACAGATGGGGAATTGGCAGATTTCCAGACCAGCAAGATTCTCCTAAGGGCCAAAAGCGATGTAAATGTTATGATGTCCAGCTGGTTTACATTTAAACCCAAACCATCATCTGCCACACCAAATACAGCTATAAGCGGGCAAGGTCTCAGTGTCACCCCAAAACCTCACTGATAGTTTTAAAAACCAGTGCCCAATAGCCATCAAGCTGAGGGCAAGGCCAAAATACATGCACTAAACCACCCAGAGAGAAGGACAATGTGGACAGATGAGACAAAAGTTGAACATTTTGGCAGAAGTGCACATAACTATGTTTGGAGTAAAAAGTGTAGTATGGTGGAAGGAGCATCATGGTTTGGGGCTGGTTTGCTGCCTCAAGCCTGGATAGCTTGCAATCATTGAGGGAATGGTGAATTCAAAATTGTTTCAAAGACATTTTACAAGAGAATGTCAGGGTAGTAGTCCATCTCTTGAGGCTTATTGGAAGTTGGATAATGTAACAAGACAATGATCCGAAAGCCAAGAGTAAATCAACACCAGAATGGTTTAAAAGGAAGAAAATTTGTGTTTTGGAATGGCTGAGTCAAAGTCCTGACTTTTAATCCTACGGAAATGTTGTGAAAGGACCTAAAGCAAGCAGTTCGTGCAAGAAAGCCCAACCAACATCCCAGAGTTGAAGAAGTTTTGTAAGGAGGAATGACCTAAAATTCCTCCAAGCCTACGTGCAGGACTGATTAACAGTTACTTGAAATATTTGGTTGAAGTTATTGAGGTACAGTGGGGTCACACCAGTTACTGAAAGCAAAGGTTCACATACTTTTTCCAAGAAATACATTTAGTATTGGATCAATTTTTAAATAAACAAGTATAATGCTTTTTGTTTATTGAATTGGGTTAGCTTTATCTAGTTTTAGGACGTGTGTGAAGAACTGACCACACTTTAGGTCGTATGTATGCAGCAAGTTCTGTAGGGTTCGCAAACTTTCTAGCACCACTGTATCTGCTGTTCAATGTTATTCTTGCTCTCCATATCTTGTGCTTCGTGTCCATGGTACTGCTGTTTTGATCTACCACTCGATACCTTCCATTCTTCTTCATCTTATTTCAAAATACCAGTTTTCATTCTTCCTCCTCCCCCCCCCCCATTATCCCATTAGCACAACTAATTCTGAAACTACCTAAGTGTGCAACATCTCTTCCCTCTCCCACCCCAACTTCAGTATTGTGCATTTCTCTCCTCCTCCCTACTTTGCTATCCTTTGCTCCTGTTTGGGCAAATGCAGGCATGTGAAGAGTTGATCCTGTCAAACATGAACGCATCCATCAGTGCCCATCCCTTTTTTCACTGAAGTATTAACTCTTAATTGGAATACTTTTTAAGTCAAAGTTGGCATACTCTTTTAATTTGTCATTTATTTTCTGTATTAGGATAATTTGTATCAATACAATTTTTTTTGTTGGCTAACGTGCAATGTTTTGGTTGTGTGCATTTCAAGCTCTCTGTAAACCACATGCGTCAGAATATAACCTTTCCATATTAAGCTCTTGATCTATCTGTAGACATTCCTTTTCAGCCCCCTTGGATGCATAGCCCTATCAGCTGAGATTTGGAAGCTAGCCATTCGGTTCCTCTTTCTTCCCATGACATTTAATGTAACTAAATGTCATGGGAAGAAAGAGGAACCGGATGGCTAGCTTCCAAATCTCCGCTGATAGGGCTATGCATCCAGTTGCTTGGAGGTATATCAGTGCTTCAAGTTGTCTGCTCCCTTCTACATTACCCTGTGCCTTCCCTGTACCCTGTGAACAATGATCTTCACCATTGGGTAACTTGGGAAGATTGATTCAAAAAGAACTGCCTGGTTTCAATCTGTCATTTTTATTTTCTCACAACTTTGCTAGTTGGCTTTTTACAATCCTGCACCTATAGTCTTTTAAAGTTCTAGAGTACTTTCATTCCACCATCCTTTCAGGTAGTTCATTCCAGAGTTTAACACACCTTTTATGAAGAAAATCTTGTTTCCTCTATAATTCTTTAGTTTGTTTACCTTTTCATTATTTTTCCCCATTTCCATTTTTAAAAACCTACATCTTGAATAACTTGTCTGTGCTTAAACTTCTCTGCTCTTTGGGAACAAAATTCAAGGTTTTCCTAACTCTCTAGATCAACAGCATCTCAGCTGCAGTAGCTATCACCCGGTTAAACCAACTGTACTTTCTGCAGAGCTTAATATCCTCCTCATAGTTCAGTGGGGATAGTACCCTGGCTGGTGTATAATAAATAATTTGTAGATGTTTGGCATGACTTCCTTGCCTTGTGTTTAACACCTTATTTTAAAAGTTCAATATTCCAACCACTGACTAATCGTCTGCAAGAATTTGAGACAATACTCATTATAGTATCTTTAATTTGTGCTACTATTCCGTATTTTTCCCCAAAATTTTGTTACTTCTCACTTATAAACACTAAATTACATTTGTAGTGTGCTTGTTGTATCACATGGCTACCTGAAACCTGTTCATTCTTTACAAACTTTACTGAGTTTTCTGTACCAACTTTAAAATTGTTCTCCCAATACATTCTCTCTTGCTGCTGACACCAAGAGACTTTATTGCTTTCATTTCTTCTGTCAGGAAAATATCTGTTAACTCTTGTCAAAAACTGAACTAAAATCTTTCTAAGGTCACCAGTCGGCTTTCTCTTAAGACCATGGAATAAGAGTAATGGATGGGGTTGTTTTCATCATGGCTGGTAGGGATGTGGGCTGTGGAGAAGTCTTTAAAGTTGTCCTAATATTAATGATTTAATATCCCAAACTGTTCTATTATTTGCATAGGCAAGAGACGTTTTAATATCAAACTCTGGAAGACATTTACAGACTGCTTCAACTGTCTTCCAATTGCAGCCATTGTGGATGAAAAAATTTTCTGTTGTCATGGGGGTGAGTTTCCAGCTTTGCCTTTTAATTCAAATTTCAGATGTGCCTTGTGTTAACTGTGAAATCAAACCATTTTAATTTGTCTTGGAAATCTACTTGCAGTAGTGAAATTAAGCATGCTTAGCTATTGGTGAGGAGTTTATCCCCGTAGGGACAAGAAGGCCATTTAGTTGTAGCTTCTACTATCTTGGTTCCTAATTCAGCTTTCATATTGACAAATGTGTGGAATGTTAGTGCTATGCAATTAATTTTGTTTAGACTTTCTCTAATTAAAATTCAGTTGGAAAGAAGTTCAGGTTTATCACATTTAAATGCTTGAGTCGTTGAAAAAAAACTTAAGTAATGAGGGGAAACTTGGTTGAGTAAATTGCAACAGCAAAACTAACTGGAAATATTGAACTATATGTAGGTATTCAGTTACAGCCAAACTGTAACTTAAGCAACCTTGTTAAATTATTGCTGAGGGATTTTGTTTGCATGACTGCAGTATATTCATGTGTGTTTTGCTTTATCCAACTGTTTAGATCTAGGTCAAGGTATTACAGAAAGAAAATGGTTAGCAAACTGAAACAAGAGTTGCTCAAATTTGCACTGAATCCAGATATTGGGCATGTTTTTCTCAGAAAATAGTTGAGCAATTTTAGGCAATCTCAATCAACAGATAATCTATGTAACAGTGATAACTAATATTGTGTTTTATGGATGCATTTTATCTTGTCTGCTTAAGAAATAAATCCTAGCAATGGGCAAAGATTAATTGAATGGAAAATTATTGGTTATAGATATGCCATTTATGATTGTCAGTAATTCTGGCGAACAGTTTAGATTTTGTTTTGAAGTGTTTTTGACGGATGTTAATGGACAGTGTTGTATGCCAGTGAATTAAATGTCTGAGTTTTTGAACCATATTACTGTATAATTTCTAGGCATTGTAATTATGTATCTTTGAATATGAGTTATTAACTGCATATTAAAGCAATTGACAATGTTTGGAATGTTGAAAACAAAGTAGGAGTAGTAGGAGGCCGTGGTTAGAATGGGGAGGTCTCTAGATTTGTAGTACTAGATTGAAATCTGGTTCAGAGACTTCACTGAATTGTTGATTTTGTACAGCAAAATGTTATGTCTTTGCTCAAGGGACCTCCTTTGACACTATAATCTGTGATTTTCCTTTCTATAGGGCTGTCACCAGATTTGCAATCAATGGAACAGATTCGCAGAATCATGAGACCAACAGATGTTCCTGACACAGGTAGAGAACATCACTTGAACCAATTCCATTAATATTGTCACACACAAAATGCTGATGGAACACAGCAGGCCAGGAAGCATCCATAAGGAGAAGCACTGTCGACGTTTCAGGCCGAGACCCTTCATCCTGAAACGTTGACAGTGCTTCTCCTTATAGATGCTGCCTGACCTGCTGTGTTCCACCAGCATTTTGTGTGTGTTGTTTGAATTTCCAGCATCTGCAGATTTCCTCGTGTTTGCTCATTAATATTGTGTGGTTTTGATGGTTGAAAACCAAAATTACAGCTCAGCTATAAGTTGTAGGCTAGTTCTAGTCAGAATTAAATTAACAAATATGTTTGTGTAATGTTCACAGAAATGGGCTTAATAGATCAGCAGATTAATTGCTTACATCTTTAATGCGACTATCAGATTATAAATCAGTGTCTTTGTCAGCAATTTTTGCTTGCTATATAATTTAGATTAGGCTCTATTTTCAGCATTATGAAAAGTGTACCATTTAATAACCACTTCCCACTCTATTTAAAATCACTCCCCCTCTCCGTTCAGTCCTAATGCTGGGTTTTGATCTGAATGTTAATTCCTTTCCTTCCCACGAATGCTGAATTCCTCCAGCAAATTGTTGCTCAAGATTCCAGCCTCTGCATTCTTATCTCCATTCAATAAAATGGACTACTTTCACTTTCATTAAAATGTTCAAATTAAAGCTTTTCTCTAATAAAATTTTGAAGTAATTTGTCCAGATTTAAAAAATGCTTTGGCACATTTTTGTCGTATTTAGCCTCTGAGTCTTTTTTTTCTCTAGTTTTTACTAAGTAACCTCACACCATCACCTGTAGTTTTGCATTTTAAAGCTGGTGTTCATATAATGATTATTTATCTCCCTGGCTAAGATTAAGGTTGGGCTTAACACTCTCCTAACTTACTAAAATCAACTCAAACTAAAATTTCATAGTCTTCAGACATGGTGTGAACTAGTTGTAATCAAAGCCATGTATTTGGAAGCCGGTGCCTCCTTGTAAAATCATTTATGGGGTTTTGAGTGGTATAGGAACAGTTACATTACACTGAGAAACAACCTTTTATGACTCCTAGATATTTAAAAAAAGTTAGAAATTTAAATAGATTGGAAGTAAAATATTACAGAAGCTGGAGATGTGAAGTAAAATCAGATAAAGCTGGAAATACTCAGGAAGTCAGTCAGTATCTGGGCAAGGAGAAACAAAGCTAACATTCAAAGTCTGAAAAGTTATTAACCTGAAACTACTTCATTTCCTGTTTCTGCAAGTGCTGCCTGATCTCAAAGCATTTTATTTAAATATAATCGCTAGTAACCTGCATGAAATGCATCAGCTAGTTTGCATGGAGCAAAAGTCCTCCAAATGCTGTACAGTAATGACCTATTAACGGAAGACTGTATATTTCAAATCTCTCGCTTCAGAATGCCTCTTGAATCTACTGTGATACTGAAATATTTGCGACAGTCTGAAAGTGACTACATTATGACAGTGTTTGCAGCATTGCAGTTTTGACATCAGTAGGACCTGGTTTCACTGTAAAATCATTGCATGTTTGATGGCCTTTACATGAACCACTTATTTAAGAGGAGTGCAATTGAAATCTCATATAATTCTCTTGCCATTGAGTGCACTCCTAATTGGCAGGAAAACAAAAGCATAATAAGTATCCATAACTGGGTGTCTTGTATCACTTCAGGGCCACTACCAGTTATAACTAGCAGCCAACCTCTCATTTCTGTCAATATTTTTGATCAATAAGGATGTGTGGTTGTGGCTTCTATGAAATCAAACTAATCTGTCCTGTGTTAATATAAGGTATTTTGCAATCTACTCTAAGGAAAGTGCTCTGTCTTAAATTAATCTTGGGTTGGTTTGTCTCTGGGTTTTGAAGCAAGCCACTATGCACATGTATAATCAGGACTCCAGATTTTTCATCAACACCCAAGAAGCAAGTATTAGCTCTGAACAGAAAATGGAGAAATGATACACAGAGAATTCTCTGAAAATTAAAAAAAAAGATTACTTGATGTAAAGGTATCGACGTGTTTTCACTGAATCTGAACAAAAAAATTCTGCTTGGGGAACAACAAATCACTCGATGACTAAAAAAGGTCTTAAAAGGCAGCCTCCCTCTCCTGTGTTACTTGCTTTCTGGTATGCAATGGTCATTAAGTCATGTTACTGTTCGAGCCTGCTTTTTTGGAATTGATGTTTAAAAATTCTTATGGTTAACATCATTTACCAGTAGCCTGCTAGTAGTTCCAACTGTCTGTTCTGTACAGAGTACATGGGTTTCCCATTTAGGGTGGGGAAAAAAGGTCAGATTACACTGCAGGAATTCATCCAAGGAATGAGGTCATTGAGAAACACAGGCAGCCCAAACAATCTCATTTGCGCCATGGAAACGTTCATTACTGTCCTTCGTCAGTTTTTTTATAGAACATTGTACAGCGACAGCAGGGCACTAACATGTTGGGCAGTATTTTCTGCAGCTGATAGAATTTCACCACATTAATCGACGGTGAACAAAATTGATACAAAACTGAATTTAGTACAGTTATCAAATCTCAATGCAAATTGAAAAACTGCCTTCAGGCCAATAACTTGTAAAATAAACTTCGAACATTCAGGAAACTTGGGGCCAGGAGTTAGTTTTTTAAAATATTAATCTGCTAGAGGTCTTGACAGCTTGTGCTTTGTTCCCTCCCTCCTTGCATCCAAATAGATCTGACTCTGCAGTGTTTAAGATTATCTTTGGGACAAGAAAAGGTGTAAAGAAAGTCAGTAAGTATGGTAGTTTCCTGTTGTGACAGGATGTGAGGCTAACCTCTTGCCTTTCACCCATCTGACGTCCCAACAAATTCTTAATATTAAAATTTGACATTCTGACTAGAAGCCAGTGATACCTTTTTTGTTTTTGAGAAGGTGGGCAGTGAACTACCTCCTTGAACTATTGCATTCTACTCTCACTGCAGTTGGCTAGGATTTAAAGCCACAAGTGATGAGGACCAACAATATACAAAAGTTCAAAACTTCAAATTAAATTTGTTATCAGAGTACGTACAGTACTATGCAAAAGTCAGGCACATGTATACCTATTTCACATACTCACACTAGTTAGGGTGCATAAGATCTTTGCACGGTACCGTATTTGTTAATGTGGAGTGAAGAGCGAGTTTGTAAATCTGGTGGGAGCAAAGGATGTTGGGAATGGTGAGGGTGGAGTTCCACAGAAGGGTGTGGAACAAGTGGCAGAGAAGGAGTGCTAAACTTGGGGGTGGCGCAGGTTTAGATACACCCAACCCTGAGACTCCAGGCAAGATCATTTGATTCTGAACAATTGGTTTATTGATCATTACAGAATGTCTGTATGGTGCTTCCTGCTCCCTCCCCTCTCCTTTCCACTTTTCCCAACTATGATTCTCCTCTCCCTGCCCCTTTCCCATTCTCAGTCCACTATAGAGACTCGTATCAGATTCGGGTTTATCATCACTCACCTATGTCATGAAATTCTTTTTTGTGCCAGAGGTAGTGTGCAATACATAAAATCACTACAGTTCTATGCAAATGTTAGGCACCCTAGCTATATATATGTGCCTAAGCCATTTGCACAGTATTGTATACATTATCATAGACTACCTTGAGATTCATTTCTTGCAGGCATTTACAGAAAAATAAAGAAATACAATAGAATGTTTGCAAACAATTTGCATAAAGACTGACAAACAACTAGTGTGCAAAAGACAAATTGTGCACATAAAAACTGAGTTGTAGAGTCCTTGAAAGTGAGACTTTTAAGTTGGGGAATCAGTTTGAAGTTGTGAATGAAGTTATCCACTCTGGTTCAAGAGCTTGATGGTTGTAGGGTAATAACTGTTCATGAACCCAGTGGGGTGAGACCTAATGTTTTTGTACCTCCTGGCCAATGGCAGTAGTGAGAAGAGAGCAGAGCCTGGATGTGTTTGGTGATTGATGCTGCGTACCTGTGGCAGTATTCCATGTAAATGTGCTCTGTGGTGGACCATTTTCTATTAATGTTTCCATTCCTCGGCATTGAGATTACTAGACCAGGCAGTGATGCAACCAGTAAAAACACACTCCACTGTGAATTTATAGAGTCCGTTGAAGTTTTTACTGACATTTCAAAATTATGCAAGCTTCTAAGAGAGTAGTGGCATTATTGTTCCTTCTTTGTGATGGCACTTACATGCTGGTTCTCTGATTAATGTCAGGGAATTTAAAGCTATTGACTCTCTCCACCTCCGACTCCTTAATGAGGGTTGGCTATTGGACCTCCAGATTTTTCTACCTGCAGTTGATAATTAGCTCTTTGGCTTTGCTGATGTTGATTGGGAGGTGGTGGTGGTTGTGGCAGCATTCAGCCAGATTTTCAGTTGCCTGCCTTTATACTAATTTGTCACCACATTTGATTTGACCAGCAGCAGTGGTGTCGTCAGCAAGCTTAAATACGGCATTGATGCTGTACTTAGCCACATGATCATAGGTATAAAACAGTGAATGCCAAGGGCTAAGTACACAGCCTTGTGGTGCTCATTCACGGTGAATGTGGAGGAGAGTGCTATACACAGGTTTCCCCTGCTATCCGAAGGTACAGCGTTCCCATGAAACCGTTTGTAAGCCGAAATATCGTAAAGCGAAGAAGCAATTACTATTAATTTATATGAGAAAAATTTTTGAGCGTTCCCAGACCCAAAAAAATAACCTACCAAATCATACCAAATAACACAAAACCTAAAATAACTCGGAACATATAGTAAAAGCAGGAATGATATGATAAATACCCAGCCTATATAAAGTAGAAATATTGTATGTACAGTGTAGTTTCACTTACCAGAATCGGGAAGACAGTGCGGCAAAACTGATTTGTAGGACAAATCGGCATGTACACATATGCGAGCACACCTGCCCATGCAAGACTTCACCGGTCATGGTAGTCTTTCTTGGGGCAAACTCACATTTAAAGCGGACGCAAACACGAGGAAATCTGCAGATGCTGGAAATTCAAACAACAACACACACAAAATGCTGGTAGAATGCAGCAGGCCAGGCAGCATCTATAAGGAAAAGCACTGTCAACGTTTCGGGCTGAGACGAACTCCTGACGAAGGGTCTCGGCCTGAAACGTCGACAGTGCTTCTCCTTGTAGATGCTGCCTGGCCTGCTGTGTTCCACCAGCATTTTGTGTGTGTTCTTTTAAAGCGGGCATCTTTTTTTCATAACAGCAAAAATCCTCTTTCGATCAACAAAGACAGGTCCTAATGTAGGCCTTTCAAAACAGCGAGGTGTCATAAAGCAAACGTTTGAAAAACAGGGGCCACCTGTACACAGGATAGCATGCATCTTGGAGTGTGACCAATAGATGGCAATATTCCTGTGTCTACTCCCTTAGTCCTTGGTGGTAAAGGTTTGGTGAAGCTGTCAGTACTCAAATGTGGTCCATAGTAGAGGGAAATCATTCAAAACACTCTAATCTTGTTAAGTAAGGGAGCATCAATTTCCCCTTCTGCCTTCTCTCTTTTGAAATGTAAAAAAGCAAAGACCTTGGCAACAGAGCTGAAATTAAGTAATCTGGATATTTTACACACACATACTTGTGTTTTCAATGTCCTAATCTATGGCAAGTTTTTCATTCGTTTTAAACTTGTCTATAATGCAACTAATGCTGTTCTGGCTGTACAGTCCTTTGTGCTTGGAATTAACATGAAGATGCAGAATTTCTCCAGTTTAGCTGAAGTAGATTAGGTGCAGCAGTGCATTGCCCTACAAAAGGTGAAACTCATTTACACTTATTCTTGACATGTTAACTCTCCAGGCTTGCTTTGTGACTTGCTGTGGTCAGATCCTGACAAGGACGTTCAAGGTTGGGGTGAGAATGATCGTGGCGTCTCTTTCACCTTTGGAGCTGATGTGGTCAGCAAATTTCTGAACCGGCATGATTTGGATTTAATCTGTCGTGCCCATCAGGTAAAAAGAAAAATTCACTTTAAAAAAGATGTATTCTGCGTAAAGCATTTGTGTACTAGCAGCCGTGAAACAACCTTGCTGATAATTAGAAAATTATTCTCCTGAGTTGGATAAAATTATTCTGAATCTTCAAACCCTCAAATTTTTATCAGGTTTCACAAGCCAAGCGTGTTAAATTGCTGCACTATGTATTTTTTTTTACTTTTTGGGACCTTTCCTGTATTTTGATACAGCAGAATAGTGAAGAGGTGGGAGGGAGATATACATATGTGTACATTGGTTCCCAGCTTTGAAGATTTTGTGACTTCACTAATTATATATAGGTCAAAAGATGTGGTAGGCTTTCTATTCCTTGTGCAATGTTTTCATAAAACCGCTGTTGGTTTAGGGGATCACTTTGCAATGTGGATTGAACATACAGTAATACTTCCCCTACTTTGAAGATTAAAATTTTGCTCATAGTAAGATTTCTGTTTTTCAGGTTGTTGAAGATGGTTACGAATTCTTTGCTAAACGCCAGCTGGTTACTTTGTTTTCTGCTCCAAACTACTGTGGAGAGTTTGATAATGCCGGAGGAATGATGAGTGTTGACGAAACATTAATGTGTTCCTTTCAGGTACATGTATTAACTGGACTTCGTTTTGGTAACATGAAGCTCGTAATATTTGATTTGAATAGCACAATATATGCAGCAATAGATGTGTTATCTCCATTCAGTTAACTATTGCCTTTTTGTTGTTTAACAATGGCCCCAAGAATAAAGTTCAAAGTAAACTTGGAACAATTTTCTGCAGCCCACAGAAATTCGGCGATGATCACTGGTGCCATCTTGCAATTTTAGTATCTAATTGGTTGCCTCCCAGACCCATCTTAAGGAGTCTTAGATTCTTTATAACACTAAGACTCGTTGAACATTCTGGGAGCCACTGTTACACAACAAACAGGTAATGGTGAAATCCATGTAGGTAGTTCTGATATTAAAGCTAATCATTAGTATCCCTAAGCAAATGAACTTCAACGGTCTCTGATATTCACGCTTGCCGTCCAGTAGTAGTAGGAGCTCTTCTCCCCTGTAATGTGTAGTAATGATTAAACAGAGCAGACATAATGATTAGATAGACATTTAAGGTACCTATTCTGTCCTTGCATCCACTTCTCTCTTTTTTTCTTTCTGCTACTTAGCTAAACAAATATGTATTTTTAGCACATAAGCAGGCATCCCTACTCATCTGGTACATTAGTTCCAAGGGCAAGACTGACAGTCAGGGAACCTTGACTGATGAGGCAAATTGAGGTCATTTAGAAAATGGAGATGTATGTCAGGTATAAGTAGGTGGATTCAAGCAAAACCTTTAAGTATGAAAGGTGTATGAGTATACTTGAGAAAGGAAGGGTGGAGAATGGGACATGGGGAGGTGGGGGAGAGACACTAGTTTCTTTGGCACTTAAGGTAAAGAGCGTAGGGATACCTAGTGTGAGAATAGGTGCCCTTATAGATCAATAGGGTAGTCTGTGGAGCCACAGGAAAAGGCAAAGTATTAAATGCTGCTCGTCTGCATTTACTACGAACATCATGGAAGCTTGTGAATTCAAAGAAGATTACAGAAGAGGTGGTGTTGGTAGTCTCGAAGTGTATAAAGGTGGATAAATCACTGGGGCCTATGTATGTGTATACTAGGACATTGTGGGAAGCAAGGAAGGTTGCTGGGACCCTAGCAGAGATTTAGGTGTCTCCGTTAGCTGTGGGTGAAATACCATAACTGGAGAGTAGTTAATGGTGTGGCTTTGTTTAAAAAGGAAAAGAGCAAGCCAAGAAACTACAGGGAGCCTAACATCTGTGACAGAACAATTGGAGGGTGTTCTGAGATATAGGATCTACCCTGCTTTAAAAAGGTGAGGATTAGTGGTGGGTCAGCATGGCTTTGTGTGGGGGAAATTGAGTTTTACATATTTAATTGTTTTTTTTTGAAGAGGTGACATGAGGATTAAGGAATGCAGAGTAGTAGAATTGTCTACATAGTCTTTAGCAAGGCTTTTGATATATAGCAAGGCTGTGTAGTAGATAATCTGGAGGTTTAGATCACATGGGATCCAGGTTGAGGTAGCTAATTGCATACAAAATTGGCTTGGTGGTATGAATCGGTGTGTGATTGTGGAGGGTTGTTTTTCAAGTTGGAAACCTGTGAACAGTGGTGTGTGGCAGGGATCTTTGCCAGGTCCCCTGCTGCTTGCCATAGACAAAATAGTGGCATAGTGGGCAGTGAAGAAAATTATCTAAGGCTGCAATAGGATTTAAATTAACTGGGAAATGAGGCAAAGAATTGGCAGCTGGAATTTAACTTCAAGTGCAAAGTGTATTTTGGGAAGCTAGACTAGGGTGGGATATGCACAGTGAATGTCAGGGCCATGGGGAGTCTTGTAGAATAGACACCAAAGGGTACAACAATATTTTCATAAAAGTGGTGTCATTATGACAATGGTCAGTTGGAGTTTTATGTATAGGAGTAGAGATGTTGGGTTATAGCTGTACAAGACATTGGTGAGTCTGCACTTGGAGTATGTTTGTAGTTCTGACCAGGATGGAATAGGAAGGATGTGACTTAGCCAGAGAGGGTGCATAAATGCCAGGGCTGAAGGACCTTGAGTGATAAGATGATTAGCTGGGACTGTTCCAAAGCAGCAAAAGTGCTAGTTGGTGACGTTACAGAGGTTTATATAATCATTGAAGAGTATAAATAAGGTGGATGGTCAGATTCTCTCTCTCCCCCCCCCCCCCCAGGAAAGGGGACTAAAACTAGAGGAAATTGGTTGAAGTCTAAGATGAGAGGGGAAAGATTTAAAGGATATCTGAGGGACAAGTTTTCTAGACAAAAGTGGGTACATGGAATGAGCTGTAAGTGGCAGAGACAGGTATATGGACAGCAGTAGGATGTAGTCCTAATTGCCTTGATTTTGCCTATCACAGGTAAAGTACCTTGGATGCATGGTTGAAGGACCTCTTTCAGTTGTATGTAACTCTGATGTTTTATCTCATCTTACCAACACTTTCTTTTGTTCTATTTGGCCTCAATGCTTAACTAGCTTCCCTGTAAATGCATCTCTGCTACCTGCGGATTATCTAGTTAGCTATAGTTTTGTGCCCTGTAGCCATAGATATCGTGCCATTTTACAGCTACAAGTTATAATTTTTTACCTACCTTCCATTTCTTCATAATTTTAAATGCATTTACCAAATCACTATATATTTATAGCATGGAAGGAGACCAGTTGGCCCATATCCACACTTCTAATGTGACGATGACTTATACTTTTTATAAAGAAACACTTGAATTTACATTTCCCACATTCTGGAAAACATCCAAAGAAATTTGTGTTTCCTCTTGCCGTTGCCACAGCATCCTATGGTTTGCTCACCAACACTGAACTGAAACTTTTCTAAATGTTTCAACTGTCTTACACCATTCTACATTTTAAACTTTTGTTCTACATCTCTTGGCACCCTATGTGTATTTGGCAATGAGGAGAGTGAGTTTATTAATCTGGCGAGAGCAAAAGATGTTGGGAATGGCAAGGGTGGAGTGCTGTGGCAGGGGTGTGGGACAGGTGGCAGAAAAGGAGCGCCAGGGGCAGGAGAAGTGGGGCAGGTGTAGAAACACCCAGCCCTGAGACACCAGGCAAGGTCACTTGATTCCAAACAACTGCTTTATTGATCATTATAGAATTATATCCTGCTCCCTTCTCTCTCCCTGCCCACTTCCCACTCCTAGTCCATAGTTGAGACCCATATCAGAATCAGGTTTATCATTATTCACATGTCATGATACTATACTGTGCAAAGGTCTTGGGTACCCCAATAGATGGATGGACGGAAAGACAGCTAGAAGACTTTAGCACAGTACTGTATAAGCATTATTTGGATAGCATAAGAATGTAGCACTGAGGTAGAAAATCATCCATGATCTTGAATCATTCTGCAGGCTTAAGAAGCATGAGCTCCTGTTTCTCCTTTCTTATGATTGTATGATAGTAGTTTGTTTTGTCCTTTTCTCATGTCTTGTGAACTGACTGCTGCAAATCCTTTCACCCTTCATCAGTTTCCATAGCTTACTATATTTTAAAATGGCAAAATGTATAACATCACGCTTTCTGGCACTGGAGTTATTGGCTGTAGCTTCCTGTTTGTTCATCAAATTTGACACCACCTCCATTAAGCTTTGGAGGAATATCAGCAACTGAAGCAGTCCCAACACAGAAGCCTTAGAAATCCCAAGGCAAACATGTCTCTTAATGGCGAAAAAGTGTACCTTGGAAGACCAGCTGTTAAATGTGCTTGGGTTGTATGATTAGTATTTTGAGTTCATCTGCATCACTTGTCAATGTACTGCTTCTCACTACTGAATTTTTAGAACTTAATTTAGGTTTTTAATATCTACTATAAGCCTACAGACTCTCACAGCTACCTGGACTATTCCTCTTCCCACCCTGTCTCTTGCAAAAATGCTATCCCCTTCTCACAATTCCTCAGTCTCTGCCGCATCTGCTCTCAGGATGAAGCTTTTCATTCCAGGACGAAGGAGATGTCTTTTTTAAACAAAGGGGCTTGCTTTCTTCCACCATCAACTCTGCTCTCAAACACATCTCTCCCATTTCCTGCACATCTGCCCTCACCACATCCGCCCGCCACCCCACTCGGGATAGGGTTCCCCTTGTCCTCACCCCTACCACGCCACCAGCCCCCAGGTCCAACGTATAATTCTCCGTAACTTCCGCCACCTCCAACGGGATCCCACTACCAAGCCCATCTTTCCCTCCCCCCCCTCTTTCTGCTTTCCGCAGGGATCGCTCCCTACACGACTTCCTTGTCCACTCGTTTCTCCCCATCCCTCCCCACTGATCTACCTCCTGGCACTTACTCTTGTAAGCGGAACAAGTGCTACACCTGCCCTTACTCTTCCTCCCTCACCACCATTCAGGGCCTTCCAGGTGAGGCGACACTTCACCTGTGAGTCGGCTGGTGTGGTATACTGTGTCCGGTGCTCCCAGTGTGGCCTTTTATATATTGGTGAGACCCGACGCAGACTGGGAGACCATTTCGCTGAACACCTACGCTCGGTCCGCCAGAGAAAGCAGGATTTCCCAGTGGCCACAAATTTTAATTCCACGTCCCATTCCCATTCTGATATGTCTATCCATGGCCTCCTCTAGTGTCAAGATGAAGCCACACTCAGGTTGGATGAACAGCACCTTATATACCGGCTGGGTAGCCTCCAACCTGATGGCATGAACATTGACTTCTCTAACTTCCGTTAATGCCCCTCCTCCCCTTCTTACCCCATCCCTGACATATTCAGTTGTTCGTTTATTTCTCTCTCTGCCTATCACCCTGCCTGTTCTCCATCTCCCTCTGGTGCTCCCCCCCTCCCCCTTTCTTTCTCCCGAGGCCTCCCGTCCCATGATCCTTTCCCTTCTCCAGCTTTGTGTCACTTTCGCCAATCACTTTTCCAGCTCTTAGCTTCATCCCACCTCCTCCGGTCTTCTCCTATCATTTCACATTTCCTCCTCCCCCCACTACTTTCAAATCTCTTAGTATCTTTCCTTTCAGTTAGTTCTGACAAAGGGTCTCGGCCCGAAACGTCGACAGTGTTTCTCCTATAGATGCTGCCTGGCCTGCTGCATTCCACCAGCATTTTGTGTGTGTTGTTTTGGTTTTTAATGACCATTTTAGGTCACCTGAAGCCTGGTACACTTTTTTGTAGAATTTTTTTTGTTCTGAAGCTGCTGTACTTGGGGTTGATACTGAACATGCCATTTGCTCTGAAGTCTCACGTTTTAGTTTTTCATTTGCTTAACATACACTTTGTCTTTCAGATTCTGAAACCCTCTGAAAAGAAAGCGAAATACCAGTATGGTGGTCTGAACTCTGGTCGCCCTGTTACACCCCCTCGCACGGCAAACCCTCCTAAGAAGAGGTGAATAGCAAGGACAGCACCAAACACCTTATCATTTGTACACAGAGAAAGCTACGAGTATACCAGTTCATATACTAATGTGTGTAACCTGTAGGCACTGTTCAACCATCTGCTACTGTCTGTCTTTGTGAGCCTCAATGCTTGTAAAAAGAAAAGTCTTTTTGAAAAAATGTTTTCCAGTAAATGCGCAGGTGTGGCATATTGTAATGTAAATCAATGTAGTACCGGTAACCAGTGCATATTGTTAATACTTTGGGCTGGGATGAAGGTTAACAAATCTAAGACTGGGATAAAAGCTTCCTTTCAACCTTAAAGCTGTCTCTAGCTTAATCCTTGAAATCTACAGCAAAATTAATTTTGCTATTTGGGATTTGTTTATTTATTTCTGAAGTGTGTATCTGTAGACACAGATCTGGTACAAGCACCATCAATATTTGTTGAAGGAGCTACAATCTGTGAAGCTCCATTACAGTACTACAGTCGTCAATACAGATTACTGGCACTTGGGGTGCCTCCTGTTGACATTACCCAGTGCTATCACATACAACAATGCCAGCCTGAAATGCATACTAATTGAATGCCCTTGTTGTAATCCACTTGTTTTGATTGTACTTGCATTGTTTGCTAGCTTTTTATAGAGGCATTTATTTCTCTTGTGATTCTCCAAACAGACCTACATCTAATCTATATGGTACTTATTTATGAAGACAAAGTGGGACTGGGACAGAATTTGAGTGATGAACGTAGTAATTTAATATTACTTCCTACGAAACTATTTTTCAAGTGTTTATTTTTGCAGAGGTTAAAACCAGAGGAAGCTTCAAGGTAGTAATCAATTTTTCCTCAGCTTTAGGCCTTATTAATCTATTATAGTTTTGTGTAGGGCTGCATGGGGCTTGTGTGCTCCCATGTTGTTGACATCAGGCACATGATACTAATTGGTATCTGAACAGCGGCATCTGACGTTGTGTCATTAGTAATGGCCCTTGACCAAAAATTAACCAAGGATTCTAATTCTCAATTGTGTTTTTACTTTTCAAAATTCTCAAGTTTCAATCCCAGTCTTGTGAATTTACATTGCTTGAAAGTCTTGGGTGGTCAGGGGAGGGCGGGATCAATGATCTTTATCATAATTGGAGCGGCAGAAAATTTGAATGTGCACACTACATAGTCTAAAGATCTGTTTTTTTTTAAGACCACAGTAGCATGATTTCTTCATAGATATAGAAGCCCTTGTTTTCATGACTTTGTGTTTGAATATTCTGAAGACTGAATCTGTAGCTTTCCAAAGGCAAAATCTGGAGTGCGCCGTCTTTGAGGGCCAGTCCCTTGGTTCTGTAAATCAGTTATAATGAAGCCTAAGGGTGTTATTCTGTTAAGATCATTTTGTTAAGGATGCCCTATTTCTGTTGTTTTCAATACAATCTTATACCTGATACAATGATTTTGTTTCATTTCTCTTCTGAAATATTGTAGTTTCATCCTTTGGCACTGTCACAGTTTCCCAACTATATATCTGAAAAAAATATAATTTTGAATCTGTGTTTGCAGCTGATAAAAGATGAGTTATTCTCCCAACAGCTCTACATTCTCACGTCATGCCATCCTTTCGGGCTTCACAGTGGCACTCTTTGTCAAACCACTGCCTGTGGATCTGATACTTGGCTTCCATTCCTGACCTTGAGTGCTGTCTGTGCAGTTTGCACATTCTCCTAAAGACTTGCGAATTGAAAGGGTAACTGGCCATTGTCAGTTGTCCCTTATGTGGAGGTGACTGGTTGAATCTGGGGGAAGGTGGGGAGAATAAAATGTGGAATTAATGTAGGATTAGTATAACTAGGTGACCCAGGACCAAAGGAACCATTTCTTTGCTGTAGTTCTCCATGGTTCACTGAAAGTCTATTGAACTGCAGTGTGCATTTTCTTTTGCCCAATTCATTCTCCCCAATGCCAGACAACTAATAGCACCACATTCTTACAGTGTAAGAAGTCCAGATGCTCCTGCTGCTTGTCCTTTTCACCCAACCAGAAATGTCACATGTTTATGGATTATTCTGTAATATTTCCTTATCCTCCATGGTGTGGTGAGGGAGCTATTGAGATGTATAACAGGAATACATTAGTGTCACCACATACGTCTGCATTGTTTTATGTCCCTACGTTTCAATTCGCCTTTTCAGATTCACTGGTTAGGTTGTGTACTTTTATCTACTGCTTTATTGATATGCACTATTTAAATGTTTGCCTTGTTCATCAAATATTGAATTTACTAAAGCCTTTGAGATTTACTGTAGCAAAATTCTAACTGGGTTGACAATCCTCATTCAAAATTGAATTATCTTTTTCATGGAAAAGCTAGTATGGTTCCACAGAAGAAGCAAAGCACAAGAACAATTGTAATGGGCTGAAACAGATTTGAAGATTTCTGTCAATTTCCAACTATATCTTGGTGATCAGGTGTGTGATATTGTAATTGGTTCATCTCCACCTGAGGCAGTTAGGGATGGGTAATAAATGCTGGCCTTTGACTTCTACTGAAAGAAACTCAAATCGGACTGCAAAAGCACCACGCAAAGATGCCAACCTTAATGTGATATTTGACTTCCCAGCTACAACAAATGTGGTCTGCTAGTTAGCAGGATTTTAAGTATGCCAGACATATGAATACCTTAACTATGCAGTCAGGTCAGCTTCTGTTTCTTCCTGGGCTATTGACTTGTTCCTTGAATTCCCAAAATTCTCCCATTGTCTATAGAGCACAAGTCAAAAGTATGAGGGAATTCTCTCCATTTGTCTGTACAAGGGGAGCTCTAACAATACTTAAATTACAACAGAATATCACTGCTTTTGTTTATTTCCTCTTGCAGTAAGCAATAATATTATCTATCCAAGTCACTTTCATAATAACATTTTGTAAATCACGCGCTAGGACACCTAGATGCCTCTGCATTATGGAGTGCTGCAACCAATAGCATTTAGATAATATGCTTTTAATTTTTTTCTTCCAAATTGGAGAATTTCATATTTTCATATTTTCCCACAAATCTAAATTCCATTCACTAATTTTTTTTATAATCTCTTGTGCAACCTTTCAGTAACTTCTTCACAACTTGCATTTTGATTTATCTGATATCAGCAAGTATAGCAGCTGTCAGGTTTTTTAATTTTTAAAGTATTACTTGAGAAATATCCTTCAAGGTAAAAATCATGCCATAAAAATTGAAGAGTACTGATGAAAGGGTGTTATTCTGACTGGAGGTCTGAGTGAAGTGGTATTCCGCAGTGATCAGTGCAGAGACCTTCGTTGTTTGTAATATATGTAAATGATTTGGACAAAGATGTAGTTAGGATGATCAATAAGTTTGTAGATGACACAAATTGGTGGAGAAGTGACAGTGAAGGTTGTCAAAGGATAGAGTAGGAGAGGATGTAAAACAGTTATAGATGTGGGCAGAGCACTGGCAGATGTAATTTAATCCTGGAAAGTGTGAGGTGTTGGGAGGTCATATCTACAGAAGTATAGAGGAAATAGCAGGAGCTTTAGGAGCATTGATGTGCAGAGGGATTCTGGTGTCCTATGTCAATAGCTCCCTGAAAGTGGCAACGCAAGTGGATAGGGTAGTAAAGAAGATTTTGCTTGTCTTCATCAGTCAGGGCATATTAAGTATAAGAGTCAGAAAGTCAAGTTGCAGTTATATGAAACTTTATTTAGGCCACATTTGTTGCCCTATTACAGGAAGGAAGTTGGTGCTTTGGATTGGGTAGAGATGTTCACCTGCATAATATCTAGAGAGAATTAACTATAAGGAGGGGTTAGACAAATTTAGGCTAGTTTTCTAAAATGGCAGAGGGAGCACCTTATAGAAGTTTATAAATTTATTAAAGGCACAGATAGGGTCAAGTCATTTTCCCAGGGCAGTAATGTTTAATACTTGAGGGCAGAGATTTCAGATGAAAGAGGGTAAGTTTAAAGCCATTGTGAAGGGCTTAAAGTGATGGGTATCTGGAACATGCTGCCAGGAATTGTGGAAGAAACAGACATGGCGGTGTTTAAAGAGCTTCTGGACAGATGTTAGCATGGAGGGATATGGATGGGAATTGTTTAATTTTGTATCATGTTTGGCACAGACATCATGGGCATCATTAGTTCCTGCATTGTACTGTTCTATGTATGTGGTAGGATAAAGTGCAGCTTTGTGTATAAAACCTGGTTTGGTTCTTTGCTGGATGCAGGATAACCAAATTATCAAAGCTTTATGGTCTTGAGTTGAAGCAGTTTTTTCCAATACCATATATAACCATATAACAATTACAGCACAGAAACAGGCCACCTCAGCCCTTTTAGTCCGTGCAGAACGCTTACTCTCACCTAGTCCCACCGACCTGCACTCAGCCCATAACCTTCCATTACTTTCCTGTCCGTATACCTATCCAATTTTTCTTTTTAAATGACAACATCGAACCTGCCTCTACCACATCTACTGGAAGCTCGATCCACACAGCTACCACTCTGAGTAAAGAAGTTCCCCCTCGTGTTACACCTAAACTTTTGCCCTCAACTCGTGTCCGCTTGTTAAGCCTATCCATGTCAACTCTATCTATCCCCCTCATAATTTTAAATACCTCTATCAAGTCCCCCCTCAACCTTCTATGCTCCAAAGAATAAAGACCTAACTTGTTCAACCTTTCTCTGTAACTTAGGTGCTGAAACCCAGGTAATGTTCTAGTAAATCTCCTCTGTACTCTATTTTGTTGACATCTTTCCTATAATTTGATGACCAGAACTGTACACAATTCTGGCTTTCTCCAAAGTAGTGTAGAAGTTATCGGCCTTAACAACCCCCATCTGATCATTTTAACTGGTCATGAAGCAATTTGATGCCAATAGTGTGACTTGATTTTTGCACCATAACTAAAATGTGCTTACATTTGTCAAAAAGTGAGTATTTTTGCTAATTATAGTGGTGCAGCGATGCACTCAGTTCAGCCCTGAACGCCCATGCATTCCAGTTTTTCCCCATATCCTGAAGGTATGTGGGCTTGTAGATTGATTGCCCAAGTGAAGAGGTGAGTAGCAGCAACTGAGACTTGATGAGAATGAGGGGAGAATAAAATGGCATTGGCATAGGGTTAGTGTGAATGGGTGCTCTGATATGAACATGGTGAACCCAAGGGCTGATTTCAGTACTCCCTAACAGTACAGATTTTTCACTCTTAACTGCCTCCACCCCAAAACTGTCACAGTATATTTCTATTCTTTCTCCCTAATGCTTATCTAACTTCCTGCATAATACACCTAGTCTGTTTGCCGTAACCACTCTCCAAAATCCCCTACTGATTTGTTGTTGACTGTTTTGAATTTATGACCCCTTGTTTTGGCCTCCCACAAATGGAAACACATTTGTCTTATCAAATCCCTTCATAATCTTAAAAGGCTCACTCAGTCTTTCCATGGTAACATCTGGTGGAAAATTTTGTGTATGGTTACATAGAAATTAATTACACGCTTGATAATACATATTTAATGTTATGTAGTAGTTTGCATAGTATTTCTGTGATGTTGGTAAACTATCCTAATCTTTCAGTTACATGGTTAATAGGACAAAGTGACAATGCTAGTGTGAGACTTTACATGCCTGTAGGCTATTTTAATAAAACCAGGCAGTTTGATCAACATTTTATTTAATCAGGCTTTTTATTTTCTAACCCAGTAAGTTTGAAGGTGTGTCCACTTCCTGCCAGTATCGAGTAGAAAGAATTGTACTTAGACTTCTGGAAATATTTAATAACATTGTAATATTGGCAGAATAAATTGGGGTGCTGGGTTTGTTGTACAAGGAGAGATTAAGCAGACTGGGCCTAAACACTCATGATGGATATATATATAATGAGCAATTTAATTTAAAAATCTGTACAATTTTTGTAAAAGTTTGACAGTTTAGGTGCTGAACAGGCATGTTCCTCGTCTAGGGAACCGAAAACCACGGGAGAGTTGGAAGGATGGAGAGGGGACTATTTCAGTAGGAAATTGGAGGTTTATTTTACCCAGAAAATAATAATTGAGCTTTCAATTTACTGGGGAAGGGGTGGCTCAGTGCAAGGCAAATGAAATTGATCAATAGATATTTAGGCACTCGGAATTGAGAGGTTATGGGGTTAGCAGAAGAAAACTATACCAAGATAACAGATTAGTCATGACCATTGACTAACAAGGGTCAAAAGGTCTGTCTAACTTGTAAAATCACGATTTATCATATCTTTGGCTTTATCTGGGACAGGTTGGTGAGATCTTTATGCCTGGGGGATCATTCATATTCCACTGAAACATTGTCAACTTGTGATACGTTCATACACACATTCTCAAATAGAATTTTTGTGCAAAACCCTACAAATGGAGCAATTCCACTTGGTTCATTTTCCTGCTAGAGCTAATCAACTGCTGTGCTTTCAGGCAAAGGCTGGAAGGATTTAGTGAAAGGATTCAGTAGTGGTTAGCAAAGATGTAAATCAGCCCATTTTCTCAAATTAATTTCATTGAAGGAGCTGTGTCACTTCTCTGGTACACTTGGAAAGGAAGCACATGCTTAAAGCTAATAAAATAAATGTCAGGAACAAATGAGAGGACAACAGTGCTTTAGTTAAAGCAATCAAGGATGGAAAAAACATGAAAGGAATCTTTCAAAAAGCAATGGATCAGGCACCAGAGGCACTCATTTTATATGGAATGATGTGATTAAATGCAAACAATGGAAATGACAAGGCACAATGCAGTGGTCACAGTGCTTTCAGCAAAATCATGATCATTCTGAACTGGATGAAATTCTGACATGTGATACATGCACTCAGAGCTGCTCTTCTCAGAGTCAAATGATTTTATCCCCACAATAAACTATATGCACTTGTGAAGATTTGTTTTGTGCTGATTGCTAATACTCAGGGCTGGAATAGCATAAGCAAATGAAAAGATGGCATTTTAAAATCATGATGTAGCGGACTTGGGTATTTGATGGTAGTCATCATGATGGTGTGTATTGCTGATTTTTAAAAAAAATAACCTGGACAGGTTAATACGGATTCAGAAATGTTCCTGTCAAACCAACCTGTTCCATATCAACAAATAACTGCATAAAAGGACCATGTTAGAGTGTCCCAAGACCTGCAGGGCCATAGGAATTTATGATCAAGATGAGACCATTCAATTCAAGTTTGTCATCTAACTGTACATGAGTACTCATGAAACAAAGCAGCGTTTCTCTGGGGTCAAGCTGCAAAACACAGTAAATGCTTTTACTGCATCCACCACCCTTTCAGGCAACAAGACCCCACTCCTTGTGAGGTGGGGCTTTAAAATAAAATCAATTCTATTTTCATTTTTTATCAATCCCTTTTAAAATCTGATTCATTGTCATCTATGGAAGAGCAAACAGGAATGACTTAATTCCCCTATCTGGAATTCTCACAACTTTGTAGCCCCAGTTAAAAGTTGATCCTTAGCCTCTCCTAAAGAAAACAATCACAGCCTGACCACGTTTTGTAGTTAAACTATTATTTTAACACCTTCATAAATCCAATATATTCTTCCATGTTCTCGTGATGTGATGACAAGAACTGTTTTGAAGCTTTTGATAAAAGTTGAGCAGAAACTGTTTTGATTAAGCTCATGCTGAATCACACAGCTTTAATCCCCTAAATGGAAGAAAAACTGGCTGGTCAAGGAAGCAGGGTCAGAAACAAAGGTACTGCAATAAGGAACAAGCGCTGAATAAAACTACTTCAAGGTTTTTTTGCCCTCTATGGCACATAAGCGTTCCTCAAATACTCTGAGGGATGGATATGGGACAAATGAAGAGTAGCTCAGGTGGGCATCTTGGTTGGCATAGACGTTTAAACTGAAGGCCCTGTTTCTATGCTGTAAAACATTGACTCTCAGAAAGATAATTTTGGAATTCATTGAAAAGTTATCAGAAGGTAGACAATACTAAACTGTGCTGAACTAGAAGAAAACATATGTAGAATAGACCATCCTAGTTCAGATTGTGTCAGTGAAATTGTATATAGTTGATACATTGGCTGGTGAAATTTAATTCAGGAAAGTTTAAATTGCTAAAAATTAATGACAAACACAGTTGCATGAAAGAGTTTGTGAACCCTTTGCAATTACCTGCCTTTCTGTATTTTAATTGCTTGTAAAAAGTGGTCTTATGTTCATCTAAGTCGCAATAATAGACAAACACAATCTGCCTAAACTAATAACACACAAACAACTGTAATTTTCATGTCTTATTAATTATATTGTTTAATCATTCACAGTCCAGGTTGGAAAAAGTATGTAAACCCTCATATTTAATAACTGGTAGAACCTCCTTCAGCAGCAATGACCTCCACCAAACATTTGATGTAGTTGCTGACCAGTCTTGCACAATGGCGAGGAGGAATTATAGATCATTTCTCCATACAATGCTGTTCCAGTTCATGAATATTTCTGGGATACCTTGCATGAACTGCCATCTTCAGGTCATGCCACAACATCTCAATTGGGTTAAGGTTTGGATTCTGACTTGACCATTCCAAAACACAAATTTTCTTTTTAAACCATTCTGCTGTTGGTTTACTCTTGTGTTTTGGATCATTGTCTTCTTGCATCGTCCAGCTTCTGTTAAGCTTCAGGACCACCACCCTAACATTCTCCTGTGAAATGTCTTAATACAATTTTGAATTCATTGTTCCCTCAATGATTGCAAGCTGTCCAGGCCCTGAAGCAGCAAACAGCTCCAAACCATGATGCTCCTTTCATCGTGCTTCACCGTTCACAGTTGGGATGAGGATTTTGGTGTGCAGTGCCCTTTTTCCTCTAAAAATAGAGCTGTGCATTTCTGCCAAAAAGTTCAACTTTTGTCTCAACTGTTTACAGAGCATTGTCCCAGAAACCTTGTGGAACATCCAGGTGGTCTTTAACAAGCTTGAGACATGCAGCATTTTTTTGGTGAGCAGTGGTTTCTTCCATGGTGACCTTCCATGAGCACCATTCTTGTTCAGTGTTTTTCTTATAGTGGACACGTGAACAGAGACTTTAGCAAGTTGTACAGATTTCTGCAGGTCTTTTGTTGTTACCCTTAGGTTCTTTTCACATTGTACTCTTAGTGTGATCTTTTCAGGACGCCCACTTCTAGGGAGAGTAGCAACAGTACTGAATTTCTTCCATTTGTAGACAGTTTCTCTAACTGTGGACTGATGAACATTCAGGTCTTTAGAAATGCTTTTGTAGCTTTTTCTAGCTTTCTGCATCCCTACAATTCTTCTAAGGTCCTCTGAAAGTTGTTTTAATCAAGGCATGGTGCACATAAACAGATCTTTCTTGAGAAGAGCGGGCTGCCAGTAACCTGGCTTTGTGTGTCTTTTTTTATAGAGCAGGGTACATCTACACCCCACACCTCCAATCTGATCTCATTGATTGGCACACCTGACTCTAAATAGCTTTTGTAGAAGGTATTACCCCAGATGTTCACATACATTTTGAACCTAGACTGTGAATGATTAAATGGTGTACTCAGTATTGACAAGAAGTACAGTTGTTTGTGTGTTACTAGTTTAGGCAGATTGTGTTTGTCTATTATAGTGATTCAGATAAAGATCAGATCACATCTTTTGAGCAATTAATGCAGAAAAACAGGTAAGTGCAAAGGGTTCACAAACTATTCCTTGCAACTGTATTTTGCAGTCTTCAAGGACCTGAAAGAGCTTGGATTTAAAAGTTAAAGGTCAAAACAATGGACAGAGATGGGGTAAGATTCTGTACCCCAGGAGTCAATGTAATAAAATACAGTGGATTCTAGTCACTTGGAGCTGCTGCTTATTTGGGTCAAGTCAAAGACCAAAAATAGCTGAGATTCCCTTAGTTTATTTGGGACTCTATGCTGCTTAATTGGGGCAGCTTAATTGTTGCTGAACAGTTTCTAACTGGCGTCACTTGTGTGCACTTATGTGGCCATTAGGCTCTACACAGTTCTCAGAGCAAACAGTTTTTAAACAGTGTAAGTTTGTGTGTAAAAAGTACTTCAGGTTTAATTGTCATTCAACCATACATGAACACAGCCAAACGGAACAGCGTTACTCCAGGACAAGATGTCAAACACAGTACCAATGGTTATACACAACACAAGGCACATAGAGCAGATATAAGATAACAGTAAAATACAGTCACAGAAAATGTGTAGTCCATGTCCCTGAGCTCATCAATGTTTCAGCAAGTCTGCATTCAAACAAAATACAGCTTATCTTCTGCAGAGCAAATGCTGGGGGTGGGGCAGCACAGACTCTTATCATAGACAACTCTGGCACTTCAGTAGACCGTCCAATTCCAACACCTTCCCTGGGTGGCTGTGAACAAGTGACACCACAGCCTGAGGCCTAGTCCTCACTACGACCAAGGCCATGCAGCTCCTCTGTTATTCGCCAATAAACCAATGAATTGGACTTGCAACATTCCACATTAACGATGCCCAACAGGGTCTTCAGATCACAAGCAACACACACAAAATGCTAGAGGAACTCAGCAGGCCAGGCAGCATCTATGGAAAAGAGTAAACGGTCGATGTTGCCTGGCCTGCTGAGTTCTTCCAGCATTTTACGTGCATTGCTTGGATTTTCAGCATCTGCAGATTTTCTTGTCCTTGTGATCAGATGATCACTCGCTGTTAGACTGCACACCTCTTTTGTGATCCACACCAAGTCCAGCTCTTTCAGTTTCTGCGCCAATGCACAACTCACTGATGGGGTACACCTGCAGTATTTGAAGTTCTTAATGGTTGACCCTGTAGAAGACGTTGCTTTTGAGCGTGCTGCCATCTTATTAGAAGTAGTGATTTTTGTCACTGATGGCTGGCGAGAAATAATCAGTAAGGCAATTCAGAACTGCTTTTCTCACTGCAGTATCAAGTATTCAGGTTTGGAGATCCCAGAAACAGCTGGGAGTGAAAACGAAGCAATTTTTCACTACTTCAATAAGTTAGGAGCAATAAAGATTGTGAAGGTATTGACGATCATTGTAAATGTTAGAATGAAAATGAAGATTTGGAGGCTGTGGTAAATGAAAGTGTCCTGCCCTGGTTCGTAGTTTTACTCTTACGCTGTATGTATTTTATTTAACAGTTTGTAAGAGCAGTCTGTTCTGTCTCCAGCTTGTTTGGGTTATTGTTGAAGACAAGAGATGAGGAGAAATGTGTGCCATCCAATTAGGATGGTTGAATTAAGCAGAAGTTTCTCTGGTAAGGTTGGCCTTGGGGCTTTTGTTCAAGAGGAGATGAAGAGGCCGTGGGATTCAACCCGGAGCGGGACTGATTCAACAAAGCCAGAGGCGAGATCAATTGAGGATCGGTGACTATGGAGAAACTTTGAGCTCCAACTTGTGCACATTTGACTGTTTCATTAAAATGGGCCCTTTTCTTTTTTCTGTTCTATACTAACCCTTTAGTCAAATTAAGATTCATAAATATAATCTTTTAATCATATGCGATATACTGTTATTTCGTGGCATTAATTTGTAACAGGGTAGCAAATTACACAGCATCCACACAAACCGGGGTTTGGGGTGGGAGAGTGCCTCAATCTCACGAGTTTGGCGGGGCCGGAGGCTGTCTTCCCTAGACTTGCACAGCCAAGAAACCAGGGGCTTGCAAAAGCATTGTATGAAAGCAGTCCATTATCTACACCAGGTGTCAGCACCGATTTTGTTCATGTACGTTCAATCAAAAGAACACGACAGCATACAAGTAAAATGGATGAATTCTTCCATTGATAACTTTTAGGAACTAATACACAGTTTTATAGTACTGGAGTAGTATTGATAGTGTTTTAATTTGTTCTGTATGACATTTAAACATGTAATCTGTTACTCCATTAAATAGTACTTTGCCTTTTTTATAACTTTAACTATTTCCATGAAGCTTTCGCTAATTGGAGAAGCTGCTGAATTGGGCCGAAATGTACCGGTCCCAATTAACCAGAATCCACTGTATAAGGAGATTAGTTGAAAATTTATAATGATCTGGCTAGAAGGCACCTTGTATACTTTGTGGAGTGTTAAAGAATTCTAATACTGGGAGCTCCTCACCTGGTGCTGAATGCATTCTTCCAGGTAGATGCAAAGCACTGGGAGTATATTAAACAGTTGAATGCAACAGTGCCAGAATGATGAGAACATGCTGATGGATGAACTAGACAGAGACAAAAATAGTTGTGTTCTTCTTGAAATATTCAGTCATTTAAGGTTTGAGATCAAATATGGTCTGTGTAATGGACACGCTGCTAATTGAGCCACTTGAGGGGAGGAAAGCACCTTTGGAAAAAGGATTAACATTTCTGAATTTGCCAGCATATTTGACGCAGACATCATGGGCTGATCGGCCTGTCCCTGTGTTAAATGTTCTACTTTCTACCCTTTTCAATGGTATTTCTCAGTTGATGCCAGCTCCTCAAATGAATACCCATCTCCATCAAGAAACTCAGTAGTCTTTAGTGTGGTGTGTGTCAAGTCAACCCTGCAATCTTCAGCATCTGATGTGGGCTTCACCCTTACTGTCTTCCAACCTTATTGCCCATTTAGAGTGTGGGAGAGACAAATCATAATTCAATCACAGAGGGATGACAATATTATCAACAGGCCATTGGGGCTCTGTACATCTTTTGTTGTCCAAGAAGGAAGAATGAAATATTGACCATTTAAAAACTTTGAAAAATATTGCATTTTACAATGTTTAAAAGATTAATTTAGTGTTAGACAGCATGACATAGTAGACAAATGTAACGCTCTGTAAGGTTTCACTCCTAATGTAATGGTTTCTCTGTAGTAGCAGTGTTTGGGTTATGACTAGAGATAACGGGGGCTTTGGGATGTGCAGCATCCAAAGAGAGGCATGTTGTTACTTCCTTGTGTGTCTGAGAGAAGGTATTTGCAGGCTTTTGTTCAGCAGAAGATGCCAGAATGGAGAGATTGTAGATTGCAGGACTGAGTGGACGTGGAATGGGGTCAGGAGTTGATGACACCCAGGGAAAATCGATGGAGAACAAACGGACGGGAAAGTTGTGAGCTCCAACATGCACATTAGACTATTTCATTAAAATAGGCCCTTTTCTTTTTGTTTTCTTTGCTAACCTTCCAGTCAAATTAAGAATTATAAAGCTAAATTGTTTAATTGCATGTGGTGTACTGTTTGTTATTTCATGGTAGTAATTTGTAACAGGGGAAAACATCACGCAGCATCCACACAAATGAGATTTCACAAGTTTGGCGGGCTGGAGAATGTCTTTCCTGTGGCACTTTCAAAACTTGTGAATGACTTCATTCACCCCCTTCCCTTCCTCTATTCCTTAATCTTTAATATTTCAAAAGTTCATACTTTTTAAAGTTGTAATAGTCTCAACTATAAGTGGACTGGGGGGACCATGAAAAATAATAGTGAATTCCTTTCTTCAGCTGCAAGGGTAGTAGGAATAATGCCAAGTTTTCCAACGTCTGCTTGCCAAACGTTTGATGATTGAGATTGGATAATATGTAAAATAAAACCCTTGCTGGAAAATAAAATTTGGCCATTACAGAGTTTAAAGTACATTAATCTTAAAGGTAGCTGACTACCTGCTGCAAACAGTTAATAATTTTATCTTTCAAGAAAGGTATTTTGTAACAAAAGAGTTTACAGTGCCAGATGGAAGTCTTATTGTGGTTTAGATTTTATTCCTAGACAGGCTGCGCCTGGAGCTTTCTACACTGAACACAAGCCACTAGAGAGGACGCGTCTTAAAGTGATGACAACATGAAAGGAAACGTGTAGCACTGATCCACAAACAATGTACGATTCTTCACTGGGTGCTGAAAGGCAGAAGTGTAAGTAAACAGTGCTTTAGCTTGCAGAGATACTTGGGCTGATGGTCTGTCTCCCATGGACTGGACAGAATTAATTATTATGTCATGGTTTCATCGCTCTTCAGGCTCACTGGTGGTAACTATATCTGCTTCAAACAGCCCTCATCACTCAATGAACATCAAACTGCAGATGTAGGAAACCTGAAATAAAATATCACAGGAAAGGCTTAGGTCAGGAAGCATCTGTGGAAAGAGAAAGCGTAAACATTTCTGAGTTTGGCACAGACATTGTGGGCTGATCCAGGACATTCTACTTTCTAACCCTCCTCAATGGTCTTTCTCAGTTGATGCCAGCTCCTCAAATGAATGCACATCTCCAACAAAGGTCTGCAGTGTGGTGGGTGTCTAGTCACCCCTGCAATCTTCAGCTTCATCCTTACTCTTTTGCTTGCTTTGATGATAGATCTATGAAGCCTTTGTAGTGGAGAGCCCTTTCTTCCTCAGTTGTCCTCCTCAACTTTTTTGTACTTCTGGTTATGGAAGCCTTTAATAAATATCTGTACAGGATTAATCTGCATACCAAGAGTTGGGATATTGCTGAATGCTGAAATGGTCAAATAGGATTCTCAACACCCATGGATGTCAGTCTTGAAAACTGTCTTTCAAGCTTATGAATATTTTAAGTCGTGGGCAGAGTAATGGAGAGGATTCTTAGGGACAAGATTTTATGAGCATTTGGAAAACCTTAAGCCTTATTTGGAATAGTCAATGTGGTTTTATGAAGGACAGGTAGTGCCAAGTGAGCCTGATTAAGTTTGAGACAAAACAAAATGATGAACGCAGAGCGGTGGATGTGATGTGGTAGGTTCATGTAGAAAATCATGAGGCATGGGATCCATGGAAACTTGGATGCATGGATACAGAATTGGCTTGCCCACAGAAGGCAGAGAGTGGTAGTAGATGGAATATATTCTATATAGATGGAAGTCTGTGACAGGTGGTGTTCCCCTGGGATCTACTCTTCGTGATTTGTGTAAATGATAGATGAGGAAGTGTAAAGGGGTAGGTTAGTAAGTTTAAGATGATACAAAGATTGATGGTGGTGTTGGATAGTGTAGAATGTTGGCATAGGTTACAATGGGATATAGATAGAATGCAGACCTGGATAGAGAAGCGGCAGATAGAGTTCATCCTAGAGAAGAATGAAGTGATACACTTTGTAAAATGCAACTTGAAAACAGAATACAGAGTTAATGGCAAGATTCTTAGCAGTGTGGAGGAATGGAGTGATGTTGGGATCCAAGTCCTTAGATCCCTCAAAGTTGCCACGCAAGTTGACAAGTTAGTGAAGAAAGCATATCGTGTGCTGACCTTCATTAGATGGGGGATTGAGTTTAAGACCTGTGAGCTGATGTTGCAGCTCTATAAAACTGTGGTAATACCACAGGTTGATGGTATTGTGTCCAGTTCTGGTCACCTCATTATACAAATAATGTGCAAGTTTTAGAGAGGGTGCAAAGGGGATTTACCAGGATGCTGCCTGGATTGGAAAACATGGTTATTGAGCAAGCTAGGGCTTTTCTCCTTGCAATGAAGGAGGGTAAGAGGCAACTCGATAGAGGTGTATAAGATTATGAGAGGCATAAATAGAATGGACAGCCAGCACATTTTTTTTTCCCAGGGCGACAGTGGCTAACACTGAGAACATCCTTTTAAGATGATTGAAGGAAAGTTTAGGAGAGATGTCAGGTAGGTGTTCTTTACACAGAGTGGTAGGTGTCTGGAATACATTGTCTGGGGCAGCAGTAGAACTGATACAATAGGGACATTTAAGAGAATCTTAGCTAGGCACAAGCTAAAGTGGAGGGTTATGGTCTGTGAAGGAGGGAAGGGTTAGAATGATCACGGAGTAGATCATGTTTATAAACGACGGACAAGTAAGGGTGGTTTAGTAAGTTTGCAGATGACACAAAGGTCAATGGTGTAAAAGGCTGTCATGCATTACAATGGGATATAGACAGGATGCAGATCTAGGTAGATAAAGGAATGAATGGATGTTTACTAAAAGATCTATAGCCCCCTCCCCCCCAGACAGGAAAATAGTGAAATGTCAACATAAACATTCCCTCATCTAGAAGATGGAAATATGGCATAAAACATAGTCATTTTTAACATTGTTAACACATATCCTAGGGATCAATTCACAGCCCTCAGTTATATACTGTTTATATTAATGAGCTGGAGGAGAGGGCTGCATAAGACACAGGAGCAGAATTAGGCTGTTCAGGCAATCCGGTCTGCCATTCGATCATGGCTGATCTATTTCCCCTCTCAACCGTATTCTCCTGCCTTCTCCCTGGAACCTTTGATGCCTTTTACTAATCAAGAACCTATCTACCTAATGACTTGGCTTCCAGAACCGTCTGTGGCAATGAATTCATTACCCTCTGGCTAAAGACATAACTTGTTATGAATGTTAAGTATCCAAATTTGACAATAACAGGCAAACATGCAGAAGAGCCTCACACACAAAACGCTGGAGTTAACTCAGCATCTATGGGAAAGAACATAGTCGACGTTTCAGGATCTCGGCAGGTTTGGTGGAGCTGACCTGGCTGCAGTCCATGTTGCTGCCCGCTACTCAGAGCTGGTGCGATATAACCCTGGGAGATTGTCTTGGCCATTTCACTTGTGATCACAACACTCTGTTGGACAGTGATAATGCAAGTCGCTGCAGGTCTGTTACCCTTGTCTGGTGGAGGGGTAGTCAAAATGGGAGCTCAACTCTAGCAAGAACTAGGCCACAACTCGGGCTTGCCTGCTGCTGCAGACTAGGTGAGCGCTACATAAGTGCTACAGCGTGCTAGAGCACGGCTGGAGCCTGGTCTTGCCCCTGAGCGCTGCGCTCCCGTGTTTGAGGCTGGATTGCGTGTATCTGTACACTGTCAGAAGACTGTACCATCGATTGCTGGACATTGTCACTCGGGGTCTTGGACTATAATGCTTCTTTGCTTGACATTTTGAATTTTGTTACTCGCTATTTTTGAATGTTTGTTTGCTCTATTGAATGTTTTGCATCTTGGCCCCAGAGGTATGCTGCCTTGTTCAGCTGTATCTGTGTAGGGCGTGAATGATAATTAAACATTATTTGATTAGAAATGGCTATGTATCTTACTGTTTCCCTGCACTGCACTTCCTCCGACTGTAACAATTTATTGTGCATTCTGTTATTTCTTCCCTTCACTCCACTATTGTAGTGAAATTATCAACATGGATGGGATGTAAAACAAGTTTACTCTATGCGTCGGTACATGATTTATCTATTCCTGTTGTATGACGATATCATCAACAGTCATGATATCTCATCAACTTCAGTCACAATGATACCAAGCTGCAGGTCCGACAAGGTCATGCTCAGACTTAATTGTTCTTTTAAGATCATAGGGATGGTTTTGGGGACAGAGAAGCCAGCTAAGGATCAGATTGTGGGTTCGAGACAAGGATCATATTTGGGTTTAGGGACAGGGAAGTGCAGGAGTTACAATTCAGGCTGAAATCTAAGCCTCCGCTCCACACTTCATATTTGAAGGACATCTGGAATCCAGATCTCTGCTCTGTGCTCAAAGGGCCAGCAATGTGGACAATGCATGAACATCTGGAATCCAGATCTCTGCTCTGTGCTCAAAGGGCCAGCAATGTGGACAATGGATGAACATCTGGAATCCAGATCTCTGCTGTGCTCGAAGGGCCAGCAATGTGGACAATGGAGGAACATCTGGAATCCAGATCTCTGCTCTGTGCTCAAAGGGCCAGCAATGTGGACAATGGATGAACATCTGGACTCCAGGCCTCTGCATTGCACTGAAGGGCCAGTAATGTGGTTGGATGATGACGGTCATCCATGAATGGGGTTCAAGATCGAACAGATCAACCTGCCGAGTTTCTCCAATAGGTCGTTTGTTGCTTGAGGTTCCAGCATAAAATACAGGAGCAGAATTAGACCATTTGGCCCATTGAGTCTGCTCCGCCATTTCATCATGGCTGATCTAATTTTCCTCTCAGCCCCAATCTCCTGCCTTTCCCCGTATCCCTTCATGCCCTGACTAATCAAGAATCTATCAATCTCTGCCTTAAGAATACTGTACATAAAGGCATGGCCTGCACAGTTGCCTGTGGCAAAGAATTCCAGATTCACCACTCTCCAGCTAAAGAAATTCCTCCTCATCTCTGTTCTAAAAGGATACCCCTCTACTCTGAGGCTGTGTCTTCTGGTCTTAGACCATAGGAAACATCCTCTCCACATCCACTCTATCTACGCCTTTCACAAATCAATAGATTTCAATTAGGTCACCACTCATTCATCTGAATTCTTGTGAATACAGGCCCAGAGCCATTAAACGTTCTTCATATGACAAGTCATTCAATCTTGGAATCATTTACGTGAACTACCTTTGAACACTCTCCAGTTTCAGCACGTCCTTTCGAAGATAAGAGGCCAAAACTGCTCACAATACTCCAGTGCTTTATAAAGTCTCAACATTACATCCTTGCTTTTATGTTTTAGTCCTCATTGCCTATCTTTATATTGTGTGCAAATTTTGCAACAAAGCCATCAATTACATCATCCAAATCAATGACATATAATGTAAAAAGAATTGGTCCCAACACAGGTACTTGTGGAACACCACTCCTTGCCTCCTGCCAATCAACCACTGCTTTATCCTTGCCAGAATCTTTCCTGTAATTCCACGGGCTCGTAGCTTGTTAAGCAGCCTCATGTGTGGCACTTTGTCGAGGCCTTCTGAAAATCCAAGTACAGAACATCAACCAATTCTCCTTTGCCTATCCTGCCTGTTGTTTCTTGAAAGAATTCCAGCACATTTTTCATGCTATATTTTCCCTTGAGGAACCATACTGACTATGGCCAATTCTATCATGTTCCTCCAAGTTCCCTGAGACCTCATCCTTAATAATCGACTCCCAACATCTTTCCAACCACTGAGGTCAGACTAACTGGCCAAAAGTTTCCTTTCTTCTGCCTCCCTCCCTTCTTGAAGAGTGGAGAGACATTTGCAATTTTCCGGTTTTCCAGAATCTAGTGATTCTTGAAAGATTATTACTAATGCCTGCACAATCTCTTCAGCCACCTCTTTCAGAACCCTATGGTGTAAACCATCCGGTCCAGGTGACTTATCTACCTTCAGACCTTTCAGTTTCCCAAGAATCTTCTGTCTAGTAATGGTAATTTCACCCACTTCATGACCCCTGACACCTGGAACTTCCACTACACTGCTAGTGTTTTCCACAGATATTCAGATACTTATTCAGATGGTCTGCCATTTCCTTTTCCCCTTTTACTACCTCTCCAGCATCATTTTCCAGCAGTCCGATATCCACTCTCGCCCCTCTTTTACACTTTATGTATCTGAAGAAACTTTTGATATCCTCTTTAATATTTTTGGCTAGCTTACTTTTATATTCCATCTTTATCTTCTTAGTGACTTTTTTTAGTTGCCTCCTGTTGTCTTCTCAATCCTCTAACTTCCCACTAATACTTGCTCTGTTATATACCCTCTCTTTGGCTTTTATGTTGGCTTTGACTTTCCTTGTTAGCAACGATTGTGTCATCTTGCCTTGAGAATACTTCTTCCTCCTTGGGATATATATATATCTTGTGCCTTCCGAATTGCTTCCAGAAATTCCAGCTATTGCTGCTCTGCCATCATCCCTGCCAGTGTTCTTTTCCAATCAACGCTAGCCTACTCTGCTCTTGTGCCTCTGTAATTCCCTTTACTCCACTGATACATCTGAATTTAACTTCTCCTTCTCAAATTTCAGGATGAATTTGACCAAATTATGATCACTTTCCCCTAGGGGTTATTTATGTTCAGCTCTCTAACCAATTCGGATTCATTGCACAACACCCAATCCAGAATAGCTGATCCCCTTGAAGGCACAACCGTGAGCTGCCCTAAAATGACATCCCGTGGGCATTCTAGAAAATCTTAAACAGCTATAGACTTTTGTGTCTCCACTGTGGCAGTGGTTAGTGTCCAAACTGTTGTGGAGGAAGAAAAAGAGTAAATGGAAGAAATGGGAGGAGAAACCAAAAGTGTTTCAATTATGTGAAAGAAAATTGAGAGCATTGCCCAGAATGTTCTGAGGGAAGTATTTCACTCTAAGCACACGGAACGTTCTCCAGTGTACAACCAGCAGGTGCAGCCTCAGGAAAGAACACTGGGCAAGGGCATCGCTTACAGGAACCCAATTCCTGGAATATGGAACGGTGGTTTGATTCAGCACCAGCAAGGAGAACAAAATATACTGCCTCCTTAAAAGGAGTTACAGCTAGCTGTGAACGCTGCGTCCAATGCTGGCAAGCACCCTGCATTCTTCTGAGAGCAGGGGAAGTTGATACAAGTCAAAGAACAGTTTCACCATGCAACCGGCATAATCGATGCATAGTAATATCATATCAGCCCACAAATCTATCAGTTACGCTTGCAGAGACGGTGACAGACCAAATCTTGCTACATGGAGCATTTCAAGCACAGTTCATCCCACATTGTTGAATGCTCCTTTGTTAATAGCTAAAATTAACCAGCGCCAAACTCTTAAAAAGATCATGGAACCAAGCCAAAATTTGAAAAAACAACTAACTTAAGTATATTTATACTAGAACTCATAAATTAGGAGGAGGCCTCTCAAGCCTACTCCAACATTAATAAGATGGTGCAGTGGCACAGCAAGAAAAGCAACTGTCTCATAGTGCCAGAGACGTGGCTCCAGTACTGACCTCTAGTGTGGAGACGTGCACGTTCTCCCTATGATATGTGTGTTTTCCTCTGGGTCCTCCAGTTCCCAAAGATGTGTAAGTTGAAAGGTTAATTTGCCACTCGTAGTGTGTAGAATGAGTACAACTGCATGGACTTGTTTCCATGCTCTATATCATGTCTCTAATATCATAGCTGATCTGATTGCAATGTTGCCTGCAATCCCATATATCCCTAGCACCCTTTCACCTCCTAGCTTGTTCAGAAATCTGTCCAAAAATACTCAAACATCTGCTTCCACTGACGTTACAGGTTGTGAATTCCAAAGACGTTTGACCTTATGTGAAAAGAAATCCACTGTATTCCTGTCCTAATCCTTTAAGCAGTGACCTCTGCTTCCTCATAAGAACAAACATCCACATCCACCATGTTAAATTCCCTCTCACTCTTTCAAACTCTAGCATTCACAAACCTGTCTGGTCTGAACTTTCCTTTTGTGACAATGTTGTCTGTTTTAAAATATTAATCTTGTAACCATCTCTGAATTGCTTATAATGCATCAATTCTATCCTTAAATTAAGAGATCAAAGCAAGATACGAGACTCAAGAAATGGTCTCACTAACACCCTCTGCAAGTGAAGCACAACCTCTCTATTTCTGTATTCCATCACCCTCATAATAAACAATATCCTGTTAGCTTTCAAAACTACTTGCATGAGGACACTCGCATCCCTCTGCATCTCAATCTCTCACCATTCATATAATTATTTCTGTCAGAATGTACAATTACACATTTTCCACATTATTTCCTTTATCTTTCATCCACTCACTTTACCCACTGTATCCTTCTTATGTCCTCTTCATAACGTACTTTTCTACCTATCTTTGTGTCATCAGCAAAGGCAGCAACCTTGCTAAATTCAGTTCCTCCATCCAAGTGATAATAACTGAGGTCCCAGCACTAATTGCAGTGGCAGGCCACTCATTATGTCTCACCAGCCAGAAGACCCATTTCCACCTGCTCTGTTTCCTTTAGCAAGCAAACCTATCTACATGATACTTCCTACATTGTGGGATTTTATTTTTCATATTAATCTTTGATGTGGCATCAAATGTCTTATGAAAATCCAAGAATGGTTTATCCCTTAGTTCTCTTTTATCCACAGCTTGTTGCTGCTTCTAATGAGCCAGTAGATGAGCCTCTAGTATGTATGGCATGAGCTGTTTCTTCGGTTAAGAGAAAATACAGTTAGTAATCCACCTGCAAGCTAAGGGCAGAGGTTATTATATAAAAGGATCTTAAGCTGCTTTAAAATAAATCTGACACTGTTGCCAATCTCATTCTAAGAGGCAGATATTGTTTATTAAAATGGGGAAATGAATCTCATTGAATCACAGATTGTGCCTTGGAGAAAACTTTTCTCTCTTCCAGTATCTGACCCAAAGTGTTACCACTATTAACCTTCCTCACTTTGAGCCTTGTATTTGTTTTATAAATGGCTGTTGCCACTAGAGTTCTAATTCCCTTTATCCCTTAAAATCATCTTATTTCCTCTCAGATACTGTCTGACCTGCTCAGTCGTTGCAGGAGTTTTCTCGTTTATTTCAGTTCCCAATACCTGCATTGTTAGTCTGTGATATACAGCTGTGGCTGTTTTTAAACACGATTTTTCCACTACATACTTGGAGCAGTGGATCATGTTAATATATAAATCACGGCCTGAGACATCAATAAAGTTGGCCAACTATGCAGGCCTGCGACAGAGTGATCATCAGCCAAGGATTCTTCTCGTAAGAGAGAAACAAGACAAAGTTGTGGGGAGTGAGGGACAAGGTAAGATACAGAGTGACACAGCTCAGCAACAAGCCCTTCATCCCTCCACACCCACACCAACCACCACATACCTATCCCTACCATCTACCTTTTACTGAAAATGTTTCTTGTGCTTTGTCGATTTGAGTCCGGATACTTGTTAAATGTTGCAAGAGTACGTACTTCCATCAGCTTCTCAGGCAGTGCATTACAGATTTCTTCAAGATTGGATACAGAGTTTTAGCCAAGATCGTCTGAACAGAGGATGCAAATCTGGCCACAAGTCCATAAATAACAGAGGTCTCCGGAGAAATATGATATTCCAAGTTCAAGTTTATTATCATAGATTTGCTTACCCAGGGTATACACTTCATGAAAATTAGCTTTTTTACAGCAGCAGCACAGTACATTACAAACATAATTTAACATAAATATCAAATTAACATAAATTATACATAACGTACACAACAAAACAAATACGATATTAATAAAATGAGAGAGAGAGTGAGAAAAAATATATAGTCAGAGGGTAGTGTTAGGGGTTTTTAGGTCAGATTAAAAACATGATGCCTGTGGGGAAGAAGCTGTTGCTAAAACCTGAGGGGTGGATCTTCTGCCTGTACCTCCTGCTTGATGGTGGCATCCAGAAGTGGGCATAGCCCAGATGGTGGAGGTGGCCTTCCTAGCATAGAATTTATTGTAAAATTAAAACCACCTATTGTAGATGTCCTCGATGGTGGGGAGAGCTGTGCCTGAGGTGGAACTAGCAGAGTCCACTTTGCTATAAAGCCTCCTTCACTCTTGTGCATTGGAGTTTCAGAGCTAGATGTGGACAACCTTATCAAATACTGACAGCACTTATCTCCAATGAAGGTGAGTAAGTGTAGTTCTGTTTTCATAAGCTGGCAGCATGTGAACTTTATGTCACACACATTAAACATATTACAATTATCTTAAATACATCATTTTTCTTAACACGCATGCACCATCTGGTGGCAGAGGTGTGGTACAGACTCACTTAGCTGAAGGATCATGTCAGATCTGGTAACTGATGCCTTAGGCAGCAACTCTCCTTCAACAAAAACAACAAAATTATATTATTGTCAATGACAACAGCCAGAGAAGGTTTAGGGCAAATACACTCTGGTGTGAATGTGCCATGTCCAAGGGTCATTCAAGAGAAAATCTGCAGACGCTGGAAATCCAAGCAACACACACAGAATACTGGAGGAACTCAGCAAGCTAGGCAGCATCTATGGAGTCAACATTTCAGACAAAGATCTTTCATCAGGACCGATGAAGGGTCTCGGCCCAAAATGTTGACACACTTTTGTGTGTGTTTCCCGATTCGAACCAGAACAGCAGGGGTAGCTTTGTAAACTACTGTTAGTCAAGGTAACTTGTTGGTCATTATGTTAAAACTATTCTAATAAAGCTTTTCAAAAATCTTTTATGTATCTAATGGCTAGTTGACCTAGAATCTTTTCAAGATGTTGAAAGTGTTCTCCTCTTTGAAATATTTTGTTTATTGATTGTAATTTTTAAAAATTATATAAGGTTTCGAAGGTTTCTGAATACCTCAGAAACATTCAGTGTTTATATCTTTTGCCTCCACCTGGGGGTTTGCTGTCAGTATTGTTCCTCAGATTGTAGCTGAGGCTTTTTTCAGTCACACACGTTCAAATTTCAAAGTAAATTTATTATATTAGTACATGTATGTCACCATGTACAACCCTGAGATTTATTTTCTTGTGGGCATACTAAAGATTCAAGATCCATTTATTATCAAAGAATATATAAATTATACAACCTTGAGATTCGCTCGCTCACGGGCAGCCACAAAGCAAGAAAGCTAAAAGAACCCAATTACAGAAAAAAAGGAATAAAAATAAAATTAAAACACTCGTTGCGCAAGAGAAATTAAAAAATACAAATTATAATAAATCAATAATAGAATAATAACCATAATAGAATCAATGAAAGTCCACACCAACATGGGTGCTCAATCAGTGTGCAAAATTCAACAAATTCTGCAAATACAAAAAGGAAAAAGTAATAATAATGATAAATAAGTAAGCAATAAATATCGAGAACATGAGATGAAAAGTCCTTGAAAGTAATCCATAGGTTGTGGGAACATTTCAACGATGGGCCAAGTGAAGTTGAGTGAAGTTATCCCTTTTAGTTCAAGAGCCCGATGGTTGAGGGGGTAATACTTGTTCCTGAACCAGCTCCGAGGCTCAGGACAGGTCCTCCAAAATAATAACACCAAGGAATTTAAAATTGCTGACTGTTATTTTTTGTAACTTCAAAACATTAAACTAATTCAAAGGAAGATATGTGAATCTGAAACGTGAGTCTAACTAAAATGTGTTTACTTTACGGGAGGCATTCACTAATCACGTGCTAACGTCATGCGTATGCAATTCGTATATTTTTGCATATAACCTGTAGTTAGTTGTTTAAACAAACAAGAATGCTTCATCTATCAACACATTTGCAAAATTACTGTACTCAAATATTACTGAAATATTAAATACACAACACTCCTTCCTGCTTAACCATAAACTACGACTTAATATAGAATACATCTCAACTATATCCACAATACACTATATAATACTACTATTACATACAGACATCCAGAGTATAGTAAATTTTACATTGTCCCATTCAGGCCTGAAGATTCAATCACTGTGGAGGATTTTTTACTGTTGTGGGATGATGAAGTCTTTCCTGGCAAGGGAGGTCACTCTGCTTAGCAGGTGAGTCTTGTGGCTGAACAATCTCATGTTCTGGGGCCTCCTCCGTGGTGTTTGTAGGAGTTGATTCTAAGACTGCAGGAAATGATTCAGGAAGCTTTAGCAGACACCTTTCTTCTTCTAATTTGTGCATCTTGATCTTGCGAAGGTGTATTTAGTTAACTGGATTATTCTTTCATTAATCCTTCTATTGCTCCCTTTACGATCTGATCTCTCCTCTTGGTTACCTCATCCATAACATCTTCTGACAAATCCTCTGTTTTCATATCTCTATTAATTCCTTTCATTCCATTCATCCAGCTAGGCTTTAGTCTTTGAATTTACTTTTACAAACAGCTTTTTCTTTTACACTTGAAGTTCCTGCAGTAACCTTAATGCATGCAAAGTAGATTCTGGTTCTTTATACTCATAAAAACCAAAAGCTTGCAACTTTCCTGAAGCTCCTTGAACTCCCTTCCAACTTAAAACCAAGCTACATTTCACAAGTAACTTACGACTAGCATGTCAGAGGCTCTTTCAGATATGTTGCCTACAAAAACTGTTGTAGTTGGACCATTGCTTTTGTCATTTCCACGATTCCTCTGAACAGCATGATCTTTCCTTGTTCCAATATGCTTTCCAGCCACTGGCACAGAATTTGGCACCAGCACCTGTTTGTCCTCTGTTAGATAACAATTCATGGTGTTTAGCATGGGGACAGTTGTGGCATCATCCAGTATCTTACTTAATTCACTTTCATTTGGCTTCATTGCAGGGAATGTGACATGCAAATGGTGGATGGATCTCCAATCAATTTGTACTTGTCTCAGCCAATCAGGTCCCCGACAATGTTGGTCTTCCTGTTTTTAGCCCATATAAGCTCAGTTTGGATTGTTGGTTGTTGTATTTCACTGTCATTCTCACAGGTGTTATATTTTCTCTAGTATAAGTTATTAGTTGGATATCTGCAGGCTTCAGTTTAGTAGATTGAAACGCTGATCAAACTCATCGTTTGGAATGACTGAAACAGCTGAGCCAGTGTCTAATTCCACTTTAATCAATTTGCTGTCCATTTCTGTTGCGAGCCACATTGCTTGTCTATTGTTAGTTTTCACATTGTAAATCTCAAGTCAGTCCTGTGTCTCCCTCATCATTATCAGATTTTTCATTAACAACACATAAATTAGTTCCCTTTTTGAAACAGCAACTTGACTTTGTATCTTTTTTATCTTTTTCTCTTCCCTGTGCAATCCATTTACTTTTGTCTGCCCAATATGCTCTTCGTATGTGTCCTACTTTGCTGCATTTTCTGCAAGTTTTGCCTTGTTGTGCATAACTTGCAAGTTATGCAAGTTTTTCTGCATTGGTCTGGTTTATGTGAGCCCCTGCCACAAGGGTAACACAATTTGTTTGTCCAGGTCAGTTTCTGTTTAGACATTGCAATTTTGTTCACACTCATTTTCATTCATGGCTGTAACTCAATTGTGTCTCTGCCTGCTGTTTCCATTGATACAGCTATATCAACTACTCTTTTAAATGTAAGCTGTTCTTCTGTTAGGAACCATTTTTAAAGATTTCTTGTAAGATTCCACAAACTAGGTGATCTCTCGGTGCATCATTAACCCCATTACTGAACTGACAATGCTCAGACAACTTCTTCAATTCAACCACGTACACTGACTCCCCTTCCTTTTGATTCCGTTTATGAAACCTAAAATGTTCTGTAATCCATAATGGCTTTGGCTCTAAATGTTCCTGCATTACTTTCACATTGTCAGCAAAGCTCATTTCTGCTGGTTTGGTTGGAGCAGTCAAACTTTGAAGCAACCTTTAAATCCAATGTACTCAACAAAATTGGTACTCATTTCTCATTGGCTATTTCATTGGCTTCAAAATACAGTTCAGTTAGCTCAGTATACACGAGCTCTCTTGTAGTCTCTTGTGGAATCAAAAGTGCCAATCTTTGTGATGTAGGCTGCCATTTCTGCTTTTTTTTTAATGATTATTATCACCCGGTTGTCACTGCTTATGAACCTGTGAATTCTAACATTTTTTATCCTTATTTTGACTCGACTGTCTCTGCCCATGTTGGGCTGTGATTTTTGCTCGCCATTCCTAACTGCGGTTTGTTTTAGTTCAAATGTCTCGCTGTGCTTCAGCAGGTTGATAGCCAACTCGGGTCCGTTTTTTAAAAAAAGTCATTGCCAGTGTTATGTTTTGTAACTTCAAAGCATTAAACCAATTCAAAGGAAAACAGAGGAGTCTGAAATGTGAGTCTTACTTCATGTTTAGTTTAAGTAAGGCATGCACTTATCACATGGGAGCAATATGGCATATGCCATTCTTGTGTTTTTACATATAACCTGCAGTAAATTAAATGAACAAGAATGCTTAATCAACCAATATATTCACAAGATTGCTCAAGTATTACTGAAATATTAAATACAGAACCCTGACCCTCTCCACCTCTGATCCTCCAATGAGGACAGGCACATGAGCCTCTGGTTTCCCTCTCCTGAAGTCAATAATCAGCTCCTTGGTCTTGCTGATATTGAGAGAGAGGTTGTTGTTGTGGCACCACGCAGTCAGATTTCCAGTCTCCTTCCTTTATGTTAATTCACCACCACTTTTAATTCAGCCTACATCAGCAAACTTGAATATGGCATTGGCACTGTGCTTATCCACAGTCATAAGTAGAGCAGGGAAATAAGCACACAGCCTTGTTGGTGCACCTGTGCTGATGGAGATTGTGGAGGAGATTTTGTTGGCAATCCAAACTGACTGGGGTTTGCAAGTGAGGAAATTGCAGATTCCGTTGTTTGGATTTGCACAATTTAATGATTTTTGCACATTGGTTGTTCATCTTTGTGTGCAAGTTTTCAATGATTCTATTGTGTTTCTTTGTACCCATTGTGAATGCTTGCAAGAAAATGAATCTCAATGCAGTATATGGTGACACATATCAGAATCAGAATCAAGTTTATTATCACCGGCATGTGACGTGAAATTTGTTAACTTAACAGCAGTAGTTCAATGTAATACATAATCTAGCAGAGAAAGAAATAATAAAACAAGCAAATCAATTACCTATATTGAATGGATTAAAAACGTGCAAAATTAGAAATACTGTATATTAAAAAAAAAGGTGAGGTAGTGTCCAAAGATTCAATGTCTATTCAGGAATCGGATGGCAGAGGGAAAGAAGCTGTTCCTGAATCACTGAGTGTGTGCCTTCAGGCTTCTGTACCTCCTACCTGATGGTAACAGTGAGAAAAGAACATGCCCTGGGTGCACGTACTTTCATAATAAATTTGTTTTGAACTTTGAACCTGCGATGCTGTTGCAATACGTTTTTGATTGCACCTCTGCATACATGTACTTAACAATTTTTTTTAAATGTGCGGAGTTGGCAGATCAAATGCCCGTGCGTACAAAACCTACCGAAGCGTCTCTACACCTCCCTCTACAGATGCTCCCAGCTACGCCTCCCTAGTCATCGAAATGGACGCGCCTGATAGGCAAGTCAACGTCCAATCAGGCCGCTCTCGTTGCGCGTGCGCAATATGTGTTAACGCGCTGCGTGCGTGCACGTGTAGTGTGTTCCCACCCCCACCCCCTCGCCCCGCGGGCTACCGCGCCTGGTTGACATGTCAATGCGTCTGCGCAGTTTTTATTTTCCGCGAGCCTGCCCGTTTCCGCCCGGCGGCCGTGACTGGGCATGCGTGCTGCTCCTCCCCCGCTCTCGCTCGAGCAGGCATTGGTGGGAACGGAGGGAGGCGGGATTGCGGCCAAGGCCTCTTGGCTCCGTGAGTCCGCAGCCTCCCTTATTGCACTACCTGTCATCATGACTGCATTGTACATGGCCGGTGGTGTGAGGTGTCAACGGGTAGGCAGTGCTGGTGATCGGACGGCATAGTTGGTGGTGGTAGCCGCTTGTTGACGGCGCGGTGTTTGTTGGAGGTTGGGATGGGGAGAAGTAACCCTCCGTTGATATCGTCGTTTCTCCACCCCCATAACGTATGGCTTTTTTATGTGTATCCCATTATTCATTCCCAACGCCTTGGCAACGGGGACAGTTTGCCCCATCAAGTCCATTCCTGCTCTTAGAGTAAAACCATGCCCCCACAGATCACTGCATCCTATTCTCTTCCATGTGCTCATCAGCTCCATGCCTATTTACCCTGAGGATAATTGACAGTAGCCTATTAACCTACCTAGCGGGCCCATCGTTGGGATGAGAGAAAATGTGTGTAGCCAATGTGCGAACATGCATACTCCACACAGAGGGCACCTGAGTTTGACATTGAACATTGGCTACTAGAACTGTGATAACAGCTGCCTTGCTTACTGAATAACATTTTTTTTATTTATGAGCTGTGGGACCTTTAACACCAAATTTGTATACAGTAAGTTTCATACACCAATAAGAAAAATAATCTGCTTTCACAAGGTCTTACGGTTTTGTTCCCAAAAAGCTTTGGTTGCTAGCAATACTACCATGGACTGTACATTCTTAATTGCCCTAAACGGAGGAATCAGTTAAGAGTTAACTACAAGTTGATTCTATATTCTGGACTGGGTCAGGATGGCAGCTTTCTTTCTTGGAACCAGATGAGTTTTTAAGATGATCGGCAGTTTTATGGTGACTTGTGAAACTCTAGCAATGCTCCAGCTATTCTTAAAAATTCCAGTTTATCTAAAATTTTGAAATCCCCTTGCTGAAATTTCAATGGTTCAATATAATGTTGAAGAATATATACAGTATACAGCCTGAAATCTTGCTTTTTGCAGAGATCCACTAAACAGAGAGGAAAAAACCTGAAGAACGAATGACAAAAACGTTAGAACTACAAATACCCCCTCCCTCCCCACTTGTTCCAGCAGAGACCATCAACCCCCTTTCCTCCACCACCCCCCAAAGCAATAGCAAGCCCCCAGAGGCTATGATCTATCTACCATCAAAAACTACTTTCCATTCTAATACATCGACATCTCAACAGGCCCTCTCTCTCACTAACAAAGGAGAGAGAGAGATATCGTTCCTGCCATAGCCAGAGGGGAGGCAAACAGGTTGCTGTTTTGATTATACAAATTTATAGTTCCCCTCGCTCGAGAATCAGCAAACTCACTCTCACCATCAAGAGAGAGAACAATCGCTTGAGTTCAAAGGCCTCTGACTGCCGCGCCCACTGTCTCAATGTTCTGCTCCCCGACAAAGATTCAAGCTGTTCTGTGGATGAACTCAAAGTCACCCAGGTCCACAAAAGCCTCTAGTGCCAGGTTTAATCTTCTTATGCCACTGGATCAATGACCCAAAATGCTAGTCCAGTAATTTAACTACTTAGGCAGTCTCTCAGAATTAAGGATGACCTATTTCCATTCCAGTTTTGTGAATTGTGATGTGACCAGTATGGGAATCACAGACTATTTCAAACATATGTTGCCATAGAGAACAGACAGGTGGATTGTTGGATTCATGGAGTTATACAAGATGGAAGTAGGTCCTTTGTCCTCCTCTTGTTACTAATATTGGGGAGGACGTACAGGAGTCTGAAGACCCACACTCAACAATTCAGAAACAGCATCACCCTGTCTGCTATCAGACTGTTCAACAATCGGTAAATGCTACCTCATTATTCCCTTTTTTTGTACTATTGATTTTTATCATTTATAGTAAATTTGTCTTCACTGTTCTGCAAGACAACACATTTCACAACATATAAATCAGTGATAATAAATCTGATTCTGAACTTATCAATAGTGACCAAATTTCATATGTGAACTACCTCCATTTGCCTCTGTTTGCTTTAATATCCCTCTGAAGCTTTACTATCCATGTTAGAAGCCCAACTGTTGGTCGGGTTGATCTTGGATGTTGCATCCCAGCTGTCCGTGTGATATGCAAGCCAGGGTAGTAGGATATGGAAAGCAAGCAGTTGTCTATATAGCAAGTTCCCCCTCTCCACTCAAGTTAATGAATTCATAGGAGTGGCGGAGACCGATACAGTTTGCCACCAGTGACATCGTAGGAGTTGCCAGTCAGTGTTGAACTTAACGTAAGAATGCCTTGGGGACTCCAGCTCTGAGTTTTCCCTCAGGGTTTATTCCTGAAGCCTTCCCCATGAGTGGGCATATCCACAAGACAGTGAAGGTTTGGGATCAGAGTTTTCCTTCTTGATGAGCTGCCAACTACGACTGATGAGCCCCATCTGCTGAAGCGACTGGCTTAAGGCACCAGTAACCTGCCTTTGTCCTGTCAGCAGAAATGATTCCGCTGGGATTCATCGCTAAGTCACACAGGAAGGCCGGGAGCTGGACTTGGTCCTCATTTGAGCATTGGGAGCATGAAATAGGTCGCAGGTGCTTATTCCCACTATCACCCTCGGCTATGGTACACTCAACAATTCAGGAACAGCTTCTTCCCCTGTGCCACCTGCTTTCTAAATGGGCATTGAACCCATGAACATTAACTTATTTTTTATTTTTGCACTATTTATTTAATTTAACTATATATATATATACACACACACACATACATATAAACTTACTGTAAATCTGTTGCTTTTCTCTGTATTATCAATGTATTGCTGCTGCAAAGACAACAAATCTCACGACATATGCCAGTGATATTAAACTTGATTCTGATTCTAAAGGAACCTCTATCTACGTACCTGTCCAATTTATATGACATCTACAAAATTACTAATCAGGTCCCTGTAACTCCTCTATGGTAGTAACAAAAAGAGGGCCTGTCAGTGATGAATGCTGCCTTCTTAAGGCATCCCCTCTTCAAGCCATTCTCAGTGGTGGGAAGAATTGTGCGTGTGATGAAGCTGCTGAGTCTACAACCCTGTGCAGCCTTCTGTGATCTTGTGCATTGCATCCTTCATACCAGGCTATGATGTAACCAGGCAGAATGTTCTCCATTGTCCAACATCTAGAAATCTGCAAAAGTCTTTGCTGATATCCCAATTCTCAAACACCTAATGAAGTAGAGCCACTGATGAGAACATTGATAAAGGTTTAAGCCTGCACTGTTCATGGGACTGTTGGACCAGTTTTGCAATTGTGAAGGTTCCCTAATCTGGGTATTTGGAAGGAGCTGCTATTATTTGTTTATACCTTGCTGGGCTAGCAAATTTTTGGAAACTAGATTAAATACACTACAATGACATTTAGTGTGATATACAATAGGTGCTTTCTGCTGTTGCTTATCATGGTTTCAGTTATATTTCCATAACAATATTTTTAGTGGTTTCCCAGAGATCAGTATAGTTGCTTAATTCATTTCACATTTAACTTTATAGCACATTCTATTACCCATCTTTCAGAGCACCCATGTGATCCCATATGTGTGATTAATCTAGGATTACAAGACAAAATGTGCTGTGTTCATTTGTTTTCATATTTAGCCAAAAGCATTACATTATATTTTACGGTGCTCATAGAAAAATATTCAGCAGGCCAGGCAGCATCTGTAGAAAAAGAAGGAGGTTTAATGTTTTACCAAAAAGAACCTTTGTCAGAAGGAGGCAAAATAAGTTTTGACTTCTAAGGTGGGTGAGAGAGGGAGAAATGGAAAAGACAAAAGTATGACCTCTGACTGGATAAAGTCAGAGGATGTTATAAATGTATGAGCAACTCTAAGATAGTCTAGTTCGCTCTCTGGAAAACTTGGATGATACTATATTGGAATGCGATGAAGGCTGTTAGAGAGGAAATGCAACCAAGCATAAAAGCTGTGAAATGCAGAGTAAACTTTGCTAACGGAAAGAAAGAAACCCAACATTATAGATATTGGTGAAGAGTAGGCCATCCCTGATGAACCCAGCTGAATTTTGTATGAGATGAGTTTGTGAAGTAGTAATAAGTAAAATGGGTTCAATGTGATATTTTTTGTAGGGGCTCCAGAAGAGGAGCTGTGTGCAGTTCTGGATGCTGAAGTACAGGAAAAATATGACTAAGCTAGAGAAGGTACAAAAAAGATTCGCAAGGATGTTGCCTGAATTAGTTAGAAAGAGGAAATAGATAGGCTGGCCCTGTTTTTGCAAGATTGGAGAAACTGAGAGGCAACACGATACAGGTCCATTAAATTGTGAGGAGCATATGTGGGTTAGACAACCAGAGGCTGTTTTCCATGGTAAGGGTATCTAAAATGATAGAGATCAGCACACACAAAATGCTGGAGTAACTCAGCATGTCAGACAGCATTTATATGAAGAAATGAACAATCAACATTGCAGGCCAAAACCCTTCATTGGGACATACTGGAAAGAAGGGGGAATTATCCTTTAAATGCTAGGAGGTAAGGAGGAGAAGGAGGTTCCAGGTGATAGGTGAAACCAGCTGAGAGGGGGGATGGTGGGGTGGGGAAGGGGAATAATCTGAGAACTGGGAAGCCCAAGGGCTGATGAAGGAATCTGTTAGGAGAGGACTGTAGATCATGGAATAAAAGGAAGGAGGTAGAGAACCAGAGGGGTGAAGATGACGGGCAGGTCATGAGGGTGGGGAAAGGTGTACTAGGGTTACAGAGCGATAAGGGAAACGGGAGTGGTTACAAGGAGTTAGGGAAATCAATGTTGATGCTGTCAGGTTGGTGAATACCAATAAGGAATGTGACTTGTTGCTTAACCACCCGTGCACACACATCCTCCGTCACCACTGTTCAGGGCCCTAAGCGGTACTTCCAGGTGAGGCAGCATTTCGCATACAAGTCCATCAGTTTCATTTATTGTATCCTTTGCTCCTGGTGTGGCCTCCTGTACATCAGTGAGATCCAATGCAGACTGGGCACATTGAGCACCCCCTTCACTCTGTATGCTACATCAGCCAGTATTTCCTAGTGACCAACTTTTTAAATTCTACTTCCCATTCCCATTCTGACATGTCTGCCCGTGGCCTCCTCCATTGGCACATTGAAGCCAGACTTATTTTGGCGAAGCAATAATAAGCAAGAGAAAATCTGCAGATGCAAGATGCAAATCCAAGCAACACAAACTGCTGGAGGTACTCAGCAGGCTAGGCAGCATCTATGGAGAAGGATGCAGATGACGTTTCGGGTCGTGACTCTTCAGCAGGACTGGAGAAAAAAAATGTTTGCCAGTCCTCCCGAAACATAGACTTACTTTTTTCCCAAAGGTGCTGCATAGGTGCCTGCCCTGCTGAGTTCCTCTAGCACTTTGTGTATGTGTTGCTTGGAGAAGCAATAGCACATATACCACCTTGGTGGTCTCCAACCTGTCGATGTGAACATTGATTTCTCTAACTTGCTATAACTATTCCTCCTGTTCCCTACCCCATTGTTTTACTTTATCCCTTCCGCTGCCCTCACGACCTGCACATCGCCATCACTTTCACCACTCGGGTTCCTCACCTCCCTTGCTTTATTCTACAGTCTGCTGTACTCTCTTATCAGATTTTTATTTCTTCAGCCCTTTGCCTTCCATACCGATCACTTCCCAGCTTCTCACATTATTCACTACCCCATCCCCACCCTCTTGCCTTCCACCTCACTTGGATCCACCTATCAGCTGTCAGTTTCTGCGCTTCCCCCTCACTCTACTCTTTCATTCCGGCTTCTTTTTCCTTCTGGTTTAAGATGGCACTGGAGAGACACAGTAATGTAGTACTGGCAGCTCTATAAAATCACACTTTTTCTGGAAAAAATCACCGCTATAACTTCCCTTTTTGGAGTTGAACTTCTGAACTACCTGTTCAACCTGGCATTTTTGCAATGTGAACTGAAGTCTCGAAGGAGCGAGATGGTTGTGGCATGGTGTGTACAGGCCCAAGAGCAAGGAACGACCAATGGTTGGCCATTGCTGGAGCAGGCTTGGAGCCACTTTGAGATGAGGCAAGGTGAGAAGAATTGGCATGGGCCGAGGCTGAGGAACAAGCCGATGTTTGACCAATTTAAGTGACAGGCCAGATTGGAAAGGTTGGATATGGGCCAAATTGAGGTGATTGAGCCTGGGCCCAAGACCATATTGAAGCAGTAGGGCCTGGGTCAAAGAACAAGGGTCAAACTCAGGTGTAGGTGATTTAAGTTCAGGGACAGATTGAAAAGCTCAGGGTGTTGAGGCCAGAGCTGAGGGACAGGTCAGTTTTTAGCTCACTGCTCAGTGAGGTTTACTCATCTCTGCGCTGAACTGAGGCTGTGACCTGCAATTAATGGGCTCCTGGACTGGATGTGAACTCACTTTTGTGAACTTTAGTTCAGAATGATATTTGCTCATTTGTTATTATTTGTACAGTTTGTTCTTTTTTTTGGCACATTGGATGTTTGAAAGTCTTTTTTAATGGGTTCTATTGGGTTTCTTTGTTTTGTGGCTGACTGCAAGGAGACAAAATCTCAAGGTTCTATATAGTATTCAGACTCTGATAATAAATGTACTTTGAACTTTCCAGTCCTGATGAAGGGCCTCAGTCCAAAAAATTAGCTGTTCGTTTTCCTTGCTGCCTGGCTGACTGAGTTGATCCAGATTTCCAGCATTCAAAGTGTTTCTTATGTCTCTAAAGTGATAGGATATAAACTTAAGTTGAGTGGGAATTAGTTTAAAAGGGATCTGAGAGGTAAGCTTTTCACACAGAGTAGTTGGTATATGGAATAGCTGCCAGAAAGGTGGTGGAGGCAGGAACAGTAACAACATCAAGAGGCATCTGAAGGGGTACTTGAATGAACAAGGCATAGTGGGACTTGGAATTACTGCAAACCAGTGATATTAGTATAGATGGGCATAATGGTTAGTGTAGACATGCCAAAGGGCCTCTTTCTATGCTGTACAACTTTATGAATCTATAAAGGATTTTGATAAAGCTGCTGATGAATTCCTGGTAGCCACAGATGGAGCTCAAGGAATTGTGGGGAAATTACTGAGCACAGAAGATGGAGGAACAATGGTCAAATAGACAGTATATCGGGATGTGACTAAAGGTCTATGTTGGGGGTTCAACCATTGACTACTTAAACCTTTAAGATGAAAAATGGTGGTTAGTGAGGAGGATAGTATCAAGCTATAGAAATACTGATCAACCAATAAGTTGGGCAAAGCATTGTCAGATGAAATTTCAGTTTGAGATGTGTGAAATTTTGGAACATCAAGTAAGAACAAGTCAAGTCAAGGCGCTTTTTATTGTAATTTCAACCATAACTGCTAGTATAGTACATAGTAAAAACAAAACAGAGTTCCTCCAGGACCCTGGTGCTACATGAAACAACACAAAACTACACTAGACTACCTGAAAAAAGCACAAAACTACATTAGACTTCAGACCTACATGGGACTACATAAAGTGAACAAAACAGTGCAAGACAGAACAATAATTAGTAAGTAAGACAATAGGCACAGTAAAGGGCAAATTACAATATAATAATAAATGATGTATATGTACAATCCACAATAAATGGTAGAGTCCTAGGGAGTATTGAGGAACAGGAGAACCTTGTATAGGAGTCGTAAGGTCATAGAAAGGGACAACACATAACAACAAAGAAATCATATGGGATGCTAGTGTTCGTTAGGGCATACAGTATAAGAGTAGGAAGTTAGGATTCAGCTTTGTGAAACATTAGTGAGACTACGATATGGAAAAAAGTACATATCAGAAATTAGGGCTTCCTGTACTTCAATTAACAAAGCATCATGGAAAATTACAGAAAATAAATGCAATGGCTGCTGATAAATGAACTGTAAATATATATATTGTATACAATTTTAGTCACTACATTTAGAAGGGATGTGACAGCTCTGAAATTCACCAGGATGTTGCCTGAGATGTGTCTCAATTCTGATGAGAAACTTTTGGCTGACAGGAAACCTGATGGAGGAGTACAAATCTATGAATGGCGTAGATAGGATAGACAGTAGTAAACTTTTCCTCATAGCAGAAGTATCTGTATCACCACTCATTGATATTACTTGTTTATTCTGAATTTAAATCTAATCCCCTGTTTTTGTAGCAGAATTTTATGTTGTATCTCTGAATCATTAATTTACCTCTCTGAATTAATAGTCCAATGATACTAGTAATTGCTCTCATACACCATGGGTAATCCTTTGAAGATTATTGATTCTTAACATTACTTTATGCTGTCACTTTTAGAAAATTATAAGCAACAGCCAACCCTACTGCCAGACTCCACCTTCAATTACCATCCACATGAAATCTGTAGGAACAAGGTCAAACCAACGAAGGAAAGGCACAAAGCTGAAGCAAGCATGTGTGCTGAAAGCTCAGAAGATACAGGGAAAGAATACTCATTTAATTTCAAAGCCCAAACATACTAGAGGACCTTGTCTGATTATTCAGCGCCAAGAAATGGCAACTTTCTTCAAATTATTTGGTATGTATTGCAGGAAAAGAGGAAGCACATATGGATAAAGATATGCAGCTTGATGCCTCAAATGTTACCAGAAATTAAGCAATAAGGCAGACCTTCTGTTTTGTGTATAATTGGTAAATGGTAGAAATGTACTCCAATTTTAACCTTATTTTTGTTTATTTAATTTGGGAACCTAATCCTTTAGGTTCCATTGCCGGTAAGTCCTAATCAACTTTAAATCATTGGGGAATAAAAAATGCCTCATCTGTGGCATTCTGAATAATATTTGTCTCTCTGCTTGCTTTAGAGAGAGAGTAAGTGAAACGTATTCCAGCTATTAAGTAAGTATGAAAAATTGGCCTTTGAGAAGACAGTTGAGCAGAATAGGCTGGTTACTCAGGAAGAATGAGAAATAATCTTGAGATATGATATACTTGGGACCCTGACAGGGTAGATTCTAAGAAGCTATTTCCTTTGGCTTGAGAATCTTGAATTATGGATAAGTCTCAAGATTGATATAAGAAAACATTTCTTCACACAGATGGTTGTAAATCTTTGGATTTCTTTGTTTTAGAGCTGGAGTTCCCAACCCTTTTTTATGCCAAGGACCAATACATTAAGCATGGGGTCCATGGACCCCAGGTTGGGATTTCCTGCTTTAGCACATAGAAATCTTTGGACTTCTTTGCGTTAGAGCACTTTTGAATGTGACTGGGGAACCAGTTTAATGCAGGAAAATGCCAAATGGCCAATCAGCACAAAAAGTGGAAAGAAAATTCAGAAGCTGTGGTCAGATATGAGAAAGACCGTCTAGAGCAGTGTTTCCCAGCCTTGTTTAGCCCAATGCCCCCCAAAGCACATTCAATCTTGCCAATGCCTCCCTAAGGCACAATGTACTTTCTGGCACCCTCATAGTGTAAAAACATGTCGACCATATGCTAACATGAGATAAATTATTCTGCTTTAAATTTTTATTTGTCTTTTAACTTGGCTTACACAGTACCTGTGCGCTGTTCAGCAGCTTTGATATCAATATAATCCTTGAGCCTGATGGTTTTTAGCAAGAGTTGAAATATCTGGTTTAAGTTGTGACAGCAAAAGCCTTAAGACCCCAAGTGTAACAATGTCCAAGTGGTTTTTGTTTTTTGTGAGCATGTGGTTCACTGCACTGAAGCCTCTTTCAACAAGGTAGGAAGATGGAAATGTAATGAAGAGCAGGTTTGCTCTTCTCCAAAGACCTGGAAGCTTCATATGACAGTGTAGCCACATAACACAAAGCAAATATTTTTGAAAAGCATTTTTGCTTCTTCATTCTGAATTTTGATAATTTCTTCTTGCAAGCTCCTTTCCTGTTCTTCCACCTTGCAAAGAAATGGGTTAATTACCCAGTCTGAAATTTACATATTTATCCATCATTAAAGGGGCTAAATTAACACAAACTGGGAATGCTTATTAGATGTTGATGACAGCAGCGAGCTGACATGGATGGAATGATAGTAATGGCATGCAAAGGAATGGTGAGGTGAAGATGAAAACGATCACAACAGTGAGAATTACATTAACAAGGATTCAGATTGGAATCTGAATGTTAGTCGGGATTGAACTGGTGTTTGGCAAGCTTTCTTTATTCCCCTCTAATTAGCAAAATTGACCAATCACATAAGGTCTCACAATCCCCAAAGACAATTCTTGACCTCACATATGAAGCTGAGGACACTTTTAGCACCTTAAGGGGATTCCTTAGAGTTGGCAGGTTCACTGGTTGGCTCTTTTTCACCGTTTGATTCCGGCCAGTGCTGTATTGTTGCACAACCTGTTTTCTGTAGGTCTGCAGAGGAAGATGAGAAGGTGTACTTGACTTATCAACCGTTAAGTTGAATGAATTTGTTCCATGTTGTGAGTCAATGGGAACTGCTGGGCAGCCTGATTGCTAATTTATACATCCCCAATGATGTCTGTGTGGTTGGTAAGGTTGGATGAGTTTGCCAAGTTTCAGTCATGTGACGATGAGTGTTCATCGCCTGCCAATCTATAGTTCTTCCTGTGTTATTAGAAGCGCCTGCTCTACTAATGGTCAGTCAGGTCTTGTGCCTCATGTTAGGGTGCCACTGGGGGAAAACAGCAGGATTGAGCCAGTGCAATAGCCTCAGAAACCACTAGATGCAAAAGAGCTAACACTGAAAGAAGTAAGAGAAGCAGTCAAGAAGACAAGGGCAGGTTCAGCACCCGGGCCCAATGGGATCATATATAAAGTCTACGAGAAGTGCCCAAAGCTTCTTGAGAGGATGTGGAGGCTGATGAGAGTTATCTGGAGGAAGGGCCAGATACCACCTTGCTGGCAAGTGGCTGAAGGATGTTTTGTGCCAAAAGAGGAAAACTCAACTGAGATCAAGCAGTTCAGAACCATTTCCCTCCCGTCAAAGGAAAAATCTTCTTTGCTGTTCTAGCAAGAAGACTCGATGCATGTAATATCATACCTTCCTATCTCCAGCTGTGCTACAAGTTCATCTCCCTTATTCTGTATACAGTGTGCATTCAAATATAATATCTTCAGTCTATATTCAGCACACTTTTTGATTTTGAACCCTTTTATATTGCAACTCATCCCGTTGACTGCAATTTTGCCCATTCATCAGCCTGCCCTTGCTAGCAGTCTCATTACACACTGCCTGTGCTTGTAAACCAACAATCCCATCCTCAGCCCTATCACTCTGGCTCCCTCTGCCTTGAAATGCTTTGGCTGACTTTCAGCAAATTGTATTAATCAAGCCTAAGGGAAAATCTATCCTTTTTTATTTTATCCTGACCTGTTTGTGATACATGTGCATAATACTTATCACATGTTGAATGTTGCATTTGTATAGCACATTTTCTAACCTATCTATTTTCCAAGCTACATTTTAATTGATGGAGTATTGTAATTTAGGAAAGTCAGCAGCTAATTTTATACACTGAACAATCATAAACAGCAAAATCATGTTCATTAAGGCATAGATATTGGCCAGGTGACTTAAAACTTGCAGAAGGGTCCATGATTTAATCTTTCAACATAACAATAGTCATCCCACTGTTTCTTCATACTGCACTAGGGTGTCCGTTTAGAATTTTGTGCTCAGGTATCTATAATTGGACTTGGTCTTCAAATAGATCCATTATTACACTAATATTTGTCCAAGTAACTTAATGACTAGTTTAATACAAACTGGTCATTAAGTCATTTTGCTGCTCTGTAAGTAGAATTAACACGTCAGTATAAATAAGCAAAAATAACACTTATCTGCCTATCAGAATTCTTCAACCACCAAGAGTTAACATTCAGATTTCCCGTATTATGTATTGTAATTGTTTCTGGCCCTGTTAAGCAGATAGTTGATGGGAATGGAGACTAACTGGCTTGACCAAATTTTATCCAAAATATTTTAAAATTTTTATCCTTTAATGTGTTCATTGCAATCAAATTCTGTCCACAACATTAAATTTCAATTTTATTCTTGCTACTTCACAGATGATGACTTAATCCAAGACTTTCTGTGGATGGATTGCTGCTGTAAGGTCTCTGACAAGGTACGCAATTTACAAAACTGGCTCAAACTTTAACAATAGAAACAGTTTTTAGATCAAGCAATGAAAGATAAACTTAGGGCTGATTACAGAATATATCCATTGAATAGTTTCTCAACATGTGGATTGGCTTTCCAGGCAGAACAGCCAGAGGTGTAAATATTAGTTTCATTTTATAAGGAATTAGCTACTGAAATGGATGAATATAATGGTTACTTTAGATGAACAAAGTCCCCTCATTTGCATGTGTTTTGTGAAATTGTGTATTTATACAGAATTGTAATCCTTTGCCATTGGTCTCAGTAAAAAGCAAGTTGCCTGTAGGAAGATAATTTGCTTCTGCTTCAGTGCAAATTAATTCTACTAATCCTTTCACTTATTTTTTCAGTACCTTTTAGCTATGACCTTTGTATATTTCAAGAGAGCTGGTTTTGAAATAAGTGAACAAACCAGAATGAATTTCTTTGTTGCTTTGTAAGTATTGCTGCTCTAGACATTTTTGATATTTAAATGTCTGTTTATTGCAATGAAAATTTAAAGATTAATCTAATATTGAGGTTTAATTTAACATATAATAAGACACACATCACTTCAAAATGCCTATGTGCTATCCCACAAATGAAAAGAGATGAATGGTTAATTTGCCTACTTTTGCATGGTTCTCTGGCAAATAATGTTACACATTGGAACTCTGATTAACAGAACTACTACTATGAATAGCATAATTTTGAACAAAGGAAGAACATTAAAATGTTAGAGGAGAAAATATTTGGATATTTTGTATCACATTACATTTCAGAAGCATATTTCTTCATGTTCAGTAAATTAGATTTTCATCGAGGCAAGTGTGTCAGGCATATTGTGCATAGTTGGCAAGGCTTCCTGAAGCACAGGTCTTCCCCCAATGCTGTTAGGTAAAGGGTTCTAAGATCTTGCACCAGTAATGAAGTTTTGAAGATAAAAAAAAAGCAACTGCAGATGCTGGAAAACAGAAAAGGCTCAAAGAATCAGACAATATCTGAGGAGGAGAACCAGAGTTGATGTCACAGGGTCTTCAATCTGAAAAGTTAACCCCTTTTCTCTTTCAACAGATGATAAAATTTTGAAATTAGGATGGCTTGTGACTTGGAAGAAAACATATAATTATTCCCATGTGATTGATGACCTTGCGTTTCTAGTGGTAAAGTTTGAACATTTTAAAGATTTCATTCTAGAACCCTTGCCTGGCTGTTGTAGTGCATCTTGTAGATGGTCAGTACTGCAACTACAGTGTGCCAGTGATGGTGGGAGTAAGTATTTTAGGAAGTTGCAAGCTGCTCCGTCTTTAGTGTCAAGTTTCTTGATGGCTGAACTCCCATCAGCAAGTTTCTGAATATTCCATTAAATGGTGGAAATGCCAAGCCTCTGGCTTTCATGGAATCCAAAATCTCTATGGAGTAGAGAATTCCAAAGATCAGCAATGGTCTGACTAAAGAAAATTCTCTAATCTCTATTCTTAAATGAGATACTGCTTCTTCTCCTTAAGAAAAATGAACCTTTTGTTATCTATATTGTCCATTCCTTTCAGAATCTTTTCATTCGTTAACATCAGATTTTCCAGTTTCTTCTCTTCGGGAAAAGAAACTTCTTGCAGATACTTTCATCCTTATTCTTAAATTCCTCAGTGTGCTAATTTCTAACCATCTCTGTAATATTCTTCAGCCTGTAGCCCTCCAAGATATTTGTGTTTTTCCATTTCAGATCTCTTGTCTGACTTTCCTTACATTTCTAAATTCACTGGTCTCATTTTCATTTTCAACTGCTTTCTGCCCTTTCTCATGTAACTCATTGTCAGGATATTATTTTCAATCTCCAGTGAAATAAACAAAAATACCTTACTAAGTTAAAGAAACTGTCTAAAGGCAAGATTTTGGGATTTCTGTTTTGAATTACTGCTTCATGTTCTATGGAAAATAATAGATGTGTCATTCTCCAATGTTTAATCACATTGTGAATTTGTATTTTCTTCTTATGAGCAGTATATAATTAGGTTAAGTTTTATAATTCTTTTAACACTAAAGCTCTGTCGCTTTTCCAGAATCAATTAAATGAAAGTAAATTTAACATTTACATAGTACTATTTATATAAATGTATTAATGGGTTGAAAACATTTTTAACTTCTTTTAAGTGTTACTTTGAATTTACTCACAGGAATAAGTAATATGGTGTATGCCCCTCAAGCTTCCTCTTGTCTTCAGCGTTTATCAATATGTTCTTAGACTCTTTTCCCCCACGTACCTCTTTGTCTAACCCTTAAGTGGATCAATTCTATTGGTGTCATCAATTTGGATATGGTTTTAACATTTTCCGGTGCACTTTTTAAATGAGGAATCATTTTGTATCTACTTGTGTCATGCATCATTGGTAGCCCTGAAGACAGATAAACCCAAAAATCTACAGATAATGATCCGAAGCTGTTAGTTTAGGATCCTGGCTAACACATCATCTCACTTTTATTTATTTATTTATGCATTCATTTGTTCCTTTATTTATTTAGTGATACAGCACAGAGTAGGCCCATTGAGCCACAGCACTCCAGCAGCCCCTGACAAACCGGACTAACTTTAACCGAATCATGGGACAATTTACAATGGCTAATTAACCTACCCAGTATGTCTTTGGACTGTGGGAGGAAACCGGAGGACCCAAAGAAAACCCACACATTCCATGGGGAGGATGTACTGAATAGTGCTTGAACTGAACTCTGAACTCTGGAACGCCCTTGAGCTGTAATACCATCGACAAAAGACATAAATAACAATTGCAAACAATAGCTTAAAATCACAATAACACCATGAAAGAAAATAAAAGTATTGTATGAATGCAACTGAGATAAGAGTTACTGTTTATAGACAGAGAGAACTAGAGGTTACAGATACATAGTTCTCTGAAGGTGATGACACGGATAAACAGGGAAGTAAAGGAGACATTTGTCCCACTTGCTTTCAACAGACAGCATTGAGCACAAAAGTTGGGATATTATTTTATAACTGTACAAGTCATTGGTGAGACTGTATTTGGAGTATTGTATACTGTGTGCACCTGGTTACCCAGCTATAGGAAGGATGTCATTAAGCTGAAAAGCATGCAGAAAAGAGGGCTTGAAGTATAAGGAGAGGCTGAATAGGCTAGGACTTTTTTCCCATAAAAGAATGATCTTTTATAAAATTATGAGGGGCATAGATAAGATGAACGGTTAGTCTTTTTCTCAGGGTAGGGCAGTCTAGAACTGAAAAGCATTAGTGTGACGGAGAGCACTCAGTAAACATACTCCTTATACGCACATTTATATATATATATATATATATATATATATATATATATACACACACACACACACACAAATATTGCCTTGTCATTCTGCTGTTGTGCTGAGTGGCCACACTTCATTGTCTTCCCCAATATATTTTCATAATGGGTCATAAACCAAGCTGGTGGGCTTGGGTTGCTTTATGGTGCCTTTTCCACCATACAGTGAAATATTCCATTTCTTTAGTAATGAGGATGTGAAAATATGTATCTGTTGTTCGTATTGTATATTTAAGGTAGCTACTTCTGTTTATTTTGTAACATGATTGTAACTACATTGTGGGGTGCATCATATTCTAATTAATTTGTAGTCTTAAGTTAACTTTGTTGGTAATTAAAGCTGGTATGTCCTAGTGCAGAATAAAAAGCTCTTCGTCCTCAGTGAGGGAGAGTTAGGGGCTGCCAGGAGTTCACACTGAACAAAAAATTAAGTACGGAGTTATTGTTTTCTGGTAGATATCTTTTTGTAAATGTAAACAATTTTCCTTTCATTAATTTTGCTAATTCATTTAAGTTTGATTTTTGACGCACCTAATTAACAGCCTTGCCTTAAATGCTATGTAACTCCAGCCATTTTGTTTTGGTCATAACAGAAGTATCTAACAATAGGTTTAAGGTGAGAAGAAAAAGATTTGAAAGAGATCTGATGGGCAATTTTTTCACACAGATGATGGTGGCATAATGAATGCGCTGCAAAAAAAAAGCTGCGGAGGTGGGTGATGCACTATCAATAACTCCAAAAGACTGGAAGTAGAGTAAATACTGAAAGGCTTTTATTAACAGTAAAATGGACCACGTCCATGCTAGATGACTGCCTTGGACTGTGGGAGGAGCAGTGACACAATCACCTTTATCCAGGGGTCTGTGGGAGGAGTCACAGGAGCAGTCAGCGGGGGTCTGTGGGAGGAGCCACAGGAGCAGTCAGCAGGGGTCTGTGGGAGGAGCCACAGGAGCAGTCAGCGGGGGTCTGTGGGAGGAGCCACAGGAGCAGTCAGCGGGGGTCTGTGGGAGGAGCCACAGGAGCAGTCAGCAGGGTCTGTGGGAGGAGCCACAGGAGCAGTCAGCAGGGGTCTGTGGGAGGAGTCAGCAGGGGGTCTGTGGGAGGAGCCACAGGAGCAGTCAGCAGGGTCTGTGGGAGGAGCCACAGGAGCAGTCAGCAGGGGTCTGTGGGAGGAGTCAGCAGGGGGTCTGTGGGAGGAGCCACAGGAGCAGTCAGCAGGGTCAGTGGGAGGAGCCACAGGAGCAGTCAGCAGGGTCAGTGGGAGGAGCCACAGGAGCAGTCAGCAGAGGGGCGTGTCCAGGCAGGTATACATGGTTTACCACAGCAGGTACAATTATAACATTTTAAAACCATTTAGAGAGCTACACAGATAGGGAGGGTTCAGAGACGGTAAATAAGACAAGCTCAGGTAGATGACTTAGTTGGCATAGACAATTTTGACCAAAAGGCCTGTTTCCATCCTATACAATAATGACAGCTGAAGGCAAAGGTCGAGCAGAGAAGAACCAAAAGAACAAATGGTGGATGGAGGAAGTGCAGGAGGCCCACGAAATCAGCCACAGCAATGTCCTGCATGGGTTTTTCAATGCTGCAAAAGCAAGGTAGTACGTACCATAAAACACAAGGCCATTACCCATTACTAGCCAGGAATTGGAATGAGTTCATCAGAGAACTCAATTAACACCCACTAGAAGGAACAAATCTGACCTTTAAAATTTCAGAATTAGGTGCAAAGTGGACTTAAAATGTAGGAGAAATGCAAAGAACCTTGTTTCTACGAAGCTATGTGAAGTGACAGCAGAACACTTGAAATAAAATTCTTGAATAAATGTAAATTGAAACAGAATGAGAAGAATTCATCACCAAAGGTGAAGAAAAGGCTCCAACTCTTATTTTGGGAATTTTGTATGCAATATAATTGAGGAAGGTACCTAGCAAGGTACATGGAAAATGACAGCATTTCCTTAATGGTGAACATATCTGCTTTATATTTTACTTGCAGAAACTCTTCTGGCATGATTAACTTATTATTTAATTATTTATGGTTTTATATTGCTATATTTCTTCACTATTCTGGGTTGGTGCGGCTGTAACGAAACCCGATTTCCCTTGGGATCAATAAAGTATGTCTGTCTGTCTGTCTTTTATTTCATTATCCATTCCTTAACAATACAATGTTTTAAAAATGTCTTTGAGGTGAAAGTTATTTTAAAATAATATTTTAGTGACCATTACATCTATACCATGTTGTGATAATAATTTTGACTATGGAAAAGATTACACACAATCTGTTCTGTGCTTCTACTGATGGGGAGAGCGTAGAAAATGACTAAAACACAACCAATAGCGGGGGAGTAAATATATACACATGAAAAATATTTGAAAATGTTTCTACCCTGTTTATTAGATATTTAGCCAATACTATGGAAGAGGATGAAGAAGAATACAAGTATGAAATCTTTCCATGGGCTCTTGGAAAGAAGTGGAAGAAATTATTCCCAGATTTTTTAAAGCAGAGAGATCAACTTTGGGCAAAAATCAATTACAGGGCAGCTGTAAGCAAACGGTGCTGTGAAGAGGTAAGGGAAGTTATACAGTATATAACAGCAGTATCACTTGAATATAAATATTGCCCTTCAGAATAGACACATAATCAGACCTAATTTGCTATTCTTTCTGCTGATGGTTTCCCCACACAATGTCTTTTATCTCAAATGGCCCAGAAACACTTAGAATATTCAGCCTCCTCTGTCATTTTGTTGGTACAAGGTTAATCTCCAAACTCCATTTGTCCAGCCTGATTACATATTATATAAAGCACCTGTTGATCAAAAACCTAGCAGTGTTGAATTTTCATTCATCAACTGACAACTCTGAAGGAGTTACAACTTCATCTGAAGCATTAATATCACCTCTGAATTGCCTAACTCTGATTTTCAGGAAATGTCCCTTTACTTTAGACTCCAATCAGAAAATAATTCTCCCTACTCTATAAAATGTATTAATTACCCAGAGCAATTTAATTTTATTCCTCCGAAACCTTCAGAATTCTTAAGGAATTACAAGCAAAGTCAATGAAAACTTCATAATTTAATAGTTACCACAGCTATATTGTTTAATTAAGAAACTGGTTATACCGGTACTTTCTTTTCTCAAATTAGTTAGACATTATATACATTTACCGGCTATATTGGAAAAGTATAGCTTGAATATT